>NC_052312.1:24014659-24614659 GCF_016432855.1 Salvelinus namaycush | reverse complement strand
AACGGAGCACAGTACAGAGATCATTGATGACAACTTGCTCCAGAGTGCTCAGGACCTCTGGGACAAAGGTCCATGTTCCAACAAGACAACGCAGGAATGGCTTTGGGACATGTCTCTGAATGTCCTTGAGTGGCCCAGCCAGAGCCCGGACTTGAACCCGATCGAACATCTCTGGAGAGACCTGAAAATAGCTGTGCAGCAACGATATGAGGTGACATTCTGTACAGTGTCCTCATATCAAACATTTGATATCAAATCTAAAACACTGGAAAATACAGCCAAATTAAGTTGCAGCTTTAGCCAGACTACCACCCTGCCTGTGAGAGGTGAAGTGAGTGTAAAATGTCTGAGCACGCGCACTCTAACATGTTTCATGTCACCCATACAGGACCACCATGTAAAGTTTATTTTTTGTAATTTATTT
Source organism: Salvelinus namaycush (assembly GCF_016432855.1). Classification (NCBI taxonomy): domain Eukaryota; kingdom Metazoa; phylum Chordata; class Actinopteri; order Salmoniformes; family Salmonidae; genus Salvelinus; species Salvelinus namaycush. The sequence goes on along the minus strand of NC_052312.1, from coordinate 24,614,235 downwards.
TTATCACTCAAGTGTCTTAATGGATACAACGTGACGAATAAATACATTGAGGAAGTGGACAGAGGGGCAAACAAGACAGGAGGAAGATAAAATAAACAAAACAGGCAGGTGGTAGTAGAAGAGCGACAAGAAAGCTGAGAAGTTGTCTAAAATGGCACCCTATTCCCTATATATAGTGCACTACTTTTGACCAAGGCCCGTAGGCTTTCGGTAAAAAGTAGTGCACTATATAGAGAATATGGCACCATTTCAGGCTCATGCAGGGAGTAAGGGACAGAACAGAGGAGAGGAAAGAGGGGGCATGGAACAACCGTCTGAACATTCAGAATCCGGAGTGCACCGGATTCAGAATGATTAATTTTGACATCACACACTCATGAAATCACATCAGAGGAAGGTTTCCGCTTTGACTGGTGAGCCGTTTCTCCTCCTCGCTGCCATTTCCTGCTCAGCGAGGATTATGGGTAGTAGCGCAGGGTGTTCCGAAAGCAAACCATGTTCCCAAACTTGTACTGAGTGAAGATTATTGTCAATAACAGATTGAAAAATAATCAAAGAAAAAGACAAAACAGTGAGAGGAGAAAGTGGAGGACAGTGAAAACCTAGAGTCGCAGGCGGTCAAAAAATATGAGTGCTTAATAATAGTAGTAACATCATACAAAAAAAACTGCTGTAGTAACTTCTGTTTTGTCTTTTTTTACTTGAAAAAATAATTTTAAAAAGTAACAAATCAATAGAATAAAGCTTGGCCTTTGTCCCAAATGGCATCCTATCCCGATACTGTGCACTACCTTTGATGTTAAAAGTTGTGCACTATATAGGGAACAGGATGCAGATTTGTACTGTAGAGACTAGAGGTGTGAACATAGACATGGAGTTTGGGTGGGTTGCAGGGGCGGGAGGACATCCCTATTTCTTAAGACTTCTCGACTGATTTGAGGAGGTTGTCCTTGCTCCTTCTCTTTACGTCCCAGTTGTAGACTCGTGCCATGTCTGAGAGGGGAAATGGGTTAAGGATGACACACATCTCAGTCTATGGAAGTGAAGTTGTCTAGTACTTTCATACGGAGAGTACCACGCCTTGTGTTTGCATGCCATGCGGCATCTCTAATTTAGTTGTTAGAGCACCCAACACTATCTTTAACAGTCTATCAAAACAACAGTACTTACCAACAGTTTGAACAAGATCAAATTGCCAACGTTAAGTATGTACCTCATCAGTTTCAATGTGTTGTTTTCCCCTGTTTCGTGCCTACTGAACACAGACTTGCATTCCATGCTTTGAAACAACCATCTGCCACAGCTGTCACCTGTCAAACGCCTGCAGCAATCACCTCAGCCCTACCAGACCATAAAACTGTCCTAATGGTAAAACAAGCAGACATTTCAGCTCCCAAAAACCTGGGCCTCTCTCCGAATAGAAGTGTTGATCTAGGATCAGTTTTGCCTTTTAGATTATAATGAATGGACGGGGAGGGGGGGGGCACCTGAAACTTTATGTATTAAATGTCCAGAGTTACACGTCCCTGATTCAAACATTGTATCACAGATTTGTCTCCAGCCTCCAGGCCTGTTAAATGCTAGTCCCTGGGCCTATATTTAAGCATAAGGATACTGACTTCGGTGGTGGTAAACTGGTCTCGCAGGAAGTCCAGGTCTTCTTCCAGGGAGTCCAGGTTGCGTGATGCGGTCGCCAGATTCTTCTCCAGCAGAGACTGGGCTTCGTCGATGTCGTACTCCAACATCACATTGGCCTGGTAGAGGAGAGGGGATGGAGAGAAGCGAGGAAAAGTGAGTGAGCAATATATAAACAGTAAACTTGAATAGTGCTTGCTTTTATTCTATGTCGTCCTCCAACGTCACATTGGCCTGGAAGAGGAGAGGCGGAGATGAAAACAGAGTGGGAGGTTAAGAGTGAATGATATTAAAGTAAACCGTATCTTACTTATTGTTAACTTAGAGACGTATGATATACCAGGTCCCAGGGATATCTCTGCTGACTCAGGAGATCTCCACTGAGTTAGGTAAATACGCTTTTAGTTTTTTTGCACTTTACATGTAGAAAAATCTCCAGAGATTTCTAAAATTGGATGAATTGATGCCTCTAGGGCAGGGATGGGCAACTCCAGTCCCGTGGGGCCGGAATGGTGTCACACTTACCCCCCCATCCCTAGCACACACAGCAGATTAAACTACACTGAACAAAACATTTAAATGCAACAGTTTCAAAGATTTTACTGAGTTACAGTTCATAACTAAATCTGTCAATTTAAATAAATAAATTAGGCCCTAATCTATGGATTTCACATGACTGGGAATACGGATAAGCGTAAATTGGTCACAGATACTTAAAAAAAAAAAAAGTATCTGAGACATCCGTGGCATTGTGTTGTGTGACAACTGCAGAGTGGTCTATTGTCCCCAGCACAAGGTGCACCTGTGTAATGATTAGGGTTGCAAAGGGCCTGAAATTTTCTGGGAAATTTCCCATAGATTTTGGAATTTTGCTTATAACAGTGAACCTTTTTTTGTGGGATACACATAAGGAAATTCTAGGTCCTGTGGCATATTTTGGTTAAACTATCCCCAATTCAATGGAATTGCAACACAGTACTACACTGTCTGAGCCAACATGCTTTCTGGTAAGTTTTGATTACAATACTGGGTGGGGTGAAAATATTTTATATGACATACATGCTTTTTTGTTAACTAGTAAATAGTAGCCTCCACAAAGTGTGTTTAAATCATTTCTAACTTGTTAACAATTTCTGCTAGTTAATTTTTGCTACCATGTGGGTTTCAGCTTGCATGAGCCTGCTAACTGAGGAGTGTTAATTCACCTGTTTCCATACATGTTTCATTTAAAAACATTTCTTACAAAGGAGTTGTTTAATCTAACTGTTTAACTATTTATCAGTACATGGAATTGTATTTGTTTTTTTTACAAATTGTTTTCTAATCTTTACAGGAAAATGCTACGGCACTATCTGATGCGTGGAGACATTTCATTGCAACTAATGTAGAAGGAAAAGCTGTATACATTTGCAAATACTGTGCCAAATCATATGTGAAGAATACAACAAAGACACAGAATCATCTGGCCAAGTGCATAAAGTCCCCTCAGCACTCACAACAAGTAACCTCTGACAAAATACCCTCTATTTCTATTCGAGGTGAAAATGATGATCACACATGATCACACACCTTTTCGAAAGCAACAAATCATGGTCCTCCTGGAATCAGAAGTTTTTTGACTCAATGGAGGAACGTAGTCAGAGAAATGCTGATGAATGTATTGCTAGAGCTGTGTATGCAACTGGTTCACCTCTGATGCTCACAAGCAATGTGTATTGGAAGAGATTTCTGAATGTTCTTCCCCCAGCATACACCCCTCCAACCAAACATGCTTTATCTACTCATTTGCTAGATGCAGAGTTCAGCAGAGTTCAAGGTCAAGCAAATCATAGCGAAAGCAGACTGTATTGCAATAATCTCTGATGTGTGGTCGAATGTCCGTGGGCAAGGAATAATTAACTACATCATCTCCACCCCTCAACCAGTATTCTACAAGAACATAGACACAAGGGACAACAGACACACCGGTCTCTACATTGCAGATGAGCTGAAGGCAGTCAAGAAGGTATTTGCACTGGTGACAGACAATGCTGCGAACATGAAGGCTGCCTGGTCTAAAGTGGAGGAGTCCTACCCTCACATCACACCCATTGGCTGTGCTGCTCATGCATTGAATCTGCTCCTCAAGGACATCATGTCACTGAAAACAATGGATACACTCTACAAGAGAAACAAGGAAATGGTTAGGTATGTGAAGGGTCATCAAGTTATAGCAGCAATCTACCTCACCAAGCAAAGTGAGAAGAATATTAGCACCACATTGAAGCTGCCCAGCAACACCCTTTGGGGTGGTGTTGTCATCATGTTTGACTTGTTGAATGTTTGTCTCCTGACATGTTTGTCTCCTGAAGGGAAAGGAGTCTCTCCAATGGCCATATCACAGTCTGCCGATATGGACAGCCCAATCAAGAGGATCCTCCTGGATGATGTATTTTGGGAGAGTGGTAAGCAGCCTGAAACTCCTGAAACCTATAGAAGTAGCCATTGCACAGATTGAGGGAGACAATGCCATCCTGTCTGATGTTCAGACTCTGCTTGCAGATGTAAGAGAAGAAATCTGTACTGCCCTGCCCACTTCAATGTTGCTCCAAGCAGAGGAAACTGCAGTTCCGAAATACATCAAAAAGCATGAAGACCTCTGCCTGAAGCCCATACACACCGCAGCGTACATGTTGGACCCCAAGTATGCTGGCAAGAGCATCCTGTCTGCTGCAGAGATCAACAAGGCCAATGGTGTCATCACTACCGTGTCTTGCCACCTTGGCTTGGATGAGGGCAAGGTTCTTGGCAGTCTGGCGAAGTACACATCCAAGCAAGGGCTTTGGGATGGAGATGCAATAGGGTAGCCGTGCCAGCATATCTCATCAGCCACCTGGTGGAAGGGACTTTGTGGATCTGAGACTCTTTCCCCTGTTGCCTCCATCATTCTCCAAATCCCACCAACATCAGCCTCCTCAGAGCGCAACTGGTCCTTGTTTGGGAACACACACACCAAAGCACGCAACAGGCTGATCAATACAAGGGTTGAAAAATTGGTGGCCATCTGGGCAAATTTTAGGCTTTTTCAACAAGGTTGGAAAGTGACAGTGGAGATGAGGCCTCAGAGTCTGATGTTCAAGACGTGGACATTGAGACAGTCCAGGGAGGAAGACAACCTAAGCTTTAGTTTCTAGACTATCATCTCACAGATGTATGTTGAAAACGTTTTGGGGAGATGCAATGGATCACTGGGGATCATTCAATATTCCCTTTCTTTTGTTGTTCAGTGAAATCATCCCATGTGAAGAGTCAACTCATTTAATTAAAAGTTAAATTTGTAACTAAAATGTTTTTTTTTTAATTCTATTGGAAGGATTTAATCATTTCCAATGTCTACTTATGATAAGGTAAAAGGTTTATGTTTCTGTATCCATATGATATGGTAAATACAGTGGGGCAAAAAAGTATTTAGTCAGCCACCAATTGTGCAAGTTATCCCACTTAAAAAGATGAGAGAGGCCTGTAATTTTCATCATAGGTACACTTCAACTATGACAGACAAAATGAGAAAAAAAAAATCCAGAAAATCACATTGTAGGATTTTTTATGAATTTATTTGCAAATTATGGTGGAAAATAAGTATTTGGTCAATAACAAAAGTTTCTCAATACTTTGTTATATACCCTTTGTTGGCAATGACAGAGGTCAAACGTTTTCTGTAAGTCTTCACAAGGTTTTCACACACTGTTGCTGGTATTTTGGCCCATTCCTCCATGCAGATCTCCTCTAGAGCAGTGATGTTTTGGGGCTGTTGCTGGGCAACACGGACTTTCAACTCCCTCCAAAGATTTTCTATGGGGTTGAGATCTGGAGACTGGCTAGGCCACTCCAGAACCTTGAAATGCTTCTTACGAAGCCACTCCTTCGTTGCCCGGGCGGTGTGTTTGGGATTATTGTCATGCTGAAAGACCCAGCCACGTTTCATCTTCAATGCCCTTGCTGATGGAAGGAGGTTTTCGCTCAAAATCTCACGATACATGGCCCCATTCATTCTTTCCTTTACACGGATCAGTCGTCCTGGTCCCTTTCCACCCCCATGCTTCACAGTAGGTATGGTGTTATTTGGATGCAACTCAGCATTCTTTGTCCTCCAAACACGACGAGTTGAGTTTTTACCTAAAAGTTCTATTTTGGTTTCATCTGACCATATGACATTCTCCCAATCTTCTTCTGGATCATCCAAATGCTCTCTAGCAAACTTCAGACGGGCCTGGACATGTACTTGCTTAACCTTTTCTCAATAGGGGGTGCTGTTTGCACTTTGTAAAAATTTCGTTCCCAAATTAAACTGCCTCGTACTCAATTCTTGCTCGTACAATATGCATATTATTATTACTATTGGATAGAAAACACTCTCTAGTTTCTAAAACCGTTTGAATTATATCTGTGAGTAAAACAGAACTCGAGTTGGAGCAATCTTCCTGTCAGCAAGTGAGAAATCTGAAATCAGCCAGGCTGTTCTGAGGTCGGTTTATTAATTTGCATGTCTTCTATTGGTTGAGATGCACTGCATACGCCTTCCCCTGGATGTCAGCAAATAGTGAGAATTGGAATGGAGTTGCTAGGCAGATCTGAGGCCATATAAATGGACTGGCAACGTGGGGTCCTCTCTTTCCTTCATTCGCCATGACGCAAGACAGACCTCAGGATGGCGTTCTAGAAAGCTCCCTTTATAGCCCTTAGATATATCCGGCTCTGATTTTATTCGATATAGGTGTTAAAGACATAATGTTGTTATTTTAAACCGAGTTATATCAGTTTATATCAGTATATTGCGATGGCTGGATTCACAAGATGTGTATCTTTCATCTGGTGTCTTGGACTTGTGATTTAATGATATTTAGATGCTAGTATTTACTTGTGACGCTATGCTAGGCTATGCTAGTCAGCTTTTTTACTGATGGGGGTGCTCCCGGATCCGGGATTGTGATGAAGTACAAGTTAAGCAGGGGGACACGTCTGGCACTGCAGGATTTGAGTCCCTGGCGGCGTAGTGTGTTACCGATGGTAGGCTTTGTTACTTTGGTCCCAGCTCTCTGCAGGTCATTCACTAGGTCCCCCCGTGTGGTTCTGGGATTTTTGCTCACCGTTCTTGTGATCATTTTGACCCCACGGGGTGAGATCTTGCGTGGAGCCCCAGATCGAGGGAGATTATCAGTGGTCTTGTATGTCTTCCATTTCCTAATAATTGCTCCCACAGTTGATTTCTTCAAACCAAGCTGCTTACCTATTGCAGATTCAGTCTTCCCAGCCTGGTGCAGGTCTACAATTTTGTTTCTGGTGTCCTTTGACAGCTCTTTGGTCTTGGCCATAGTGGAGTTTGGAGTGTGACTGTTTGAGGTTGTGGACAGGTGTCTTTTATACTGATAACAAGTTCAAACAGGTGCCATTAATACAGGTAACGAGTGGAGGACAGAGGAGCCTCTTAAAAGAAGAAGTTACAGGTCTGTGAGAGCCAGAAATCTTGCTTGTTTGTAGGTGACCAAATACTTATTTTCCACCATAATTTGCAAATAAATTCATTAAAAATCCTACAATAAAAAATCATTTTTTTCTCATTTTGTCTGTCATAGTTGAAGTGTACCTATGATGAAAATTACAGGCCTCTCTCATCTTTTTAAGTGGGATAACTTGCACAATTGGTGGCTGACTAAATACTTTTTTGCCCCACTGTATATCCAATGCAAAAAACATTACATTTAAATGGTATCAATATTAATTTGCATATATTCCCATTAATTCCCACAGAAAGTTTCTACCTCTGAATATTCCCCAAAATGTGCAACCCTAGTAATGATCATGAAGTTTAATCAAATTCTTGATATGCCACACCTGTCAGGTGGATGGATTATCTTGGCAAAGGAGAAATGCTCATTAACAGGGATGTAAACATGTGTGTACAAAATGTGAGCGAAATAAGCTTTTTCTGCATATGGAACATTTCTGGGATCTTTTATTTCAGCTCATGAAACATGGGACCTAGGGCTGTCCCCTTCTAAAAAATATATATATCTTGGTCGACCGAAAGTAGTCTGTTCTTTCGACCAATCAATTGGTCAACATATAGATTTTTTGTATTTTAACCCCTTTTTGCCTTGTCTCATCGCTGCAACTCCCCAACGGGCTCGGGAGGCAAGGGTCGAGCCATACGTCCTCTAAAACATGACACGCCAAACAGCGCTTCTTAACACCCACCAGCTTAACCCGGAAGCCAGCGGCACCAATGTGTCGTCAACTGATGACCGAGGTCAGCCTGCAGGCGCCCGGCCCACCACAAAGAGTCAATAGAGCGCGATGAGCCAAGTAAAGCACCCCCTGCCAAAACCTCCCCTAACCCGGACGAGACTGCGCCAATTGTGCGCCCCCCTATTGGACTCACGATCACGGCAGGTAGTGATACAACCCGGGATCAAACCTGAGTCTGTAGTGTGCCTCTAGCACTGCGATGCAGGGCCTTAGACCGCTGCGCCGCTTGGGAGGCCCTGGTCGACATTTTTAAACGTGTATTTTCCGATATATACACACACCCCATGTGTTTTAATTAAATCTACTATATGCATTCAGCTTGTCTGATGCTTTAAGCTTACTGTTTGATGAAATAACACACAATGACTCAAGAGGGAGCCAGAGATCTAGATAAACAGAAGAAAAAACCTTAACTTTACCCAACCATTCTCCTCCCACTCCAGCTGGCTTTCACAGATTCTGACATTACTCTCCTGAAGTTGCCGGTAATAGGCTACACGAGGAGTCATGTGGAATGCCAAGTTATCCTACCATTTCTACTGATCTGCGTGCCAGGTATGATTTTCATATGCACATTTTAGTGGAACAGTTTCATTTAAAATGTCTTCATATCGCAAAATCATTGTCATGTGGTTAAGCAAAATTATATCCAAATCTAAATGAAAATAAACCACTGCCAACTACGGAAAAATAGCCTACATAAAGCCAACAACTAAAAACATTGCAGACTGCAGGTAGAAAATATCCGGACAAAATAAATATCCTATAAATCACTTTGGCTTGCGTTGTTTTTCTTCTTTGGTTTAGTTTTTTTTATCAATTCCTCTCTTGGTTTTTGAGATATTTTCATCACTGCAGCATTTTGAGTTTTGTCCTTGTAGCCTAAACCAAAGAAGAAAAACAACAGTGTTTTGCACTAAGTACACAAAGTGTTGGGAGAAAATGAAACCAACCCTGAAAAAGCACTGGCTTATTCTGCAATCAGACCAAAACATTGCACACCTCTTCAAGGAACCCCCACTGGTGGTCTATAAGTGTGGTCGCAATATTGGGGATAGCTTAGTGAGATCTGACCTGCCCCCTGAGCCCATTCAGACACTTAACACCCATTCCAAATGGGAACTACAAATATGGCTCATGCGCAATAGCAATAAAAAAAAAATTGTTCTTCAGACACCCACATACAGGTCGAAAAAACCCTGTTATGGGTATCATCTCAAGCAAGACAAAGGGAGTAATCTCTCTCATCATCTGCACATGTGGGAAAGCCTACATAGGACAAACGAAAAGACAGTTAAAACGCATAGCTGAACACCTCAGCTCAATCAGGTGAGAACACTGACTAACCAGTAGCAACACACTTTGTTGAAGCTAACCATCCTCTTTCTCCTCTCTAAAATACAGGCATTGAGCATGATGCTCTACCAAGGTGAGGAGGTAACATTGAGTTCTTACTAGGGCTGGGCAGTATACCGTATTTTACTATATACACCGGTATTAGTGCACGGACCAGTTAGAGTTTTTAACTTTACCTTTTATAACGGTATTTTAATGTTTGGTTTGTTAAATGTGATACACGTGTGTAAACGTCCATTTTTATAGTTTACTTGGCTACTTGAGTCTACCCTCGCCATGCCACTTTCCACACAGACCTAGTCCCACCCCCTTTCACTCAAGGAGCGCATGTTGTTGCTGCTTGGCCACGAGACACGTTCGTTCAGTCTGCATGGTCAATGCAGCACATGCAACAATGTTGATGACAAATGTTGTATCCACTTTGATCTTCATATACATCCCCAAGCGTTCTATAAGTATAATATTAGTTTGCATTTCTTACTTCTGCAAATAGCTAGTTTGTATTTTCTTAGCAAGTTAAGCTAAATCGTGTTAGCCACTAATGCTAATCGCTAGTTAGCTGGCTAGCTATGTTGCATGTTGTTTGTGCAACAATATCTTCTAAATCAATGAGGAATAGGCGAAGCATGAATATGTTGGCTATATGAATAAAGATTTAATGTAGCAAACTAGGAAACATCACTTTGGTTCCTACAATGTCACAATAACTAGAACATGGCATTTCTTTGTTAGCTAGCATTCTTTGTTATGTCAAACACTGTATTCAAAGTGCTCACTATTATTTATATTCTAACTATTGTGGGGTTTTGCAAAGCTTAGCGTGCTAAAACAACTATAAACTAGAAGGATTTTGCATTAATTAAAGTTTAAACTACTGACTCATGTAGGCCTGACATTTGTCTTTGTTCTCAGGAGTAAGTTCTCATAGCCTAACCATGAGGCCACAGCCTGAAATATGTGTGTGTATGCAACAATGTACAAGGGCATAAGATATGAACTAGAGTGTGTCTGTGCTGGAAGTAACAGTTAGCCCCAGATAAGTGTGCTGGGAAGCTGTGGTTAGCCTTGAGCGAGAACAGTGGGCTTTGTATGCAGGTGCGAATAGCTCAGACAATGTTGCAGAGCTGTCTGACCTCAGTCTCTGGGGTGAGGGAGCGTAATCTACACAGCAACAGCGCCGGGACACCAAAAAGCGCTAAGGGGCTAGGACTAGCTTAAGCGCCAACACCAACGATAGGCTGGGTGAGTCTAAACCACGCCCAGTCTCTACTCTGACAGGCCGGCTCGGAAGCGGGAACTATCTCTGTCATGAGTATATTATAATATCTTTGTCAGGAACAAGTCAGTTCCTTGTTCCACCCTGCGGGGTGGTGCAGTGAACCCGTATATACGGAAATTGCATTTGCCATTTATTAACTCTTGAATTAAACAATTATTTTAACCAAGTTCAGATGTGCTATTGTTCCTATCTCAGTTGAACCTTCGCAGCCTTAACACTATAGAATTATAATAAACATTCTATTGCCATGATTCCAAAAGTTCACCCAAGTGTTTTGATCTAAATGCAATTGCAACATTTGGTTAAAAATAAGAGCTTGTATTTTTGCCCATATCGTGGCAGTGTGGAAATTATCTCAAATGAGCGCAGGAAATGCAGAAATAGAGGGAAATGAAGGAAATTATTTTAGGTTGAAGTTGAATTGAACAGTATAAAACAATTTCAATGGAGAAAGACCCATTGAAATAACACACACATATATATATATGCACACACACGTTTCCACCCTAGGGTCACGCACTACTAATAGTAATCAAAAACATAAAATGCAGTCAAAAATACCATATGATATTTTGGACATATCGCCCAGCCCTTGATCCTACTACTACAGAGCCTACTGGATAGTTTTTAAAAACATTGACCCCTAGTGGTCTGAATATTGACTTTGATCTCAGGCCCTTCTTATGACCAATTATATTTTCTGTTAACAGGTCTTGTAAATTAATGTATTCTTCCTACAGCTTATCAGCGTACACCCAATATGTTTCCACCTGTTGATGATGCTTATTATGCATTATGGTTGAACCAAAAGACTACATGTAACAAATATTTTTAATTAAATTCAAAATATTTAAACATATACAGTACCAGTCAAAAGTTGACACCTACTCATTCAAGTGTTTTTCTTTATTTTCTACATTGTAGAATAAACTATGAATTAACACATATGGAATCATGTAGTAACCAAAAAAAGTTATATCAAAATATATTTTATATTTGAGATTCTTCAGTAGCCAAGCCTTTGCCTTGATGAAAGCTTTGCACACTCTTGGCATTCTCTCAACCAGCTTCATGAGGTAGTCACCTGGAATGCATTTCAATTAACAGGCGTGCCTTGTTAAAAGTATATTTGTGTAATGTATTTCCTTCTTAATGCGTTTGAGCCAATCAGTTGTGCTGTGATGTGGTAGGGTTGGTATAATGAAAGCCCTATTTGGTAAAATACCAAGTCCATATTATGGCAAGAACAGCTCAAATAAGCAAAGAGAAACGAAAGTTCATCATTCATAAAAGACATGAAGGTCAGTCAACCTGGAAAATTTCAATAACTTTTAAAGTTTCTTCAAGTGCAGTTGCAAAAACCATCAAGCGCTATGATGAAACTGGCTCTCATAAGGACCGCCACAGGAAAGGAATAACCAAAGTTACCTCTGCTACAGAGGGTACGTTCATTAGAGTTACCAGCACCAGAAATTGGAGCCCAAATAAATGCTTCACACACATCTCAACATCCACTGTTCAGAGGAGACTGCGTGAATCAGGCCTTCGTGGTCAAATTGCTGCAAAGAAACCACTACTAAAGGACACCAATAAGAAGAAGAAACTTGCTTGGGCCAAGAAACACGCGCTATGGACATTAGACCGGTGTAAATCTGTCCTTTGATCTGACGACTCCAAATTTGAGATACTTGGTTCCAACCACAGTGTCTTTGTGAGACGCAGAGTAGGTGAACGGATGGTCTCCGCATGTGTGGTTCCCATCGTGAAGCATGGAGGAGGTGGTGTGATGGTGCTTTGCTGGTGACACAGATTTATTTAGAAATCAAAGCACACTTAACCAGCATGGCTACCACAACATTCTGCAGCGATACGCCATCCCATCTGGTTTGCGCTTAGTGGGACCATAATTTGTTTTTCAACAGGACAATGACCCAACACACCTCCAGGCTGTGTAAGGGCTATTTTACCGAGAAGGAAAGTGATGGAGTGCTGCATCAGATGACCTGGCCTCCACAATCACCCGACCTCAACCCAGTTGAGATGGTTTGGGATGAGTTGTACCGCAGAGTGAAGGAAAAGCAGCCAACAAGTGCTCAGCATATGTGTGAACTCCTTCAAGACTGTTGGAAAATCATTCAGAGAATGACAAGCGTGTGCAAAGTTGTCAAGGCAAAGGGTGGCTACTTTGAAAAAGGTAAAATATAAAAAAATATTTGGATTTGTTCCACACTTTTTTGTTACTACATGATTCCATATTTGTTATTTCATAGTTTTGATGTCTTCACTATTCTTCTACAATGTAGAAAATAGTAAAAATAAAGAAAAACCATTGAATGAGTAGGTGTCCAAACTTTTGACTGGTACTGTATGTAAATAAATGCAATGTAATTGCATGCTAAACTGAAGATAATGATTAGTTGATTTTTGGAGACAGGGGTGTTAGCTGGGTCGGGGGCAAAAGTTTGACTGTAGTTGCCCATCCATGCTCTTGGGCAATTCAAAAGGCTGATTGAGGATCTTTTTACAGAAGAATGTGTTTGTTTTCCATGATTGTGTATTAATGTGTATACAGTAGTGATGGGCGGGTCAGCTGTTTGTCCACCTGCAATTGTTAATAACTAGTGATGCACCGATATTACATTTTTGTCCGATACCGATATTTTCCTTGCCCCGAAAACTGATACCGATTACCGATATTAAACATTTTAGCGGCCTTTTAAGCATTCTAGTACAGTTAAATAGTGATCACACACACATGGACGCATCGGTCTAAGGCACTGCATCTCAGTGCAAGAGGCGTCACTACAGTCCCTGGTTCGAATCCAGGCTGTATCACATCCGGCCATGATTGGGAGTCCCATAGGGCGGCGCACAATTGGCCCAGCGTTGTCCGGATTTGGCCGTCATTGTAAATAATAATTTGTTCCTGACTGACTTGCCTAGTTAAATAAAGGTTAAACACACACCACACTGACCAAAAAGTTATTTTGTTGGCATTTACGTACGTCCCCATTACCAGTAAAACATAATCAAAACCTATTTCTTTCACTTAATTGCTGTGCTGTTTAGTTGTTTCATTCTCAACCAGGATTTCTATGGAATGGCGTTTGTGTCTTCGCGTGTCAAAAACTATACTATTTAACACTATTTGAAGTGTCAAATAAGCTTGTTGACCAATCAAGACCTGAATAAGACTGCACGTCACAATAATTTAACGCGTTAATACATTTTTTACGTAGTTATTACACATTGATTACACCATCACTCGTATTTCATATGTCACAACGACTCATCGATACGTATGCTATGATGCTGGTAAAGTTGTCTCGCGCACCTACAGTGCTGGTCATAAAAAAAAAGCTAGCTAGCTCATGGGTGCAAACAATGTCGTTTTGCTATGTTTTTGGGGAAGAACAATCTGTTTCAGTAGCTATATAGTTAGGTGTCATCAACTAAAATAACCCGAATTTATAAGACAGTTCTTGTTTGATTAATGGTGGTCAGACCATCTATGTGAAGCTAGCCACAATAAGGATTAGCCACAACAGTGGACTTTGCGGTTAGCCTTCAAAATAAAAGTATGGCATAATTCTACTATTTGTATTCATTTGCATCACTGTCAATTACATACTTTTATTTTGAAGGCAACCCGCAAATTCCACTATTACATTTACATTTTAGTCATTTAGCAGACGCTCTTATCCAGAGCGACTTACAGTAGAGTGCATACATTTTATTACATTTTACATACTGAGACAAGGATATCCCTACCGGCCAAACCCTCCCTAACCCGGACGACGCTATGCCAATTGTGCGTCGCCCCACGGACCTCCCGGTTGCGGCCAGCTGCGACAGAGCCTGGGCGCGAACCCAGCCCAGCCTGGGCGCGAACCCAGAGACTCTGGTGGCGCAGCTAGCACTGCGATGCAGTGCCCTAGACCACTGCGCCGTTCCGGTCTAGCCTCACTAGCCAGATGAAGCTAGCTGGCTGCTTATAACGTTAGCTTTGGGAAACAGGGTTAAGTAGCTGGCTAGCTATTTATTTGCATTAACTGAAGTTCAAGTTCAATAGGCGAACAACAAGTGGCAACCTAGCTAATACTTACAAGGATTCCTAAATCATTGCTAAGAATAATGAAAATGACTGCAGTTTCTACTGGTCATTGTTTTCAGGCTGGTTGTATTGGTGTTAGCTAGGTACCAAGCTAAAGCTAGCTACCCCAAAAGTTACGGTCGAACAAATTATGCTTTATTACCAACGCAGTATTGTAAACACATCATTCGTGGCCGGGGTTTGCTTGTTTGCAGACTTTTTTTGTACAACTTTGACAGTGCTACTGTATCTTTGACACACAAAGACCCAAACGGCGTTCCATAGTATGCATGTCGTGAAGCGAATGGCAGTGACGCTATTACTGTGTAACTCCGGTAGGGCAACAATGGAAAAATAGCGCACTTGGTAGTGTTAACAGGTGCTCGACCAGTCGGCGAAGGCCAACATCACCCACGACAGAGAACGGTTGATTGTCAAGGGCAATGAAATCCATTATATAGACTAATGGATTTCGCCCGAGTTGTCTCCCTGAAATGTTGTTACTCTTGTTACTCTTTCAAATGACTTGTTGACTGCTCGATCCACACAGCAGACTAGACCGGAACGGGTTATATGTTGTGAAGCTAGCCACAATACGATTAGGTACAATAGCTGGCTGATACAGATGTTGGCATTTTTAGCTAATATCGGCCAATTCCGATATATTGTGCATCCCTACTAATAACCCATCTGAAACTGCCTGACTATATGTGATAAGTGAAAATCTGGAGGACCGCACCCGACCCGCTAATATAAGCTGTCAGACTTTTTCGCACCAATTTCGTGATATCCAATTGGTAGTTACAGTCTTGTCCCATTGCTGCAACTGCCGTACGGACTCGGGAGATGCGAAGGTCGAGAGCCATGCGCCGTTCAAAACACGACCCTGTTCGCTTAACCTTGAAACCAATGTGTCGGAGGAAACACATTACAACTGCCAACCGAAGTCAACGTGCATGCGCCCGGCCTGCCACAAGGAGTCACTAGAGCGCGATGGGACAAAGACCTCACGGCCGGCCAAACCCTCCCCTAACCCGGACAACGCTGGGCCAATTGTGCGCCGCCTCATGGGTCTCCCGGTCGCGGCCGGCTGCGACACAGCCTTGGATTTTTACTCAGGTCTGTAGTACTCAAGCACTGCAGTAACTTAAACCACTGCGCAACTCGGGAAGCCCTAGCCAAAACAATTGGACAGTGGATGACGGATATTTTTTTGCCTGATTTAAATATGTTTCTGCTTATAATTTCCTACATTTCGTTAGGCTACTTGTTAATCAACTTGCCTATAAACAGATACACGCAGCTTAAATTCTCTTATGTCATTATATGTAGCCCTAGAAGACCAAATAAACCCTTACTCACCAGAAAGAATGCTTCAATCTAGTTGACATTAGTAAAGTTTTCTGTTATCTCTGCTTCTTTTGTGGAGCAAGATGTTTAGGGACTGGGGAGAAAATGCAATAACAAATAAAATGGGAAAGATTTTTTGTGCATAATTTCCAAATTATACTGAACAAAAATATAAACACAACATGTAAAGTGTCAGTTCCATGTTTCATGAGCTGAAATGATGCCAAAGCTTATTTCGCTAAAATTGTGCATAAATTTGTTTAAATCCCTTTTAGTGAGCATTTCTCCTTTACCAAGATAATTCATCAACCTGACAGGTGTGGCATATCAAGAAGCTGATTAAACAGCATGATCATTACACAGGTCCACCTTGTGCTGGGGACAATAAAAGGCAACTCTGCAGTTGTCACAACACAATGCCACAGATGTCTGCTAGTCAACGCGCTCCACCCTCTGCCCCGGATAAAACAAAAAATAGAGATGATACAATCTTATATCAACGATGTTTGGACAGGTTAATGGAACGATGCGTCATTTCAGACGTCGCCCAATCCTATTAGCGCCTCACAGCCATCACACATAACATAGCCGGTACTGCCATGTTCCTCTTCTACCACGTCACCAAATCTTTTGGATTACGCACTAATGCCAGATAGCCTAAAATAATTAAAGAAAAACCTCAATATAGCCTGTAGATATACACTGAGTATACCAAACAGAGTAAACCCCCGCAGAACAGCCTCAATTCATCAACCAAAACCAAACATGGAGTCCATGTTTTCCTCACTTTGCGCGCATACCAGTTCTTGTTTCACACCTGTTTGTCTAGCTAATCAGCCTCGCAACATGGGTACCATGCTACCGCAGACGGGAAATAGAGGAAATGTATTGGAGCAAAGCCAGAAGAAAGCATTGACATCCATATTAGATTTTGATTTGGGGAGGGGGGTAGCATCTTAAAGGTGGATTTAATAGTTTCTTGTTCCCTGCTCAGCGATGCAATTCTTCAATTGAAACACTCTACAATTTTAAGGATGTTGCAAGCAGGTACTGCCATTTGACCATGACTTAACTCACATGATGTCGCTATGGAATGCCCTTAGACCTAGACTCATTAATTAAGTAATAATCAGAGGTCTAATATTGGGCTAACCTCATGGATAAGGAGTGGGCTCCATAAATAGGGAACAAGTGATTAGATAATACCAAACAATGTTACTTAGGAACACAACATGTAGTAGTACTCACCCCTAACCACAGGCAAACTTTGTCGGTGGGCGGGACTGAAGCCTTGCAGTAAACATTGTCAGCCAATAGGAAGTGTGTCTCCATAGGGTCTGTGGTTTCCTATAGGATGAGGGATTTGGAGAGCAAACAAAGCAACTCAACACCACATACGGTGCACTCCGCTGATCGTGAATGCAGTTAGTGATCAACAGCTTATAGTGATCAAATTGTCCTGCAAGGATGTAATCACTGTAATATCCATTTCAGACAGAAGATGTGGTATATTACCTGTAAAAAATATAAGGCAATGTTTATATGACCCCCTTTCATACAGCACCTTATCTACCACTCTTATACATATTAGTGGGTAACTGGCAAATTAAGAGGGGTAAAAGGTGTTAAACCATGGGGGGTGTTTGCATTACAAATTAGAGAGGTATCAAACAACGGAAATGTATTTACCTGCAAAAAATCTGAGATCCATTTACAGACCTGATACAGGTAATTTTTTTAAACCTTTATTTAACTAGGCAAGTCAGTTAAGAACAGATCCTTATTTTCTATGGCGGCCTAGGAACAGTGGGTTAACTGCCTTGTTCAGGGGCAGAACGACAGATTTTTACCTTGTCAGCTCGGGGATTCGATCTTGCAACCTTTCGGTTACTAGTCCAACGCTTTAACCACTAGGCTACCTGCCGCCCCTATTTTGGTTACAGCGTCTGTGAAAATGCAGGAATCATGACTAGGTCTTTAGGTGGCTTTTAATTGCCCATGTTCTTTACCCCCTACCCCACTCAGATATACCAAAAAGTAGGTAAAAAGAAGCAGGCATGGTAAACTTGTGGGATCTTTGTCTGTGTATGAAAAGGGTATAAGAGGAGTGCACTGACTGCACTGTATGCTGTTTACCTTCTTCTTCTGCATGTGTCGTAGGATTTCTAAAGTCTGCTTGATCTGTGGGATCTGGCTTTTCAACCTGGGTACAGCAGAGAAACAACATAGAAGCAGAACTATAACGCTATCACATATTTATCCATCAAAAACGCAGGGTCATCCTATCAGCTAAATAAAGCTAATGATATCACCCCAGAAGACAACACAATAGCACACTAGTTTACGAGTTTGTAGATTGGCAAATTCCTCTCTTCTGTGAATAGTAGTAGTTAAATGTGATACAATAGAACCAATGGAATAGTCCAACACGTGCAATTCCACAATAAGATGCCAGGCAAACTAAATCAAGCATTTCTCTGTTTTGACATTTGACTAGTTACCGTTAATAACTTATGCTGTATATTAGTTACCTTTGTTTCTTCTGGGCCAGGTTGAGCTCCATGTATTTATATTTCTGATACTGCTCATCCAGTTTTCTCAAGACGGCGTCTGCAGTGTCGTTCCCTGGTTGCTTCATAAACGACTCGACATCCTCCTACAACGGTTGACATAACGTTAACTAGCTAGGTTACGCTTTAGCTTTCAAACGAGTCATTCACACAGTATAGTAAACGTATTGTGAGCACACAAGATTGCTGAAGAAAGCCGTTTCATTGCATTTGGATGAGAATATACATTCGATAGTTAGTTAGCTAGGCCTAATAGGCTTTCTAGGCGTCATTTCCCTAAAAGGATGTGAATGAACATAGCTAGCTAACATTCGTGACAGGCTAGCCTAGAGGCTGGACAGCATCAATTACACATTCGAGAGTGTTATTTCATATAGTATAATGGCCACAATGTATATCATTCATATTTTACACACCACAAATATTGCTTCGGGGATTCCGAGATGTTTTTTCTTTGTCGCCTGTACGGCATTGCAGCTGTCTATGGTCGTCGCCATCTTGGAAAATACTCAACTCCCTCCTTCGTTACGTAGAAGTTGGGCGTTACCGACTGAAGAACTTGCCAGTCTTGAACGCTTGAGACGAGTCCTTGTCCGTGCAAGAGTGGTCATAAATGGGAAAGAAATGCGGCCAAATCTTAACATTCGAGAGAGAGCCAAAGTCTAACTCGGACAAAACTGGTAGGCCTAAACTCTGCACAATTGCCAGGTGAAAAGCAGCCTTTTATTGTAAAGAATTTACTCAAACACTTGAATGAGAAAAGGCTGACATGAAAACTGGTAAACTTAACACTAACTATGGGCGAATAACCGCTTATTGTAAGGTCTACACAATGTCTCCCCCTTGTGGGAGTAAGAATCATTTGGTAACTTTATGACCAGTATTTCTTAGTTTTTTTTTGGAGGTGTTATTAATGGGATGGAAATCCTTTTGACTTACATATCCGTAGGAAACGCTTATATTAGCATAACAAGGTTTTTGGTGGAAGTTTATGTCTATCTCTTTGTTAAATTCATCTCAGTGGTATTCGTCATTTACTCAAACGTAAGGCTATTTTTCTGTATTGCAAACGGTTTAATGCAGACTTTTACATTCTACAAGACTCATGCTTGTTCTTCCGATCTAGCTTTTTGAAAAAATCAACGGGGCAACAACCACTCTGCATGTCAAGCATTTTTAAGATGTCCATTTAAAAGGGAAGGTCATCAGTAGTAAGACTCACCACTCTGGACGTTGGTTAATTTTAACAGTGAATTTCAACAGTGAAATGTTTTTATTAGGGAATATTTGTGCATCCAACAACAAACAAAACAACATGATATTATTTCAAGAATTTGAAGAAGAGATTAAAGAGTGATAGGTGTATTTCAGGATATCAAAATTATCTTAGGTGGAGATTTTAATTATGTATCTAATGTGATGATTGATATATATCCCCCTCCTAACAGATCCAGCATTGTTAATACTGAGTTTAATAATCTATGTCTTGGTTTAGTTGATATTTGGATATCTAAATATCCTGATAAAAACGACTTCACTTGGAGTAACAAGGACATGTCCAGACAGTCAATAATTGACTTCTGGTTGATTTCTAATTCATTAGATAACGCTGTAGTAACGGTATCCATTGAACCATCAATTATTACTGATCATAATGTTATATTCGTATCTTTAATTATTAATGGATCTGAAGTTAATAAACCGAATCGGAGTTATTGGAAACTCAATAGTAGACTGTTGGAAGATGATCATTTCAAGATGGATGCCAAAGATATTATACCTGAAAAATATTTGGACCTTCCTCCAGTTAAGTCTTATGGGAAATATTGGGAATTAACAAGGTATGAAATAAGACAAACAGCCATGAAGAGAGGTAAAGAAATCGCTGAACTTAAAAGATTTAGGGAAGATAAACTTAAGGAAATAATTTCCCTAATCTCTATGGAGGACCTTGAAGAAGGAAAGGGTCAGTTATTCTCTTTACAACTAGAAATGGACTGAATGTATGAAGAGAGCAAAAGGGTAATTTGTAAGATCAAGAAGGAGATGGTTGGAGGAAGGTGAAAAAAACACATAATACTTTTACAATTTAGAGAGAAAAACATCTGAATTTACCTCTATTCATAAGCTTAATATAGATGGCAAAGGAAATGAAAACCCCAAAGATATTTCAAAATATGTTTCAGAATTCTGTGGTAATCTTTACACCAGTAATGCCTGTCCTACTAGTGACATATCTGCCTTTCTAGACTCTGTCAAAGATTATGCAAAAATCATAGATGAAGACTTCCAAAAGTCTTGTGATGAATTTATTTCTATGAATAAAAATAAAAAAATTATCGGCAAGGTAAAAGAGAACACATCTCCAGGGAATGATGGCCTTCTTAGTGAATTCTATAAATATTTTCAGGAGGATATAGTTGAATTTATATTTAATGTTTTTAAGGAGGCAATTGACTTAGGGGTCCTGCCTGTTTCTATGACTCAAGGCCTCATTTCTGTAATACCCAAACCAAACCAAAAGATCCTATGACGTTAGAAAATTGGAGACCAATCACATTAATGAAGAATAATGGAAAGCTACTTGCATCAATCTTTGCAACAAGACTTAAAAAAGGTCTTGACTAAATCATTGATGATAGCCAGTCTGGTTTTATGAAGGGCAGACATACACTACCGTTCAAAAGTTTGTGGTCACTTAGAAATGTCCTTGTTTTTTAAAGAAAAGGTAATTTTTTTGTCCATTAAAATAACATCAAATTGATCAGAAATACAGTGTAGACATTGTTAATGTTGTAAATGACGATTGTAGCTGGAAATGGCTGATTTAAAAAAAACATTTGATTATCTACATAGGCGTACAAAGGCTTATTATCAGCAACCATCACTCCTGTGTTCCAATGGAGAGTCAGAGTCCCAAATGTGGGAACAAATATAGTCTGTCCCACAGTTGGGTAAAGAAAGTTAGTTGTCAATAAAGTATGCAGGATTCATGAGGCAAATAGCAAAATGCACAAGAAAAAAATATATATATCATGACTTGGGGCTAGCTATAGAGTCACACCCCAACAGTGGGTATGTGCTTGAGCCGAGCAAAAGCTCAGGAGAGAGGGGTGAGTGTGGTGGGGGTACCAGTACCAGACGGGGAGACAAGCCAGGGCAGATGGTGAACAGATCGCCAGGTGGAATCCAAGCAGCAGTGCAGCAGGCAACGGGAGTAGGTGTCACACCCACTTGGGAGAAGCTTTTATTTCTGGAGGCAGATTTCTTTTAGAAAATGCCAGTGGTCTTTGAACAGCAGGAAGGGGCTTCAGAGGATGCTTCAAAGACTCCTGCCACTTGTTGGGCCCAAAGGATTCAACACCTTTTACGTTACACCTTAGTGCTAATTGAAGTTGTGTCTGGTCTGTCCTTACAAGCCTGGGAGCCTTAACTCAGCATTCAGTTCCCATAAAATATATCATTGTAATGTACTTTATTTTTCTTTTTTTCTTTTTCTTTTTCTTCTTGGCTTTCAAAATAGCATCAGACCAAACACTACTCACAGTTCCAGGTTGGATGGTGTCCTCAGGTCTCTGCTGTTGTAGAGCACCCTCCTTATAGCTTGGAAAAAGGAAACCTCGGAAGCAGTAATCTCTCCGGTTAATTTTGGTTCAACAAAGACAAACATGTCATTTTCCCCTCAAGCCAGATGAAGTAGTTCTTGCTAAACATTACCTCTCAAAAAAATAAAGATGCTATGCCACTTCTGACACGTCCTGTGTGTATAAACTGTTAGGCCATGATATGTTCCCGTCACTGAAAGCAATCGTACAGCATGCACTGACCATCCGAGTTAGCAGCTGTGAGAGATCTTTCAGTGCATTAAGACGTCTACATATCTGGTTTAGAGCCCAATGACCCAAGATAGAATGCATCATGACAATTGCCAAAGATATACAGTTGAAGTCGGAAGTTTACATACACTTCTGACCCACTGGGAATGCGATGAAATAAATAACAGCTGAAATAAATCATTCTCTCTACTATTTTTCGGACATTTCGCATTCTTGAAATAAAGTGGTGATCGTAACTGACCTAAAACAGGGAATCTTTACTAGGATTAAATGTCAGCAATTGTGAAAACTGAGTTTAAATTTATTTGGCTAAGGTGTATTTAAACTTCCGACTTCAACTGTATATACTAACACGCTTGGGAAAGAGTCATAGACAGGTTTGCACCGACAGTTTCATTTAGTTTAATTTCTAATCTTTATGGATGGACTAACATCCTAGTATTGTGCAATATAACTCGCAAACATTGTGACTATTTAGTTGGAGAAAGGATTATATGTATGTGAAAGGATTGTATGTGTGTAAAATTGTGAAGTGTTGTTACTACAGTGGGGTTGGAGGGGGTGTTTTTGTGTAATTAAATAGGTAGAAATATTGTCCCGTAGCTAATTGACCTTGGAAACTGTGATGTATTACCACAAAGAGTACAAAATCATGATTTTTAAGAGTGTTTGGTGCCTGCGTTTGTACATATTATCTGCAAAAGTTATCTTCATGGAAAATAACGATATAGTTATGCACTTGTAATTTGTACTTGCTAATAACATTTTATGAATATTATTAACACCATATTCCATGTGTTTACTCACCACAATCCATTTAATTAATATTGAGAAGTGTTCATTATTTGGCGTCAGGAGAGCACAGTGCATGGAAGAAAGCAGTGAGATATGCAACATTGCATTACAGTGGAGATTTTAGTATGTAAATCTTGGAGGGGCAAAAAAAAAGGTGAGATATATGCCAGCAAAGCCACTACACAACACAACACTAAACAATACATAAATTGCACTATAACGGTGACAAATGGTGCCCACAAACTGTTAGGGCCAACATAAAGCTGTCTCAACAGCAGTCCCAACATTTTACCACTGCTACACCTGGCTATCATCGGAGCCTTGTCTGGCAGCGAAACAGTTCATTCAGCCTCATTTACTGCCTTTAAAAAACATAGCTGATATGGCTGACTTGCTTAAACAAATGTGGTTTCTACTGTCAATTGAGATGTACAAACTATGGCATAAGGGAACGACAAGTGGATAAGAGGCAATCCGTAATTTCGATTAAGACAATGAGCGTGCTAGGACGGACATAGTCAATGTAACTATTTGTTTAGCACTTTTGAAATGTACAGCGACAGAATTCAGAACATGGGCCGTTCTTACAGTGTTCTCCCTGTACACCAAGTCAGAACCGTAGGATAAATAAAGGGGGCATATAAGCAGACAATGAAAGCTCTTACAATATTCAATGATTACATTTCTCTAAAACAGGTTATAGGATAAATGTTCACCACCAAGTCAGAATAGTAGGCGAAATTAAGAGGGGTAAATAGACCACAGTATTAGGGTGAGGCACATGGGCTCCTAACATCTTACTACACAACATACACTTAGTATTACTTTCTTAGCTACAGTATACATATCTCCCTGGCATATTACATCATTTATGCAGCAGCATACAATACATTTTTGGACTCACATTGTTGTGCTGTGCTCACTTGAACAGGAAAGTGGCGTAACGGTCTTTTGTGGGCAAATTTTGTCATCAAAGTCTGGCATTATCTGGATTTATGGTGCTTTCAAAACAACTGGGAACTCGGAAAAAAACAAGGTCGAATCATGAAGATGTCATTGATCTTCAGGCCGTGGCTCTAGAAAGAGGCTGGATTTACAATTCCGAGTTGGATGACCGTTCAAAATGTATTTTCCCAGTCGTAGCTTGTTTATTCCCGACTTCCTAGTTGTCTTGAACTCACTGAAGTCAAGTTTTCACAATTCCGAGTTAACAGTTGTTTTGAGCGCGGCACAAATCATGCTTCATTGACAGCATGGCCAATGTTGAATGTTTGTCATTTTAAACTTGGAAAGAGCCCCTTAATCCCAGATTTGGGACCAAACAGCCACTCCACTGAATAGTAGGCTAGTGAATGCTTTGCAATGATTGCAGTTAGCCACTGTCACTGATTCCTTCCAAACCACTGTCGTGACGTGACTATCATTAATGTGATGACTGCTATTTATCAAATAATTGCCTACAAGGTTTAATTATTACTCGATTAAATTAATAATGTAACAATTAACTCATTAGGAATTTGGGGCACCACAGGAAAAGTTGTTTACAGAGTTACTATCTCCCGACTTAAACTCTAAAGATCTATAAATATCTCTTACATTTAATAACAGTCAATTATGAATTATTACCTCATCAGTCTCATTCTGAACGTCGCAGTATTCCTGGATCCGCAAGAACCCTAACCTAAGTGATGAATCAGCAATACACAAATTGGCTTATTTATTTACTAACTAACTAACTAAATAATCACAGAAATGCATAAACACACACACACAGTATAGGTTATTGATTATTAACATAATGCAATGAAAACAGGTCCCTAGTGGACTAACAAAAGCATGACCATTTGGTTACCCAATGGAAAGGGAGGGGTGGTAAGGAGAAAGGGAGAGACAAAGAGAGTCAACTTATCGTACATACATTTGGAAGCCACCCTCATGGGTATATGAATATAAGCACCGTAACAACCGCTCATTCGGATTAGAAATGCAATATATATTTACGCGTAGATGTATTTCTCTGTCGTCTCTCTATTGCAACCACTCGATCCATCTATGGGGAGTAGTTCGATGTAAGTCTCTGGTTGTCACAATGTCCTTCTTAGTTGTAGGTTTCTTTGTCTTTGAGTGTTCTTAGAATGGTACTTCAGGTGTCCCACAGTGGTGAGAGGGAAACTTTTCTTCCCTCTCGTCTTTGGTCAAATTTTCCTAGACTACTTCACATACCCAGCTGCAGACTGTGAATGTTTGGTCTAGTCTTTACCTTCTTCACTCGTCGAGAGTTTCAAAGGGTCTTACCAATGAGGAGATGGGACTTGCAGGACTTGCAGTGCGATCTGCGTCAGAAATAGAACTGACTGATATTTTAGCCCTTGGCAACGCAGACTCTCGCGAGCAGTGTGGGTGCAATAATTGAATAATATCAGCCTGAGGTTGAGGTTAACAGTCAGCCTGTTACTCAAGAAAACAAAAAAGAGAAAAAGTTTGTATGCAGCTTTATTAACTCAATTATATATATATTTTTTGTTTTTACATTGTTTGCAAACTGATATGTTACACGAATTAATGTACTGAAATAACTAGGACATGTGACATAGAGAGTTGTCTATTCTATTCATCTCCATTGAAACATGTGGTTGACGTCAACAAACCTACTTCCTAAATAGATTACAATAATGAGATGCATCCACCAATCCAAAGAAATGGTAGGTCGGAGCTCGACAGCCCGTCGTGCCGCTTTGTGGACAACGATTCTCATTGTTATGGCGGAGAGACATGTATCTTGTCAGTATATCCATCATCTTTGGGTTAATGAAGCTTTTAATTTTTTTTATTATTTTTACATAAGTTCCGGGTAGCACGGTTTCCGTTTGGTCCAGGGAATGTTGATAGTGGGACACCATCTGCATTTGTGCAGAAACTAGCTGTCTCAGACACATGTTTACTTATTTCAAGCGTTTTATCCACAGAACTACACTAACTAACATAAATGAGTTGTAAAGGAGACTCAAATGACTCTCCTTCCAAACGCAAAGTGGTGTATGTCTATAGTCCTCAATACACCGAGACATGCGACTCGCTATCAAAAGTCCCCAACCGGGTGAGTTGAATGGGAACGCTAACGTTAGCTAGCTATGGATGTTCGCCAGAGAGGCAATACTTTGGTCATTATTTACAAGTACTGAACGATTTTTTTTACTCCGTGTCTCTAGGCAAGTATGGTGCATTCACTCATAGAAGCTTATGGTTTACTTCAACACATGAGGTAAGTTAACTTTTAATGTTTGTCAAAAATAAGGGATTGAGCTAGCTAGCTCTGGCAGGGCGTTGTTCTGTTGCCCTCCACTCTCGCACTGGGTAAGTTTGTTTAATGATTGACTAGACTGTAGAATGCTGTATGCAGTGCACCTGGTGTCATTTCTCCAAAATACGAAACAAACAACTTTTACCCCCAGTCTAGCGCTGGCCAACGCGCATTATATTCGCATGCAGCTCTAAGTGCAGAACGCATGCGTATGGACCAGAGCTAGTGCGCTGTCTAACAATGTTGGCTAACGTTAGCTAAGCCATTTCCTTTATTTAACCAACTGAACTTGGTACTTGTTTTACCTACATTATATGGACGTTTGAGAAGTTATAGCTATTATTTTAGGTTAGAATAAACCAACTAGTTAAATAGCTAACGTTACCATCCTGCTCCAATGCCAGTACCACATTCTGAGCTCTATCTACAGTTCTCGAACATTATGGATTAGAATCCTGTAAAGTAACTAAATACAAACCTCTAGAACAGTCCATCAGTATCTATGGTCCATTCATTCTTTCAGTGTTGTGAAGCCCCGTGTTGCGACCATTGAGGAGATGGCCAAGTTCCACACAGACGCCTACCTGGAGCACCTCCATAAAATCAGCCAGGATGGAGACAATGATGACCCCCAGTCCGGGGACTTTGGCCTGGGTAAGAGGAGAGGGAAGAGCAGGCTCTCTTTTACTTACTTTGACACACGTCAATCAATCCAATGTATTTATAAAGCCCCTTTTTATATAAGCAGTTGACACAAAGTGCTTATACAGAAACCCAGCCTAAAATGCCAAAGAGCAAGCAATGCAGAAGTAGAAGCACGGAGGCTAGGAAAAACTCACTAGAAAGGCAGAAACCTAGAGGAAACAGGCTCTGAGGGGTGGCCAGTCCTCTTCATGGCTGTGCTGGGTGGAGATTAAAAGAGTACATGGCCATTAAGGCTATATTGTTTTTCAAGATGTTCAAACGTTAATAGATGACCAGCAGGGTCAAGAGAGGAGGGGATTGAGAGAGAGGGGGGTTGAGGGTGTGAGGGGGAGAGAGGTATGTACATAGTCAATGGTAGGCTTCGAGGGGACTTCTACAGTAGATAAACCTATAGCTCATCTCTTGGCAGTAGTACTGTAGACTACTTTACCACTGACCTCAACCGAGAGTCTCTGAGCGTTCAGTCAGCCCACTGACACCCTTAACAGATGACAGCAAAATCACAGTCTACTTAAACAGAACAATACTCAATCATGAGGCATCAGAGCCAAAGGAACGGAATAATATTAAGAAATGCTATAGATGGGAGGAAAGTAGTGTAGAAACTTCCCAAAAAACGATTAGGCAACAACAAATTCAATCCCTTCTAGACATTTTCCTGGACAAAATGTTTCCCTGTAAGAGTGAAGGTGTAAACCTTGCAGTATAAAACCTAAACCGCTCCCGAGTGGTGCGTTGGTCTAAGGCACTGCATCGCTGTTCCACTAGAGATTCTGGATTTTGAGTCCAGGCTCTTATTTGAAATGTTTCTAAAAAATCCCCTATGGGGAAAAATGAATGGTAGAAAAACAATTGGAACCATTTCCCTGTTTGACCCCTAGGTTTTATGGGGATATGACACCTCCACTGTGGGGGTCTATAAGGAGGTCTGCGTCTTGTGACCGTAGCGTACCTATAGGTATGAATGACAGGACCAAATTGGAGAGAGATGTAGGAATATGTCCATGTAATGCTTTGTAGGTTAACAGTAAAACTTTGAAAGCAATGACTGAGAGGGAAGTGGGAGAGTACATTCATGCAATGGTGTTATGCTAGCAGTAGAGGGTGCTCTAAATCTGGAAAAGAAAACGACACACCACCGGGCGAAAGGTTTACCCGGCTGTTTTTGGCAATACATTAATATGGTTACATAATCAATTTACATTAGAAAACCTCCATTGATGCTTAAATATATACAAATGACAGATTGGCATTCCTACTGACAGAAGACACTAAACTAATTTACCCCATATGTGTCTGTCAGAATTAAGACTTGGAGTGAATCTCAATAGTAAATATCAACCAAGGGTGAATCTCGATTGTTTTTCCTTTATTGTATTGGTTCCCTGCGTCCTCTCTCCTTGTCTCCTCAAAGCCCATTGGCGCAGAAGATCTTGTGTTTTGAGAGGGAGGTGAGGACATGAGGAATCAAGGAACTAGAATTTAGATTCTCCCTAGGTCAGCATGTTATCAACACTCCAGGGCTGTGGGTGGGAGACAGGAAAGATGCAACCCCTTTCTGTTGTTATTTAATGGGTTAACACTTTTCTGCTAACTTTTCTATTCTAAAAACGTCTTAATCTCACCTTATCTCCATCTTTCCATTGATCCCTCCCTTCACCACCTTTCCTTTTCATTGTCTCTTTATCTTCTGCTTCCTCCCTTTGTTTCTCCTCCACAGCTCTGTCTGGTTCTCTCTCTCGCTCTCTCTCTCCATATTATGTCTATATACAGTGTTGTAACGATGTGCAAATAGTTAAGTGCAAAAGCGAAAATATATATGGGTTCTATTTACAATGGTGTTTGTTCTTCACTGGTTGCCCTTTTCTTGTGGCTACAGTTCACAAATATTGCTGCGGTGATGGCACACTGTGGTATTTCACCCAGTAGATATGGGAGTTTATCATAATTGGGTGTGTTTTCAAATTCCTTGTGGGTCTGTGTAATCTGAGGGAAATATGTCTCTCTAATATGGTCAAACATTTTGGCAGGAGGTTAGGAAGTGCAGCTCAGTTTCCACCTCATTTTGTGGGCAGTGTGCCCGTCTTCTCTTGAGAGCCAGGTCTGCCTACGGCGGCCTTTCTCAATAGCAAGGCTACGCTCATGGAGTCTGTACATAGTGAAAGCTTTCCTTAAGTTTGGGTCAGTCACAGTGGTCAGGTATTCTGCCACTGTGTACTCGCTGTTTAGGGCCAAATATCATTCTAGTTTGCTCTGTTTTTGTGTCAAGTAATTATCTTTTTGTTTCTCATGATTTGGTTGGGTTTAATTCTTGCTGTCCTGGGGCTCTGTGGGGTCTGTTTGTGAACAGAGCCCCAGGACCAGCTTGCTTAGGGGACTCTTCTCCAGGTTCATCTCTCTGTAGGTGATGGCTTTGTTATTGAAAGTTTGGGAATCACTTTCTTTTAGGTGGTTGTAGAATTTAACGTTGCTTTTCTGGATTTTGATAATTAGCGTTATCGGCCTAATTCTGCTCTACATGCTTTATTTGATGTTTCACGTTGTACACGGAGGATATCTTTGCAGAATTCTGCATGCAGACTCTCAATTTGGTGTTTCTCCCATTTTGTGAATTCTTGGTTGTTGAGCGGACCCCAGACCTTACAACCATAAACGGCAATGGGTTCTATAACTGATTAAAGTATTTTTAGCCAGATCCTAATTGGTATGTCAGATTTGATGTTCCTTTTGATGGCATAGAAGGCCCTTCTTACCTTGTCTCTTAGATCGTTCACAGCTTTGTGGAAGTTACCTGTGGCGCTGATGTTTAGGCCGAGGTATGTATAGTTTTTTGTGTGCTCTAGGGCAGTGGTTCCCAAACGTTTAATGTCCCGTACCCCTTCAAACATTCAACCTCCAGCTGCGTACCCCCTCTAGCACCAGGGTCAGTGCCCTCTCAAATGTTGTTTTTTGCCGTCATTGTAATCCTGCCACAAACACACACACACACACACACACACACACACTATACGATACATTTATTACTCATAAGAATGAATGAGTGTGAGTTTGTCACAACCCGACTCATGGGAAGTGATAGAGCTCTTATAGG
This sequence comes from Salvelinus namaycush, assembly GCF_016432855.1. Lineage (NCBI taxonomy): Eukaryota > Metazoa > Chordata > Actinopteri > Salmoniformes > Salmonidae > Salvelinus > Salvelinus namaycush. Next base: position 24,583,939 of record NC_052312.1, on the reverse strand, counting down.
ACCAGGGCACAAATAATAATCAATAGTTTTGCTCTTTATTTAGCCATCCATAAACTTTATTTGTTAATTGAAAATTGTGAATAACTCACCACAAGTTAATGAGAAGGGTGTGCTTGAAAGGATGCACATGACTTTGCAATGTTGGGTTATATTGGTGAGAGTCTGTCTTAAATCTTTTTCCACACAGTCTGTGCCTGTATTTAGTTTTCATGCGAGTGAGGGCCGAGAATCCACTCTCACATAGGTACGTGGTTGCAAAGGGCGTCAGTGTCTTAACAGCGCGATTTGCCAAGGCAGGATACTTTGAGCTCAGCACAATCCAGAAATCTGTCAGTGACTTCTGATTAAATTAACTTTTCACGGAACCGCTTGTTGCAATTTCGATGAGGCTCTCTTGTTCAGATATGGGTAAGTCTTGCACTGTCAGGGCAATTATATAAAAAAAAAAATGGTATGGAACAGTTGAAAACCTCACGGTTAGAGGACGCAAATGCATTTTGCCCCCCAGGATAGGGAGGAGGATGGTGAGAAGCAACAAAATCCCCAAGAATCACTGAAATAATTGCAGGCTTTGGTGGCGTCTTGGGGTCACCAGGTTTCAAAAAGCACCATCAGACGCCGCCACATCCACAGGCTCTTTGGAAGGGTGGCCAGAAGAAAGTTGTTTCTGACCCCAAGACACAGGAGCAAGTGCTTGGCGTTTGCCAAACATTTTTAAAATTATGACTGGAATAAGGCGCTCTGGTCAGATGAGACCAAAATTGAACGTTTTGATCAGATACAGCATCGGCATGTTTGGCGTCGAAACAGAGATTCATACAAGGAGAGGCACTTCATTCACACGTTGAAATATTGAAATATGGTGGCGGGTCAGTGATGTTTTGGGGCTGTTTTTAATTCCAGAGGTCCAGGGGCACTAGTTAAGATTGATGGCTTAATGAATTCTACCAAGTATCAGGCAATTTTGGCTGACAATCTGGTTGCCTCTGCCAGAAGGCTGGGACTTGGTCGTAAGTGGACTTTCCAACAAGACAATGACCTGAAACATAACTCAAAATCCACACAGAAATGGTTCAGTGACAACAAAATCAATGTTCTGCCATGGCCATCTCAGTCGCCGGATCTCAATCCAATCGATAACCTGTGGGCTGAGTTGAAGAGGGCAGTTGATAAGCGCAAACCCAAGAATGTGAAGGATCTGCATAGAGGAATGGTCCAAAGTCCCTCCAAATGTGTTCCTTAACCTTGTCAAACATGACAGGAAAAGACTCCATGCTGTTATCCATGCCAGAGGTGGTTGCTTTAAGTACTAAATGAGGAGTGCCAATAATTATGAAACCTTGATTTTGGTGAAATGTGTTTTGTATTAAATAATTGTATTATTTTGGTTGGTTCCATTGAAACATTAAAGTACAGTATTTCTCATGTTGGTATTGAGTTTCTCTGTAATTATATTGTTTATATTCTTAAAATTATTGTTTGTGCTTTGCCGGTCAGGGGTGGGAGTACTTTTGGAGCCCACTGCAAATGGACTGTTTGAAAATGGTGAAGATTATAAAAAAACGAAATGTGACCCACATTTCAATTTGGCGTACCCCGTTGCTCTAGGGCAGCGGTGTCTAGATGGAATTTGTATTTGTGGTCCTGGGAAGTGGACCTTTTTTGGAACATCTAGGGCTATTTGCTGCTGTAGGCTCTCCTTGGTTGGTGACAGGAGCACCAGATCATCAGCTAACAGTATACATTTGACTTCAGATTCTAGTTGAGTGAGGCCGGGTGCTGCGGACTGTTCTAGTGCCCTCACCAATTCGTTGATATATATATGTTGAAGAGGGTGGGGCTTAATCTGCATCCCTGTCTCACCCTCCGGGCCTGTGGAAAGAAATGTGTGTGTGTTTTGCCAATTTTAACCACACACTTGTTGTTTTCCCAGAAGTGGTTAGTCTATGGATTCCTCAATTACATTGAGCTGATTTCTGACATGCTGTTCCATTTTCCGTAGTGTATTTCTCTCTCTCTCCTCATATGTTTCCACTTCTTTTGCTTATTTACTTTTCTGTCATTTGCTTCTCTCTCCTCCTTTTGCCAGGTTATGACTGCCCGGTGGTGGAGGGTATCTATGACTATGCTGCAGCGGTCGGTGGTGCCACCTTGACGGCTGCCCAGTGCCTGCTGGACAAGAGGGGTGAGGTGGCGATCAACTGGGCAGGAGGCTGGCACCACGCCAAGAAGTAAGATTAAACTGTGTGAGGTGACCGGACAAGGACCAGGGTGACATGTTGATGAATGCGTTACCGAACCGTTCCTAATAGGAGGACACACTGAATTATGTTAGACATATATGATCGTCTACAAAGAAGGACTTCTAAGTCATTGAAAAGACAGCAATGCGTTAATTATTTTCTGCGTCTCTCTCTCTCCTGTCACTTTCATTCTCTCTTCCCCCGCTCTCTCTCTCAGGGATGAGGCATCAGGCTTCTGTTATGTGAATGATGCTGTGCTGGGGATTCTCAAGCTGAGAGAGAAATACGAGAGAGTTCTTTATGTGGATGTGGACCTTCATCATGGAGATGGTACACACACCCCTTTACCCGAACTCTCACATCTAAATGTGCATTGATATTGTGTAAATATTATCGCCATATGAGTACAGTATGTGGATACAAATGTTTTGCTAAGGTTAATTGTTTTGGTCTGTCAATGAACAAAATCATTGTGTTTTTAGAGAACAATGTAATGTTTCTCAGGTGTGGAAGATGCCTTCAGTTTTACCTCCAAAGTGATGACTGTGTCTCTACACAAGTTCTCCCCCGGATTCTTCCCAGGTCAGTGGCTACACCGAATACAGTACTAACGACCGTTCTACTACAGTTGGAAGTCTTCCTTGTGCGGGCCTCTCATTCCTTTATTTCAGTATTATTGTTTAGCTTAGCACTGGTATTCTCAAGTTTAGGATGTGCATATCACCCTCCTTTTCATCATAAGCTTCCTTTACCCGTGGTCCTTCCTCCTTGGGGGACCGCTTGCATTAAAACTGTAGAACTAAAATCGGTGTCAAATCCGCTAACAATCTGAGAGATCAACAAACTAGTTTGAGAAACATTGATACTTAATACTCACACTCTCTTGCTGTCATAGTAACCCTACCATCCTGTTGTAGGTACAGGGGACCTGTGTGACACAGGGATGGGCAAAGGAAGATGGTACGCTGTCAACGTCCCTCTGGATGACGGCATCAAAGACGACAGATATTTCCACGTCTTCACCAGGTTGTTAAAGCTAGTTACTTTTTATTTTCGCTGGTTATGACATAAGATACATGTCATCTTTTAATGGTTAACACTATCAGTAACATCAGAGACATGCTGCATGTCCTCTGCTTTCTCAGTAACGGAGATTTACAGACCTAATAAGCTAGAAGTGCATGTTAGTAGTTTTGTTGATACTCTGCAACTGTTTTTCTTGTTGCAGAACCGTGATATCGTCTTTGTATATCTTGTATGCTATGGAAACAACCATTTTCGAAGTCAAATGAAAACATTGTGTTCAGTACGTAGTCTTAACTGTAACAGTCTTATATTATAATTGTTGTGTTAATATTTAACCTCTGTTTTTATGATTGTTGTGCCCATCAGTGTGATGCAGGAAGTGCAGGCGTTGTTTAACCCGGAAGCAGTAGTGATGCAGCTGGGAGCTGACACCATGGCCGGGGACCCCATGTGTTCCTTCAACATGACTCCTGTAGGGGTGGCCCAGTGTCTTTGCCACGTACTAGACTGGCACCTACCCACACTGCTGTTGGGAGGAGGTGGGTCTGACAACACACACACACCAGGGTTTCTGTTAGCTGGTAATGGCCGGCTTTGGGCTGAAAAAATACATTTTGAAGCTGATAAATAAAATGGTAGCCGGCCAAATTGTCTGGGGCTGCATATCATACATGCCAAAATTATGCTTAAGCACCTTTCTCTCACTCCTTGCCCGCTGCCTAACGTCCATGCACCTGCTAGTGAGGAGAGGGAGAGATCGAGAGAGGAGCCTTGGGCTACTGTTGATTGTGGTGATGGAAGCCTTTTTCATTAAAGTAAAACAAAAGTTAGAGTAGTCCCATAGTGAAAAGCCTACAAGGGGACAAGTTTTAATATTGTAGTGGACAAAGATGAATAGAATGTTGGCGCTGCCAACAGCAGGCTACTGTACAACTCGCTATTCGGGTAGGATGCCTTTTTCCCCCCCGTTATTATTTTATACCATTGTTGTTATTGTAGGCCTATTTAAACCAGGTCTTTAAATGTGTTTTGTTTCATTTTGTTTAGACTTCTTCTTTGGCTTAATTAAGTTTGATCTGTCTTTTTAATTGTCCTCCCTAGGTTAGAATTAGGCCTGTTGTAAAATAAATATTATTACCATATTGCTGTCATTTGTTGGGTACGGTAGGGACTAGCCTTTCTTGGTAATTGCTGCAATATAGCCTGTTCAAAATTTTTGAAGGTTTAAGCCAGTTAGCATGCGTTTTGTTTTATTCTGTTGAGACATTTTCTTTGGCCAAATTAAGTTCCAACTGTAATATTGTGGTTGCCGCAATATAATATCCTGCTCATATTTCCCCAATAAACAATTGCTTGACTTTTGATATTAACTTAATGAAGTTTAAACTTTTGCAAAGGTGTGGCTATTAACCTATTATACTGCAGGCCTATTAAATGAAGGCAGTGTGCCCAGCGCACTGAGGTTAGGATTTATTTTGATGTCTACCAGAATTACTCCTATAATCTAACAATATAATGCTTATTGGGAAAAAATATTCTGATCGAAAAATGAATGTCTCCGTCTGTACTCCTATATCTGTATAACAGACGCAGTAGCCTATCTGACAAGGATAAATAAATGCACGTCGATGTCGTAGCATGCCGCTGGCATATTTTGATCTCTCGCTCTCCTAGTCCTAAGCTTCTTTTTTATATTTAAAATATTCATATCATACAGTGAATGCCAAAGCGCGTAGGCTTATGCATGCAATGCCCTGATGCATTTAGTGCTCAAATCTCCAACAGCTGACTGTGAGGTGGACAATTATTGTTTAAGGAAAGTAAAATCAAGAAAACAAAAGGCTATAAAGTTTTCCATATGCTACACTTCAAACACATAGTGTTTTTGTCATTTATTATAAGCTGTTTTTAAGGACACGTAAATGTGGTTCATTTGGCCGATATCCTCATTTATTGATGGCGCTGTGTGGGTGGACACCCTTAATGGATTACGCACCCAAGGCATATGTATGACCGATACATTTCTCAAATATCCGATAAATAAGAATCGCAATCCTAACGGAAACCCAGACACACACACAGCCCCACACACACCGCCTGAAACCACAGCCGTGTCTACGCCACGTACTAGACTAGCACCTACTCACACTGCTGCTGTGAGGAGGCGGGTCTCATATCCGCTCGTACACACCGACACACACACACACACACACACACACACACACACACACACACACACACACACACACACACACACACACACACACACACACACACACACTTACACAAAGACAACGGCACACACAAACGTACCTACACACACACATCTGAAACCACAGCCCAAGCTCCAGACCCCTCAGCCCTGTACCAGATGATACCTGTTAATTACACCAGTACAATGAAGCCTTTTTACTCACTACAATCCCTCTTTTTCCTCCCTCCCTCCTCTTTCTCTCTCTCTCTTTCCTCTCTCTTCTCTCTCTCTAGGTGGGTATAACCTAGCCAACACGGCCCGTTGTTGGACCTACCTGACTGGGGCCGTACTGAGACAAACACTGGCCTCTGAGATACCTGACCATGAGGTGAGAGTAAACACACACACACCATACATAGCCCCAAACACACACAGCTCCTCACACAGACATGCACGCACAAACTCAAATACGCTGACACACACACCCTTCGGTCAGTCTTTGCTGAGTCATTCCCTCTAATAAAAGATGGCCGCCGGCCCTCAAAGGGGTTGTTTCCAGGTGAATCAGGAGGGATGGAGGGAGTAGGAGAGGAGAGAGGGGACAATGCCACTCTGTCCCCTCCAGACCTGACAGAGAGGGTCTCTGTGCTTCTCTTTCTCTCCATTGCCATCCCTCTCTCTCTCTGTGCTTCTCTATCAATCTCTGCCCTCATCTTTTTTTTCGTCTTCTTAGAAGGACCTTGTGTGTTTTATTCCGGGGGGGAGGGGCTGGTTTCTTTTGGCGGAAAGGTTGGCGAATTCCCATATAATTACATCAGTAGAAAAAGAGAGCAAATGAGGGATAGAGCTACAAAGAGAGAGATTTGTGTTCCATGTACAGTGAGGGGTAGTTATCTTACTCTCCTGAGACAAAGAGGGTCTTTCTGTAGTGTGTGTGCGCGCGTGCGTGGGCCATGATAAAGGCACCTTTTGTTTCTCCTCCACCAGGTCGGGCTGTTACATCATGTGACCTTTAACCTCATTAAGAAGGGGCTCACTGCAAACAAGTCTAACCAGCTGCTACAACACACACAGCCACACAAAATCAAAAACCCCAAAAGTCTCCCCTATTTTGACCCTCTTGCTCTGGCCATCAAAGAGTGGTACATCTTTTCTGTCAAACACATACTCTACACAGCCAGCTACCTCCTGTTATTGTGTGTCTACACTACTACCCAAACAAACCACTATTTAACTCTGGCCTACTGTGGTCCGGAGAGGATGAGGTAGAGAAAAGGATGGAGAGGGTGAGCAGGAGAGGGAGCGAAAGATGGCCAGAGAGAGACTTGTAGTAGTATCGTCGTGTGTGTGCGTGCGCCGGAGAGGAATATTTATCCACAATGACCAAGCAAAGTGAGAGTCTGAGAAGGGAAAACAAAAAGCACTTTGTTGTACCTGAGACTGTGAGAGGCCAGAGCTCCCCTCTCCTTCCCCGACTGGCTGCAGCTTTTCTGGGCTGCCAGGACAGCCCCTAACTAGAGGTCGACCGATACCTATACCGATTTATAGGAGGACCAAAAAAGCCCATACCAATTAATCGGCCGATTTATTTTGATTTTTTGTTGATTTAATTTTTATTTATTTATTTGTAATAATGACAATTACAACAATACTGAATGAACACCTTTATTTTAACTTAATATAATGCCTCAAATAAATAATGAAATATGTTCAATTTGGTTTAAATAATGCAAAAACAAAGTGTTGGAGAAGAAAGTGAAAGTGCAATATGTGCCATGTAAAAAAGCTAACGTTTAAGTTCCTTGCTCAGAACATTAGAACATATGAAAGCTGGTAGTTCCTTTTAACATGAGTCTTCAATATTCCCATGTAAGAAGTTTTAGGTTGTAGTTATTATAGGACTATTTCTCTCTATACCATTTGTATTTCATATACTTTTGACTATTGGATGTTCTTATAGGCACTTCAGTATTGCCAGTGTAACAGTATAGCTTCCGTCCCTCTCCTCGCCCCTTCCTGGGCTCGAACCAGGAACACAACGACAACAGCCACCCTCGAAGCATCGCTACCCATTGTTCCACAAAAGCCGCAAGGAGAACAACTACTTCAAGGTCTCAGAGCGAGTTACGTCACCGATTGAAACGCTATTAGCGCGCACCCCGCTAACTAGCTAGCCATTTCACATCGGTTACACCAGCCTAATCTCGAGAGTTGATAGGCTTGAAGTCATAAACAGCTCAATGCTTGAAGCAAAGCGAAGAGCTGCTGGCAAACGCACGAAAGTGCTGTTTGAATGAATGCTTACGAGCCTGCTGCTGCCTACCACTGCTCAGACTGCTCTATCAAATCATAGACTTATAACATAATAACACGCAGAAATACGAGCCGTAGGTCATTAATTATGGTCAAATCCGGAAACTATCATTTCGAGAACAAAACATTTATTCTTTCAGTGAAATACAGAAAGGGTGGCATCCATAAGTCTAAATATTCCTGTTACATTGCACAACCTTCAATCTTATGTCATAATTACGTAAAATTCTGGCAAATTAGTTCGCAACGAGCCAGGCGGCCCAAACTGTTGCATATACCCTGACTCTGCGTGCAATGAACGCAAGAGAAGTAACACAATTTCACCTGGTTAATATTGCCTGCTAACCTGGATTTCTTTTAGCTAAATATGCAGGTTTTAAAATATATACTTCCGTGTATTGATTTTAAGAAAGGCATTGATGGTTAGGTGCAACGAGCCAGGTGGCCCAAACTGCTGCATATAGCCTGACTCTGTTGCCTGACTCAGAACGCAAGAGAAGTGACACAATTTCCCTAGTTAAAAGAAATTCATGTTAGCAGGCAATATTAACTAAATATGCAGGTTTAAAAATATATACTTGTCTATTGATTTTAAGAGGGCGTTGTTTAAGGCGTTGTTTATGGTTAGATACATGTTTATGGTTAGGTACACATTGGTGCAACGACAGTGCTTTTTTTCGCGAATGCGCTTGTTAAATCACCCGTTTGGCGAAGTAGGCTATGATTCAATGATAAATTTAACAGGCACCGCATCGACTATATGCAACGCAGGACAAGCTAGATGAACTAGTAATATCATCAACCATGTGTAGTTAACTAGTGATTATGTTAAGATTGATTGTTTTTTTTATAAGATACGTTTAATGCTAGCTAGCACCTTACCATGGCTCCTTGCTGCACTCGCATAACAGGTAGTCAGCCTGCCACGCAGTCTCCTTGTGGAGTGCAATGTAATCGGCCATGATCGGTGTCCAAAAATGACAATTACCGATTGTTATGAAAACTTGAAATCGGCCCTAATTAATCGGGCATTCCGATTAATCGGTCGACCTCTACCCCTAACCCCCCTGGAACAATGCCTAACCCCCCTGGAACAATGAAGTTTGCCGGGGCTATTGGCCAGACATAAAAGGGCCTCCATTCAGACCATCACACACACACTCAGGCAGAGAGAGACATATACACACACACACACATACAAACAGTGACATTGCAGAACCTCCAGAGTCACCCCCATATCTGAAACTGTGGGAAGGGTGGTTGTTGAAGAGCGTAGAAGAGATAGCGGACCCGATTAGACTTAACTGTGAATACATGGTGAGTCCGATATCAAATGTTACTGGCATCTCCCTAGTCTATTCTCTTTTCATCAATGGAGGGAGAGTTAAAATATATATTTTTAAAAAGCAGAGGAAGTAAGGGTAGAACTCCAAGTTCTGTGTGGCTGTCGGTAGAGGATGGCGCTTGCAATGCTAAGGACCGTGGGTTCGATTCCCGCCAGGGTCGTTCGTGAAATGTATACATGCATGACGATAAGTCGCTTTGGATAAAAGCGGCTGCTAAATGGCTTTTATTAATATATGCCCGTCGCTTGGGTGCTCGTCTGTTTCTGCTCTTTTGCCAACTCCTTATGGAATTGTCATGCAATGTTTGGCTTGACAATGATAATGGAGTAGGCAAAAGCACAAACCTATCTGGGACCTGGCTACAGGGACTAGGCTAGGTGACCTGTATTGTTTGTTAACCCTGATGTCCTAATCTCTGACAATCTTTAACACCTAAAAATACTAATCAAAGTTCAGCTAGTCTAGATTAGCTGAGTCGGTTGTTTTTGAAGGTTGTGGGTTTCTCCCTAAATGGCACCCTATTCCCTATGTAATGTGCTAATTTTGACCAGGTCCCATAGGGTGCCATTTGGGACATAGCCTGTGGGTTTGTTCACATTCAGTTCTTATCTTAGATTGAGGAAACGGTTTATTTTGGACCCAACCCACTCGAGGGGTTCTATAGGCCTGAACTTGCCTTGTTTTTGGCCAGCTCGGTGTGTGTGTGGAACCAGTCTGTCTCCAGCCATTCAACATCTTTATTTCCTCTCTTTTTCTCTTTAGTCTGTTTTCTCAGATTCGCACTGAGTGATTCCCAGCACAGCCCCATGCAAAAACAAACACAGAACTCAGACTCCCCTCTTACACCCCTCCCTCTCACCCTCTGTCCCTCCCATCCTCCTCCTCCACCCTACCCTCTCTCACCGCAGCAAGACTATGTATGACCAAGGCCCCTCCGTGATACCCAAAACAGAGTTCAGTAGAAAATAAATGATGGGTATGAAGTAGAAGGTATGGCTATTAGGCCAAAAACATTCCCAGTGTTTTTGGTATTTCTAGTACAGCGTTCTCCAACCCTGCTGTTTCTGGAGAGCGACCGTCTTGTAGGTTTCCACTCTAACCCTAATCCAGCACAACTGATTCTAATAATTAACTGATAAGATGAATCAGGTTAGTAACAACTGGGGTTGGAAAGCCCTGCTGTAGTGAATAGGCTGTGTTCCATTATCCACACTAACAACATACTACTTAGTATGAAACCATGTATTGAGCATGCATTCTGAGTAGTATGCTAGTATGTACATTTGAACATAGGATAAGTACTATAGGCTTACCCTGTCCCGCCCCTGTACTTCCTGTTTTCTGCCTTGGTACTTCCTGTCCTCTCTGGCGCGTGTCCCTTCCGTCTGCTCGTGGGGAAGTACTAGGCTCCCGGAATACTGGCCTCAATCACCGGAAAACTGAGCTGGGATGAGGATGTGTGTGTGAGAGAGAAACAGTCTGTTCTAAATAGAACAGAAGAGGTACATCACAAATGTAGTGCACTATAAAGGAAATGGGGTCCCATTTAGGACGGGCCGGCAAGGACAATGAGGATCAGTGGGCCCTGACCTGGTGACTGACTATTTTTCTGTTGTATTACCTTTTTGTAGAAGTCCAGGCCACTGGAGAGAGGGGTGGATGGACAGGGGGGGGGGGGGGTGATTTTAGGAAGGACAGTGAGAGAATGGGGAGAGAGGCGTAATGACTACAGAGAGCGCTTAACATTAGTTTCAGGACTGCGGAGAGGGGGAGGTGGGAGAAGGAAAGATGGATATTGAGACGGTGAGGGAGAGACCTCAGTTGTAGGGCTGCAGAGAACGATAGACAAGCCTACGTGCGCTATGTGACTCTGGGTTGACATTTTATTTAGGAACTCTCTCGATTTGTTTTCCCAGAGCTTTTTCCACAACATTGACTCTTTATATCTGGAGTTGTAGTCATTTCTGAGATGTAGAGGAGAACAGGAACAATAAACAAGGGTTGGATTCCTTTTCTATTCTGGCCGAGGCTAGTCTCTCTCCAAACCACCAAACACAGAAAGATGGGGAGGGAGGGAGGGAGAGACATACAAGGGAGAGAGTGTGGTGTGGGGGATTTAGTTACAGTATGGTACATTTATCTGGGCTATGATATGACATTTGAGCATGTTGGGTATTTTGACATGGAGCCTATGGGGTTTGGGCTCTCAGCCCAGTCGTATTACCCTATCCCCTTATATACTTGTATCTCTTCACCCCATCTTTCTGTCCATCTTTTTGGTCTCTCGTCACCCTCATTCAATCCCTTTCCCCCTATCCCGATCTGTGGGTTATGATCCGTTCCAAACTGTCAGTCAGTCACCCCTTTCTGTCTTCCTTGACCTCACCCCATCCCCCCGCTCCAGTCTCCCCTAGTTCTTCCTCTCCAGTTTCCCTCTTAATCTCTCTCCCCAGTCCCCCCTCATCTCAGTACTGTAGTTTAATTCCAACCCAAATACCCTGACAGCAAGAGACACACACAGCAGGAGACAGGACTGTACTACTATGGGAGCGTTAGGTTCATGGGAAAATTGGTCATCTTTGTGTTTCCTGTTTTTAGTAATCCCTTGCATGTTGAGTTGCGTCAGGACTGGGGGGGAGGTGTACCGGAGAAACTCAATGGGGCTAATTGGGAACAGACGAGCGCGCACACAAGGGTCTGCTAAATTACTAAAATGTAAACACGGACACAAACACAAACACACTGATATACACACACACACACACACACACACACACACACACACACACACACACACACACACACACACACACACACACTCTGCCTGAACCACTATGAAACAGCTATTTGACAAAGACAAAGCACCCAGTGTATTTCAAATGAGCAGGAACATACATACACACACAGCTGTGGGAGTGTGTGTGCGTGGGCTTGTGTTAAGGTGTGTGTGTACACTCCATGTCTCCTGGCGTTCCTAATGTTGTGTATTAGAGACATTGTGTATTGTTAATTTTTTTCCACCAGTGCTTTGTCGGATTTACATGATAATTCACAAGGGGGGGGGGGGGTTGGCTAGGTGGCTAGCAAGGGTCTTATCAAGACTTTACACTGATGCGTGTCTTTGTTTGTCTCAATAAGATAGCATCTGTTTTGAAATGAAATCATGTCTTGCTGCTTCATCACGTCTTTCACTTGCGAAGTTCCCTCAAAGTGACGCTGTTGTGGTTAATTCTGGCTCTGTGTTTGCTTCCGTTTGTCTTTCCTGAATCAGTTCTTAACTTAACATGTAAACTTTTACGCCCTTCTGTTGTTTTGAAGTGGTGTTTGTAGTGTTTGGCTTCTGTTCCTAGACCAGTTCTTCACAACTCAATGCCTGTTTGTGGATGTTTGATTCCTAGACCAGTTCTGCACTGTGGCTAATGCATCTCTTGTTTGTTCATTTCCTGGACCAGTTCTTCCATGTTAACTCTCCTCTCTCTGCAGTTGGACGTTTGGTTCCTAGACCAGTTCTAATCATTGATTTAGCACTATCTCTCTTTGTTTCCCGCACCAGTTCTTCCATTTGAACCCAAGTCTTGTTGTATTTGGTTTAAATCTGTTCTACACTGTGGTTAACACGCTTCTCTCACTGTTTTTGTTTATGTTGTTGTTTACTTCAGTTCTTCACAGAGTACGGTCCTGATTACTCTCTAGAGATCAGTCCCAGCTGTCGACCGGACCGCAATGAGACCAAACAGCTGGACAAGGTCATCTCCACCATCAAAGGTATCAGACGGCGTAACCACAGCCTAAACTCACACACTCTAGCATTAGCAATTACGTCACGACCACCAACAAGAAACATAACGGTCAGACACTTAGAAACCACTCGCAAGCAACAAATGGTCAAACTTTGACCACTCTGTCTCTCACACACACACACACACATACCAAAGGGTGTCTTTTGTTGACTGTTGAGTCCAGATGGGACTGCTTTAGTTTAAGGACAGTGTTCTTTTTATTTAAACGTCCAGACCGTCCGTTTATTTAGACAGACATTAAAGACCAGAGCTGTGTGTGTGTGTGTGTGTGTGTGTTGCACAGTATACCAAAACTTCAACTTTTTTTATACTAGAACATGAAAAACGCTACAGTACTAGAATTTGTTACCTTCAGTACTTCTGTCAAATGTCTCATATCTACTGATGGAGATGATTAAGTCTTTCTTATAGCGCAGCTGTCCTCTTATTGCGTGATTGCGCTGTGCCTGCTCCACTTATTGCTAGTTCTAGCCTGTCCTGAGGAACCACTGCACTCACCGGGAGTCTGGGCTGCATCATGTTGGCTCCCCACTCATGCTGCTCAGAAGTAAACGCCCTTGAATAATGCAACACGGCATGTATAAACTTTGCAACTATTTAATTACTGTTTGCAAAACAATGTCCATTACAGGCTAGAACACTTTACAATGCAAGAAGATACTGGTAGCTTCCAGCTTTGTAGGCTACATTTCCTTGCTAGCTTACAGCTGAAGCTTGCTTCAATTCACTACCCTAGTACTATGTAATTAACTTGCAAAATAAGCCGATTTGAAAGCTGATTGTCACCAAAAACCAAATGTGTTGCCGAAAAACATTATTAATTCACTTCTCTTCTCCTGCCTCTCTCACTGTGTGTATGTGAATATAATATAATTACATTTTAAATGTTTGATGTCAATTTGTCAAAGAGCCATGTATGCATTAATGAATCACTAATACAATCAATTTGAATTTTTACCAATCTAACTACACAATTGTAAATCTCTATTGATAAACTGGGTAAATCAAGACATAGCCTAAACCAATTCACAATCTTTGACAAATTGACATCAAACATTTAAAATGTAATTATAGGTCATAGAGACAGTGCACACTTTAGCAAAAGAAGAGATTGCTTCTATGCAAGTGTTGTTGATCAGCACAGTACAATGAATCCCAAATGGAAAGGAAACAGATTGTTTGTCATCTGTAGCCCCATGAAGAAAACAGCCAAAATAAGCTCAATAATTCAATGCATGCACACACTATCCTATTAAATTCACTTTTATTGTGAATTGGTTTAGGCTATGTCTTGATTTACCCAGTTTATCAATAGAGATTTACAATTGTGTAGTTAGATTGGTAAAAATTCAAATTGATTGTATTAGTGATTCATTAATGCATACATGGCTCTTTGACAAATTGACATCAAACATTTAAAATGTAATTATATTGAACTCAACAGATCTGTCTGGATCAAATAAAGGCACTTAAATTAATTATGTGAAGATTGCCTTGGTCCTCCTTTTTGATGACCATTCTGTGACATTGGCTCCCCCCCCCCCCCCCATGAAATCGTGATGGTATAGACTCTATATGAGGTGTTTCATGAAATGTTTTGTAAAAGGATAGTTCATTAAATTTCAATATTTTCCTAATGTTCTTGTGCTTCTTTACACCAAAACAAAGGAAAGACATGATATTTTGGTTATTTATAGCAGAGTATGGTATAATTTTAATGGTCCGGCCCACTTGACATCTCCCTAGGCCGTATGTGGCCCACGATGCGAAATGAGTTTGACACCCCTGGTATAGAGTATCATGATACTCAACCTGGTATCGAAGTAAAAATGTGGGTTTCGTGACAAATGTTTGTGTGCCCCCATATGGCCCCCACAGTTAACACAGCAGGGGGTGTTGTCAGCACCCCAAGGAGACAAATCTACCCCTCACCTAAAACTCGTCACCCGACCTTCACATATACACACACCCTGACCCCCTCTTCTTTGGGAGGGCACAGGCCCAACAGTCGTCAGCCTGGTGTGTTCTGTTCTGGCTGTGGTGAAAACACGGATGTGTGTTTTAATGTTTCCGGTTAATCAGAATGTCAAACACTACTCTCTTTGTTACGACTGGAGAAATGGGGGGTGGTAGGTGGTGAAATGTTAGAGCCAAATTCGTCATACAGTCAAACGCACTCAATACTCAGATTGTCCAATTTTGATAGTACATCTGTATGTGGGTGAACAAGTTTCGATGTACACACATTTGCACACGTGTTAGGGATTTGTCTGTGTATATGGGTACTGGAGTGTCGACCCCTGTCTCACCCCCTACCCTGTCGTTCACTCTGGATAGGGGGTGAGTGTGTGTGGTGGTCTCTTGGTGTAAATGCTGCTGACAGCCACACCACTACTCCAGGTGGACCAGCAGTAGTTTGGTTGGGATAGACTCTGGGTGTAGGGAGTAGAAGCAGGGTGATTAGTGGGGGTGTCTCTGTCTTAACCCTGCCTTCAGGGCTGGCTAGGGAGTAGGAGCTAGCGTATGGGGTCTAGGGACCAAAATGGAACCAGACCACTGACCTGTTGAAAACAACACGGTTCCATCAGTGGATGGAGCCAGGGATGGAGGGGTAAAATGAAAGGCAGACAATGTGCGGTCGGTCTAGTGTCACATCTGCTCCTTCAGTTCAGAGATCCCTTGTTTCCTTTCCTCCTATCTTTTTTTCTTTCTGATGGGATTTCAATCCATGCATTTAAATGAAGGTGATGTCCTTCCTTCCCTGTGTTCCTTTCTTTTCTCTCCGCTCATCCTAGTTTTTTCTGTGACTGGGGGTTCAGGTGGTCTTGGTTTTACCCAGTGTATGTGACGACAAAACACACACCCCTTCAACCATGTTGTGTGAGAGAAACATACCACATACAGACAACTGTGGTACTAGTTGAGAGCAGGATGTGGTTGCTAGACAGCTGTGCCAAAGTGCAGACTGGAAGCTAATGTTTACCGCAATTTCCAATCTAGGGAAACCAATGATTACAACCATTGGTCCCAAACAAGGGAAACCATTTGAACTGTGTCTGTCAGGCCTGGAAACAGACGCACAGCACCGCACAGCACCACACAGGCTTAGGTTATCACACCATGAGCCGGGAGCTTGAGTCTTGACACACGAATGCACACACTATGGCCTGGCAATGTGGTCTACTGCCCTGGCATTCCAGCGTCTATCACCACCACTGCACAGCTGTAGTTATCACAGCATCAACAGAGACCATGTCTTACCGTTAAAAGCTATTAAAACAAATAAACCTTATGTGGAGCGACCACGGGCAGTTATGAGCCCCGTGGGGAGTCTAAATTAAAATTACTTGTTTGCGTGTGTGGGTAAGACTGATTGCCTCGCAAAAGTTTCCTTCTGAAGATGATTACTAAACTTTAAATCACACTTTTAAGTCTGTCAATGTCCTTGGTGGCCATTTTGGAAAGACTTCAACAATCAGGAGGGAATAAAACCGTTTCCTTTGCCGTCTCTATTGGGTGCACTGCCAAATTACCGACTGAGATTAATTAATTAAGCAGAGTTTTCATTAGAATTCTACCGCATGACAGCAGCGGCAGGAGTCGTCTCTCTCCGATGTTTATCGGTTTATTTACCACGTAGTCATGTTTACGAGCCTTCAAATTAGTGGATTCGGCTATTTCAGCCACACCCATTGCTGACAAGTGTATAAGATCGTACGGCTGTGTGTTCAATCTCCGTAGACAAACATTGGCAGTAGAATGGCCCTTACTGAAGAGCTCCGTGACTTGCAACAGGGCAGTGTTAGAGGATGTCACCTTTCCAACAAGTCAGTTGGTAAATTTTCTGTCATGCTAGAGCTGCCCCGGTCAACTGTAAGTGCTGTTATTGTGAAGTGGAAACGTCTAGGAGCAGAATGGGACCGCTGAAGTGCATAAAAATTCTGTCCTCGGTTGCGACACTCACTACGGAGTTCCAAACTGCCTCTGGAAGCAACGTCTGCACAATAACTGTTCGTTGGCAGCTTCGTGAAATGGGTTTCCATGGCCGAGCAGCTGCACACAAGCCTAAGATCGTCATGTACAATGCCAAGCGTCGGCTGCAGTGGTGTAAAGCTCCTTCCATTGGACTCTGGAGCAGTGGAAATGCGTTCTCTGGAGTGACGAATCGCGCTTCACCATCTGGTAGTCTGACGGATGAATCTGGATTTGGTGGGTTCCAGGAGAACAGTACCTGCCCCAATCCATAGTGTCAACTGTAAAGTTTTGTGGGGGAGGAATAATGCTCTGGTGCTGTTTTTCATGGTTAGGTCCCTTAGTGAAAAGTGAAGGGAAATCTTAACGCTACAGCATACAATGACATTCTAGACAATTCTATTTTTCCAACTTTGCGGCAACAGTTTGGGAAAGGCCATACAGAAATGGTTTGCCAAGATCGGTGTGGAAGAACTTGACTGGCCTGCAAAGAGCCCTGACCTCAACCCCATCGAACACCTTTGGGTTGAATTGGAACGCCGACTGCACGCTAGGCCTAATCGCCCAATATCAGTGCCCAACCTCACTAATGCTCTTGTGGCTGAATGAAAGCAAGTCCCCGCAGCAATGTTCCAACATCTAGTGGAAAGCCTTCCCAGAAGAGTGGAGGCTGTTATAGTAGCAACGGGGGGACCAACTCCATATTAATACCCGTGAGAGGCGGCAGGTAGGCTTTCCACTGGATGTTAGAGCGTTGGACCAGTAACCGAAAGGTTGCTGGATCGAATCCCCGAGCTTACAAGGTAGAAATCTGTCGTTCTGCCCCTGAACAAGGCAGTTAACCCACTGTTCCTAGGCCATCATTGTACGTAAGATTTTGTTCTTAACTGACTTGCCTAGTCAAATAAAGGTAAAATAAAAAAATATTTGTACAAATTATTTTGGAATGACATGTTCGACAAGAGGGTGTCTACATACTTTTGGTCATGTAGTGTATTTCCCAAGGCACGGATAAACCAACCACCCTTTTCCCTATGTAGTGCACCACTTTTGACTATTGCCCTTAGCTCTGGTCAAAAGGGGTGCACTATATAAATTATAGGGTGTATTTGGGATGCAGACATGCAGCCTACATTGGGGAGACTGGCAGGCAGTAGTGATGGTGGAAATAATCGATACAGATACATAGTATGTTATTTTTGACTATCTTTTTGACAATATCGCAATATTATTTTGTCGCTAGTTGGCTGAACCTACACCAGAACTTGTTTTCCCTTCATAGCTTGTGCTCCATCTTTTTAAACAGGAGCCAATTTTGTTTTCAGCATTTTAATTTATTACTGATCAAAACTCATTTTCTCATGGCTCTCATCCCTCTGCATTCGGAAAGTATTCAGACCCCTTGACTTTTTCCACATTTTGTTACCTTACAGCCTTATTCTAAAATGGATGACATTATTTTCACTCTTCAATCTACACACAATATATATACATAATGACAAAGTGAAAACAGGTTTTTAGAAATGTTTGCATATTTATTCTAAGTAAAAACGGGTACATTTACATTTACATTTAAGTCATTTAGCAGACGCTCTTATCCAGAGCGACTTACAAGTTGGTGCATTCACCTTATGATATCCAGTGGAACAACCACTTTACAATAGTGCATCTAACTCTTTTAAGGGGGAGGGGGGGGTTAGAAGGATTACTTTATCCTATCCTAGGTATTCCTTAAAGAGGTGGTGTTTCAGTTGTTTCCGGAAGGTGGTGATTGACTCCGCTGACCTGGCGTCGTGGGGGAGTTTGTTCCACCATTGGGGTGCCAGAGCAGCGAACAGTTTTGACTGGGCTGAGCGGGAGCTGTACTTCCTCAGAGGTAGGGAGGCGAGCAGGCCAGAGGTGGATGAACGCAGTGCCCTTGTTTGGGTGTAGGGCCTGATCAGAGCCTGAAGGTACGGAGGTGCCGTTCCCCTCACAGCTCCGTAGGCAAGCACCATGGTCTTGTAGCGGATGCGAGCTTCAACTGGAAGCCAGTGGAGAGAGCGGAGGAGCGGGGTGACGTGAGAGAACTTGGGAAGGTTGAACACCAGACGGGCTGCGGCGTTCTGGATGAGTTGTAGGGGTTTAATGGCACAGGCAGGGAGCCCAGCCAACAGCGAGTTGCAGTAGTCCAGACGGGAGATGACAAGTGCCTGGATTAGGACCTGCGCCGCTTCCTGTGTGAGGCAGGGTCGTACTCTGCGAATGTTGTAGAGCATGAACCTACAGGAACGGGTCACCGCCTTGATGTTAGTTGAGAACGACAGCGTGTTGTCCAGGATCACGCCAAGGTTCTTAGCACTCTGGGAGGAGGACACCGTGGAGTTGTCAACCGTGATGGTGAGATCATGGAACGGGCAGTCCTTCCCCGGGAGGAAGAGCAGCTCCGTCTTGCCGAGGTTCAGCTTGAGGTGGTGATCCGTCATCCACACTGATATGTCTGCCAGACATGCAGAGATGCGATTCGCCACCTGGTTATCAGAAGGGGGAAAGGAGAAGATTAATTGTGTGTCGTCTGCATAGCA
The DNA here is from genome assembly GCF_016432855.1 of Salvelinus namaycush. Taxonomy (NCBI): domain Eukaryota; kingdom Metazoa; phylum Chordata; class Actinopteri; order Salmoniformes; family Salmonidae; genus Salvelinus; species Salvelinus namaycush. Next base: position 24,564,481 of record NC_052312.1, on the reverse strand, counting down.
ATGATAGGAGAGACCATGTGAGGATATGACAGAGCCAAGTGACTTGGTGTATAGCGAGAATAGGAGAGGGCCTAGAACAGAGCCCTGGGGGACACCAGTGGTGAGAGCACGTGGTGCGGAGACAGATTCTCGCCACGCCACCTGGTAGGAGCGACCTGTCAGGTAGGACGCAATCCAAGCGTGGGCCGCGCCGGAGATGCCCAACTCGGAGAGGGTGGAGAGGAGGATCTGATGGTTCACTGTATCAAAGGCAGCCGATAGGTCTAGAAGGATGAGAGCAGAGGAGAGAGAGTTAGCTTTAGCAGTGCGGAGCGCCTCCGTGACACAGAGAAGAGCAGTCTCAGTTGAATGACTAGTCTTGAAACCTGACTGATTTGGATCAAGAAGGTCATTCTGAGAGAGATAGCAGGAGAGCTGGCCAAGGACGGCACGTTCAAGAGTTTTGGAGAGAAAAGAAAGAAGGGATACTGGTCTGTAGTTGTTGACATCGGAGGGATCGAGTGTAGGTTTTTTCAGCAGGGGTGCAACTCTCGCTCTCTTGAAGGCGGAAGGGACGTAGCCAGCGGTCAAGGATGAGTTGATGAGCGAGGTGAGGTAAGGGAGAAGGTCTCCGGAAATGGCCTGGAGAAGAGAGGAGGGGATAGGGTCAAGCGGGCAGGTTGTTGGGCGGCCGGCCGTCACAAGACGCGAGATTTCATCTGGAGAGAGAGGGGAGAAAGAGGTCAAAGCACAGGGTAGGGCAGGGTGAGCAGAACCAGCGGTGTCGTTTGACTTAGCAAACGAGGATCGGATGTCGTCGACCTTCTTTTCAAAATGGTTGACGAAGTCATCCGCAGAGAGGGAGGAGGAGGGGGGAGGGGGAGGAGGATTCAGGAGGGAGGAGAAGGTGGCAAAGAGCTTCCTAGGGTTAGAGGCAGATGCTTGGAATTTAGAGTGGTAGAAAGTGGCTTTAGCAGCAGAGACAGAAGAGGAGAATGTAGAGAGGAGGGAGTGAAAGGATGCCAGGTCCGCAGGGAGGCGAGTTTTCCTCCATTTCCGCTCGGCTGCCCGGAGCCCTGTTCTGTGAGCTCGCAATGAGTCGTCGAGCCACGGAGCAGGAGGGGAGGACCGAGCCGGCCTGGAGGATAGGGAACATAGAGAGTTAAAGGATGCAGAAAGGGAGGAGAGGAGGGTTGAGGAGGCAGAATCAGGAGATAGGTTGGAGAAGGTTTGAGCAGAGGGAAGAGATGATAGGATGGAAGAGGAGAGAGTAGCGGGGGAGAGAGAGCGAAGGTTGGGACGGCGCGATACCATCCGAGTAGGGGCAGTGTGGGAAGTGTTGGATGAGAGCGAGAGGGAAAAGGATACAAGGTAGTGGTCGGAGACTTGGAGGGGAGTTGCAATGAGATTAGTGGAAGAACAGCATCTAGTAAAGATGAGGTCAAGCGTATTGCCTGCCTTGTGAGTAGGGGGGGAAGGTGAGAGGGTGAGGTCAAAAGAGGAGAGGAGTGGAAAGGAGGCAGAGAGGAATGAGTCAAAGGTAGACGTGGGGAGGTTAAAGTCACCCAGTACTGTGAGAGGTGAGCCATCCTCAGGAAAGGAACTTATCAAGGCGTCAAGCTCATTGATGAACTCTCCAAGGGAACCTGGGGGGCGATAAATGATAAGGATGTTAAGCTTGAAAGGGCTGGTAACTGTGACAGCATGGAATTCAAAGGAGGCGATAGACAGATGGGTCAGGGGAGAAAGAGAGAATGTCCACTTGGGAGAGATGAGGATCCCAGTGCCACCACCCCGCTGACCAGAGGCTCTCGGGGTGTGCGAGAACACGTGGGCAGACGAGGAGAGAGCAGTAGGAGTAGCAGTGTTATCTGTGGTAATCCATGTTTCCGTCAGTGCCAAGAAGTCGATGGACTGGAGGGAAGCATAGGCTGAGATGAACTCTGCCTTGTTGGCCGCAGATCGGCAGTTCCAGAGGCTGCCGGAGACCTGGAACTCCACGTGGGTCGTGCGCGCTGGGACCACCAGGTTAGAGTGGCGGCGGCCACGCGGTGTGAAGCGTTTGTATGGTCTGTGCAGAGAGGAGAGAAGAGGGATAGACAGACACATAGTTGACAGGCTACAGAAGAGGCTACGCTAATGCAAAGGAGATTGGAATGACAAGTGGACTACACGTCTCAAATGTTCAGAAAGTTAAGCTTACGTTGCAAAAAATCTTATTGACTAAAATGATAGTGCTGCTGGCTGGTGGAGTAGGCTAGCTAGCAGTGGCTGCGTTGTTGACTTAGTTTGAAAGTGTAGCTGGCTAGGTAGCCTCGGTAACTGGCTAGGTAACCTTGACAATTACTCTAACTACACAATTATCTTGGATACAAAGACAGCAAAGACAACTATGTAGCCAGCTAACACTACACTAATCAAGTCGTTCCGTTGTAATGTAATAGTTTCTACAGTGCTGCAATTCGGTAGACGGTAGACGTTGGCTAGCTGCTAGCTGCTGGCTAGCTAGCAGTGTTGACTAGGACGAAAATAGCTGACTAGCTAACCTCGGTAATTACGATAATACTCTAAACTACACAATTATCTTTGATACAAAGACGGCTATGTAGCTAGCTAAGATCAGACAAGTCAAACCGTTGTACTGTAATGAAATGTAATACTACCTGCGGAGCGAAATGCGAAATGCGACCACTGCTCCAACCCGGAAGTTCCAAAACCTTATTACCTTATTACCTTATTATCCAATACCTTATTTACATACGTATTCAGACCCTTTGCTATGAGACTCGACATTGAGCTCTGCTGCATTCTGTTTCCATTGATCATCCTTGAGATATTTCTGCAATTTCATTGGAGTACACCTGTGGTATAGTCACTTGATTAGACTTGATTTAGAAAAGCACACACCTGTCTATGTAAGGTCCCACAGTTGACAGTGCTTGTCAGAGGAAAAAACCAAGCCATGAGATCAAAGGAATTGTCCGTAGAGCTCCGAGACATGATTGTGTCGAGGCACAGATCTGGGGAACGGTACCAAGAACTTTCTGCAGCATTGAAGGTCCCCAAGAACACAGTGGCCTCCATCATTCTTAAATGGAAGAAGTTTGGAACCACCAAGACTCTTCCTAGAGCTGGTCACCCGGCAAAACTCAGCAGTCGGGGGAGAAGGGCCTTGGTCAGGGAGGTGACCAAGAACCAAGTGGCCAGACGGAAGCCACTCCTCAGTAAAAGGCACATGACAGGCCACTTGGAGTTAGCCAAAGGGCACCTAAAGGATTCTCAGACCATGAAAAACAAGATTCTCTGGCTAATTTATTTTAGGCAGATCTCTTTTCTCTGTCATCCTCTCCCACTGAATGAAGATTATGGTAAGGAATTCTTTCCAAATAATATAAAAAATGAAGAATTAACAAATGTACAGAAAGATTAGTGCGGCGTCCAAATTAGAGGAACTTTTTGAGGCTATTAAATCCTTTCAGTCTGGCAAAACCCCAGGGCTTGATGGCATACCGGTGGAGGTATATCAAGTATTTTTTGATTGTTTTAACTACTCCTATAGAAATGGTAGTCTGTTAGGTACTCAGCGGGAAGGTCTGATTTCTCTATTATTAAAACAAGACCCAGATGGCAAATATAAAGACCCAGTCTATCTAAAAAAAACTGGAGGCCCCTTACACTTCAACCTTGTGATGCAAAAATACTAGTGAAATGCATAACACTCAGAATTAAAAGGGTTTTACCAGGTATTGTTCATCCTGATCAGTCAGGTTTTTACAATGAACAATACATTGGAGATAATGTACGACAACTACTAGAAATAATAGAACATCATGAAACGTATAAGAAGCCAGGAATGTTATTTATAGCGGATTTTGAAAAGGCATTTCATAAAGACTGGATTTTATTTATAAATGCCAGGATTTTTTTCAATTTCAGTAATTTATTATGAAATGTGTAAAAATAATGTATAGCAACCCCAGGTGTAAAATAGTAAATAACGGCTACTTCTCAGAGTTTTGAATTGTCAAGAGGAGTTAAACAAGGGTGTCCGCTGTCACCATGTCTATTCGTTATGGCCATCGAAATGCTAGCTATTAAAATCAGATCCAATAACAACATTTTAGAGGATTAGAAATTCAAGGCTTAAAACAAAGGTATCCATGTATGCCGATGACTCAAGTTTTATAATAAGTCCGCAAGCTAGATCCCTGCAATGTCTCGTTGAAGATCTAGATAACTTTTCTGTGCTCTTTGGACTTAAACTAATTATGATAAGTGTACAATATTACGTATTGGATCTTTAAAAAAAATACAACTTTTACATTAACCTGCAGTTTACCTATAAAATGGGCTGTTGGTGAAGTAGACACTCAGCATTCATATCACAAAATATATAAATAAGCTCTCCACAATGAGTTTCAATAGTAAACTTGTAAAAATAGACAAGATCCTGCAACCATGGAGAGGTAAATATCTGTCTATTTATGGAAAAATTACCCTGATTTAACTCCTTAGTCATATCAGATTACTCACTCACTTATGGCGCTGTCTACTCCTGATGATTCATTTTTGAAATCATATGAGCAAAAAATATTTTGCTTTATCTGGGACGCTAAACCAGACAAAATAAAACGTGCCTATCTATATAATGAATATGAATTGGGTGGGTTGAGATTATTAAATATAAAAGCACTAAACGTCTTTCTAAAAACCTCACTCATTCAATTTTTGTTTGAACCCTAAATGGTTCTCAAGTAGATTACTAAGAAAAGCTCATCCATTGTTTATTAATGGCCTTATGGCAATCTGCAGTCTCATTTTCGATTATTTGAAAATTATACTTTTTTAAAAGTATCTCTCTTTTTCAAGCAAGCATTGCAGAGCTGGCTACAATTTCATCCCCCTGAAAAGATACAAATATTATGGCTGAACTCAAATGTGTTGGTTGATAAAATACCTGTATTTATGGGAAAGATGTATGAAAAGGGTATTTTGTTCGTAAATGATATTGTAAAGGTCTGCTCAATCCAAGAGTACAACCAATTGATTACAGCATTACCCCAAAAATGGAGGCAGGTGGCAGCGGGAGGAGGTAGGGAACTGGTCTGTCGGCCCAATATAAAAGATCAAAACTGGCGGAGGAATAAAAATAGCATAAATGGGGAAGTATACCAGTTTCATTTGAGGACCAGGATGTTGACAACTGTGCCATACAGATTGCAAAATAGTTGGGAAGAGATTTTTGAGTTGATATAAAAAAACTACGCAAAATTCAAGACTTTGTGCTTTTCAGCTAAAATTATTATATAGAATTCTTGCCACCAACAAAATGTTGAATATTTGGGGCATAAAGTCATCGAAGCTCTGCAGATTTTGAGGATACAGAATCAATAGACCATTTATTTTGGTATTGCCCTCAGGTAGCCTGTTTCTGGTCTCCGGTTCAGGAATGGCTGAAAATGCATAGCATTGATCTAAAATGTACCCTAGAAATAGTACAGTTAGTAGATCTGGAGAGACCGGGTCAGTCAATTACTAATACTCATAGTAAAAATATTTATCTTCAACTCGCAATCTGGATTCTATTCGATTAGATAGAATGAAATTGTACGTTGAACATCACCGCATAGTTGAAAGATATGTGTTGCGTAGAAACCCGAAGTGGGTGGCCAGCAGAGATCGATGGGATGGGCTGAGGGTTGGTATGTGGAATTGGAGACAAGTGGGAGTGGAGTTGCTGTGTGGGAGATAGAATGATGGTCAAAGATAAAAGTTTAAATAATAATAATAAAAAGTACATTTGAATGACACTGAGGGGCAGTGTTTTTACAACTAATGCAGGTTTGCCTGAGGCTGATGACACAAATTTAAATTTTCGCAAAGTCTGCTGCCTCAGTTTGTATGATGGCAACTTGAATATACTCCAGAATGTTATGAAGAGTGATCAGATGAATTGCAATTAATTGCAAAGTTCCTCTTTGCCATACAAATGAACTGAATCCCCAAAAAATATTTCCACTGCATTTCAGCCCTGCCACAAAAGGACCAGCTGACATCATGTCAGTGATTCTCTCATTAACACAGGTGTGATTGTTGACGAGGACAAGGCTGGAGATCACTCTGTCATGCTGATTGAGTTCGAATAACAGACTGGAAGCTTCAAAAGGAGGGTGGTGCTTGGAATCATTGTTCTTCCTCTGTCAACCATGGTTACCTGCAAGGAAACATGTGCCGTCATCATTGCTTTGCACAAAAAGGGCTTCACAGGCAAGGATATTGCTGCCAGTAAGATTGCACCTAAATCAACAATTTATCGGATCATCAAGAACTTCAAGGAGAGCGGTTCAATTGTTGTGAAGAAGGCTTCATGGCGCCCAAGATAGTCCAGCAAGCGCCAGGACCGTCTCCTAAAGTTGATTCAGCTGCGGGATCGGGGCACCACCAGTACAGAGCTTGCTCAGGAATGGCAGCAGGCAGGTGTGAGTGCATCTGCACGCACAGTGAGGCAAAGACTTTTGGAGGATGGCCTGGTGTCAAGAAGGGCAGCAAGAAGCCACTTCTCTCCAGGAAAAACATCAGGAACAGACTGATATTCTGCAAAAGGTACAGGGATTGGACTGCTGAGGACTGGGGTAAAGTAATTTTCTCTGAATCCTCTTTCCGATTGTTTGGGGCATCAGGAAAAAAGCTTGTCTGGAGAAGACAAGGTGAGCGCTACCATCAGTCCTGTGTCATGCCAACAGTAAAGCATCCTGAGACCATGTGTGGGGTTGCTTCTCAGCCAAGGGACTGGGTGGGCTCACTCGCAATTTTGCCTAAGAATACAGCCATGAACAAAGAATGGTACCAACACATCCTCCGAGAGCAAAAACCAAAACCAGACCTTAATCCCATTGAGAACTTGTGGTCAATCCTCGAGGCGGGTGGACAAACAAAAACCCACAAATTCTTACAAACTCCAAGCATTGATTATGCAAGAATGGGCTGCCAGCAGTCAGGGTGTGGCCCAGAAGTTAATTGACAGCATGCCAGGGCGGATTGCAGAGGTCTTGAAAAAGAAGGGTCAACACTGCAAATATGGTGGTTGAGGGACAGCTATTGGGGAGCTGTGGGGGGGGGGTCTTGGAGGGTTTTGGTTCACGTTTTTTGGCCTGGTGGTAGATCGGTCAATGTGCCCTTGAGCAGGGCATTGACCTGGATGCTTCTGTGTCGCTCTGAATGGGAATCTGTTGGATGACTGGTATGATGTAGTTGTTGAGCGGCAACACTGCAAGTATATTGTATGTTTCAAATATTTAAAAAATGTATAAAAACAAAGATTCTCTGGTCTGATGAAACCAAGATTGAACTCTTTAGCCTGAAAGCCAAGCGTCATGTCTGGAGGAAACCTGGCACCATCCCTACGGTGAAGCATGGTGGTGCCAGCATCATGCTTTGGATGTTTTTCAGCGGCAGGGACTGGGAGACTAGTCAGGATCGAGGAAAAGATGGACGGAGTAAAGTACAGAGATCCTTGATGAAAACCTGCTCCAGAGCACTCAAGACCTCAGACTGGGCGAAGGTTCTCCTTCCAACAGGACAACGACCCTAAGCACACAGCTAAGACAATGCAGGAGTGGCTTTGGGACAAGTCTCTGAATGTCCTTGAGTGGCCCAGTCAGAGCCCAGACTTGAACATCTCTGGAGAGACCTGAAAATAGCTGTGCTACACTCCTTATCCAACCTGAAAGAGCTTGCGAGCATCTTCAGAAAATAATGGGAGAAACACCCTAAATACAGGTGTGCCAAGCTTGTAGCGCCATACCCAAGAAGACTTGAGGCTATAATCGCTTCCAAATACTTATGTAATTGTAACATTTCATTTTTTTTGCACAAAAAAATTACCCGTTTTTGCTTTGTCATTATGGGGTATTGTGTGTAGATTAATGAGGGGGGGGGGGGGACAATTGTATCAATTTTAGAATAAGGCTGTAACTTAACAAAATGGTAGCAATTCCCAGCCCTAGCAGGCAGCAGCCGCACACGGCCAAGGGCGGGAAATCTATATCCCAGCCCTAGAAGGCTAGCATCCCGGAGTCGCCTCTTCACTGTTGACGCTGACTGGTGTTTTGCGGGTACTATTTAATGAAGCTGCCAGTTGAGGACTTGAGGCATCTGTTTCTCAAACTAGACACTATAAATGTAGTTGTCCTCTTGCTCAGTTGTGCACCGGGGCCGCCGCCTCCTCTTTCTATTCTGGTTAGAGCCAGTTTGCGCTGTTTTGTGAAGGGAGTAGTACACAGCGTTGTACGAGATCTTCAGTTTCTTGGCAATTTCTTGCATGGAATAGCCTTCATTTCTCAGAACAAGAACAGACTGATGAGTTTCAGAAGAAAGTTATTTGTTTCTGGCCATTTTGAGCCTGTAATCGAACCCACAAATGCTGATGCTCCAGATACTCAACTAGCCTAAAGATTTTTTTCAGCTGTGCTAACATAATTTCAAAAGTGTTTTCTAATGATCAATTAGCCTTTTAAAATGATAAACTTGGATTAGCTAACACAACGTGCCACTGGAACACAGGAGTGATGGTTGCTGATAATGGGCCTCTGTACGCCTATGTAGATATTCCATTAAAAAATCTGCTGTTACTAGCTACAATAGTCATTTCCAACATTAACAATGTCTACACTATATTTCTGATCAATTTGATGTTATTTTAATGGACAAGAACATTTCTAAGTGACCCCAAACTTTTGAACGGTAGTGTATATTTTAATGTTGTGAGGGCTTCGACAGCTTTCTCATTAATGTTGCAGGAGATGATAAACGTGTATGTGTGTGTGAGATAACATGACAAACACTTGGCTCCCAGAGAGTTGTCGAATACGAGCTGCGATTGATTAACACACTCAAGTAGTAAATACCTCTGCTCACTGCTCGTCACTTTACCGGAATTTCCAAACAACATCTGGGGGACATTTACGAGACTCTGAGCTCCGTTTAAAAATAGAGAGGGATAGAAAACATGGTTGCTTTTTGCCAGACGTTGATTGGAATGGATGCTTGCAAGTGTACACACACACACACACACACACACACTACACTACACTACACTACACTACACTACACTACACTACACTACACTACACTGCACTGCAAACAGGAAACCAAACCATGCCTCTATAAAACGGTTGTGTGTCAAAAAACAATCTAAACGGTGCCTTCACCCTTGAACTTTTTCCACATATTGTTACATCCTGCATTTAACATTGATTAAATTGAGATTTTGTGTCACTGACCTACACACAATACCCAATAATGTCAAAGTGGAATTACGTTTTTTGATTTTTATTTACTAATTAATAAATGTAACGCTTTAATGTCTTTAGTCAGTAAGTATTCAACCCCTTTGTTATGCCACGCCTAAATAGGTCCATGAGTAAAGATTTGCTTACATGGACTCTGTGTGCAATAATAGTGTTTTAACATGATTTTTGCATAACTACACCATACACACAATTATCAGTAAGGTCCAGCCGAGCAGTGAATTTCAAGCACAGATTCACCACAAAACCAGGGAGCTTTTCCAGTGCCTCACAAAGAAGGGCACCTATTGGTAGACCGGTAAAAATAAAATAAAAAGCTGACATTTGAATATCCCTTGGAGCATGGTGAAGTTACTAATTACACTTTGGATGGTGTATCAATTCACCCAGTAACTACAAAGACGCAGGCGTCCTTCCGAACTAAATTGCCCGGAGAGGAAAGAAACCAATCAAGGATTTCACCATGAAGCCAATGGTGACTTTGAAACAGAGTTTAATGGCTATGATGGGACAACTGAGGATAGATCAACAACATTAGTTACTCCAATACTAACCTAAATAACAGAAAAAAAGGAAGCCTGTACAGAATAAAATATATTCTAAAACATAGATCCTGTTTTGCAATAAGGCACTGAAGTTAAACTGAAAAATGTGGCAAAGAAATTGACTCTATGTCCAGATTACAAAACGCTATGTTTGGGGCAAATACAACACATCACTGAGTATCGCTCTTCATATTTTCAAGCATGGTGGTGGCTGCATCATGTTATGAGTATGCTTGTCATTGGCAAGGACTAGGGAGTTTTTAAGGATGAAAAGAAACGGAATAGAGCAAAGCACAAGCAAAATCCTAGAGGAAACCCTGGTTGTCTGCTTTCCAACAGACACTGGGGGACAAATTCACCTTTCAGCAGGACAATAACCTAAAAACACAAGGCCAAATATATATATATATATATATATATATATACACTGGGGTTAACTAGTGGACTTGTTTTCACTTAAATCTATGGCAAGACTTAAATTGCTGTCTAGCAATGATCAATAACCAACTTGTCAGTTTTTGAATAAATGTAAGAATATTGTGCACATGTAGTACAATCCAGATGTGCAAAGTGCTTAGGGACTCCCAGCTGTGATCGCTGCCGAAGGTGCTAACGTGTATTGCCTCAGGGGTGTGAATACTTATGTAAATTCGATTTCTGTATTTAGTTTTCAATAAATGTGCTTACATTTCTGAACCATGTTTTCACTTTGGAGTAGTGTGTAGATGGGTGAGAATCTATTTAATCCATTTTGAATTCAGGCTCTAACACAACAAAATGTAGATTAAGACGAGGGGTATGAATACTTTCTGAAGGCACTGTGAGTGTATGATTGTCATTCTCACCGCTTTTGTTGGTTAAACGTGAAACAGCCTGTTAATAATAGTAAATCAAAGCAGCATTGTCTGTATAGACACTGACATGTCTGACCTGCCCCTTTTATTCAACACATATTCGCCATCGCTATGCAATCACAGTGTATACCTAACCATATTCAGACATGCATCTCTCTGAAACATGATATTGAAAGCTACAGATGGAGACCCAAGACAAAGGTTGTAAAGTGTGTGGCTGGTTATTCATTGGTTGGAAATAAGCGCTCTATCACCATGTTATGCAAGTGAAGTGTTACCTTTGTGTATTTACCTATTCTGTTTCCTCATTTGCATATCTGCTCTTGCTGAGGAAGTACATCACTTTTGCATTTTGATAAACCGTCCGTCTGGGGAACTGCTGCAGTGTACACACACGCACACAGAGAGAGAATGCAGTGTAGACAGACGACACAAATCATTTGTTGCATCTGGAATGTAGTTTTTTTCAACCCTGGTACTGGATGCCCACAGTCTCCACATATACTGAAAAAATATATAAACACAACATGTAAAGTGTTGGTCCCATGTTTAATGAGCTAAAATAAAATATCCCAGATATTTTCCATACGCCCAAAAAGCGTATTTCTCAAATTTTGTTCACACATTTGTTTACATACCTGTTATTGAGCATTTATCCTCTGCCAAGATAATCCACCCACCTAACAGGTGTGGCATATTTAGAAGTTGATTAAACACCATGATCATGACACTGGGAACAAAAGGCCAGTGGAAATTGTGCAGTTTTGTCACAACACAATGCCACAGATGTCTGATGTTTTTAGGGCGCATGCAATTGGCATGCTGACTGCAGGAATGTCCACCAGAGCTGTTGCCAGAATTGAATGTTGATTTCTCTACCATAAGCTGCCTCCAATGTCGTTTTAGAGAATTTGGCAGTACGTCCAACCGGCCTCAACTGCAGACCACGTACAATACATTCAGAAGGTATTCTGACCCCTGGTCTTTTTCCACATTTTGTTACGTTACAGCCTTAATCTAAAATGGATTTAAAAAAAAATAATAATAATAATCCTCATTCTCTACACCAGGCCCCATTTTAATGACAAGGCAAAACATATTTTCATACATTTTTGCAAATGTATTAAAAATTAACTGCTCACATTTACCAAAGTATTCAGACCCTTTACTCAGTACTTTGTTGAAGCACCTTTGGCAGCAATTACAGCCTTGAGTCGTCTTTGGTATGATGCTACAAGCTTGGCACACCTGTATTTGGGGAGTTTCTCCCCTTCTCTGCAGATCCTCTCAAGCTTTGTCAGGTTGGATGGGGAGTGTCGCTGCACAGCTATTTTCAGGTCTCTCCAGAGATGTTTGATCGGTTTCAAGTCCGAGCTCTGTCTGGGCCACTCAAGGACATTGAGACTTGTCCCTAAGCCACTCCTGCATTGTCTTGGCTGTGTGCTTAGGGTCGTTGTCCTGTTGGAAGGTGAATCTTCGCCCCAGTCTGAGGTCCTGAGCGCTCTGGAGCAGGTTTTCATCAAGGATCTCTCCATACTTTGCTCCGTTCATCTTTCCCTCGATCCTGACTAGTCTCCCAGACCCTGCCACTGAAAAACATCCCCCAGCATTTGTCTTCCACCACCATGCTTCACCGTCGGGATGGTGCCAGGTTTCCTCCAGACGTGATGCTTGGCATTCAGGCTAAAGAGTTCAATCTTGGTTTCATCAAACCAGAATCTTGTTTCTCATGGTCAGTCCTTTTAGGTGCCTTTTGGAAAACTCCAAGCAGGCTGTCATGTGCCTTTTACTGAGGACTGGCTTCCGTCTGGCCACTACCATAAAGGCCTGATTGGTGGAGTGCTGCAGAGATGGTTGTCCTTCTGGAAGGTTCTCCCATCTCCACAGAGGAACTCTGGAGCTCTGTCTGTGACCATTGGGTTCTTGATCACCTCCATGATCAAGGCCCTTCTCCCCCAATTGCTCAGTTTGGCCTGGCGGCAAGCTCTAGGAAGAGTCTTGGTGGTTCCATACTACTTCCATTTAAGAATGATGGAGGCCACTGTATTCTTGAGGACGTTCAATGCTGCAGACATTTTTCTTAGCCTTCCCCAGATCTGTGCCTCAACACAATCCTGTCTCAGAGCTCTATGGACAATTCCTTCGACCTCATGGCTTGGTTTTTGCTCTGACATGCACTGTCAACTGTGGGACCTTTTATATAGACAGGTGTGTGCCTTTCCATATCGTGTCTAATTAGTTTGAATTTAACATAGGTGCACTCAAAGTTGTAGAAACATCTCAAGGATGATCAATGGAAACACGATGCACCTGAGCTCAATTTATACTCATAGCAAAGTTTCTGAATACTTATGCAAATAAGGTATTCCTGTTTTCCCTTTGTCATTATGGGGTATTGTGTGTAGATTGAGGGGGAAAATGTGGAAGAAGTCTTAATACTTTGCGAATGCACTGTATAACCACGCAAGCTCAGGACCTCCACATCCGGGATCGTCGGAGACTTGCTACCCGTACAGCTAATTAAACTGTGGGTTTGCGCAACCGAAGAATTTCTGCACAAACTGACAGAAACCGTCTCAGGGAAACTCATCTGCGTGCTTGTCGTCCTCACCAGGGTCGTAACTGACTTCAGTGGCCAATACTCACCTTTGATGGCCACTGGCACATTGGAGAAGTGTGATCTTCACGGATGAATCCCGGTTTCAGCTGTACCGGGCAGATGGCAGACAGCATGTATAGCGTTGTGTGGATGAGCGGTTTGCTGATGTGAACAGAGTGCCCCATGGTGGTGGGGTTATGGTATGGGCAGGCATAAGCTACGGACAATGAAAACAATAGCATTTTATCAATGGCAATTTGAATGCACTTAATGCCATTCATCTGCCGCCATCACCTCATGTTTCAGCATGACTAATGCACAGCCCCATGTCACTAGGATCTGTACGCAATTCCTGGAAGCTGAAAATGTCCGTTCTTCCATGGCCTGCATACTCACCAGACATGTCACCCATTGAGCATGTTTGGGATGCTCTGGATCAACGTGTACGACAGCGTGTTCCAGTTCCCGGCAGTATCCAGCAACTTCACACATCCATTGAAGAGGAGTGGGATAACATTCCCACAGGCCACAATCAACAGCCTGATCAACTCTATGCGATGGAGATGTGTCGCGCTGGATGACGAAATGGTCACACCAGATACTGACTGGTTTTCTGATCTACGCCCCTACCTTTTTATCTGTGACCAACAAATGCATATCTGTATTCCCAGCCATGTAAAATCCATAGATTAGGGCCTAATTCATTTATTTCAATTGACTTATTTTGTTATATGAACTGTAACTGAGTAAAATCTTTGAAATTGTTGCATGTTGTGTTTTATTTTTGTATCCACATTCTCTTTCTTCCTCGTTATGACAGACAGTGAATCGCTGAACGAACAAACTCAGCAAAAAAAGAAATCCCTTTTTCAGGACCCTGTCTTTCAAAGATAATTTGTAAAAATCCAAATAACTTCACAGATCTTCATTGTGTAGGGTTTAAACACTGTTTCCCATGCTTTTAATGCAATTACGGTCACAGTTATGAAAGGTTAGGACTATAAAGAGGCCTTTCTACTGAACACCAAAAGAAAGATACCCAGGGTCCCTGCTCATCTGTGTGAACGTGCCTTATGCATGTTGCAAGGAGGTATGAGGACTGCAGATGTGGCCAGGGCAATAAATTGCAATGTTCGTACTGTGAGACGCCTAAGACAGTGCTACAGGGCGGACAGCTGATCGTCCTCGCAGTCGCAGACCACGTGTAACAACACCTGCACAGGATCGGTACATCTGAACATCACACCTGCGGGACAGGTACAGGATGGCAACAACAACTGCCCGAGTTACACCAGGAACGCACAATCCCTCCATCAGTGCTCAGACTGTCCACAATAGGCTGAGAGAGGCTGAACTGCGGGCTTGTAGGCCTGTTGTTAGGCAGGTCCTCACCAGACATCACCGGCAACAACGTCACCTATGGGCACAAACCAAACAGGACTGGCAAAAAGTGCTCTTCACTGACGATTCGCGGTTTTGTCTCACCAGGGGTGAGGGTCAGATTTGCGTTTATCGTCGAAGGAATGAGCGCTACACCAAGGCCTGTACTCTGGAGCGGGATAGATTTGGAGGTGGCGGGTCCGTCATGGTCTGGGGCGGTGTGTCACAGCATCATCGGACTGAGCTTGTCATTGCAGGCAATTTCAACGCTGTGCTTTACAGGGTACCCTTCTTGCAGGCTCATCCTGACATGAACCTCCAGCATGACAATGACACCAGCCATACTGCTTGTTCTGTGCGCAATTTCATACAAGAAAGGAATGTCAGTGTTCTGCCATGGCCAGTGAAGAGCCCGGATCTCAATCCCATTGAGCACGTCTGGGACCTGTTGGATCGGAGGGTGAGGGCTTCCCAGAAATGTCCGGGAACCTGCAGGTGCCTTGGTGGAAGAGTGGGGTAACATCTCACAGCAAGAACTGGCAAATCTGCTGCAGTCCATGAGGAGGAGATGCACTGCAGTACTTAATGCAACACACCAGATACTGACTGTTACTTTTGATTTTGACCCCCCCCCCCCTTTGTTCAGGGACACATTATTCCATTTCTGTTAGTCACATGTCTGTGGAAGTTGTTCAGTTTATGTCTCAGTTGTTGAATCTTATGTTTCTACAAATATTTTACACATGTTAAGTTTGCTGAAAATAAACGCAGTTGACAGTGAGAGGACGTTTCTTTTTTTGCTGAGTTTACATTACATTTATACAAGTGAACTCTTAGTCACCGCTAGGCTACTCCTCCCGCACACACATACACACCTCCCTCTTATCTAAACCAGGCTAACAGGAGGTTAACTCTCCTTTCATCTACAGATAAATCTGATGTATCACTGACAGCACTTCTGTCCACACTTAGCGTCATGCTAACGCTGTCACTGATGACGGGGCTGAGGTGTGTTCGTGTGTGCGCGTACATGCTATGTTTGGACACAATATGAGATAAATTAATGCTTTTTTTCTGTGTGTTTTTACTTTGTGTCGTGAGTGTTTTCATTGTGCTTATTTCTAAGTATCTATGATTAATTTAACCCTGTTTTTCCCTCCCTCCATCCCTCCCCTCTGTTGTTTACAGGGAATTTGAAGAATGTGGTTTAAGAGCGGAGTCATGTTTCCAATCAGGGCCTCCTGGGGTAATGAACACACACACGCCAGGCTGATGAAGACCGTATGTTGGAGCTCCATCCTTTGCCAACGGGGAGGAGAGGGAGATGTTGGAGTGTGTGTTGTGGGGGGGTGGAGCAGGAGCAATGTGGAAAAACATGACTTGAATGTTTCCAGGAGGACGTTTTATTGTAGGGGACGAGGAGGAGGGTAGGGTGCTGATGTTGCCAGTTTGCTGTTGGTCTGTTTCCGTTTTGTCTTTGTATATATATTTTTTTTTTAACTGTGGGGAGGAGATTTGGGTTCGACTAGCCATGGACCAGACTGAGAATTTCTGCTCTAAAAATGGCTTCCAGGGCCCGTATTCCCACAGGGTCTGAGTATGAATGCTGATCTAGGATCAGAATTTGAAGATTATTTTTTGTCTTTTAGATCATAATGAATAAGATTGCATGGCCCATAATTCCTACCTTGTTCTATTTTGCTTCTAAATGTTCAGTTTAGAACCTAGGCTATGGGTGGGTTTTAATATTAGACTTAAATGTGTACATATTTAGGTGTGGGAAACATTTAGGGTGGGCTATGTTAAGATTTGTGCTAAACGAGTAAAGCAGACATGTCGCGGGCTAGTGTTACCTCTTTAGCTGCTTCCCTGGTGCTGAATGTTCATGCCTCCCTGGGGTGAGTTTCCCAAAAACAAAGATAATCTTCAGCATTAAGATAATCTTACACCCCATATAAGAGTATCCTGACAAGAACTTTGATGTTTTATGATCTTAGTGCTACAGATGATCTTCACTACATGAGTGCAGTACTTTTCTGGAGCTTTATATGGGCATTTTTCTTAACTGAACAAAAATATAAGCGCAACTATTTCAAAGATTTTACTGAGATACAGTTCATATAAGGAAATCAGTCAATTGAAATAAATTAGACCCTAATCTATGGATTTCACATGACTGAGCAGGGGCGTAGCCATGGGTGGGCCTGGGAGGGCATTGGCCCACCCTCTTGGGAGCCTGGCCCACCTACTGGGGAGCCAGGCCCTGCCAATCAGAATGAGTTTTTCCCCACAAAAGGCCTTTATTACAGACAGAAATACTCCTCAGTTTCATCAGCTGTCCGGGTGGCTGGTGTCAGACGCTGAAGAAGTCGGATGTGGAGGTCCTGGGCTGGCATGGTTACAAGGTCTGCGGTTGTGAGGCAGGTTGGCTGTACTGCCAAATTCTCTAAATTGACGGAGGCGGCTTATGGTAGAGAAATTAACATTTAATTCTCTGACAACAGCTCTGGTGGACATTCCTGCAGTCAGCATGCCAATTGCATGCTCCCTCAACTTGAGACATCTGTGGCATTGTGTTGAGTGACAAAACTGCACATTTTAGTGGCCTTTTATTTTCCCCAGCACAAGGTGAACCTGTGTAATGTTCATGCGGTTTAATCAGCTTCTTGATATGCCACACCTGTCAGGTGGATGGATTATTTTGGCTAAGTAGAAATGCTCACTAACAGGGATGTAAACAAATTTGTACACAAAATCTGAGAGAAAAGCTTTTTGTGCGTATGGATAATTTCTGGGACGTTTTTATATCAGCTCATGAAACATGGGACCAACACATGTTTATTTTTGTTCAGTATATATTCTACAGTCTGTGTTTTTAAGTGGCATGTCAATGATCTGATCTCTTGTCTAATGAAATCTTTTACGCGAAAGCATCGGGCAAATTTGATTTCAGTCCTGTTCAAACCGCATGTTTTACTTTCAACTGTAAGTACATTAGGAGTGTAGAACAGTTTTGTATAATTTTGCTTTTGGTTTCACAAAAGTACAACTTTTTTTATGGTTCACTTTTGCCTTCTATATGGTGTAAATAACTTTTTTTTTTTTAAATACTAACTGATTAAAACATGAGTTTCAATTACATCCAGTATAGGAAACTCACCAAATGTAGGTCTGTGTCCCAAATGACACTGTTCGCTATAGTGCACTACTTTTACTTTTGACTGGAGCCCTATGGGAAGAGTGCCATTTTGGATGCAGCCTAGAGGTGGGGAATCAAAGTGGGTTCCATGTGTGGAACAGAAGTTCTGTGTGATCTTTATGGATTTCATTTAAACATTATGACCACAACCAGAACACACACACAGAGTACGCACACTCACACCGACAAACACACACACACTTTATGGATTCTGTGGTCAGAGTTGTGGTTTTCCTCAGAGTGCATGTGAAACTCATTAGTCTGTTTATGGGTTAGGAGGAAAGACGAAACTGATTGAAACTCCTATCTTGTAAACAGCTCCGTGACAGCCTATTGCACAAAGACTCAGTAAAAACGGGTGAATTTAGACATGAGAGTAGGGTAGTTCTGTCTTCCACCTCCTCCCCCTTATTATGACATTGCATGGAGACCAGAACAAGACAACTTCAGGGCCTAGGGAGCTGGATTACCAAAAATATTTTAGTATGTCTTAACTGTTTCTCCATTTAAATAATTCCTCAGATTTCTTTAAGACAATTTTTAACATTTGGCATAGAGCTGTTGCATGGCATATCACTTTATTTTTGGATTGGCAATATGGCCAAATTATCAGTCCTTTGCCAACCAAAAATATGTTTCTCAATCCACCTTATTTAATGGGCCTTTAATCATTTTAAGAAAACTCAGCCCTCCACACCTCTCTCTTCCATGACCCAGAAACCGATAAGTGGTCAGGTGGTGATGTCAATTCGTTAGTAGGCGAACGGATGAGTGTGCTTCCCTCCTTGATAGCCACCTTTCATCAAGTTGCCATTTGTGGAAGAGTTTTGAAATCTGCCACACCCCCTTTGATTCAGCTTTTGTTTTGTTGGAGAAAAGCATACACACGTTTAAAAACAATATGGAACTTATTGTGTCTTTAAAATGTCCTGCACAACTAATTTAATTTGTTTTTAATCACTTTTCACTTATTTTGGGCTCCACCACTGTAAACGTAATTAAACAGATGAAGCGCGGTCATGTCTAGAAGGGATGCCGCTAATGTGAAAGTGATGTCAGTTTACATATTCAAGTCAAGTCGGAAGTCATTTTAGCTAACCCTAACACTTTTCCAAACCTTACCTAAACCTAACCTGCTGCTTAAAGTTTTCCTGACTTACGAAAAGTCACTTTTGACAATGGGGCATGCCATCTCGTCAAAACCATGACACGCGAGTGGGGGAGTCTTTCATACAAGCGCATTTTCCTCCACGTACAGTCTCCTCGCCACATCACCTCGATTACCTTTGACCTTTTTCAAAAGGAGGCGAGAGAGGGCGGAGTAAAGAGGACGCAGGAGTTGCGAAAATCCAATTGAGAAAAGGCATGGCTTCCATACATTAACCATACACACCCTATCTGCCTGACAGCTTCACTAAAGAAACTCAGAGCCTAGTGTATAGATAAGAACGTTTACTCTCCTCCCCAGCCTGAAATCAAACTCCCATCTCTATTCATGCTGTTGAATAGCACACCTGCCTGCCATGTCCTGTATGGCGACTAGACTGACTGCATCAGGCCTTCCCAACGACATTTTATGCAAAGCATCATGTTTCCCTACATAGGATGTCATCATTTGATTTGAATACATCAGTTTACCTTTTAGATTATGAATTGTTTTGTCATAAGATAAATGTTTGTTTTAGGGCTCAGTCTATAATATAACTAGGCTTGCAAAAAATTATATCAAAGGAGAGTTGTTGAACATTACAAGCTGACGTTATTTGCGTTTATGTGTGTCGGTCTGTTTTTACCCGTTTTTTCTAGTTTTACATTCAAGAGGGAAATTGAAAACCGTTCGTCTCATTTGCATAACGTTTTCTCACCGGGGAGAAAGAGGACTCCCCGTACTCCCATACATCATGCTCGAGCCTCATCTACATGAGAACTGTCCCCGCGCACTGACGGGACTTGACCACAATAAAGACAGATGCTCGCAAGCCTTTATGTGGTTAACTGAAAAGGAATTAAGGCGCGTGGTGTTTTAAAAGAAGGTGCCTTGGCATGTTTTCTTTTCTCTCTCTGACAATATTGAGATGAATTGTTAAAAATCAATGCATGAATGAACAGAGGATCTGAAAAAAGGTTGTGTTATCAATGGGTCTGGGTTGATATGACAACCTCGAATTTGGGGAAATGTTTAGGTGTGTAATTTTATTTCAGGATGACATGAGTTATTTGACATATAGTTGTAACAGAGGACTTTTAAATATTAAATAGGCCTACCTAATTGATGACAGCATCCGCGGTGTCTGTCTAGGTAGGCTAGTGTGAGTGTGTTGGCCCACACTTTTCCATTTTGGTGTCACATTTTATGTTGTGCAAATCATCAGTTATTGTTTCAAGTGCATTGAGGGGTGTTGGGGCTATGCGTTCCCTCATGAATGATAATCAGTGAGATGGCTGTTGAGAATAGAATAGAACACTATTTGATCTGTGATTGTAGAGAAAGGCGCTCGCTCTTGAGAATAAAGAACATCTGCCTCAGTAGAGCGCTTTCATGACGGGCACACGGAAACTGTGGAAACTGGATCACCAAGGTACTGGAATTAACCATTAACCGAACAGTTTGTTGGGCGATAGCCCTTGTGCGTCTGTCCGATTCTCCATACTCTTGGCCGGGATTTTGATGCTGTCCAGCCACAAACGCACTTCGCCCGCTGCTTCTTGAGGGTCGAGTGTGTGTGCGAGTGAGTGAGAGAGCGAATGAATAATCCTTTAGATTGAGTAACAACACCATTGAGGGAACTCTGCCGGAGTCGTCCAGTCTAGAGAGAAATTGAGAGTGAAGGCGAGACGCTGCACGGGGACAATGTCCTGATCCACAACCATTTACTTTATGGCTTCAGTTTAACAGGACCTAACGGATGACTTACTAAATATAGACAAATTGACAAAGGTTTTAGTCGACGACAAAACATTTACTTACTGGTGTGGTTTTGCGAGTTGATTTGGGTTCATTAACGTTAGACATCTCACCAATCCTCTCCACACACGGACTTTCTCTGCTGCCCTGAACGTGGTTTTCTAAAAGGTTTGTTCTTGCCTGTATACATTTTCTGTTAATGCTATTTGTAAGTTATGCGTTAGGCTAATGTTTATTTGACATTGCCCATGGTTTGCTTTACTGTTTGTTTTCTTTCGCAGAGCAATAAGGCAGAGTGTGCACTTGTATTTGCCAAGCACTTGTTTTAAAAATTTTTTTTTTTTTTTTTACACTTTTCCGATCTGCATTCTGAAGTTTGCCTACACCCTGAAATTAAATACATTTTACGCGCTATTTGAACGATTTATGACACTACTTAATTAATAACATTCATCTACTAAAAGCCTGGTTTTGACTAAGCTATTTAGTCAATTTGACCAAATTTGCAAATGGGGTCAAAAAATATGTCACAAACATGAGTTAGCCTATATGTGTTATGCAAAGTAGGCTATACGTTAATGGCATTTTGTACGGTGATTAAATATCCTTTCTGCATTGTTTCCTCCACCCCATAGTTAAATGTGTTGATTCAATTAAAACAAGTGGCCATGCTGAGCCTCAGCATATGGTGAAGGTGTGTGTGCAGATTGACGTTTCAATTTGTTCGTCACGCATGGTAATTGACACCGCCGTTGTTGGAGAGATGAGACGCATTTTATGCTCTTTCAGGTCTGACCCACAAGTCCACCGGGAGACCGATATGATTAATCAAATTACTGAAAACCTGTTCCAAGTAACTTCTATAGTGATTGTCTGACATGTGATTCGTTTATATAGGCTAAATATACTAGCCTTGCTAATTGACAATGGTAGGCTATTCAGTCAACAGTTCGTCTTCTTGGCAATAGGTTAAGAAGCAGTTTAGTGAGAGACATACTACTTCAATAGGCCCTGTTGGAATAGTTTCAAAACGCATTCTCCTTCCTTGAGGAAGGCCTAATCACTGATATAGATGGAAGGATATTTGACAGTGGTTTAAAGTACTTAAGTCAAAATACTTTAAAGTACTACTTAAGTCGTTTTTTGGGGTGTCTTTACTATTTCTAATTTTTACAACTTTTACTGCACTACATTCCTCAAGAAAATATTGTACTTTTTACTCCATACATTTCCCTGTCACCCAGAAGTACTTGTTACATTTTGACAGAAATTGTCAAATTCACACACTTATCAAGAGAACATCCCTGGTCATCCCTACTGCCTCTGATCTGGCGGACTCACTAAACCCAAATGCTTTGTTGAAGTATTTCCCTGGCTATCCGCCAATAACAAATAGACTACATTGTGCCGTCTGGTTTGCTTAATATAAGGAATTTGAAATGGTTTATACTTGTACATTTTAGCAATACCATTTACTTTTGATACTTAAGGATATTTAAAACCAAATACTTTGACTTTTACACCAGTAGTATTTTACTAACTTTCACTTTTACTTGAGTCATTTTCTATTACGGTATCTTTTTACTTTTACTCAAGTATGACAATTGGGTACTTGTTCCACCACGGATATTTGAACATGGCCCAGTGTCTCTCCTTCCTCCTATCGGTCTGTCTGTCTTCCCGTCAGCATCATCAGTGTAATAGAAAGCTGTTGTGTTGAGGAACCATGTGCAGTCAGTCTGCCTCTGACAGTAATCATCCAATGAATAATGAACACAAAGGACCAGAGAACACACACAAAGTGGTGAATACCAAACAGCTGTCAATGGCAGGCCACAGAAGATGACGGGTGTGTGTGTTCTATAGGCCCAGTGCAGCTGCATGCATGCCTGTAGCAATTATCCTCTCCCTAAATATGGTCTGGGGCAGGAAGGGGGTTGGATGAGTGT
The DNA here is from genome assembly GCF_016432855.1 of Salvelinus namaycush. NCBI lineage: Eukaryota > Metazoa > Chordata > Actinopteri > Salmoniformes > Salmonidae > Salvelinus > Salvelinus namaycush. The sequence goes on along the minus strand of NC_052312.1, from coordinate 24,541,763 downwards.
GTGTCTCGGGAAGGGGGTTCCAGTGGATCAGCACATATAATTAAGCGATTAACTGCCTAAAATGACAGCCTCATGACTTGACGTGTGTGTGTGTGTGTGTGTGTCCCTTTCACGCAAACATGCACGCACCCACATACACACTGCTTTTCTCAGGGCGATATGTATGTATGTTATCATGTGACTCAGACCTCAATGGGTCTGTTGTCTTTTAACCCTATTATGAACCCCAGACATCCAACCAGACAGTCAGTCAGTCCCCTCTCTCTGAGCCTCTATGGTATTTTCATGGTTAATTTACTTAATTTACTTAGTCTGTATCCCAAGTTCCCAAACCTTGGTTAGTTCTGGTCAAAAGTAGTGCACTCTTAAAGGGAATGGGGTGCCATTTGGGATACAGACCTTTCTGCAATGTAAAAAGCAAAAAAAAAATGTTCGTATGACCCACCAATTAAATTAGACAATGATATTTAGCCGGGACAGTCTCCAGTCTCAATCCACTATTTGGATTAGGATACTTAGTGGGTAGCCTAGTTAAACAATTGACTTCAGGCTGTTAAAGCAAAGAAAATGAGTCTTATCATCACTCTGTGATCCAGCCGCTATGATGTCATATCTCTTATCAGAACCTTGTATGTTTTTAGTACTCTCTGTTATCTCTTCCGCCTTGTGTAGTGTCCCTGTTTGATGATGTCATCGTAACATATTTTCCTCTTCCTCATTCCCAGGCATCCCCAGGTGATGACCTCACTGCTGTTCTCCAGCCCCACCCACGTTGTCATGAAGGACCGCGAGCTGCCGTCATCCTCCCTCACCCTCCTCCACTACACCGGGACGGCAGTACCTGTCAAGACACCCGGGGGTGGCCCCTTACCCCCATCCTCCACCACCCTCCACACCTCCACCTCTCCATCCCTCTCCAAACCCCAGCCATTCTGCCTGCAGACCCTCCAGACCGGCCCTCACCTCCTCGCCAGCATGCAGCTCCAGAAACTCAACTCCCACTACCAGAGTCTGGCTGGAGGTATAGGTGGCGGCGTAGCCTCTGTGCCCACCTCAGGACCTCAGAGGGTGTTTGGGGCCTCAATGCTGGGCTCGGCGGGGCAGCTGGTGGGGGGTACCCCTGGAGGTGTTGGAGGGAGGAATCAGGGCTGTGGGGGGATTATTGACTCTGACCCGGTGGACGAAGAGGTTCTGATGTCATTGGTCGTAGAGCTGGGGTTGGACCAGGCTAACGAGCTGCCTGAACTCTGGCTAGGACAGAACGAGTTTGACTTCATAGCGGATGTACCTGCCGGATGCTGACCCACACAAATGGAGGGATGAAAGGAGGGGATCTGTGCTCTCTCATTCTTTCCTTTTCATTACTCTCTAGGTTGGATTGACATAAACTCTAATGTCCCGGCTGGGTGCTCACCCAAACACACGAAATTAGACTTTTGGGGTCACCCTCTGTTTTTCTCTGAAGGACAAGTTATGGACACAAACTGACCCAAAAAGAGCATGCTGTTCTCTTGTTTTTCCTCTGTATCCCCTTCTAAATTTTAAAGGAGAAAGGATAGACACAGGGTCTAATGTTTTTGTGTGTCTCACAGAAAATACTATGTTACTGAGGGAACTTGAGCCTCAGACCTGTCTGTCAATTTCACTGTACGTCCCAAGGGCCCCCTACACACACACCGGCAGAAGGAGGGATGGATGGTATTACGATCCGGTAATGGAAGTAGCAGCCGTGAAACAGGCACTTGTCACTTATTCAGTTACCCCAACATTCAGGAGAGTTCAGTGGGTTTGATGGGACATCAGGGTGTGTGTGATTGTTCAGGTCCCTGTGACATAAGACAGACATGACAGGAGGCATCAGAAGCCTGTGTAGTCTCGGTGGACCGGTGTAACCTGACCTGTATGGTGCTGTCAGTGTCTGTATCTAAATAAATGAATGAGTCTTAGCGTCCGTGGTCTTCGTGTACCTGGTAACTCTGTAGGTGAAATGAATCATAGTCCCCCCCTGCCCCATCATTCTCTCTGTCTATTGTACGTCTCTTCATCCTTCTCTCTCTCCACCCCCTCCATCTCTGTCCCCTGTGGTCCTAGAGCCAAGACGCTCCATTACTACCTACTCTGCTGTTGTACCGTCAATGTGTATGTCCCAAATGGCACCCAATTTCCTATATAGGGCACTACTTTTGAACAGGACCCATAGGGCTCTGTGTGTGTTATATATATATATATATATATATGAGAGAGAATAGGGTGCCATATAGGACATCTCCAATAGTTAATGAGGGTTACAGGTAATGAGGTGGTTAAAGAAGGGTGACTTTAAAAATAAAAATATTGTTTTTTTGGAGGGGTGTTGAATTGTGAGAGCTGAAGGCTAATTAATGATAAACTAATGATTGTGTAATAGATTTTTTTTTACAGTACATGTTCAGAAGACTACAGAAACAAGATTCCCTCTTTATAAAGAGGAAACGTTCCAATTGACTAAGTTCCCATGTTCCAAGTGTGAGTCACATGGCATCATCATGCTTTTTTCACCATGTGATACGTTGGTGTTTTTACCATGCGAGTTAGTCAGTCAGTAAGCCTACAGTAGACCAAAGCAGGAGTAGGCTACATATCTAAACAGGGTCCTTATTGTTTTGTAGTTTTAGTTGCTGGATCACTTGATCGTAAGAGAGCACGAGTGTGTGTGACTGCTTGCATGGGAAAGTATTCCTGTAAGTTTCCCTTTAAGTTTTGACTCCAAGGAAATGCAAGATAACTATGGTAACACACCAACTTATTTCCTAATCAGAAACCCTTTGAGCTTCCAGACTAGCAAGAACATTTACTTTTCATGAAATGTTTGTTTTGCTTTCCTTATGACATTTCAGATCTTTTTGTGATCACTTTCTTTTTGTTTTAGCTCGAGAAACACTTCTTGCTATTGATTTTGTAAAGGAAAAAAAAAATGGGGGGAAAAAAATGAATCACTTGTCTAGATACTGCACTGATTTTATGGTCCTAAGTTTCTCTCTTTAAATCACACCTTTTTTTAATTGAGGCCTTATTTTAGAAAGGGAGAGGGACCTATTTCTTTATTTTTATCTATTTTCTTTTTGTTTTTGAAATGACAGATGGAATCATAACTGATGTTGATTTTTGTTTTAGCACTTTCTCTGTTTGCATCTCATTTGTATCTTTGTGAAAATATGTACTAGATCATATTTAAATGCTTGTATTTTTGTTACTTCTCGGCGTTTGTGGGAAAATAAAGAATACCAACCTGAATCGTCTTTGTGTCATTACGCCGACCAGATGCAACATTTGTACATATTTTTTTTAGTTAATTCATTCATAAACCCTTGATTGCTGAGAACTGTTAACATTTTATAATATGTCGCCATCTAGTGGTGACTTTTCAAATCAACAGGTCACGCAAGTCCTATAATGAAAGGAAAATGGGTTGTTGGCCTATACAGCAACAAAACACAGAATACTCGTAGGCATGATTTTAGAAAGATTTGTCGAACTTATAAAAAGACACCATTGATAGGCTACAACAGACAATGTTTATTGAGGGCCAGGGGTCAAGCATAATGCGGTGCCTTTGTGTAAGTCCTTAACTTGTGTAACTATGAGAAGATAAATAGAGCATACATACACTTAAAGCATATGAAAGCAAGCTGCCAGAAAGAAGGACGTCACTAGTGACATTTGTCATGGGAATTGGGAACACATGCGTCTCAGAACAGCTTTATAATCTCGCGCCGCATAAATTGAAGGGCTCTGTCCCGCGCGCTGGCATTTCCTGAGAGATATGGACAATTTACATTTGAGAGGCACGGAGAAGACAAAAACACATAGGCTACAGTACATACCAATATTTATTTTGTTTATAAGGATGAAGACATGTAGGCTAGACTTGCGAATCAGTATATTCATTTTATGAAAATAAGTGAACCTGTATGTGCGTTGCTTAGGCATATTACAATTTGAGAATATAGTAATGAATGTAGGGAGCGGGAAGCAAACCCAGATCTCTGGCGTGATAGGCAAACATCCTACACATCACGCCAATAGTGTTAATAAACTTGGTGAGAATTGTAACATGGCTCATATAGCGAGGATCGCTACACTGTCATTCATTTGAAATATATAAAATATTTACAATTATATAAGAATCAGTGAGAGCCATATCAGTAGTTGTACCATTCAATACAATACAAATACTGACATATGCGTAGCTGGCCTGCTAAAATAACCATCTTCCGTATTTCTAACAAGTTCAAGGAACATCCAGTTGCAGTTGTTCTCCTCGACACTAGAGAGCGGACCATAGAAACTCCGCTCTGTTTGTCCCTCGTCATGCACAATACTCTGTCTTATTTTCTAAGGCCTGAAAGTGGGAGGTCCTTTCCCCCGCAGACTCCAACATGGTGAGCTGTGTTTCCGAACGATTCTCGCCAGAATCATCGTCAAACATCACTTTTTCTGAATATAATATCCCACATATAACTGTGATAATTTGAAAAGACATACATTTGGCGATGGCTAGTCCCTGTATTGAAATAAGGACTTGCGTTTTGGTCTATGAAATTATATTCGAAAAACCGAGGTATTTCACCATCAGCTAGCTAGCTAGTGCCAATGCTGCTCATTTGAACCAAATGTTTCTGCTACCACTACTTTTACGTTCAAAGTCTATTTCAAAAGTGTTTACCTGCCTGTGGAAATTGAGCACAAACTTTTTACAGAGAATTGTGTAAAAATAAACCCTGTTGTGTTTTTATCGAGTAGGCCACAGTCGGAATTGTCATTCAAGGACCGTGTAGGAAATTAATATATTGTACGCCGAACTCTTGCCAGCCAGACGGGTCGCATGGTATTTTCGAATGAAACTGAACTGTCTGTTGTTAGGCTGGAAGTTTTGAGTACATTAGTTGGGTTGACAAGTTATTTTTCTGGTTACTAGGCACGAGGACCGAAGAAGCACCTGAAGCGCGTTGCAGCGCCCAAGCATTGGATGCTTGACAAGCTCACCGGAGTGTTCGTAAGTACATACTACTTCATACCTAAATGATAAAACCACAATGTTTCTAGTTAGTTGCAGATTATTAGCTAAATTGAGGGGCATATCTATGGCCGCGTCGCATAGAAACGACTAGTTCCTGCAAAGATGTTGGGAAATGCAAGATGTCAAGGAGCTAAAATGGTGGGCTAACTTATTAACTCTTCACTTGGTGCATAACGTTGATTTTAGTCTTTTTGAATATTCTCTGGTGTATGGCGAACCACCTGCAATTAAACAGACATTTATAAGACACACAAAGTATAGGCAAGAACAGGTATGTTGAAAATTACTTGACACACATTGCTGTTTTAATGCGTAGTTATCTCTTTCTGTGTATACTTGTCTGCTGAACCAACATGGTCTATAGCTGTCATTGTTTACTGCTCATATAGTAGTTAAAATACCACACCCAATTTTATCTATGTAGGCGCCTCGTCCCTCCACCGGTCCCCACAAGCTGAGGGAGTGCCTGCCCCTCATCATCTTCCTCAGGAACCGTCTGAAGTACGCCCTGACCGGAGACGAGGTCAAAAAGATTTGCATGCAGAGGTTCATCAAGATCGATGGCAAGGTCCGCACTGACATCACCTACCCCGCTGGCTTCATGGGTGAGTTGTGTTTGACGAGGGATAAGTGAGGAAGGGAGAGGTGTATAGTTTGCAGTGATGTGACCGTCCCAATTGACTTCATGGGTGAGTCTGACTAAGGGAGAGGGGGATGCAAGGTGTGAGTGAAGGTTCATGAGAATGAAGTGAGGGACTGGAGGGAAGAAGGGGGAGGGTACTGTTCCACTCATTCATGCTTTCACCTAGCCAGTGACTAGAGCTGGAAATAAGAGCAATGAAGACAAATTTTGGTTTTGATCAATGAGCTGGAAAAAATCTCACCAATACCTCTAAGAAGTTCTGAGCTCTAACTGAAAGTATGGATGCATTTTGTAGTATTTGAGCAGGTTATATGACATGTATCCCCTTGTTGCTGTGAAATTGCATATGTAAATGTTTCATGTTGTGTGTCCCAGTCTAAGGAAGGGTTGTTGTGATGAGCATATCACGTTGTATGCAAGGCACTGAACTGTCTAAAGAATTTTGCACTTAGCCTGATTTGGTAGATGGCATACTTAGTGTTTGGAGTGAGTTTCATTTAGTTGTAGTTAGTCTGGGCTTTGGTGGTATCTTGATCACGCTTGTCAAATTATTCCTCACTTGTTTTCTCATTTCGTCTTCATAGCTTCTGATTAGATAAGTGCACAACACACCTCACATCAGATGTAGGGACATCTGTGGACCCACTTAAAGGAATTTAATCTCTTTTTGGATCTTCACCCATATCCTCTTAGGGGCTCACGCAAACTTGTACACACATCAGTAGACATTCACTCTCATATTCACACATTTTCTCAGGCACACATCTTCACATGCACCCCATTAGACTTTCATGCACACACCATCTTGAACCCGCGCACACACTTCCATACGACTTTTATTCCTGCCAAGAGAGCTATGATGGTGTTATGATTAATTTCCCAGGCCAGGTGAAACCTCACATTATGTAAATGCAGACCATGTAACACTTCTTTAAGGCTAGCTCACACACTGCTGTTAGAAAATACAGTGGGATGTTAGCCGAGCCATCTAATGTACAATGGAGTGGATTTGTCACTGGACCATGCCCTCCCTCATTGGTGCACCACAAGGCTAGATCACATGCTTTGATGGCAAAACAGTGTGAGATGGTTTCCTCTGATACACAATTGAGTCTAGAGGATTTGTATAGTGCCCCTCCACCAGTCTGAGATTTACCAGTCTTGGTATTTTGCCTAGCTAGCTGATGTACAATGGAATGGGTTGTATTGTGCTTTTTAATAGTATCTGACCTGGGTGGGCCAGTAACCGAAAGGTTGCTGGTTCAAATCCCGAGCCGACAAGGTGAAAAGGGAACTTGACCATAATTGCTCCGTTGACAATGGCAGACCCTGGCCATGACCCCACTCTCTGAGGGTGTCTCAGGTGTGAGAAATGCAAAAACAAATGTCCAATTCACCCGTAATAATACACACTTGTACATGTGTGAAATAGGACGAATATAAGCACCAACCTAATTATTACTATTATGAAGGGACAAAATATTGTTGGGTTGACGATCATTCGTTGGTTTGACTGTCATTCTGACTACTGGTATCTGATATGCGCATTGTTGTTGTTTTCCCAGTTATGAGAATTTGATCCTGACTGACTGTATTGAATTTGGTCTGATGCATCCTATTTTGGTGTTGGCCTGTTCAGGATTTGATCATTGATATGATTGTGTGATGTCTGTCTGTAGATGTGATCAGCATTGAGAAAACTGGAGAGCATTTCCGTCTGATCTACGACGTGAAGGGACGTTTCACTGTTCACCGCATCACCGCCGAGGAGGCCCAGGTATGACACGTTGTCACACATGGTTGCGAGTCTAGTTATTCACAGCTCAAGCCTGTCTTTTTAAACCAAGCAGTACAAGTACAATATGATCTTCTGTATGGAGGGAGCAATGAAGAAAGTGTTTGGTTTTGATCAACGAGCTGAAAAACCCTCACCAATACCTCTAAGAAGTTCTGAGCTCCAACAAAAATAATTGGATGAATCCTAATGTGAAACGGTTACATATTCATCCTTTTGTGTAAATGCCTAGCGTGGTTTCAGTTGGAGTACTTATGCTTGTTTATCATATTAGGATTTAGACTTCAAAACCAAGTGGGTAATCAATTTTTTTAAGTCATATCTTACATTTTGCTGCTGACATGTAAAATGTTTTTGGACTATCAACAGTTGACTAATGAAACATTCTAGTGGATTTTCCCTTTTAATTAAGCATTTACACTTCCGAGTCTAGGTTTGGGAAGCCCTGCCATAACAATCACTCACTTTCTCCTCTCCATCTTTCTCTCCCTCTCCTTCCCTCCAGTACAAACTGTGCAAGGTGAAGAAGAACCTCATCGGCACCAAAGGAGTCCCCCACCTGGTGACCCACGACGCACGTACCATCCGCTACCCCGACCCCCTCATCAAAGTCAATGACACAGTCCGCATCGACCTCGCCACCGGCAAAATCACGGAACACATCAAGTTCGACACAGGTAACATCACGGTTAAAAATATATACAGTTAAAGTGATTGAAAGGGAAATGTATACCTGTGGGCAAAGTGGTCTTTCGGGTTAGCCTGTTAGATTTTTGAAGTGTTATCAAATCTATTAAGTGTGCAGGGGGGGGGGGGGGAGGGGTGAGTAATGTCTGGCTTGTCTTGAAGTCGAATTGAAAAAATTATTAGAAAAGCAGGATAAATTACAGTGCAGTTATGTCGTTCCCCCTGCACACAACTAGTTTCCTACTATCCCTGTCTTGCATCTCATGGCTGGCAGGGACGCTTGATCTCAGACACTGTTACACGGGCATAGTAACTAAATTAAGATTTTGTGTTGTCTTGCTTATCCCATGGTAGAGGGGTTACATTTTCTTCAATTGTGAATGTAGGATGGTTGACTCATTTTGACACTGTAGGAAAAATAAATTGTGAAAAATGGTAGTCTGTTCATACAGACCTTTAGATCCACTAAGCACCATCCTTGAAACTTTTTGCAAACTTGACTGATGCAAAGCAACAATACTACCCAATCAAATCATACTTTTGAAGCACCGTCTTTACCCTCATCGCTCTCTCCCCTCTTGTCTCCCCTCTCTTCTCCCTGTAGGTAACCTGTGCATGGTGACCGGCGGTGCCAATTTGGGGCGTATTGGTATCATCACCAACAGGGAGAGGCATCCTGGCTCGTTTGACGTTGTGCACGTTAAGGATAGCGCTGGAAACATCTTCGCCACCAGGCTTGGAAACATCTTCATCGTTGGCAAGGTAAGTAAAGAAGACCCGTACACGCGCACTCAAACACATACCTGCACATCCACACACACCTTCGCATACAAACATGAACTACACTACAAACACCCTGACGACACTGCTCATCCCCTCCATTTCTTGACACTCATGTAGTTGCTCAGTACTCATGTGTGATTGTACGGAGGTAGAACAAGCAGTCTATGGACAAGTTATGACAGCAATCCATGCTTTGGTTTAGTTTCCCTGGCACTGTTTCTACATGCTAATGTTTCAGCATTTGTGGCACAAATCGAATTGAAGTCATGGGACCAATGTTAGCATTTTTGCACCTTTTCAAATCATCTGTAAGTGACTGAGCTTCACAATACATTTTAGATCAAGGGTCTCCAACCTTTCCTGGCATGAGAGCTCCTTTAAAAAATGAAACATGTTGAGTGTTACTCGTTTTTCTCCCTGGCTTTCAAATAGCCATGTTCTTCTCTTCCCTGTGTCCATAATATACTGTGAGCTACTCCTAGGTGGGCTGTGAGCTCGCGATTGACCTGTTGGAGACCCCTGCTTTTAGATATTGCCAGAAGATTTGGACATAAGCGGAAAAATGCTAATATCGGTCCCATGACTAAAATGGGATTTGTGCCGCAAATGCTCGCATTTGGAAATTGCCATGGCAACTAAACCAAAGCATGGATTGCAGTCATACCTTTTCCATAGACTGCTGACAGGGTAAGAAAACATAATTTGGGTGAACTATCCCTTTAACACAAGTAAATACTACAGCCTGATAAATTTATTGGTCCCAAGTGTTATAGGCAGGTTTTGGTTGTTTTTCATTTTAATTCCCCCCCTTGCCAATTTTCGATCTTGTCTCATCGCTGCAACTCCCCAACAAGCTCGGGAGGGGTGAAGGTCAAGTCATGCATCCTCCGAAACATGACCCGCCTAACCATACTCCTTAATCCGGAAGCCAGCCGCACCAATGTGTTGGAGGAAACACGGTTCAACTGGTGTTCGGGGTCAGCCCACCGGCACCCACTTCCCACAAGAGTCGCTAAAGCGCCATGAGCCATTTAAAGCCCTACCGGTCTAACCCGGACGACGCTGGGCCAATTGTGTGCGGTGCTATGGGACTCCCACAGCCCGGGAAATTAACCCGGGTCTGTAGTAATGCCTCTAGGCCTTAAACCGCTGGGCCACTCGGGAGGCTGTTTTTTTCTTCTTTTTAGACTAACATCAGTATTTGTTACACCTAAGAACCAGCGTTCACTTTAAATTACATTATCTTTTGTCCACATACATTTGACCACTTCCTGTGCCATGTTTGTAGATTTCCTCTTTACCGGCTTTCTTTTGTAATATCTTCCGTTTACTCTCCCCCCATCTCCAGGGCAACAAGCCGTGGGTGTCCCTGCCCCGTGGAAAGGGTATTCGTCTCACCATCGCTGAGGAGCGAGACAAGAGAATCGCTGCCAAGGCCGGCAGCAGCTAAGTCCTATATGTAGGTCTAGGCATCCTGGCTTTGAAATAAAAACAATGTTATTTACAACAAAATCCAACCGCTGACTTGACTATTGTTTTCCATGTTGATGTTTAGTGAATTATTGGGGTTGTAAAATATTTGAAAGGGAAATGTATTTTGATGGAATGTTTATGTAGGTACCTTGTCAACTAGTGAGAGGTGGATGAGTATTTTGTTACAATTAGGCCTGTTATTTACACAGGCTAGTGCTTATGATCATAATCTCAATTAACATTACAGTATGTGCTAAGCATGTTGTGATAATTGCCATTTAACACTATTCACATTCACTAAAACCAGTATTCCGGGTCATTGTTTACATACGGTGCACAGGTTGTGTATATGGGCACTCAATCTTCTATGAACATTGTCATGCACTGGAAGGTGTGGTTTGGGTAATGTTGGACATATGGTATGTTATTGCTGCTGGTCATTAGGGGGACGTCTTCCAGTTTTCACCTTGCAGAAGACCATGGAGAAGAGGGCTGCAAGCAGCAATGGTAGGGTTCAAGCTAATGCCCAACAGCGCCACCATCAGGAAAAATTGGACACATTGCCCTAAGGCAAGCTACACTGAACAAAAGTAAACGCAACAATTTAAAAGATCATACTGCGTTAGTTAATATAAAGAAACTGGTCAATTGAAAGAGGCACATTAGGACCTAATCTATGGATTTCACATGAGTGATAATTCATATACTTGAAAGAAGTAGGTTGTGGATCAGAAAACCAGTCGGTATCTGGTGTTACCATCTGCCTCATACAGCGCAACACATCTTCACATTGTTGAATGTTGACCCACTCCAATTGCTGGGCGAAGTTGCTGGATATTGGCGGGAACGGGAATGCTGTTGTGCGCGTCAATCCAGAGCATCCTAAACATGCTCAATGGGTGACATGTCTGAGTTTGCAGGCCATGGAAGAACTAGGACAGTTTCAGCTTTCAGGAATTTGAGTACAGATCCTTGCGACATGGGGCTGTGCATAATGTTGAAACATGACGTGATGGTGGCGGATGAATGGTGCGACAATGGGCCTGAGGGACTCTGTTCACAACGCTGACGTGTGGACGCCATCTGCCCGGTACAGTTGAAACCGGGATTCATCTGTGAAGAGCGCACTTCTCTAGTGGCCATCGAAGGTGAGCATTTGTCCACTGAAGTTGACCCTGGTGAGGATGACGAGCACACAGATGAACTTTGGTGAGACGGTTTCTGTCGGTTCAGACATTTTACAGATGAACAAACCTGCAGTTTCTTCAGCTGTGCCTTAGTGCCTGGTCTCCAACTATCTCCCAGGTGAAGAAGCCGAATGTGGAGGTCCTGGGCTGGCGTGGTTACACGTGGTCTGCGGTTGTGAGGCAGGATGGATGTACTGCCAATTTCTCTAAAAGGACGTTGTAGGCGGCTTATGGTAGACACAATTAACATTCAATTCTCTGGCAACAGCTCTTGGATATTCCTGCAGGCAGCATGCCAATTAAACGCTCCCACAAAACTTGAAACGGCTGTGGTGTTGTGTGACGAAACTGCACATTTTAGAGTGGACTTTTGTCTCCAGCACAAGGTGCATCTGTGTAATGATCATGCTACACCTGTCAGGTGGACGGATTATCTTGGCGAAGGAGAAATGCTCACTAACAGGGATGTAAACAAATTTGTTCACAAAATTTGAGAGAAATAAGCTTTTTGTGTGTATGGATAATTTCTCAGGAACTTTTATTTCAGCTCATAAAATATAGGACCAATACTTCACATGTTGCTAAAGGTCAAACTCAAAATCGAACAGATTGAGCGATATGCTTTGATGTATTATGGACCCTTTTAACCCTAAGTGTCAATGAATACATTTTTACCCCAAGTGGTCAAAAATGTAAATTTCCAAATATTCTTTTGATCCTTCTGTAATTTTAGGAGTTTGTCAAGCAACTACTTACTGGACAAAAAACTATATACCATGATTTCTGTGTTAATATGGAATAATAAAAAAATGATCTCTTGTATACTTAACTGAAAATGTAGACAATAGTAAACTTTGTGATAAAAGCACTAAATTTGGCACCCTTACACTTTTCTTAAAGGGGCAGTGTAGTTAATGGGATTTTTCTGCTGTTTTTATGACATGTCTACACTAATAACACTGAAATTATGAAAATGATAATGCCCTTTTTGTGAAAGAGCTGGAATTTCAGCCTGTTCAGGAGTTTCTGTGCCAGATTATGACGTCACCATCTGATTTGATTATAATAGACCAATGACTGTTCATCTTGGTAAGGGGGTGGGCTCCATCCTATCAGCCAATCAAGGCTGTGTATGTACATTTATTTCCTAACTCCCACACAATCAGAGAGCATTTCAATGTTCAAAAGAGGCTCAGTGAAATAAATGCTATAAAAAAATTGGGGAGTTATTTTCATTAGTTTACAAAAAAATTCAACATTGCAGAACCAAATGTATTTTTTATAAACTTAAGTTTACAATTTAAATGTATAAAATAAAGACATGACATGGACAAAATTATTCTATTCCCAGAGCTAGTTGGCTTGGTTGCACAGCCTTTCGCCATGATAACTACCCACAACACCTTTCTACTGGCAATTTGGCGCTCTCTTCAGCAGCAAACTGCTCTAATTCTTCACTCCTGAACAGCCCAGGGGTTCTTAAATTATTCCAGTGTGCTTTTCATGTGTGTTTGGGGTTGTTGTCCTTCTGAAAGACCCAAAGCCTTCAACAGAGACAGTTTTTGGACACTGAGTTGAACATTGCACTCCAAAACATTGCACTGATTTCATGTCTTGCACATGGTCAAGGCCCTCGGTACCAGAGGCAGCAAAGCAACCCCACAACATTATCAAACCTCCCCCATGTTTGATTGTACAGAGGGTGTTATTTTCTTTGAATGCACCCCTCAAACATTGAAGAATAAGCAGTTTGCTGCTGAAGAGTGGGCCGAATTGCCAGTAGAAAGGTTCACTGAGCTCACTGATGGATACAAGAAGGGTTTGTCTGCAGTTATCTTGGCCAAATGCTGTGCAACCAAGTATTAGCTGCGGGGTGCCATTTGTCTTCATTTTCTAAAGTAAAATTGTGAACATATTTTAAAAGAAATAGGGAATTATTTAAGAAAAGTGCAATGGCCACAACTGTATGTATCATGAAAATACAGTATATACAGTCGAAGTCGAAGTTGGAGTCATTAAAACTCGTTTTTCAACCACTCCACAAACTATAGTTTTGGCAAGTCGGTTAAGACATCTACTTTGTGCATGACACAAGTAATTTTTCCAACAATTGTTTACAGACAGATTATTTCACTTATAATTTACTGTATCACAATTCCAGTGGGTCAGAAGTTTACATACACTAAGTTGACAGTGCCTTTAAACAGCTTAGAAAATTCCAGAAAATGTCATGGGTTTAGAAACTTCTGATAGGCTAATTTACATCATTTGAGTCAATTGGAGGTGTACCTGTGGATGTATTTCAAGGCCTACCTTCAAACTCAGTGCCTTTTTGCTTGACATCATAGGAAAAAAATATAATAAAATCAGCCAAGACCTCAGAAAAGAATTTGTAGACCTCCACAAGTCTGGTTCATCCTTGGGAGCAATTTCCAAACGCCTGAAGGTACCACGTTCATTTGTACAAACAATAGTACGCAAGTATAAACATCATGGAACCACGCAGCCGTCATACCGCTCAGGAAGGAGACGCGTTCTGTCTACTTGAGATTAACGTATTTTGGTGCGAAAAGTGCAAATCAATCCCAGAACAACAGCAATGGACCTTGTGAAGATACTGGAGGAAACAGGTACAAAAGTATCTATATCTGTCTCCCGGGTGGCGCAGTGGTCTTAAGGCACAGCATCGCAGTGCTAGCTGTGCCACCAGAGATTCTGGGTTAGAGCCCAGGCTCTGTTGCAGCTGGCCGCGTAGGGGAGCACAATTGGCCCAGCGTCGTCCGGGTTAGGCCGGCAGGGAAATCCTTGTCTCATCGCGCCCTAGCGACTCCTGTGGCGGGCAGGGCGCAGTGCACGCTGACCAGGTTGCCAGGTGTACGGTGTTTCCTCCGACACATTGGTGCGGCTGGCTTCCGGGTTCGATGTGCATTGTGTCAAGAAGCAGTGCGTCTTGGTTGGGTTGTGTTTCGGAGGACGCATGGCTCTCGACCTTCGCCTCTCCCGAGTCAGTACGGGAGTTGCAGCGATGAGACAGGACTGTAACTAATACCAATTGGGGAGAAAAAAGGGCAAAAAAAGAGTATCTATATCCAAGGCAAAACGAGTCCTATATCGACATAACCTGAAAGGCCGCTCAGCAAGGAAGAAGCCACTGCTCCAAAACCGCCATAAAAAAAGCCAGACTATGGTTTGCAACTGCACTTGGGGACAAAGATTGTACTTTTTGGAAAAATATCCTCTGGTCTGATGAAACAAAATATAACTGTTTGGCCATAATGACCATTGTTATGTTTGGAGGAAAAAGGGGGAGGCTTGCAAGCCGAAGAACACCATCCGAACCTTGAAGCACGGGAGTTTTACCTATTTCGTTTCACCTATATGTTGTGGGGGTGATTTGCTGCAGGAGGGACTGGTGCAAATCACAAAGTAGATGGCGTCATGAGGAAGGAAAATTATGTGGATATATTGAAGCAACATCTCAAGACATCAGTCAGGAAGTTAAAGCTTGGTCGCAAATGGGTCTTCCAAATGGACAATGAGCCCAAGCATACATTGCCAAAGTTGTGGGAAAATGGCTTAAGGACAACAAAGTCAAGGTATTGGAGTGACCATCACAAAGCCCTGACCTCAATCCTATAGAAAATTTGTGAGCAGAACTGAAAAGCGTGTGCGAGCAAGGAGGCCTACAAACCTGACTCAGTTACACCAGCTCTGTCAGGAGGAATGGGCCAAAATTCACCCAACTTATTGTGGGAAGTATGTGGAAGGCTATTTTTTATTTATTTATTTCACCTTTATTTAACCAGTTAGGCATGTTGAGAACAAGTTCTCATTTACAATTGCAACCTGGCCAAGATAAAGCAAAGCAGTTCGACACATACAACAACACAGAGTTACACATGGAGTAAAACAGACATACAGTCAATAATACAGTAGAAAAATAAGTATATACAATGTGAGCAAATGGGGTGAGATAAGGGAGGTAAAGGCAAAAAAAGGCCATGGTGGCGAAGTAAATACAATATAGCAAGTAAAGCACTGGAATGGTAAATTTGCAGTGGAAGAATGTGCAAAGTAGAGATAGAAATAATGGGGTGCAAAGGAGCAAAATAAATAAATAAATACAGTAGGGGGAGAGGTAGTTGTTTGGGCTAAATTATAGATGGGCTATGTATAGGTGCAGTGATCTGTGAGCTGCTCTGACAGCTGGTGCTTAAAGCTAGTGAGGAAGATATGAGTCTCCAGCTTCGGCGATTTTTGCAGTTCGTTCCAGTCATTGGCAGCAGAGAACTGGAAGGAAAGGCGGAATCCACTGCGCAATCCACTGTCTCATCAGCCCAGCCAAGCAATTTATAAACTTGATCTCCACTATAAAAAGCATCTAGACATTATCTCACATTTCTATTAGACTAACATTTAGTTTTCAACAGCGGATATTTGTATAAACCTTGCTCATTGTTTTTCCGACATTTGCAACATTGTTGCAATATTCAATCCAGCTGTCACAGTGATGAACGTGTCGGGAGTCGGAATGAGACAGACAGGCAGGCAGCTTTTCTCAGCCAGTCGAAATCATGAATCAGCATACATTTTTATGGATATATACAAAGAAATATCAATAGAAAACACGTCAAACAAATCGAAGTGCAGCTAGTTTGCAGTCTTTCCAGCTTCAGTTTGAAGTTATTGTTTTAGCTGTGTTGTTGGCTAGCTGTTCTGAACAACAGTGTCCTGACAAGGGAGCACATTTTCTGTACCAGGTGAAAACGCTCATCATTAGCTCATCGTTATGGATGTATCCAAATAATTATCACTAGAAAACAGCCTAAACAAATGCATATGATGATATTTTGTTGTTATTCTGGCTGCACTGTTTGACGTGACTGTACATTTGCCGTAGTTGGCTAGCTAGCAAGCAAGGGATAAGAACATTGCCAGCCAGTTTGGCAATAGAACATTTAGAACGAACGACTGGGTCGCGTCCATAGATACAGAACAAAAATACTTAATGACTGGGTCTCATCTCTGGCAACCGAACCGATAGAATGAACGACCAGCCGGCTTGGGTGGCAACCCTAGATTTGTGTCGGGACTATATCTTGTGGAAGGAGGAAATAGTATGAATAAATTCATCAAAAGATTGTTTTTAATGAAAATATGAATTTAATTATTTGAATATGTTGGTAACCCTTCGTATAAAAGTGATATTGCCCTCGAAGCTAGTGTTTGGAGGATATATTGGCACGGTTTGCCGGCCCTCAACTTTGTCTCTGACCTAACAACACCGATGCCAATATATCCCCCAAACATCAGCTTCTCGGGTATTATCATTTAAATGCCTACTGCTTGCTAAATCAATTTTTCAAATATGCTAAACCAATTATTGTTTGACAGAAAGTTTTTTTTGTTGCCATCATTTCCAATTTGGGCAAAAAAAATGATACCTGTTGCCGCTTTTAGGGTTAATGATGTTGTCTACTTTAACCTTCTTCTTCTCCAGAACTGCTGGACCAATCTGCACCAAAGTTGGTATGTAGCATGTATAGACGCACGTTTTCAAACTGAAACAATATTACATTTACATTTGAGTAATTTAGCAGACGCTCTCATCCAAAGCGACATACAGGAGCAATTAGGGTTAATGCCTTGCTCAAGGGCACATCGACAGATTTCTCACCTAGTCGGCTCAGAGATTCGAACTAGCGACCTTTCAGTTACTGGCCCAACGGTCTTAACCGCTAGGCTAGCTGCTGCCCGCATTAATGTTTTTTCCTGTCCAACAGAGCCCCATGCAGCCAAACAGAACCATTGATCTGGGTCAAACAGATCAAAAGATATAAATATGTGCCCATTATAGTGCCTCCATGTGGTAGATATGACTGTTCTTGCATTTGTTGAGTCTTGACAATGTTTTGAACATGCACATCAAGTTTTGTTATGATGCAAATAACTGTCTGATTTACTGTACATGCATTTATGTCTAAGCTCAAGCCCACTTGAATGCTTATTGGACCATAGCGGCCATATTGTTTGAGATACTAGCCTGGAAAATATTGCGTTGAGAGACCTTGGCCCATAGATGCTAAATATCAAGTTTCATGACAATCAGTCATTCTGTGTATTTTAAGTATTTTTCACAAATTCCGTCATGGCGGACCATATAGGTCCTTGAGGCGCATTTGTTCCTTGTGAGGAGAGGTAACTATGAACTGAATTTTGTGAGGAGAGGTCACACGGGGTGAGGGGCGTGAGCTTTCAAATTTAGCATTTTTTTATCGCTTGTTATAGCGTCACCATGTGGCCAACTGGCAAGGCATTGCATTAGAGGGTGTGGGCCTTGGCCTTTTTTTAAATTGTATTTGTATTTATTAGGGGTAGATCAGCTTTGATATTGCAGATAGATTTTGGTTTCCATCAATGTAATTTTCTGCGTCACTTCCAATCCCACATATATATATTTTTGTAAATATATATATAAATATATATATTTTTTATATATATATATTTTCTTTTATAATTTTCCCCTAACCCTACCACTCCTCCCCTAATTGGAGTAAACTAATGGAGAACAACACTTAGGCTTCTACTTCCAGCACAGGCGTACAATATACATTTTACGGACACAGTATATTTTACAATAGTTATCTTTTTTCTTTTTTTTATCCTTCAGCTACCCTCAACCCCTCCCATCTATCTCTGAAGGCTATTCAGTTTTGATTTCTACTTGCCATATATTTTCCAACTGTACTGTTTCACCAAAGTGCCTTCGGAAAGTATTCAGACCCCTTGACTTTTCGCACATTTTGTTACATTAAAGTCTTATTCTAAAATTCTTATTCTAAAACCAGCGCGTCACTGGTACTTCCTGTAAGAGTTTTTGCTTATCAGCAGGAATCAGGAGGATAGAGTTATGGTCAGATTTGCCATATGGAGGGTGTGGGAGAGCTTTGTGTGCATTTCTGTGTGTGGAGTAAAAGTGCTCAACAGTTTTTTCGCCTCTAGTTGCACAGGTGTCATGCTGGTAGAAATTAGGTAAGGTGGATTTCAGTTTCCCTGCATTAAAATCACTGGCCACTAGGAGCGCCACCTCTGGATGAGCTTTTTCTCGTTTGCTTATGGCATTATACAGCTCGTTGAGTGCGGTCCTAGCGCTGGTTTGTGGTGGTAATTATACAGCTACGAAAAATAAAGATGAAAAGTCCACAGCTTATCAATGAGGTGTTCTAGCTCAGGCGAGCAGAACCTCGAGACGTCGTTAATATTAGGGATTGGGCACAGATGTCAGTTCAACATCTAGTTTTGATTTACATTTGGTTGAGTTTTCAACTAATGTGAATTCAACGTGAAATCAACAAAAAGATTTCACCATTGGAAAAAAAAGATTTCACCATTTCATCATTGGATTTAGGTTAAAGGTCGGGTGAGAAAAATACCAGGTGCCCTCATGTTGATGACTTTTAGCAAATCCAATCAGTTTTCCATGCTGATTCAACATCATCGCATAGATTTTTTGGGTTGAAATGACCAGTTTTTGCCCAGCGGGTATCAATACATGGCTATCTATACAAAAGATTGAGAGGAAACAAAGAGAGGATCCCACTTTGAGATGCACACACACTAACAGTTGGAGAGCGGGAAGGGCTCATGGAGAGTGAAGTATGCAGGAATGAGGTGGGGGACTCATGGCCACCACGCACATAGGTGGGAAGGCAGGGGTGAGAGAAACCCCTAGAACCCTGCAATTAAATGACTGATCCCCAACCCTCACCTCAGCATCACTGCTGAACCATGGCCAGCAAGCTGGGTGAAACCCTATTGTATTTATTGGCGTTCGTTATTATTCCAGTTCTACGTGGATTTGGTGAAAAAATGCAAATTCCTGTGAAATAATAAGACCTTGCATGATGGTAAAGGGACAAATTATATGGGCAAAAAATATTCAATTTTATTTGCAACGGTAAACCAGACAAAATGAAACTGGCCTATTCATATAATGAATATGAATTCGGAGGGCAGAAATGATTAAATATTAAAGCAGTAGACCTCTCACTAAAGGCTTCAGTTATACAAAAGTTATACTTAAATCCAAACTGGTTCACTAGCAGATTAGTAAGAATGTCTCACCCCATGTTCAAGAAGGGCCTTTTACTCTCACTTTCGGTTTTTTGAAAATGAAATAATCTCCAAAATATTGCTATTTTTAAAACAAGCCATAGAAAGTTGGTTGCAATATCAGTTTAATGCACCAGAAAAGACTAAACAAATATAACTGTCACGTTCCTGACCTGTTTTCTCTTGTTTTGTATTTATTTAGTATGGTCAGGGCATGAGTTGGGTGGGTTGTCTATGTGTTGTTTTCTATGTTGGGGTTTTGTGCGTTCGGCCTGGTATGATTCTCAATCAGAGGCAGCTGTCAATCGTTGTCCCTGATTGAGAATCATACTTAGGCAGCCGGGGTTCACGTGTGTGTTTGTGGGTGTTTGTCTTTCGTGTTCGTATTCGTGCCACACGGGACTGTTTTCGATTGGATTCTATTTGTTAATTTGTTTCATTGTAGTGTTCGGTTTATTTTATAATAAATTATGGACACTTTCCACTCTGCGTCTTGGTCCGATCCCTACACCTCCTCTTCAGACGAAGAGGAGGAAATCTGCCGTTACAATAACAACAAATATTATGGTTAAACTCAAATATACAAATTGATAAAACATTTTCTTTTTAATTTTGATTAAAAAATAAAAAGCATAATCTTCGTAAATTATATCTTAAATAGGACTGGTAGAGTTATGTCACACATTCAACTAACAAAAATACGTACATATCCCAACCAGAAGCCATGGATTACAGAAAGCATCTGCACTGAGCTAAAGGCTAGCACTGCAGCTTTCAAGGAGCAGGAGACTAATCTGGACGCTTATAAGAAATCCAGCTATGACCTCCAACAAGCCATCAAACAGGCAAAGCCTCAATACAGGACTAAGATCGAATTCTACTACACCAACTCTAATGCTTGTCGGATGTGGCAGGGCTTGCAAACTATCATTGATTACAAAGGGAAACCCAGCCGTGAGCTTCCCAGTGATGCGAGCCTACCAGATGAGCTAAATGCCTTCTACAGTCACTTTGAGGTAAGCAACACTTAACCATGTATGAGAGCACCAACTGTTCCGGGAAAAACTGTGTGATCATGCTCTTCTTAGCCAATGTGACTAAAACCTTTAAACAGGTTAACATTCGCAAGGCTGCAAGTCCAGACAGATTACCAGGACACGTACTCAGAGCACGCGCTAACCAGCTGGCAAGTGTCTTCACTGACATTTTCAATCTCTCCCTGACCCAGTCTGCAATACCTACGTTTTTCAAGCAGACCACCATTGTCCCTGTGCCCAAGAATGCCAAGTAACCTGTCTAAATGTCCATCGCCCCGTAGAACTCTGTAGTGTTGAAATGCTTTGAAAGTCATGGCTTACATCAACACCATCATCCGAGTCACCCTGGACCCACAAGACTGCTGATCGTCGACTACACGAAACTGAGGACCAAGCACGCTCCCATTCATATCGACGGGGCTGTCGTGGAGCGGGTAGAGCTTCAAGTTCCTCAGTGTCCACATCACTAAGGATCTATCATGGTCCATACACACCAACACAGTTGTGAAGAGTGCACGACATTGCCTCTTCCTCATCAAGAGGCTGAAAGATTTGGCATGTGTCCTCAGATCCTAAAAAAGTTATACAGCTGCACCATTGAGATCATCTTGACTGGCTGCATCACCGCTTGGTATGGCAACTGCTTGGCAAAGCGCTACAGAGGGTAGTGCGTACGGCCCAGTACATCACTGTGGCCGAGTTCCCTGCCATCCAGGACCTTTATACCAAGCGGTGTCAGAGGAAGGGCCCCAAAAAATTCTAAGACTCTAGCCACCCAAGTCATAGACTGTTCTCTCTGCTACCACACGGCAAGCGGTACCGATGCACCAAGTCTGGAACCAACAGGACCCTGAACAGTTTGTACCCCCAAGCCGTAAGACTGATAAATAGTTAGTTAAATAGTACACCAATAGCTCCCCTTTTTGCACAAACTTTTTTTGACTCATCACATACGCTGCTACTGTTCAGTATCTATCCTGTTGCTTAGTCACTTTATTCCTAGTTACATGTACATATCTACCTCAATTACTTCGTACCCCTGCACATCGACTCGGTACTGGTACCCCATGTATATAGCCAAGTTATTCGTTACTCATTTTTTAAAAATTATTATTACTTTTATTATCACGTGTTATTACTTTTCTATTATTTCTCTATTTTCTTTCTCTCTGCATTGTTGCAAAAGGCCCGTAAGTAAGCATTTCACTGTTAGTCTACACCTGTTGTTTACAAAGCATGTGACGAATAAAATGTGACTTGAATGGGTCAAAGCATTACTGTGGATAGATCCTGTGAATTTTCTTTCACCCATCCAGCTTTTTACACATCAGTGCATAAATGAAAGGAGATGAAAAGGGAGCCACTATTAAAATATACCCTGTATAAGTGTGTAACTGCATGAGCCCATCCTCCCCCTCCTTTACCTGTTCAGGTTGTTTGGTCACCTCATCCCTCCCACCCTCCCTCTCTTTCCTTCCCTCTATCTCTCCCTCCATCTCCTGTTCAGGTGGCTGGTCACCTCATCCCACCCTCTCTTCATCCCTCCACCGCTCCCTCCCTCCATCCCCTGTTCCTGACGCCTCCAGAAGACCATATGGGCACTGCTGAGATACGGCCTGTTCCTCCCACTGTACTTGGCCTGCCCTGTACACTCACCTAGAGAAGTAAGTGTGTGTGTGTGTGTGTCACTGTGTGTGTCTGTGTGAGTGTTTGTGCCGCGGTCTGTGTGTGTGAGAGAGAGAGTGTGGCGCCCTGTTTCTCCCACAGTACTTAGCCTGTAGACTCACCTCGCCACCGCGCACCACAACAACACACTCTGCAGGAGAGAAAGAGTGTGTGTGTGTGAGAGAGATTGTGTGAGAGTGTGTGTGTGGTGTGTGATGGGGAGGGGGACATGGATGGGAGGACAGGACACAACATGACTGTGACTGTATGCTCTCTGAGACACCGCTACAGCAATGTCCTTGGCTGGTTTATGTTAGGGACAAGAATTGTGTGTGTGTGTGTGTGTGTGTGTGTGTGTGTGTGTGGCTAGATTTGAGAGGGAATTCATATATTCAGGCTTGTAGATTTATGTTTACGAGGTTGTTTGGAGGAATATGTGTGCATTTGTTTGAATAAAATCTATTTATATTTTATTAGCTTTGTCTAGTCATAACTGTATTCCTGTGAGTGACTTATCATTCAATTCCAGCATTCTTTTACCTGACACCTACTTCATATTACTTACTGACAGTTGAACCATTTGAATGTTCTGATCACAGGTTCTGATCTGCTTTCAGTCATTCCAAACTTTATTGACATTGTTTCCTGGGACGAGCATGTTTCATGAAGGATAAGTGATACATGAAAATCTCCTCCTCTCTTTTAAGATGCAGACCTGTACACACACACACACACACACACACACACACACACACACACACACACACACACACACACACACACACACACACACACACACACACACACACACACACACTGTTTGAACTGTGTAATGTGAGCCTGGCCAGGCTCCTGCGTGGTTCTGGTCCCAGCTGCATCCCCCTTTGAGCAGAAAGAAAACAATCACTTTGATGTGAACAGAACAGAACTAGGCTACACCAGAGACCCAGTTGGATTTAGACCAGACCTGGGTTCAAATGCCATTTGAAATCTATCAAATACTTTGAGCATTTTTCCTCTTGCTTGCCTGGAATGCCAGGTGGGTGGGGTTTACAGGCTTGATACTATTCTATCGGTCCATTAAGCCTGGCAAGCTCAATCAAGCACAGATAAAGTATTTGAAAAGATTTCAAATAGTATTTGAACCCAGGTCTGCTTAAGAGCGGTATATTTGGCAGAACGTAATGCTAGGAATAATGGGCCATGAAAAAAACAAGGAAATAACTTGCACTAAAAGCAAAATTATACTTTGAATGAGAGAGAGGAAGGGGGAGAAAAAGAGGAGTGGATGGAGGGATTCTGGAAGATGTTTGAATTCATGTTAGATCAGTGTTTCCTAACTCTGGTCCTTCAGTACTCCCAACAGTACATGTTTTTGATGTGGCCTCGGACAAGCACACCTGATTCTACCTGTCAACTAATCATCAAGCCCTGAGGTGCATTCAGTTCGCTCGAACGACACATTTCCCCAAAACATTCTTGTACTTTCTTGAACAGACTTTGAGGTACGTTTGCTCCTGTTTGGTGGGTTTGGCGAGGTGTGGCTTGAAGCAATGAGTGGTGTATTTAAAGGGCAGTGGCCATGCTGAAAGCATTCCCCAACCCACAACTCAACCCCTCCCCGTTTTTCAACTGGTCGTTCAGTACAGCACCGTTTCCGTTCAATCAGTGAAGTGGGTTGGGAGGGCCGCGAAACAATGAGGGGATTCTATTAAGCTGGCCCGGGTAGGCGTAGTTTGCAAAGGGTGAAAAGTGATTGCATTCGTTTTGGAAGCGTGCTGCCTCCCGTGCATGAGCCGGCAGCCCCATTCTGTCAGGCATTGAAGTCTGCTCAAAACCAAAGTGACGTAGGTTAGCGTGTGGAGTAATAAGTAGGATTCTGTGTTTTTGCATGCAAAAGTGATTGCTTTGGATAAAAACGCTTTATCTGCCTACCCAATGAAAACAAGTTTGGAAATTCAAACATATATTTTATATTTCTGAACGATGGATCATGCTGCCTTGTTGACAACATAACCGAGCGGCGCAGATTGTTGTTCGATTTCAGCAGAGCACTCCTCTCTCACTGGCTTCACCCGGTTGGTCACGTGACGGGCCACAGGCTGGTTCAACCTGGGCCATCTTAATAGCATGCTGCCAATGAACACAATCATGGAAGGAGGGAGAGAGGGAGTGGAGGAAAGAAAGGAGGGAAGGAGGGGAGCAGTTGGCGACAGATGTTTCCAATCAATTGCTTCCATCATGTGATGGACGGACGAACGGACTGTGTGTGTGTGTGTAACTCAAATCAGCAGCCATGAAAAACATCCCCCGATAAGATTAGTGTACATGACATGGTGCTGTATGAGTTAGCCTACCTTCTCTTTCCAAGAACTATCTCTCTCTCCACCTCTATCTCCCTCCCCACCCCCTTTCCTCTCTCGCTCTCCCTCCCCACCCCCTTTCCCCCCTCTCTCTCTCTCTCTCTCCCCACCCCCTTTCCTCTCTCTCTCTCTCCCCACCCCCTTTCCTCTCTCCCTCTCTCTCTCTCTCACTCTCTTTCTCCCTCTCTCCCTCAATCCCTTCTAACCAAGACACAGACAGACTGCACTAGTGGGCCAAGTCCATGGTTGGGTGGTGACTATGGCTGTGGGAGGCTGGGACTGGGGGGGGGGGGGGGGGGGGGGGTGTTGAGGGGGACCAGATGTGCTCCTTTAGTATAGGAGGGGTGTGTTCACAGTTCACATGGAGAGGAAAAGGGAGTAGAGACTTGAGAGTTGACGTTGAGAGAAAGCGTGTGGGTCAGAGAGAGAGGGGAGAGAAAGAGAGGGGAGGAGGGGGGTGACACAGAGAGAAAGGTTCTCTCCGTGGACAGTTGCTGCAGTGTGTGCCCCTAACATGGGTGTATTATTTCCAACTTCTCTCTGTGCTTGTCCAACTACAGTTGTGAAAACTCCCCTCTGCCCCATCCTGCTTATTATTCTATCACACACAGAGAGAGAGAGAGTCAGAGAGAGAGAGTCAGAGGGAGTGAGTCAGAGACTCAGATAGAGAGAGAGAGTCAGAGAGAGACAGTCAGAGAGAGAAATAGTCAAGAGAGAGAGAGGGGGAGCGAAAAGGAGAGTTGGAGAGTCAGAGAGAGGGGGAACAAAAAGGAGAGAGTTGGAGAGAGAGAGTCACAGAGAGGGGGAGCGAAAAGGAGAGTTGGAGAGAGAGTCAGAGCGAGAATGAGAGAGACTGGGGTTATATTGGGGTTTGGGTTCATTTACAAGGGTTATTGGGTCAGTATTTTCCCTGAATAGGGATAAGTGTGTATTCGTGCATGTGTGTGGACAGAAATGTGATAAGAGTGACAAGATGGTGAAATGGCATCCTCAGATGGCACCACATACGGTCTGTAAAAGCAAAGGAGAACAAAAAAGTGGTCCAATGCAGGTCACGTGGTTCACATGCTGCACGATAGATAGATAGGATGCCTCTCTTTATAACTGGCCTAAGTTAGAAGGCGATAAAACATGTTTCTAGAATCACAGGAGGCTGGTGAGGGGGAGGATGGCTCATAATAGTGAATGGAATGTATCAAACACATGGTAACCATGATGTGTTTGATACTATTCCATGCACTTCGTTCCAGCCATTACTATGAGCCCATCCTCCCATATTAAGGTGCCACCAGCCACCTGTGTCAGTCAAATAAGCTAACCTACAAGTTCCAGAGTATCTGTGCAAAGTGCAGGTCGGGGTGAAGTCTTGACCGATGTCTTCAGAACAGAACAAAACAGAGGGGTTGAGGTTTGATTCCTCCTCCTCCCGCAGCAGGTTTCGCTTTGGGAAGACCAGAGACAAGCCTATTGCCAGCCAGCCTACTGTTGCGCCGATGCGGAGAGCACCGCGCGGTGGACAGTCAATCGCAATGCAAAATATGAACGCACTGTAGGCTACTACGGTTCTTCAACAACAACAATAACAGAGATTTCCGCACGGATAGCATGCTTCCTTACTGCTAAAGGAGGATTTTTTTCGGTTGGGTTTGCGCGTTTGGAGGGAAAATGCCCTTCTGCAAGCGCACAATAGTTCCCAAGGATGTCTGTAAAAACGACGCGAAGAGGCAAACTGCGATTTTCGGGGACTTGGTGGACGTTTGCGGGTTCACTCTATGTTCGGTGCTCCGACAGCTCTCGGATTTATCCCGGCACTCCGTCAGCATCTTGGAAGAGCTCGAGGGCGAGCTCGTGTCTATCTGTCACCGGTCGGGCACGCTCGAAGGCAAAGTGATCAGTTTACAGCGACACATCGCTGCGCTCGCCAGTAAACCACCGCCAAAGAGTAAGAAAAATCACACTGTATAATTTTCTATCACTTGTGTGGTGTGGCCGGAGTGAGTCTTGCAACTCACTGAGGTCAACTTGAAGTTGAATGTGTGGGAGAGGTATTCAAAATCGCCAGTTTGAGGTAACTTGGGGTGGGAGAATAGAGGAATGTCAATTTATTGTAAAAAATGTGGATCACATCAATGCGTGCGTTCCTTATGGCTGCTTGTGACCTACCATTCTGCAGATTTAAATGGCTGTTTGCAAAGTAGGCCTTAGGACTAGTGTTTTGTGAACAACATTAGCGTGAGCAACAATGTGGAATTGGTGGTTCGCCTTTAAAATAAAAGTTCCCAATTGAAACGGATGCAAACGGATACAAATTGTGGAATCATGTTACAATTGTATTAGATAATGCTAGAGTAGGTTGGAATGTTATTATATAAATTAAACAAAGACAATCAGCACATTTTACACAGCATTTGTGTAAAATGTGTAAATCGCAGTGTGGCTGTATAGACTTCAGAAATGCAATGGGGGTATGTTTGTTGCATTGTACAGCCTTACCTATGGATATTTGGGTCTAAAGAGTTTACACAAATATTAGCGTCATAATTCTTATGACGGGACTCTGAAACCACTGTGAAATGAGCAACATTGTGCTCACCAGTCAACCTATGCGTATTGAACATTCATATTGCAATATCCATGAAAGGATTTATCAGCCTACTCAGTGACAACCACAGAACACAGCTATGTAGAGTGTACACAAGTATTAGCGTCGTAGTTCTTATTGAAGGAATTGAAATGAATATACTGTTGTTGTGTTGAATATCAGTGTGAAAGACAAAACACATTAAAAACATTTCTTTGCTTTCCCTGTTTGCTTCAAGTGTGAAATAAAATGCCTTTCCATACTACTTTAGTTGAAAAGCCAACTCTTTCAAAGACTAATGTAAACAATGATTGACTGGCATAAGGATCATCCCAAGGCCTGCGTGTACTTGTGCCAAAATATGCTTCAGGTCAATCGCTTGGCCTGATGAATAATAAGTATGAATACAGTAAAGTACACACATTAAACGGTAAAAAAAAAATAAGTTTGAAGCAAAATAGTGTTGTTTTTTTTAGACAGAACTGCAAACTTCAAGGAGTAGGCCAGGCCATTCAAGGAGTTGGTCTGATGGTGCCCGCTGATGTTACCGGACTCCCCCCTTGCCTCCCCCCTTGTCCCACTGAATTGTGTGGCGATTTCCCACAGGTAAAGAGCTACGATGCTAATGTTTGTGTAAGCTCTTTAAAATTGTAATCTGTGGGTATCACTGAGTAGGCTAATACCGCATTTCATGGACCCAAGATCCATAGGTAAGGATGTACATTGCAATATGAATGTCCAGTACGCACAATAGACTGAATTGTGAGGTGATTTCAGAAAGTTTAAGTCCCGCAATAAGAGCTACGACGCTAATATTTGTGTGAACTCTTCAGAATTGTAATCTGTCTGTGTCACTGAGTAGGCTAATACTCCATTTCATGGACCCAAGAGCCATAGGTAAGGATGTACATTGAAATATTCTGAAGTCTATCATATTTTGTCATCAAATTAACAAATTATTGTCTTTTGTTGAATTTATATAACAACATTCCAAACTTGTTTAACATTATCTAGTCCAATTGTGGCCTGATTCCACTATTTTCATCCGTTTGCATCAGTTTCAATAGGGGACTTTTATTTTGAAGGCAAATTGTCGATTGTCGATTCAAATTGTCGATTCTTGATCACTCTAATGTTGTTCCCTCCTTGACGTACTTGTATTTTTAACCATCTACTCCAATTCCATTCATGTTACAAAACAGCATTGACTTTGTTTGTAAAGATATGGATAGAAAAGGTATGGATGTAAAGGTGTGGATAGAGTATCCCATGGCGCGGCCACTTGAAACACCGCGCGAGCCACTGCTACAACGTTATGTCACAGTGAAAACTGGCTACTTTGACGCCAACTCACTTGAGCGCGAAACACGCGATATGCCTAGTTACGAACATCGACAGAGTACATGATTACAGATTTAGATTTCACACCGGATAATGATGTCTTCGAAAACGTGACAAGGACAGAGTCACGGATAGACGGTACGCTAAATCAAATAGAAAGAGGCGCACGCGTATGTTTGGAGGTGAGGTGAAGATGACACGAGATAAAGCGTCCCAAATGGCACTCCATTGGCCCTGGTCAAAAGTATTGCACTATAGGAAATAGGTTAACATTTGGGATGTAACGCTTTGCAGCTGTTTTGCCGGAAGTTGAGAAACATGTTTTTGTCTCTGCCCTCTTGGCTTGAGGACAACCAAACCAAAGTGAGGTGACAGGCAGCTCCTAGAGACTAGAGAGACAGAACACATTGTCCAGAACATGACAAAATATTTCCTGTGAGAAATATATTGGAAGTTCAACAGCTCTCTCTAGAAACGACCAGTTTTAATGTTATGCTGTTGTAATGATATGACATGACATGACACAACAATGAACATGACACGATAAAGGAAAAAAACGTTGTTTCCTGTGAGAAAGCAATTGTAAGTTCAGCAGCCCTCAGTTGGAGAGTGGAACCTCAGTAATGATGGAGTCAGAGAGAAACTCAGGCTACAGTTGTTATGTGATGCTTCCGGTTGTAATAACAGTACTACCACAGTTCAGAAGTACCATGGCAAGTCAATGGCAACACACTTATGACTCACTTAGGTTGTTATGTCAGTTGTTATGTCAGACAGACGTTGTGCTGAAGACCCAAATTTGCAACATTGACTGGAGGTCTGCGACATACACTATATACACAAAAGTATGTGGACACCCCTTCAAATTAGTCGATTCAGCTATTTCAGCCACACCATTGCTGACGGGTGTATAAAACCGAGCACACAGCCATGCAATCCCCATATATAAACATTGGCAGTAGAATGGCCTTACTGAAGAGCTCAGTGACTTTCAACGTGGCACTGTCATAGGAGGCCACCTTTCCAACAAGTCAGTTCATCAAATTTCGGCCCTACTAGAGCTGCCCCGGTCAACTGTAAGTGCTGTTGTTGTGAAGTGGAACACGTCTAGGAACAACAACGACTCAGTCGCTAAGTTGTAGGCCACACAAGCTCACGGAACACATGACATGCAAAAATCGTCTGACCTCGGTTGCGACACTCAGTACTGTGTTCCGAACTGCCTCTGGAAGCCCAATAACTGTTCGTTGGCAGCTTCATGAAATGGGTTTCCATGGCCGAGCAGCTGCACACAAGCCTAATATCATCATGTGCAATGCCAAGTGTCGGCTGCAGTGGTGTAAAGCTCCCTCCATTGGACTCTGGAGCAGAGGAAACGCGTTCTCTGGAGTGATGAATCACGCTTCACTATTTGGCAGTCCGACAGACAAATCTGTGTTTGGTGGATGCCAGGAGAACGCTACCTGCCCGAATGCATAGTGCCAACTTTAAAGTTTGGTGGAGGAGAAATAATGGTCTGGTGCTGTTTTTCATGGTTCGGGCTAGGCCCCTTAGTTCCAGTGAAGGTAAGTCTTAACACTGCAGCATACAATGACACGATTCTGTGCTTCCAGCTTTGTGGCAACAGTTTGGGGAAGGCACTTTCCTGTTTCAGCATGACAATGTCCCTGTGCACAAAGCTAGGTCCATACAGAAATGGTTTGTCGAGATCGGTGTGGAAGACCTTGACTGGCCTGCACAGAGCCCTGACATCAACCCCATCGAACACCTTTGGGATGAATTGGAACGCAGACTGCGAGCCAGGCCTAATCGGCCAACATCAGTTCCCGACCTCACTAATGCTCGTGGCTGAATGGAAGCAAGTCCCTGCAGCAATGTTCCAACGTCTAGCGGAACGCCTTCCCAGAAGAGTGGAAGCTGTTATAGCAGCAAAGGGGGGGACCAACTCCATAAAAATGCCCATGATTTTGGAATGAGATGTTTGACGAGCAGGTGTCCACATATTGTTGGTCATGTAGTGTACATTGAAGAAGCTTAAGGGGCATTCCCAACTAAAAGGACCCATGAGCACCAACATGTGAAGTTCATAGAAGCATGTACAACTGAGTGTCAAATGAAAGCTAAGATGCTATATATTTGGGAAATGAAGGCATAGATACATTTTTCAATCATTTTCCATCTTAAAAACTAGGCATAAGTAAAGGCTTTGATTTCTGGATAAACAGATAGAAAAGGGGTCTTAGAAAACATTACCAGAAAAAGTATTAAAAGGTATTAGACATACACTTCTATTTAGTTTAGGAGAAATTGCTTACCTTTCTGTAAGTTTAAGAAATATTGCCTTGTAATTCCGTTACCAAAATCCCACATATCTTTAAGAAATGTCCTAATTTCCTAAATTTCCCATCAGAGCTCCCTCTCTTTCCATTTACTGTAACCAGCATCCTCACACACTGAGCACTGACCGACACCGGACGTCCATGGACGTTGAAAAGTATTTGACATTTGGTCAGTCCACCCTGGCCTTAATGTTAACGTCCACAGACGGACCGAATTGGACCAAATCTGAACCTATGATAGACGTCTGTTTTACAAGTTTGGATAGTACAGTAAAGCATAATATATTAGAGTACAGTATATTGTACTATACAGTACTGAACTATACTCTTCTTTACTGTACTGAATTATACTCTTTCCTACTCTGCTGTGCTGTATTGTATTGTATTGTACCTCACTGTGCTTTGCTGAGCTGCGTTATGATATCCAAACTTGTGAAACATGAGGAGAAGGACATTCATATCCATAATTATGCATTTCTGTGGAGTACAGATCAGGGACCCATGATGTAATAACGTTACCGGGTGTAAATCCACTTAACTTATTGTAGTTCAATAACCAAAATATATTTTTTCAAACTCAAGGGTGCCATGTCATAGCTGACACCCTTATTCTTTCTGCAGATATCTTCGAATCTTAAGACAGAGTCGATATTTAACAGAGTTTTTGGAAAACGTGGTCGCATAAAAATCGGAGGAAGATTTTAACGTAATTCCGTGATCAAAGTTTGCATCTGCACAGTTTTTCCACTAAAATTGTTTTTATAAATGTTTTAGTGGAAATTGTTAAAAGTAGTCCTTGTGCATATACTTGTATGGTTTGTTAAACTTTGAAATCAATGGTTTTTGTTTGGCATACATTGTAAAGTGAAAAAACGGAGTCAGCGCGTAATTCCGTTATGGTGGAATTGCCCTTGAAGCTACATGGCATGATGTTACTAGATCTCCATGGAGATAAAACCATGTGTTATAGCCTGTCTATGGTTAGGTTATCTCTTCCTTAATGTTGTTATTGCTCACAACAGTAAAACAGTCCATCACACAATTCACTCAGGTTTTTGGGGAGGTTTAGTTTTTTTTGTAGTGAATGTTTTACCAAATGCGTGTGAGCCCTACTATTGTCAATGTTTTGCATATATGCCTAGAAACTGCTCAGTCCACTGTCTTACACTGAGCATAGAGTGAGAGAGGAAGGAGGGAGAGAGCAGAGAGAGATGTGAGAGAAGGGGGAGAGGAGGGAGAGAGTAGAAGTTTCCCTTGTCAGTTTCCTTTTCCTTATCTTAGTAGTTCCCTGCTCTGTCACTCTTTGACCTCAGTGTGTGTGTGCGCGCTGTGTTTTATCACTGGAAGCTGTCAGTCAGTCGTCAATTGTGATAGTGTGAACCGAAGAGCTTGTCCTTCCTGTGGAATTCTCAGACCTCTCTCTCTCTCTCTCTCTTTATCTTCTCTCTCTAGAGCAGAACGTCAGAGTGAGTTTTAAGTCAGGAGACCCAGGCAGACCCTTTAGTGGAGCTAAGAACTATCCCACCCTGACCTCCCTCTCCTCCCTCTATCCTTCTCTTCTTCTCTCCCTCTCCCCTCCCTGTTTTCTTTCAGGGAGAAGACCCACCTTTGTGTTCTGCCCCCTCTCTGCTTTCCTCTCCTCTCTCATTCCTTCCTCCTCCTCTGTCTTTCCCAGAAATCCCAGAAATCCCCACGCAGG
This sequence comes from Salvelinus namaycush, assembly GCF_016432855.1. Taxonomy (NCBI): domain Eukaryota; kingdom Metazoa; phylum Chordata; class Actinopteri; order Salmoniformes; family Salmonidae; genus Salvelinus; species Salvelinus namaycush. The sequence continues at coordinate 24,508,999 of NC_052312.1, read as the reverse complement.
CAGGACCTGGAACCTCAGAGAGTAATCCTCTGCCTCTCTATGATTATTTGGATGGTCAGATAGAATGGTGATCGGATCACCCTACCTGTGTCTCTGTTCCGCGTGGTCCCAATGAGTCAGGGTTGGAAACAGCAGCAGCAGCAGCTCGCTAACTACCGTGAAGACCTGGCCAAACACAGCCATGTTGCTTTTGGAGGCTTCGGAATGTTTTTTTTTTCTCTCGTGATGATTTAATGGGAGCTTGTTTGGGTTGCTGTCTCCCTGTGAAGTGTAATTTGGCACTCAATGGACTTATGATTCTTAAAGAGAGAAAGCAGGATTGTGGGTGTAGTAGAGAGGGGGCGGGGGGTAAGGAGAGAGAAAGGGGGAGATGGGGGATAGAAAGAAAGCGAGGGAGAGAGAATTTGAGTGTTTGTGAGGTTAGAGAGGGGAGAAAAGAGAGGAATAAAGACGGAAAGAGGGAGTGAGTGTTGGGATAGAGAGAGAGGGAAAAGGATAAAGAGAGCGAGAGTGAGTGTTTGGACAAAGGAGGAGGGGAATCAGGAGGGGGAGATAAATTCAGGTGAAAAACGCAGAAGAAAAACTTAACTTCCTGCCTTGGCTGCAAGCCTTTTCTCTCTAGCTACGTAACTTCAACTTTTCTCCTTCTTTTAAATCATGTTATTTTCCCCCCTCTGTTGCACTTTTAGGCACGGCCCGTTGCCCTGGCGACAGTCCAGCTGTGGACAACGCCAAAACAAAGCCAGAGCAAGTGTTCTGTGGAGCAAACTTCTGCCAGAGTTCCCGCGTGGGTGTCTCTCTGTCTCTCCGTCTCTGCTCTGCAGTACACTGTTCTGTGTTCTGTTCTCACCAGAGACGGTTGTGCGAGACACACACACACACTGAGCTTGCTTGTTGCAATAATCTTACTCACGAAGATCAGGTAGAAAAGGAACAGAAAGGAGAGAAGGAAAGCAATTTGTCAGCCTGTGTGAAAAGCAGCTGTGCAATAAGTTGAAAGTGTTGCTGACTGTCATCCTAATGCTTCCCTAGAGCCACTCTCTGCTGGGTGTGCGTGTTCGTGCACGCGTACATCCCATCCCATTCCCATGGAAAGATATTAATGTCTGAGAATACAACAGAAAGAGAAGCAGGACGCAACCAAGGCTGCATCCTAAATATGGCACCCTAGTTCCTACTATCTACCCTGGTCAAAAATAGTGCACTGTATAAGGAATAGGGTGCCATTTGGGTCGAAAAAACGACTTAGGATCTAATGGAATTAGAGCTCATTGTGAGGTCAGCAGTTCCCTGGAGTAGGAGGGAGGAGACAATTTACAAATTCCTTGGGAGGAGAGGGGAAGGGGTGAGGAGGGAGAGAGGGAGGGGGGAGAGCAGAGGGAAAGGGAGGATTCCAAAAAAAATCAAATTTACATTTCAATGGTGATTCATCATCAGATTATAGCTAAGGGTGTGTCTGAAATGGATTCATATTCCTTATGAATTGCATTAAACTGAAATAGTTGTAAATGAGAACTTAACATACCTGGGACACCTGGTCAAATATAGAAATTGAACGAACGAATGGTTGAGAGACAGAGAGTAAGAATGAGAGAAAGCCTGTTCTGTTCTGTTCCCGTGTGTGTAATGGTGTACTGTAGGCTGGGCTACATGTGCTGAACAGCACTGGAGTTTCCGGACAGTTGAGCTGTTGGCCCCAAATCTCATCTCTCTGGGCCGATCTTCTCAGGCAGGAAACCAGCAGCCAATGCAGCTCTTTAGGACCGCAGTTCTCCTCTATGCACCTATCCTCTGTTATTCTCTGCAGATCTTTCAGCTGTCCCAGTTCACTAGTTCACTGTAGTGCTGCTTACTTCTTCTCCACTCCTCTACTCGTTTCTGCTTACACTGCACAGGGCATCTGTACACTCTGTTTATTCTATCATCAGAGCTCAGATTCCTATCGAATGTAGAGAGAAAGGGAGAGAGAGAGAGACACTCACAGATAAGATAGAAGTCAGAAAGAGAGAGGGGGGAGTGGAGAGAGAGAGAGAACGAGGGAGCTAGGAGGGGGCTCACTTCCGTTTGGTCTTGCAGGGTTGGTTTCCAGAGATAGACTGTAATCATTAAAGGGATACTTTGGGATTTTGGCAATGAGGCCCTTTATCAACTTTCCCAGAGTCAGATGAACTCCTGGATATAATTGTCGTGTCTCTGTGTCCAGTCTGAAGGAAGTTAGAGGTAGTTTTGCGAGCCAATGCTAACTAGCGCATGCTAGCAGATAACCATAGACTTCCAGTCATTGTGCTAACGCTAGTTAGCAATTGCGCTTCAACTTCCTTCAAACTGCATGCAGAGGCATTGCCAAAATCTCGAAGTATCCCTTTAGCATGTAACTGTCCAAACATCCAATCCTACAGTAAACAAGCATGTGACAAATGCAAATCATTCTCTCTCTCTCTCTTGCTCTCCAAAGGTACACGTTTATTATGAATATCATGAATTTGGCATGCTATTTATAGTGCTAATGCTAGCTACTTCTAAACTTCCAAAGGTCCAATCGACGACGGACGAGTGATGGTATACATAGCTTCACGTTGAAATGACGGTGTCCTTTGGCCAACATAAACCCGACCTCACTCTGAAGTTACTTTCACATACAGCTTGTGTAAGAAAAGTGAGTTGCTCTCAACTCTTCGACGTCATCACTGGTAGTCCACGCAAATGAGCACGGACGCTGATCAACGTCTAAATGTGTTGACGTGATAGCTCCGCTGAATCGAGCGCGGCTTGTTTCCCAAGCTAAGCAGGGTACATAGAGGCGTGCATCTGGATGGCAGACTTGTTCTCACTTTTTCCTCTCTTTTCATCTTTTAGATCTGTGACTCCTCACATTACCAACAGATTGTCGATAAAATGTTAAAAACCTCTAAAGGAAGTAAATGCGTTCAGACACTTCAGATAAACTGATCTAACATATCGAAATGGGTGTTTGTGTGTGTTGTTCAAAGCCCAGACCTTGCCAGCTGTGTGTGTGAGAGAGAGAGAGAGAGGTCTGAGAATGATGTATTTGCCTCATGCTTGTTTACTGTAGGATGGAATGTTTGGACAGACACATGCTAAAGGGATACTTCGGGATTTTGGCAATGTCTCTGCGTGCAGTTTGAAGGAAGATGAAGCGCAATCGCTAACTAGCGTTAGCACAATGACTGGACGTCTATGGGTATCTGCTGTGATCTAGTTTGGTGGCAGGCTAATTCAGACTTACTGACACTGAACTCCCATTGCTCGCCCTCGTTGCCTCTCCTCCTGCCTCCTCACTCCGGTTTCCATGGAGATGGATAGAATGGTTATAGAGATGGATTATGGTGTATTGTGGGAGCGCCCATAGGAAGATAGTACTCCTTACCTCGCAAAGGGAATGACTACATCCCCCATGTTCCTCGGCTGCTCTTCCTCTCCTTCCTCCTCATCCTAGTTGTCCTCCTTTCACTCTTTGTCTATCCCCTCCTCCACTTGCTCTTCCCACTCCTCCTGTTCTCCTCCTGTTCTCCTCGGATCCTCCCATCCCCATCTTCTCTCCTCTCCCCTACTTTTTCTTCTCCTTTTCCTCCTTCCTTTCTCCTCTGTCTATGGTAATAGTGGTGTATTTTAAGGGAATATGGTTTCATTTTAGACTCTTTTGAAGAACAGAGCTGTATCTATGGTATTTCTCTCTAACACCCTCTGTTTGTAGTGGGGTGTTTCTATCGATATTTGGCGCAGAATGGACCATTCTAATTGGACAATGGCCTGATGTCAAGATCCACAAACTGGCCTGGGCTCTGAGGTGCCGTAATGGTGAACCGATCACTTCCAGATGGAGGAAGAGAGAAAGGGAACAGATACAATTCATTATGGGAAACATAGAGAAACATAGGAAGTGGATCCAAATCCAAATTGTTGTCTAGGTTTCTACTTGTTTTTTGAATTGTTCTAAATTCCCAAAAAAATCTGCTTTAAATGCAGAGCGATAAAATGATATGACTCACAGAAATGAAAGTAAAAAGGAGACAAGGAAAGGACAGTAGGAAAGTATGCTATTTTAGTGTATTGGGATGTAGCCCAGGCCTCAGAGTAAGCTGCTGGGCACTGTGGGAAAAACTAAAGTATGTGTTGGCAGCAGGGGCAGGTTGTTGTGGTGAGGGGAGTGTGTGGGTGGGTGTGTGTGTCGGCAGGGGGCTATACGCTAGGACACAATAACAGAACAAACAGTTCTGCCACCCGCTGCATGCATGCTGGCGCTTTGATGAGCTCTGTGTGTCTGTGTGTGTGTTCGGTGCCCTGCCCCTGCCCTCCCCTGCCAAGCTTAAGTTTGGCAGGCGCGTGACTCTGAAGTGTGTAGGCGTGGTGTTAGTAAACATAGGGTATGTGTGTATCAGAGTATGTGTCTATATGCCTGTGTGTGTGTGTGTGTGTGTGTGTATCTGTGTAAGTGTGTGTGTGTTTGTTAACAGCTCAATGTACAACACGGGTCACATGGAATGTCTGTGCTTGCTATTCCTACCTTTGGTGGTGAATTAAGGATGCCTACTCCCACCTCTCATTAGTAGCCTAGCTATACGGTAGGAAGGCAGATGCTCTATAAAACTTTGTAGGTGTGCCTTTTCTCCCTTATCGTTTGGCATGTGATCGTTTGTCAACCTATAAGAGACTAACATGGCAGGCTTTTCTGAAAAATCTGTTTTTATAGAGAAAGAAAATCTGGGCCCTAGTTACATGTTATGATGTTTTTATGAAGGTAGTTCGACCATTGATAGTATGTTTCGTTATCTTCCGCATACAAATACAATCACTAGATTATGGAATCGTTGACTTGAATAGGGATGGTCATTCTAGTGATTGTATTTCTGTGTTTTTCCACCTACAACACTAGGAGAAGTAGAACAGGGACATACAGACAGCAGAGTCGGCAGACATCTGTCACTTTCTTATTGTGTGTGTGTGTGTGTGTGTGTGTGTGTGTGTGTGTGTGTGTGTGTGTGTGGGGAGCAAAGTTTTCTTCACTTTTCTTTCTGTTAGGTAATTATATTGTTTCTAAATCATTCTATATTTCAATATGTATATTATTGACAATGTTGCACCTGCTGCTTCCACTGTGGACTGTAATTATAATGTCAAGCTTGACATGTGTGGGTTTGGTGTTTCTGTTCGTAATTGTACAGTAAGTCATTTGTGCGTGTAAAGACTCAGGTCTATATTGTGTGTGTGGCTCCCTGTTTCTGTGTTGGTAGGTACATAGCCCCAGCTGTGAATTATGTGTCACTGTGTGTATGGTGTGAGCCCTGGCTAGACTAGAGCGGTGTGCGTGTGTGTGTCAAGAGGGCTGAGGCAGCAGAATCCACTGCAGTCTGGAGGGATGTGATGATGATGATCATGAGAGGGAAGGGGTAAACACACACACACACACACACACACACACACACACACACACACACACACACAGAGACAGGCGCATGAGTGAACAAACACACACATTTTAATGAGGTGGAAGTGGCACTCACATAAATACACACACACACACACACACACACAGACACACACACACACACACACACACACCTCGTGGGTGTATGAATTGTCGCTGGAGCTGTCACTGTCGCCTGATCCTAGGACGGAGAGGAAGAGAGGGGGAGAAAGGAGGAGTGCAAACAAGAAGAGAGAAGGAGATAAGAACAGGAGAAGAAAGGGAGAAAAAGAGAAGGAAAGATACAGATGAGGAAGAGAGGAATAGTGCAGATCGGAGGAGAAAGCTAAATAAAGACGGGAGAAAAAAGGAGTGTGGACGAAGCAGGTTGACATTTATTGTCTTGTCCTTGAGGCAGAACTGAACGATTTCTGCTAGACAGTCCAGCTGCAAAGTCAAAATTGTCAATATTTAAAAATTCAAGGTTAGGGTTATGGTTAGAATTCGGTTTAAAATCTGATTTTATGACTTTGTGGCTGTGCCAGATAGTGGCCACTGCAGAGCTGGCTCCAGAACATGATTCATGAGGAAAAACGCTAACTTGTGTGGACGAATAGAGATATTGATAGACACCGAGGAGAGAGGAGTGTGAACAGAGAGATTGATTGATAGAGCGAGGTCATAGCAGGAGTGTGGCTGGAGAAAGAGATTGATAGACAGAGCGAGGGAGGAGAGGAGGGATGCGGTGGAAGAGAAGGAGGTCTCCAGGACAGGGGAGGCCGGAGGAGGAGAAAGGCTCTGACACAACATTCACCATGCCCTTCTTTAGTAGAGGTAAGAACATGTTTGTGTGTGTACGTGTGTGTGTGTGTTTGAGCATGCTTATGAGTTTTCTATTCCCTTGTATTTCTATGTGTGTGTGTGTGTATACAGTGGGGTCCATAATTATTGGCACCCTTGATAAAGATGAGCAAAAAGGACTATAAAATCAATGATTCAAATATTGAGCTATGTTGTATGCAAAAAAGGGGGGAAATTATTTTACATTAATACAATTGCTCAAAGAAATAGTACTCCAGCACCCTACCCTTGCAAGCCTTTTTCTAAAATGTTTTATGAGATTGGAGAACACATTGGGCGAGATCTTGGACCATTCCTCCATACAGAATCTTTCCAGATTCTTGATATCCTTCGTATGTGCTTATGGACTTCCCTCTCCAATTCAAGCCACAGGTTTTCAATGGGGTTCAAGTCCGGAGACTGAGATGGCCATTGCAAAATGTTGATTTTGTGGCCAAATCATAATTTCTTCGTGCTTGGGGTTATTGTCTTGCTAGAAGATCCACTTGCGGCCAAGTGTCAGCCTCCTGGCAGAGGCAGCCAGGTTTTTGGCTAAAATGTCCTGGTACTTGTTAAAGTAAAGGATGTCTTTTACTTTAAAAGACTGCTGAACTTCTTGATTTTGCCAAATGTTTTGGCTTGCTCATTAACAAATGGTAGTGGCCATGACTGAAGCCAAACGAGAGTTGTCTTGGGGGTGTGGTTTGATGTCGGCTTTTCTTGGGTGTGTCTTTGCCTGATTTTGCCTAGTTTTTTGGCTTGCTCATTAAGAAATGTTAACGGCCATGACTGAAGCCAAACTAGAGTTGTCTTGGGGTTGTGTTTTGATGTGGGATTTTCTTGGGTGTGTCTTTGCCATTCAATCACAACAAACAAGGGCAGTAGGTAGTAGTGTCAGCGAAGTAAGCTAAGCTAGTTTTGATAGGGAGAGAGGTTTTGAAGTTGAGGACTTCTCCCTTCCTGACTTCTCCCCTTTCTCTGTCAAATCACAATTATGCCAAGATAGCAAGAACCAGTATCTGGAATGTGTTTCATGGGACACTCTTGCCTTGCAACGAAAGGACAGCTAGTTTCCATCCTTCAATACAAAATCTAGGAGGCTCATGGTTCTCACCCCCTTTTCATAGACTTTTCACCCCCTTCCATAGACTTACACAGTAATTATGACAACTTCCGGAGGATGTCCTCCAACCTATCAGAGCTCTTGCAGCATGAACTGACATGTTGTCCACCCAATCAAAGGATTACAGAATTAATATATTACTGAAAGCATAAGCTACAGCTAGCACTGCATAAATATGTTGAGTAGTTGACTCAAAGAGAGAGAAAGACAATAGTTGAACAGTTTTGAATAAATTAATTTATTCACAAATGAAGGAGAAGCAAGAGAGAGACAAGGAGCTAGCTGTATTTAGTTGTATTTTTTTTCACCTACACTTACTTAGCTAGCGAATGCAGCTAGCTAGTTTAGTCTACTCAAACACCTGGCTCAAAGAGAGACGGATGCCATGTTAGCTAGCTGGCTAACTTTTCCAAGTCCAGGTAAACTTTTGGTTTTATGAATTTATTGCAACCGGGGCTCGCCGGTGTAACTGCTTGGTAACTGTACACTGTACTGCATGATTGTAGTGGGTTTACTTACTCGTTAGTTCTAGTAGCTATGTTGACTGACGTTAGCTAATATGGTGACAACGATGTAGGCTGTGTGTAGCGGTTAGCGGTTATGATATGAAGGTTTGGCTTGGAAAGGTTTTTTCACCCGGTCACAGACAGCTAATGTGTTGTGCACTGAAGCCCACAAGCGAAGGGAAAGGTGTGAGGAGGAGAGTGCACAGATGCAATAAGTAATTAACGAGCAAAGTAATCATGCTGTTTGTATGTGGCTGCTATGAAAGTGAACTGTGTTTGCGTGTGATCAGGGGTGTATTCATTCCGGCGATTCTGTTGATAAACGTTTCTTAAACGGAACGAAACGGGATAAACATACCTGGATTTGTCCAAAATAAACTCTTGTTTGCAACTGTTGGACTAATGATGACACCCTAGATCACCTAGATGCAGGCAGTATTGAATGTGTCACTGTATGTAACCTTGATTAGGCTACGTTGTAAACTTTCATTCATAGGCTAGGTTGTAGCAGCCTCATGATGGGTATAGAGAAAATTCAAGAATCATGGATTAACCTAAACCTATCAATGTAACATTGGGCTGGGTGAATGGAATATGAATGACACTCATCCAATGTGCTGTAATAGAAAAAGGCTATGCTCATGAAAAAAATAATCATCCTCCCTCATCTTAAACGCTACTGACAGCCACTGATCACGGCCAACTTCAAATTCACCATGACTAATTTTTCTCTTTTTATCCAAGACAGTTGAGGCCTCACAACAAAGTGTCTCTTCAGCTCATTCCCTCTAGCCTCAGGCAAGGAGAAGACTGCCAGTACCCAGGCTCAAATGATCATCCAGTACCATAGGGTGGATCCCTGGTAGGGACACACAGACAGAGCTAGTCTGCAGAACAGACTGTGTGAAGGAGAAGGATGTTGTTTATTATTAGAAGAGATGGAGGATCTGAGCAGCATACAAGTAGTGTGTGTGGGTGTGTAGATTGTGTGTGTGTGTGTGTGTGTGTGCAGGTAGATGTATCTGTCTCTGATCTTTGATCTTAATGTCACGTGGAGCCTTTGAGAGAAGCCTGTTCTCTAGTTATGAACTTGTTGAATTGATAAGATATTCAGAAGTCTATTTTTGAAGAAGGGAAGGGGGAGAGAGAGTGATGAAGAGAAAAATGAGGGAGAGAGAGCAAGCGAGTGTGAGAAATAAATATATAGTAGAGTCTTACAAGATCTGGCCAGATGGCATTACTCTGAAGTTAGTTGCATGACGCAGATTTGTTTGATTTCTCTTTGGTCCAGATTAGAGGTCGACCGATTATGATTTTTCAACGCCGATACCGATACCGATTATTGGAGGACCAAAAAAAGCCGATACCGATTAATCTGCCTATTTTATTTTTATTTGTAATAATGACAATTACAACAATACTGAATGAACACTTTTATTTTAACTTAATATAATGCCTCAAATAAATAATGAAATATGTACAATTTGGTTTAAATAATGCAAAAACAAAGTGTTGGAGAAGAAAGTAAAAGTGCAATATGTGCCATGTAAGAAAGCTAACATTTAAGTTCCTTGCTCAGAACATGAGAACATATGAAAGCTGGTGGTTCCTTTTAACATGAGTCTTCAATAATCCCAGGTAAGAAGTTTTAGGTTGTAGTTATTATAGGAATTATAGGACTATTTCTCTATGCGATTTGTATTTCATATACCTTTGACTATTAGATGTTCTTATAGGCACTTTAGTATTGCCAGTGTAACAGTATAGCTTCCATCCCTCTCCTCGCCGCTACCTGAGCTCGAACCAGGAACACATCGACAACAGCCACCCTCGAAGCAGTGTTACCCATGCAGAGCAAGGGGAACAACTACTCCAAGTCTCAGAGCGAGTGACGTTTGAAACGCTATTAGTGCGCACCCCGCTATCTAGCTAGCCATTTCACATCGGTTACACCAGCCTAATCTCGGGAGTTGATAGGCTTGAAGTCATAAACAGCGCAATGCTTGAAGCATTGCGAAGAGCTGCTGGCAAAACGCACAAAAGTGCTGTTTGAATGAATGCTTACGAGCCTGCTGGTGCCTACCATCGCTCAGTCAGACTGCTCTATCAAATTATAGACTTAATTATAACATAATAACACACAGAAATACGAGCCTTAGGTCATTAATATGGTCAAATCTGGAAACTATCATCTCAAAAACAAAACGTTTATTCTTTCAGTGAAATACGGAACCGTTCCGTATTTTATCTAACGGGTGGCATCCATAAGTCTAAATATTCCTGTTACATTGCACAACCTTCAATGTTATGTCATAATTACGTAAAATTCTGGCAAATTAGTTCGCAACGAGCCAGGCGGCCCAAACTGTTGCATATACCCTGACTCTGCGTGCAATGAACGCAAGAGAAGTAACACAATTTCACCTGGTTAATATTGCCTGCTAACCTGGATTTCTTTTAGCTAAATATGCAGGTTTAAAAATATATACTTCTGTGTATTGATTTTAAGAAAGGCATTGATGTTTATGGTTAGGTACACGTTGGAGCAACGACAGTCCTTTTTCGCGAATGCGCACTGCATCGATTATATGCAACGCATAAGGCAGTTAACCCACCGTTCCTAGGCCGTCATTTAAAATAAGAATGTGTTCTTAACTGACTTGCCTAGTTAAATACAGGTGTAAAAAAGTTTTAATGAAAAAAAAAATTTGGGGGGCAAAATCGGCGTCCAAAATTACCGATTTCCGATTGTTATGAAAACTTGAAATCGGCCCTAATTAATCGGCCATTCCGATTTAATCGGTCGACCTCTAGTACAGATAGATGACTGTTGAATAATGCTGGTGTACCTGCTGCTCCTGTCCCTGTGTGTATGTGTGTATGGCATGCCAGAGATGATGGGGTGTGTGTGCTCATGCTGGGTACCTGGGCAAGAGGCCTCGATCCTGGGGTCTCATTTATAAATGTTGCTACGCACAAAATATGCCTCAAACCATGCGTGCGCCAGTTTTCACACAAAAATTGGAATTTATAAAAACTTGACCTGAAAATGTGCTTATCCTCTGCAAACTTTAGACAATGCGTGCACACAGTTTCTAGTGGTTGAAGTATTGCATTGCAGGAAACCAAAAGTAGCTTCGTAGCCGTGTGCATGAATATATGATGACACTATTATTCATAACAAAAAAACAGGTAGCTAAAATATAATAACAAGATGTAATCATTTGCCGTTAGTGAGAAGAGCGAAAACAAAATAATTTGATCTTTGCATTAGAAAAATTATTCGATATAGGCATCTATTTCCTATTTCATGATCATTGCAGAATACATTCCTCACCTTTTCTGACTGTGATGGTTTCATGCTCGCGAAATATCCTATAGGCCTACAACAAGTTAGGATAGGCTACCATTCGTCCAATCTCATTTAATTGGACCCACTTCACAGTAGTAAATACAGTGGTTTACAAAAGTATTCACCCCCCTTGGCATTTTTCCTATTTTGTTGCCTTAAAACCTGGAACTAAAATAGATTTTTTGTGGGTTTGTATCATTTGATTTACACAACATGCCTACCACTTTGAAGATGCTAAATCTTTTTTATTGTGAAACAAACAAGAAATAAGACAAAAAACAGAACTTGAGTGTGCATAACTATTACCCCCCCCCCCCAAAGTCAATACTTTGTAGAGCCACCTTTTGCAGCAATTACAGCTGTAAGTCTCTTGGGGCACATGTATGTCTCTATAAGCTTGGCACATCTAGCCACTGGGATTTTTGCCCATTCTTCAAGACAAAACTGCTCCAGCTCCTTCAAGTTGGATGGGTTCCGCTGGTGTACAGCAATGTTTAAGTCATAACACAGATTCTCAATTGGTTTGAGGTCTGGGCTTTTACTAGGCCATTCCAAGACATTTAAATGTTTCCCCTTAAACCACTCGAGTGTTGCTTTAGCAGTATGCTTAAGGTCATTATCCTGCTGGAAGGTGAACCTCCATCCCAGTCTCAAATCTCTGGAAGACTGAAACAGGTTTCCCTCAAGAATTTCCCTGCATTTAGCACCATCTATCATTCCTTCAATTCTGACCAGTTTCCCAGTCCCTGCCAATGAAAAAAATCCCCACAGCACGATGCTGCCACCACCATGCTTCACTGTGGAGATGGTGTTCTTGTGTTGATGAGAGGTGTTGGGTTTGCAACAGACATAGCGTTTTCCTTGATGGCCAAAAAGCTCAATTTTAGTCTCATCTGACCAGTACCTTCTTCCATATGTTTGGGGAGTCTCCCACATGCCTTTTGGCGAACACCAAACGTGTTTGCTTATTTTTTTCTTTAAGCAGTGGCTTTTCTCTGGCCACTCTTACGTAAAGCCCAGCTCTGTGGAGTGTACGGCTTAAAGTGGTCCTATGGACAGATACTCCAATCTCCACTGTGGAGCTTTGCAGCTCCTTCAGGGTTATCTTTGGTCTCTTTGTTGCCTCTCTGATGAATGCCCTCCTTGCCTCCTTGCCCTCTCTTGGCAGGTTTGTTGTGGTTCCATATTCTTTCCATTTAAAAAAAATGGATTTAATGGTGCTCTGTGGGATGTTGAAAGTTTCTGATTTTTTTTTCTAACCCAAACCGGATCTGTACTTCTCCACAACTTTGTCCCTGACCTGTTTGGAGAGCTCCTTGGTCTTCATGGTGCCGCTTGCTTGGTGGTGCCCCTTGTTTAGTGGTGTTGCAGACTCTGGGGCCTTTCAGAACAGGTGTATATATACTGAGATTATGTGACAGATCATGTGACACTTAGATTGCACACAGGTGGACTTTATTTAACTAATTATGTGACTTCTGAATACATTTGCAGGCACCACTTTTCCATTTGAATTTTAAAAAATAAAAAAATAAAATGAAATTTCACTTCACCAATTTGGACTATTTTGTGTATGTCCATTACATGAAATCCAAATATAAATCCATTTAAATTACAGGTTGTAATGCAACAAAATAGGAAAAACGCCAAGGGGGATGAATACTTTTGCAAGGCACTGTAGATAAGCCATTTCAAGTATTTTGCTCTATACGATCCTATCCGATGCAGAGTTTAACAGTCAAACAGACTATTCACTTTTTCTATTGATACCGTAATGACAATATTTCATTTATAAACATTCTATATATCTCATAACCATTATAGAATCAATTTATCAATTTATCTGGCAATGATGAGTTCATAATCCCGAAGTAGCTATACAAGTTACCATGCGCATCTCTAATTTAATTGGCCCTATTAGATAGGCTATTATAATTTAATCCCGAAAGGGAGCACGTTTTATAACGTACAGTAGAATTTAACAGGTGAACGGACAGTTAATATTTTGCATTGAAGTGTGCAGGCTACCACTACAAGTAAGCCTACTGTAGTTTTCATTTTTTCCCGAGTAGACAATTGTCACGGCTGTTGAAAGGAGAGGACCAAGGTGCAGCGTGGTGAGCGTACATTTTCTTTATTGAATAAAAATGACGCCGAACAAAAACAATAAACACTACAAAAACAAACCGTGAAGCTAAAGGCTATGTGCCCTAAACAAAAGTCAACTTCCCACCAAGACAGGTGGAAAAAAGGGATACCTAAGTATGGTTCTCAATCAGAGACAACGATAGACAGCTGCCTCTGATTGAGAACCACACCTGGCCAAACACAAAGAAATAGAAAACATAGAAATAAAGAAACTAGAATGCCCACCCTAGTCATACCCTGGCCTATCCAAAATAGAGAGTAAAAGCCTCTCTATGGCCAGGGCGTGACAACAATGTTTCAGAATTGATGGGATATTTAAGTTCAGGGAAAAAGTAAATGCAAAACATTGAATTCAAACGATCTGTTTACAGGTCCACAACAATTTGTAATTGTTTTTGTTTTTTAGAAATGGTCAGATAGGCTACAGCAAATGTCACTGCAAAAGAAAACATTCTGCCAAAACCTCCAAAGATATTTGATCAAGTTCGCCATTGCTATTTGCTTTAGATATACTGTCTTGGCTTAATTCCAATACTTCCAAAGTATATAGCAAATAAGGGTGTTATTGTCACCATAAAAGGTGACTGATGGGCGTTTTTCAGGCAGAGTTATAATGCTTGTTCACACTCGCACAGTTTCACGACAAGTCTGATTTATAAAGGGAAACTTGCATCAAGTTTATAAATCTCAATATTTTTGTGAGTGCCCAGTCTTCAGAAATGACTCACACAGATATTTGGTGTAAAAGTTATAAATGAGACCCCTGGTGTCTTGTCCTCCGCCTCCACACAGACAACCGTCACACACACACACACACACACACACACACACACACACACACACACACACACACACACACACACACACACACACACACACACACACACACACACACACACACACACACACACACACACACACACACACACACACCTTCCCAGCTCAGTGACTGCTGGGAAGCAGCAGAAAAGAAGGAATCTGGAATGATATCTAGAATGTTGGTAGGTCTCCGTGATCTGTTAAGTAAAGATGTGTGGATGGGGGATGTAAAGTGGAAGGAAGGAAGGAAAGAAAGAAGGAAGGAAGGAATACAGTGGTGGATTCTGAGAAGAAAGGAAGAAAAGGGGGGATGGGAGATATCGGGAGAGTGTTGGAGGAGATGAGTGGCTGTGACGGGCCCACGTTCCACAAATGAGCTCCGGCCTAGGCGTGTGAGAGAGAGAGAGAGAGATGTGTGCAGGAACCCGAGCAGGAGCGAGACGAGAGTCAGAGGCGTCCCCCTATGGGCTTGTAATGCACAGCAGATGTTTTCCACTTTCTCGCTCTTTTTGTTTCTCTCCTTTCTCCCTCTCCTTCTCTCTCTTTCTCATTAATCTCCCAGTCATGTGACATAAGTGGGAATGGAGCCAGGGAAATAACTGTCTCCTGACTTTCCCTCCCACCCACACACACACACACACACACACACACACACACACACACACACACACACACACACACACACACACACACACACACACACACACACGCACACCTAATTAAGAAGGGTTTGGAAAGATGTATCGATTTTATTCAACAAAGAACATTAACAGTAGTTCTGACAGAATGAGAGTGCACTGAGAAGAACTCATAACATGAAAAACATGTTAACTGTTTATATACAACCAAACATTATGTGTTGTTTATTACTGTATGTGTCCTGTTTGACCTGTGTGTTGATGTAGGCTACTGTATTATTATGTTGTTACCAAGAACATGAAATACACATGAAACATACATGAAACACACTTGAAGCAAACATGAAGCAAACATGAAGCAGCCATCATTGTACAGTGCCTTGCAAAAGTATTCAGACCCCTTGTATTTCTTCACATTTGTGTTACAAAGTGGGATCACAATTTTTTTTGTCAATAATCTACAAAAGATACACTAATGTCAAATTGGTAGAAAAATTCTAACATTTTTAAAGATTTATAGAAATTAAATAATTTAAATATAGTTGTTGCATAAGTATTCAGCTCCCTGAGTGAATACTTGTTAGAAACACCTTTGGCATCGATTACAGCTTCTTGGGTAAGCTGTCTTCTTGGGTAAGTCTATAAGAGCTTTGCACACCTGGATTATTCAATATTTGCCCATTTATTCTTTTCAGAATTCTTCAAGCTCTGTCAAGATGTTGGGGATCATGGCTAGACAGCAATTTTCAAGTCTTGGCATAGATTTTCAAGCAGATTTAAGTTAAAACTGTAACTTGGCGACTCAGGACCATTCACTGTATTCTTGGTAAGCAACTTCAGTGTAGGCCTTGTGTTGTAGGTTATTGTCCTGCTAAAAGGTGAATTCTTCTCCCAGTCTCTGTTGTAAAGCGGACTGAAGCATGTATGCCTGTGCTTAGCTCCATCCCGTTTCTTTTTATCCTGAAAAAATCCTCAGTATTTGCCCATGTCAAGCATACCCATAACATGATGCAGCCACCACCATGCTTGAAAATAAGGAGGTAGTTACTCAGTGATGTGTTGTGTTGGATTTGCCCGAAACTAAAGGCTTTGCATTTAGGCAAAAAAGTATACTCCTTTGCTGTGTTGTTTGCAGTATTACTTTAGTGCCTGTATACAGTCTATTTGGAAAGTATTCAGACCCTATGACTTTTTCCACATTTTGTTACTTTACAGCCTTATTCTAAAATGGATTAAATAGTTTTTCCCCTCATCATTCTACACACAATACCCCATAATGACAAAGCGAAAACAGGTTTTTAGATTAAAACAAAAATATCTTATTTACATAAGTATTTAGAGCCTTTGCTATAAAACTCGAAATTGAGATCAGGTGCATCCTGTTTTCATTGATCATCCTTGAGATGTTTCTACAACTTGAGGTACTTGTGGTAAATTCAATTGATTGGACATGATTTGCAAAGGCACACACACCTGTCAGAGCAAAAATGAAGCCATGAGGTCAAAGGAATTGTCCATAGAGCTCCGAGACAGGATTGTGCCGAGGCACAGATCTTGGGAAGGGTACCAAAACATTTCTGCAGAATTGAATGTCTCCAAGAACATATTGGCCTCCATCATTCTTAAATGGAAGAAGTTTGGAACCACCAAGACTCTTCCTAGAGCTGGCCGCCCGGCAAACTGAGCAATCAAGGGAGAAGGCCTTGGTCAGGGAGGTGACCAAGAACCCAATGGTCTCTCTGACAGAGCTCCAGAGTTCCTCTGTGGAGATGGGAGAACCGTCCAGAAGGACAACCATCTCTGCAGCACTCCATCAATCAGGCCTTTATTGTAGAGTTGCCAGACGGAAGCCACTCCTCAGTAAAAGGCACATGACAGCCCATGTGGAGTTTGCCAAAGGGCACCTAAAGGACTCTCAGACCATGAGAAACAAGATTCTCTGGGCTGATGAAGTGAATATTGAACTCTTTCGCCTAAATTCCAAGCGTCACGTCTGGAGGAACCGTGGTACCATCCCTACGGTGAAGCATGGTGGTGGCAGCATCATGCTGTGTAGATGTTTTTCAGCGGCAGGGAGACTAGTCAGGATCGAGGCAAAGATGAACGGAGCAAAGTACAGAGAGATCCTTGCTGAAAACCTGCTCCATAGCACTCAGGGCCGCAGACTTGGGTGAAGGTTCACCTTCCAACAGCACAACGACCCTAAGCACACAGCCAAGACATTGAGGTGTGACTTCGGGACAAGTCTTTGAATATCCTTGAGTGGCCCAGCCAGAGCCCGGACTTGAACCTGATCGAACATCTCTGGAGAGACTTGAAAATAGCTGTGCAGTGATGCTCCCCATCCAACCTGAGAGAGCTTGAGAGGGTCTGCAGAGAAGAATGGGAGAAACTTCCCAAATACAGGTGTGCCAAGCTTGTAGCGTCATACCCAAGAAGACTCGAGGCTGTAATCGCTGCCAAAGGTGCTTCAACAAAGTACTAAGTAAAGGGTCGGAATACTTATGTACATTTAAATGTGTTTATTAATTTCAATAAATTTGAAAAAAATTCACAACCTGTTTTTGCTCATTATGGGGTTTTGTGTGTAGATTGATGAGGGTGTAAAAAATGATTTAATCCATTTTAGAATAAGGCTGTAACGTAACAAAATGTGGAAAAAGTCAAGGGGTCTGATTACTTTCTGAATGCACTGTATTTGTATTCTTCTTTTAACTCTGTTACTACAATGTTCTTTTAACTCTGTCAACTACGATTTTCTTGATCCATCATCAGTTCTCTTCCATCATAGACACTGAACTCTGGAGCTGTCTTAATATCACCAATGGTCTCGTGGTAACATCCCTGAGCAGTTTCATTCCTGTCCTGCAGCTCAGTTCAGAAGGACGACCATCTTTGATGTGTCTGGGAGGTTTAATATATAATCCACAGCATAATCATCAACTTCATCATGCTTAAAGAGATATTCAGTGTCTGATTTGTTATTGTACCTAATCTACCAATCACTGCCCTTCTTTATGAGGCTTTCGAAAGCTCCCTGGTTTTTGTTGAATCTGTGCTTGAAATTCAATACTTGACTGAGGGACCTTACTGATGTTATATGTATGGGGGACAGAGGAAGGGTTAGTCACTCAAAAATCATGTCAACCTCTAATATTTCACACAGAGTGAGTCCATGTAACTTATGTGATTTGCTAAGCCAAATTTTATTCCTGAACTAATTTAGGGTTGCAAAACAAAGGGGCTGAATACTTATGCAAAGGCTATATTTTAATTATGAATTTGATTTATCTTAAAAATATATATACATTTTCTTCCACTTTGACATTACAGAGTATTTTTTGTAGCTTATTGACGAAAAATGACAATTAAATCCATTGTAATACCACTTTGTAACACAATAGAATGTGAAAAAATCCAAGGGGTCTGAATACTTTTGCAAGGCACTGTATTTAGTTGTATTGTAAAGTGTCAGGGTCCTGTCTGTCATTCGGCCACTCTTTAGGTCTGTATTCATCTGCCAGTCTACACTATTAAAATGAAGTTCTTTGTAACACTAAAACTAGTGGCAACAGCTGCCACCACCTTAAAGGAGACGAAACCTTAACTTTACTGGAGTATTGAAACACATGGTTGTGAGGGTATTGGGAAAGATTTAAGGTGTACTGAAACATTCATCCTGTGGTGTTCTGAAACATGACATGGTGTGTTGTTACACCACATAATCAAGAGTTGTGAAACACCTTGCCAGAGACCGCGAGCACTAACCCAGAAAAGCTTAAACACTATTATGGTGTTTCGAATCCTGTGTAGTGCAGAATTAGATACCTTCTCTGAAGCTCCTAAACACTATGATGGTGTTTATACTTGACCATTAGAGGGCACACCTGCAACAAATGCCCTCTCTCCATGTCCATGCCTCAGATTAGAGGTATTCTGAACAGTATGGAAGTTCACATTTTGCCTTGATTCTAAACATTTGTCTTCTGATATGGGGGCCCACGTTCCGCACGTGGTGCATGACTGTGTGGTTGAGTGGGTCAACTTCGAAATGAATTTGCCATCTTACTGCCCCAGCAGTTGGGGGTTCAATTCCCACATCCAACTTTCACTCCGTCTCTGTTTCTAATCTGTCTAAACATGCTCAGTGTATCAAGGGTAGTTTAGTCCTGAAGACTGGCTGAGTGGACTAAGGCAGTCTTTTGACAAGCAGAAGACCTGGGTTCACATCCACCTTCTCACATGAATACCAGCAATGAATGCCCACTGTGCATGCCACCTCTGCTATAACTTATGTAGCCCTAAACATTTTTTTTAAACATTATTGATAATCTCACAATGGGCCTAGCAACTGTGCCAAAGTCTACCCTAGGAAAAGTATTTCATACCCAGTGTCTTCTTTAAAATGTTAATCAAAAATATTGAGTGAAAATCATCATCAATCAATATGTATGCTATAAACCATTTGCAATTTAAACCATTTGCTTGTATGAGAGACAGTCTGCCAAAACATTATTTTGATGCTGCACTTTACATGCACTGAAACACCAAAAAGTGTTTTCACAACACTCTTAAAAGCACAATTATTCAGATTGAAGAACCCTTTGGGTGTTTCAGAATACTTCCATTCTTACACGGGGTTGGTTTTAGTATGGTTTTACTACACAATGATAGTGTTTTGAGTCTTTCTATTTTTACAGTGTAGGGTCTGGTCTCTGGGATCCAATGGAAAGCCCTTTTCCCACAACATTTATAGTTATTTCCATGGGATTTGGGTTAGCATTAGTGTTATGTGTGTGTGTGTGTGTGTGTGTGTGTGTGTGTGTGTGTGTGTGTGTGTGTGTGTGTGTGTGTGTGTGTGTGTGTGTGTGTGTGTGTGTGTGTGTGTGTGCGTGCGTGCGTGCGTGCGTGCGTGCGTGCGTGCGTGCGTGCGTGCGTGCGTGCGTGCGTGCGTGCGTGCGTGCGTGCGTGCGTGCGTGCGTGCGTGCGTGCGTGCGTGCGTGCGTGCGTGCGTGCGTGCGTGCGTGCATTTACAGTACCAGTCAAAAGTCTCGACACACCTACTCATTCCAGGATTTCTCTTTATTTGTACTATTTTCTACATTGTACAATAATAGTGACGACATCCAAACTATGTGGAATCATGTAGTAGCCAAAAAAGTGTTAAACAACATATTTTATATTTGAGATTCTTCAAAGTAGCCACCCTTTGCCTTGATGACAGCTTTGCACACTCTTGGCATTCTCTCAACCACCTTCATGAGGTAGTCACCTGGAATGCATTTCAATTAACAGGTGTGCCTTGTTAAATGTTAATTTGTGGATTGTTTTTCCTTCTTAATGCGTTTGAGCCAATCAGTTGTGTTGTGACAAGGTATACAGAAGATAGCCCTATTTGGTAAAAGACCAAGTCCATATTATGGCAAGAACAGCTCATATAAGCAAAGAGGTCTTTGAAAGTTTCTTCTAATGCAGTTGCAAAAACCATCAAGCTCTATGATGAAACTGGCTCTCATGAGGACTGCCACAGGAAAAGAAGACCCAGAGTTACCTCTGCTGCAGAGGATAAGTTCATTAGAGTTAACTGCATCTCAGATTGCAGCCCAAATAAATGCTTCACAGAGATCAAGTAACAGATACATCTCAACATCAACTGTTCAGAGGAGACTGCGTGAATCAGGCCTTCATGGTTGAATTGCTGCAAAGAAACCACTACTAAAGGACACCGATAAGAAGAAGAGACTTGCTTGGGCCAAGAAACACGAGCAATGGACATTAGACAGGTCGAAATCTGTCCTTTGGTCTGATGAGTCCAAATTTGAGATTTTTTGTTCCAACCGCTGTGTGTTTGTGAGACGCAAAGTATTCTACATGGTGTAGTTCCCACCGTGAAGAATGGAGGAGGAAGTGTGATGGCGCTTTGCTGGTGAGACTGTCTGTGATTTATTTAGAATTGAAGGCACACTTAACCAGCATGGCTACCATCCCATCTGGTTTGCGCATAGTGGGACTATCATTTGTTTTTCAACAGGACAATGACTTAACACACCTCCAGGCTGTGTAAGGGCTATTTGACCAAGAAGGAGAGTGATGGAGTGCTGTATCAGATGACCTGGCCTTCACAATCACCCAACCTCAACCAAATTGAGATGGTTTGGGCTGAGTTGGACCTCAGAGTGAAGGAAAAGCAGCCAACAAGTGCTCAGCACATATGGAAACTCCTTCAAAACTGTTGGAAAAGCTTTCCATGCGAAGTTGGTTAATAGAATGCCAAGAGTGTGCAAAGCTGTCATCAAGGCAAAGGGTTCCTACTTTGAAGAAATATAAAATATATTTTAATTTGTTTAACAATTTTTGGGTTACGACATGATTCCATATGTGTTATTTTATAGTTTTGATGTCTTCACTATTATTCTACAATGTAGAAAATAGTGAAAAAACCTTGAATGAGTAGGTCTCTCTCTCTCTCTCTCTCTCTCCCCCCCCCCCCCCCCCCCCCAGTATGCTGTCTGTGGTTGCTTGGCCTATGGCTCAACTAAACCCACTGTACTGCACTGTTGGAGCTAGAAACACAAGCATTTCGCTGCACCTGCGATAACATCTGCAAATATGTGTATGATTTGTTTGCTGTTGAGCAACGGCTTGACTCTGATTGGTTAACAATGTGGTTCTATTCAGTTCAATTGAGTTCCATTCATTCTATTGTGTTTTATTCAGTTCTATTTCAGTTCCATTGGGTTCTATTCATTTTTGAGTACTTCCTGGCGAAAAAAATGAAATATCCAGAACTGAGGCTTAACACTGCAATATGTAACTTTTTGGGCGACCCGACCAAATCCATATAGAAATGTGAGTTATAGATCTGTCATTATCATTGAAAGCCAGTCTAAGAAACAGTAGATTTGTTCTATGTGTCTTATTTTTATGCTTCCCGTTCTTAAGTTTAGTTTTTGAGTCTTTTACTTTTGGTTTTGTACACCAGCTTCATACAGCTGAAAGTACAATATTTTGGGTTATGGAAAATATATTTCACAGTGGTTTAGATGGTACAATGATTCTCTATGCTATACTTGATTGTTTTGTCACAAACTCAAAATTAGGCAAACTATTAGAATTTTTGCAACCAGGAAATGTCGGAGCGATTTCTGCATAGTGCATCTTCAAATGCAAAAATATAAATTATTTATTTGGTCATCATGATGCCAAAAGTGAGCATTTTGCAAAAAGGTGCACTGCTACGAAACTTAGCATTTTTAAAATGTATTTATTTCTCACATTATCCCAGAGGCTGCTCCAAGACGCCACCGGCAGAGAAGAGATATTTGGAGTGGACTTTTACTCCGACTCAGGATGCTTGCACACCATCCACCGCTTCTGATTATATTACTCGCTAATGTTCAGTCCCTGGGCAATAAAGTAGACGAGCTCAGGGCGAGGATCTCCTTCCAGAGAGACATCAGGGACTGTAACATACTCTCTTTCATGGAATCATGGCTCTCTCCAGATATACTTTCCCTGTCCATACAGCCAGCTGGGTTCTCATTACATCGCACAGATAAGAATAAAGAACTCTCTGGGAAGAAGAAAGGCAGAGGTGTATGTTTCATGATTAATTACTCATGGTGTGATTGTGGTAACGTACAGGACCTCAAGTCCTTTTGTTCACCCGACATAGAATACCTCACAATCGAATGCTGACCGCATTACCTTCCTAGAGAATGATCTTCAGTCATCGGCACAGCCGTATATATTCCCCCTCAAGCCGATACAACTACGGCTCTCAAGGAACTATGCTGGACTTTGTGCAAACTAGAAACCACATATAGCTGCATTTATTGTAGGTGGGGACTTTAATGAAGCAAATATGAGGAAAACGCTACCGAAGTTTTATAAACATATTACTTGCAGTACTCACACTTCAAAAACTCTCAACTATTGTTACTCTCCCTTCCAGGATGGCTACAAGGCCCTCCCTCGCCCTCCTTTCGGCGAATCAGATCACGACTTAATTCTGCTCCTCCCTTCCTATACACAGAAATTCAAACAGGAAGAACCCATGCTAAGGTCTATTCAACGCTGGTCTGACCAATTGGAATCCATCCTTCAAGATTGTTTTGATCACGTGGACTTGGATATGTTCCGGGTTGCCTCTGAGAATAACATTGACGTATACACTGACACGGCGACTGAGTTCATCAGGAAGTGTATAGGGGATGTTGTTCCCACTGTGACGATTAAAACCTATCCAAACCAAAAACCGTGGATAGATGGCAGCATTCGCGTAAACCACTGCATTTAACCACGGCAAGGTGACTGGGAATATGGTTGAATACAAACAGTCTGGTTATGCCCCCGTAAGGTAATCAAACAGGCAAAATGTCAGTACAGAGAGAAATTGGAGTCACAATTCAACAACTCAGACACAAGATATATGTGGCAGGGACTCCACACAATCATGGATTGTAAAGGGAAAACCAGGCACGTTGCGGACACCGACTTCTTGCTGCCGGACAAGCTAAACACCTTCTTTGCCCGTTTTGAGGATAATACAGTGCCGCCGACACTGGTCGATCCCGAGGACTGTGAGCTCTTGTTCTCCGTGGTCGACGTGAGTAAGACATTTAAGCGTGTTAACCCTCGCAATGCTGCCGGCCCAGACGGCATCCCTAGCGGCGTCCTCAGGATGTGCACACCAGCTGGCTTGAGTGTTTACGAACATATTAATTCTCTCCCTATCCCAGTCTGCTGTCCCCACTTGCTTCAAGATGTCCACCATTGTTCCTGTACCCAAGAAAGCAAAGTGCTTTGAGGATCATATTAGTTAAGGATCATATCACCTCTACCTTACCCGACACCTGAGACCCACTGCAATTTGCATACTGCCCCAATAGATCCACAGATGATGCAATTGCCATCGCATTGCACATTGTCCTATCCCATCTGGACAACAGGAATACCTATGTAAGAATGCTGTTCATTGACTACAGCTCAGCTTTCAACACCATAGTACCCTCCAAGCTCATCATTAAGCTCGGGGCCCTGGGTTTGAACCCCGCCCTGTGCAACTGGTTCCTGACGGGCCGCCCCCAGGTGGTGAAGATAGGAAACAACACCTCCACTTTGCTGATCCTCAACACAGGGACCCCAGAAGGGTGCAATCTCGGCCGCATCCTGTACTCCCTGTTCACCCATGACTGCATGGCCATGCACACCTCCAACTCAATCATCAAGTTTGCAGACAACACAACAGTGGTAGGCTTGATTACCAACAACAACGGGACAGCCTACATGGAGGAGGTGAGGGCCCTTGGCAGTGGTGCAAATAAAATAACCTTTCCCTCTACATCAACAAAACAACAAAACAACCTCAAGAGCATCCTGTCGGGCTGTATCACCACCTGGTACGGCAACTGTACCGTCCGCAACTGCAAGATTCTCTAGAGGGTGGTGTGGTCTGCCCAACGCATCACCGGGGGCACACTGCCTGCCCTCTAGTACATCTACAGCACCTGGTGTCACAGGAAGGCCAAGAAGATCATCATGGACATCCACTACCCGAGCCACAGCCTGTTCACCCCGCTATCATCCAGAAGGCAAGGTCAGTACAGGTGCATCAAAGCTGGGACCAAGAGATGGAAAAAACACTTTCTATCTCAAAGCCATCAGACTGTTAAATTGCCATCACTAGCTGGCCTCCACCCAATACCCTGCCCTGAACTTAGTAAATGTCATTAGCCGGCTACCACCCAATTACTCAACCTTGCACCTCAGAGACTGCTGCCCTGTGTACATAGACATGGAACACTGGTCACCTGAATAATGTTTACATACTGTTTTACCCATTTCATATGCATTTACTGTCACACCCTGCTTTGTTTCACCTGTCTTTGTGCTTGTCTCCACCACCTCCAGGTGTCGCCAATCTTCCCCCATTATCCCCAGTGTATTTATACCTGTGTTCTCTGTTTGTCTGTTGCCAGTTCGTTTTGTTCGTGAAACCTACCAGGGTTTTTTCCCCTTGCTCCTGTCTGTTCTAGTTGCTGTGTTCTAGTTTTTCCCGGTTTTGACCATTCTGCCTACCCTGAGCCTGCCTGCCATTCTGTATCTTGCCACACCACACTGGAATATTGACCCCTGCCTGGTCTGACCGTGAGACTGCCTGCTGGTCTGGACCTTTTGTTACTTCAACACTGTCTACATCTGGGTCTTACCTGAAATGTGATATATACTGTATTCTAGTCGAGGCCATCCTATTCAACGATTGCTGTACATTCTATCCTACATATTCTTCAGATATACCACATATTCTATCCACATACTGTCCATAATTTCTATACATCCCATTCCATACATGTATATACAGTTGAAGTTGGAAGTTTTCATACACTTAGGTTGGAGTCATTAAAACTAGTTTTTCAACCACTCCACAAATTTCTTGTGAACGACATATAGTTTTGGCAAGTCGGTTAGGACATCTACTTTGTTCATGACACAAGTAATTTTTCCAACAATTGTTTACAGACAGATTATTTCACTTATAATTCACTGTATCACAATTCCAGTGGGTCAGAAGTTTACATACACTAAGTTGACTATGCCTTTAAACAGCTTGGAAAATTCCAGAAAATTATGTCATGGCTTTAGAAGCTTCTGATAGGCTAATTGACATAATTTGAGTCAATTTGAGGTGTACCTGTGGATGTATTTCAAGGCCTACCTTCAAACCCAGTGCCTCTTTGCTTGACATCATGGGAAAATCAAAATAAATCAGCCAAAACCTCAGAAAAAATATTGTAGACCTCCACAAGTCTGGTTCATCCTTGGGAGCAATTTCCAAATGCCTGAAGATACCACGTTGATTTGTACAAACAATAGTACACAAGTATAAACACCATGGGACCACGCAGCCGTCACACCGCTCAGGAAGGAGACGCGTTCTGTCTCCTAGAGATGAACGTACTTTGGTGCGAAAAGTGCAAATCAATCCCAGAACAACAGCAAAGGACCTTGTGAATATGCTGGAGGAAACAGGTACCAAAGTATCTATATCCACAGTAAAATTAGTCCTATATCGACATAACCTGAAAGGCCGCTCAGCAAGGAAGAAGCCACTGCTCCAAAACCGCCATACAAAAGCCAGACTACGGTTTGCAACTGCACATGGGGACAAAGGTCGTACTTTTTGGAGAAATGTCCTCTGGTCTGATGAAACAAAAATAGAACTGTTTGGCCCTAATGACCATCGTTATGTTTGGAGGAAAAAGGGGGAGGCTTGCAAGCCGAAGAACACCATCCCAACTGTGAAGCACGGGGGTGGCAGCATCATGTTGTGGGGGTGCTTTGCTGCAGGAGGGACTGGTGCACTTCACAAAATAGATGGCATCATGAGGATGGAAAATTATGTGGATATCTTGAAACAACATCTCAAGACATCAGTCAGGAAGTTTAAGCTTGGTCGCAAATGGGTTTTCCAAATGGACAATGAACCCTGGCATACTTCCAAAGTTGTGGCAAAATGGCTTAAGGACAACAAAGTCAAGGTATTGGAGTGACCATCACAAAGCCCTGACCTCAATCCTATGGAACATTTGTGGGCAGACTGAAAAAGCGTGTGCGAGCAAGGAGGCCTACAAACCTGATTCAGTTACACCAGCGCTGTCAGTAGGAATGGGCCAAAATTCACCCAACTTATTGTGGGAAGCTTGTGGAAGGCTACCCAAAACGTTTGACCTAAGTTAAACAATTTAAAGGCAATGCTACCAAATACTAATTGAATGTATGTAAACGCTCCCTATACTTTCAAAGATTTTTTCCACAAAATGTGGTTGAACTGTTGCACAAAAACTGTTTACTTGTGTCACGGTTTTCTAAAGTTGAACCCAGAAGCAGACCAGGACAAGGAGAGTAAGACGAAGGTGAGTATTTATTTACAAGTTTGAATGTAGTGATAGAAAAATCCAAGTGATGGAGCGGGCAGCGGAGGTGAGTTGATGGGATTGAATAGGAAGATCCAATGAAGTAACTGAAGTCACCGACGACCAGGTAGGGATGAGATGAGTGTTCCGGGTGAATGATGTTCATGGCTAACGATCCGGCAGGGAATGGATGTCAGGTCAGTGCTTATGAAGTGGAGGGGTGATGATCAGGACCAGGTGTGCAGATAGCGGATTGGAAACAGGTGCGGTAAATCAGAGATCTCCCAACCAGCTACGTCGCCCGGCAACCAGACAGGGTGCGTTCCAGGACACCGGAAAAAACACTCCAGGACAGAACACAGGCAAAAACAGACTCAGGAAGCGGGATTCGTGACAACTTGCATATTCCGTCCACTGCCCACCTCATCCTCTCTTTCTCCCACCAATTCAATTCAATTCATCTTTCTCTATATATTTATTTTAACACCCTACTAACCCTGTCTCTCTCTCCATCTTCCTGTCAGTCACTCTTAATGTAGAGTGCCTTCAGAAAGTAGTCACACCCCTTGACTTAGTCCACATTTTGTTGTGTTAGTCTGAATTCTAAATATATAAACAGTATCCCATAATGACAAAGTGAAAACATGTTTTTAGATTTTTCCCCCCAAATGTATTGAAAATAAAATACAGAAACATCTCATTTCCACAAGTATTCAATCCCCTGAGTCAATATTTTGTAGAATAACCTTTGGCAGTGATTATAAACTCAGCAAAAAAAGAAACGTCCCTTTTTCAGGAAGCTGTCTTTCTAAGATAATTTGTAAAAATCCAAATAACTTCACAGATCATCATTGCAAAGGGTTTAAACACTGTTTTCCATGCTTGTTCAATGAACCATAAACAATTAATGAACATGCACCTGTGGAACGGTCGTTAAGACACTAACAGCTTGCAGACGGTAGGCAATAAGGTCACAGTTATGAAAAGTTAGGACACTAAAGAGGCCTTTCTACTGACTCTGAAAAACAATATACGCAGAAATATTTTTACAAAAATATACGCAGTTGACAGTGAGAGAACGTTTCTTTTTTTGCTGAGTTTATATTTCTTAATTACATTATTTTACTTTTAGATTTGTGTGGATTGTTAGATATTACTGCACTGTTGGAGCTAGGAACACAAGCATTCTGCTACACCCGCAATAACATCTGCTAAAAATGTGTTTGCGACCAATACGATTTGATTTGATTTGAAAGAAAGGTGAAAAACAATGTACAAACGTTTAGGCAGAAAGCACGCACATTTTCTGTGAAATCAGTGGATTTTCTCATGTGAAGTGTGATCTTACGTAAAGTTAATGTGATAACATGTGACATGTAACGCAACATGTGATAACATGAAATGTGAAAACGTGATCACGCTTGAAGTGTTCCAAAAACACATTTTCAAATGATTTCAAATTAAATGTTTTTCCAAATATGAAATCATGTGGTTTTTCTGTAAGGGGAATGAATGACCTATACATGATATATCATATACATAATTGGACAGAGAAACATCAATTATTACGTTACATACACTGAGTGTAAAAAACATTAGGAACACTTTCCTAATATCGAGTCCCTTTTGCCCTCAGAACAGCCTCAATTTGTCAGGGCATGGACTCTACAATGTGTCGAAAGCATTCTACAGGGATGCTGGCCAATGTTAACTCCAATGCTTCCCACAGTTGTGTCAAGTTGGTTTGTAGGGGATCTCTACTCTGAATAGCCTGTTCCATCTCATCCCATTTCAGCAATTGAATTGAGATTTGGGACTGGGCAGGCCACTGCAGTGAGCTGAATTCACTGTCATGTTCGCAATCCTAGCCTTGTGGCATGGGGCATTATCCTGCTGAAAAAAATCTATTCACAGATGGATGCACTGCTACCATGAAGGGATGCACCTATTTGTCAATGATGTTCAGATATCCTGTGTCATTCAAACGTTGCTCCACTTTTATCAAGGGACCCGATGTGTGCCAGGAAAACACACCCCACACCATGATACCACCACCACTAGCCTGCAATGTTGACACACGGAATGATGGATGCATGTACTCATGTGGTTTTCTCCATACCCTAGTCCTCCCATCAGCAGGAACCGGGATTCATCAGACCAGGCAATGTTTTTCCAATTCTCCAATGTCCAGTATTTTCGTTCCTTAGCCCACTGCAACTGCAGATTCTTGTTATTTGCTGAAAGAAGTGGAACTCTGTAAGGTCGTTGGCTGCCATACCCCATTCATGTCAAGGTACGACGAGTTGTGCATTCTTTTATTGGTCTTTGGGCACCAATGTTGTACTGGACTGTCAGTTCATTAACTGTAGCCCCTCTGTTGCTCTGCACAATTTGTGTCAGCCTCCTTTGTCCTCTTTCATCAATGACCCGTTTTCGACCAATAACCTGCCATTGGCTGGATGTCGTTTGAGTGGTGGACCATTCTTGTTACACACAGGAAACTGTTGAATGTGAAAAACCCAGCAGCATTGCAGTTCTTGACCCACTCAAACAGGTGCGCCTGGCACCTACTACCATACCCCGTTCAAAGGCACTTCAATCTGTTGTCTTGCCCAGTCACACTCTGAATGGCACACATACACAATCCATGTCTCAATTGTCTCAAGGCTTAAAAATCCTTATTTAAACTGACTCCTCCCTTTCGTCTATACTGATAGAAGTGGATTTAACAGGTGACATCAATAAGGGACCATAGTTTTCATATGGATTGACCTGGTCAGTCTATGTCATGGAAAGAGCAGGTGTTCCTAATGTTTTGTACACTCAGTATATATATTCCGTTTCAATATGGTAGATATTGCATTCATTGTTTGTGTATCAAGTTTACAACCTATCATTTCAAGTTCATCAAAGTTTAATTTATTCAGATTCAGTTTTCAAATTCAGTTCTCTAAATTCAGATTCAAAACCAGAGACAACATCCTGGTACTTTGCCAGCCAGAAAAGGTAGAGATTAGATAGAATCAAACACTCTCTGTGGTAAACAGAAGCTTCTGGCGATTCTGTTCCCCTCTATGATGATCACAGGCTGGGCAGGACACAATCTAGTTGAATTGACCAGGTCAATCCATGTGAAAGCTACGATCCATTATTGTTTTCACATGTTAAATCCACAATAAGTGTAGATTAAGGGGAAGATACAGGTCAAAGAAGGATGTTTAAGCCTTGAGACAATTGAGCCATGGATTGTGTATGTGTGCCATTCAGAGGGTGAATGGGCATAACAAAAGATTGAAGTGCCTTTGAACGTGGTACCGTAGTAGGTGCCAGGCGCCCCGGTTTGAGTGTATCAAGAACTGCAACGCTGCTGGGTTTTTCACGCTCAACAGTTTCCCGTGTGTATCAAGAATGGTCCACCACTCAAACAACATCCAGCCAACTTGACACAACCGTGGGAAGCACTGGAGTCAACATGGGCCAATATCTCTGTGAAACGCTTTCGACACCTTGTAGAGTCCATGCCCTGATGAATTCAGGTGTTCCTAATGTTTTGTACACTCAGTGTATGTTGCTCTGCTTTCTAACACACATCTCTCCATTTCTGTCTCTCTTTGTGTTCCTCCCTTTCCCTCTTTCCCTCCATTCAAATTCCTGCACTCATTCAAACATTCCCTGTCATTGTGCACATCTTTCTCTTCCTCTCTCTCTGTCTTGTTCCTGTTCTCTCAATCCCGCTCTTTCTGTTTCACCATCCTCTTTGTCTTTCTTTGTCCTCTTTCTTTTCTCTCTCTCTCTCTCTCTCTCTCTCTCTGTAGATTGTATAGTGGTGACAGAGTCCAGAGTGTGGGTGGCTGTAGGGGGCATGGCAGTGCAACTATCCATGCCGCTGGGCACTGGGGTGGGGTATGAGAAGGAAGGGGGGGAAAGAATGAGAAGAGAGGAGATAGAGGGGAGAGAGATTCACTGTAGGCCTACTGTAGTACAATGGTGTCTTTGGAGCAGTGCAGGGCATCACTCACCACCCTCTCTATTAGCCTGTGTGGGTGAAAATACTGCAATAACCCAGCTACGTGCAAGACCAGTGTGTGTGTGTGTGTGTGCAACAAGCTCTCACAAGCTCACTGCAGAATCGAAACCCTTGTCCATAAAAATCTAATTTTGAAGGTTAAGTTAAGGCACTCATTCTGAATGGTTAAGTTAATGGTTAAGGTTTGTAATAGGGTTAAAACACCAACAACAAAATACAAGTGCCTAGTACTGGGATTGAACATGCGAACCTTGGAGCCGGAGCTCGCGGCAACGCCATAGCAAAACCCAAGCCTACTCTCCTGACGTCCTGCTTACCCGGATGGACGTCTAATTGTGCGCTGTAGATCCTGAGCGACCAGGGCCCGGTTTCCCAATAGCAATAGAACTTAGGCTCTCACGTACCCCTGTGTGCCAGACTCTTGATGAAGTCTCTCCTGCTCATGGTGTTGTTCATGCACTGCTTGAACAACACGTGTGCATTGATAGCAGCCAAATCAAGCATGTTGTAGAACATAGCAACAGGCCAGTGGTGAGTTCCCCCGTTCACGAGTACCGTGCCATCTGATCCGAAACATTATCCGACATTCGCTCACCTGCTGCCAAATATGGATCCTTTCCCAGATGTGGCAGCCGTTCAGCATGAATCAGAATTCTAATCATCAGAGATGTCATGGTCCATTTCTTCTCCGCCATCTGAGTCGCTTTCATTCCGATCTTGCAGCGTGTGCAGCCATCCGTCTTGGTCTTTCCATTGTAAATGACGTACGCTCTCACTGTGTAGCTGACTCCAAGTAGGCCTAGAGTAGACTAATAAGGCTGCTTGAATTCGGTGGACTGATATAGGGTACACTGTTTTGAGATGATAATTCCAATAGATGAATACAATAGAAGGGCATGCCCTGTTCTTCATTTTACAATGGTGATCACATAATTATGCATCTTTCACTTCCCCGTGCTCAATAACCCCCCCCCCCATCATATTATGCTTCATTTATTTCATCTGTTATGTGTGAAATTAGTTTCGGTAGAGTTTAGGTTCAGTTTCATTTTATATAAATAAATTAAGAAATATCAGAACGAGCAATGTCAGAGACTATATACTGTATATATAATGGTGTGTATAGACAGTATGGACAGTGTCTGAATATAAAAGGTGTGTATGTGAACTTTAATAACAACTCTTTGATTAAGACATTGAGTCATTTTCTCCGGAACTAAACTAACAGGTACTACCGAGACATTACTAGGAGTGCCAAAGAGCTCTTGAGAAATGTCTGAGCATTTCAATGCAGTTTAATTGAAGAAAGCTTGACATTTTTCATATTCTTTACCCTCCTTCTCCCTCTTTTTTCGCTGTCAATCTTTTCCATAACCTGTGTGTCTCTGTCTACCTCTTTCTCTATTTGTATTTTTTTTATTTTTATCTTCTCTCTGTCCCTCACCCATTCCCTCTTTCTCCCTCTCTCCCTCTCTCTGACCAACGTTTCCTTCCCTCGTCCTTCCTTCGTCCTCTTTGTCCTTGTCTGGTCTGCTCTGGCCAGGGCTTATGTCACAATATGGTAGCTTTGCTATGTGTGTGGGTATGTGTCTGCCCTTTATGTCAAGTCATTTCTTAATTTGTTAACAGAAGAGATTGTTGGATTTTCAACTCAAGGCTTGCTGGCTTGAAGTCGCCAGCACTGGTTTCGATGTAAGTGCTGATGTATTTCACATGCAAATGAGGTGACGGACAGATAGGACATCTTTATGTATCACAGATAGCATAGACAGCCTCAGTTCTCAAAGGCAAGACAGCTGGGCAGCTATGCAATGCACAGAGTCAATGGTGTGCTTGTGTGTGTTTGAGAGAGAGAGGGTGTGTTTTTGATTCTGCAAGGTGACACACACACACTCCTCCCTTCTCGACTCTATATCTCCTCCCCCCCATCCCCCCCCCCCCCCCCACCCTTCTCCATGTGTATCTGTCGCCCATGAATGAGTGATTGAATGAGTTAGATAGATCAGACCTCAGTTGTGTCTGTATGGGAACCCCCACAGGAGCCTCTCTCTTCTTGTAAGTACTGCACAGATTTTCAGACCACCCTTTTTAACTGTGTTGTTTCTCATTGGAGAAGAATGTTGGGATTCGCATGTTAATATACTGGTTGAATATAAAGGTTGAATCTTTTAATGTATAGCTGTGGAGGCATAAGTTTGGTTAGATATGGTTAACAATATAGATTTGATTTTCGTAGACTTAATGTATCTGCATTAGCATATGTACTATTCATACTATAAAAGCAAATGTAAGTAATGTTGGTTATGTACAGTGGAAGTTGGAAGTTTACATACACTTAGGTTGGAGTCATTAAAACTCGTTTTTTCCACCACTCCACAAATTTCTTGTTAACAAACTATAGTTTTGGCAAGTCGGTTAGGACATCTGCTTTGTGCATGACACAAATATTTTTTCCAACAATTGTTTACAGACAGATTATTTCACTTATAATTCACTGTATCACAATTCCAGTGGGTCAGAAGTTTACATACACTAAGTTGACAGTGCCTTTAAACAGCTTGGAAAATTCCAGAAAATGATGTCATGGTTTTAGAAGCTTCTGATAGGCTAATTGACATAATTTGAGTCAATTGGAGGTGTACCTGTGGATGTATTTCAAGGCCTTACCTTCAAACTCAGTGCCTCTTTGCTTGACATCATGGGACAAAAAATTGTAGACCTCCACAAGTCTGGTTCATCCTTGGGAGCAATTTACAAACACCTGAAGGTACCACGTTCATCTGTACAAACAATAGTACGCAAGTATAAACACCATGGGACCACGCAGCCGTCATACCTCTCAGGAAGGAGGCGCGTTCTGTCTCCTAGAGATGAACGTACTTTGGTGCGAAAAGTGCAAATCAATCCCAGAACAACAGCAAAGGACATTGTGAATATGCTGGAGGAAACAGGTACCAAAGTATCTAAATCCACGGTAAAACGAGTCCTATATCGACATAACCTGAAAGGCCGCTCAGCAAGGAAGAAGCCACTGCTCCAAAACCGCCATACAAAAGCCAGACTACGGTTTGCAACTGCATATGGGGACAAAGATCGTACTTTTTGGAGAAATGTCCTCTGGTCTGATGAAACAAAAATAGAACTGTTTGGCCATAATGACCATCGTTATGTTTGGAGGAAAAAGGGGGAGGCTTACAAGCCGAAGAACACCATCCCAACTGTGAAGCACGGGGGTGGCAGCATCATGTTGTGGGGGTGCTTTGCTGCAGGAGGGACTGGTGCACTTCACAAAATAGAAGGCATCACGAGCATGGAAAATTATGTGGATATATTGAAGCAACATCTCAAGACATCAGTCAGGAAGTTAAAGCTTGGTCGCAAATGGGTCTTCCAAATGGAGAATGACCCCAGGCATACTTCCAGGCATAAGGACAACAAAGTCAAGGTATTGGAGTGGCCATCACAAAGCCCTGACCTCAATCCTATAGAAAATTTGTGTGCAGAACTGAAAAAGCGTGTGCGAGCAAGGAGGCCTACAAACCTGACTCATTTACACCAGCTCTGTCAGGAGGAATGGGCCAAAATTCACCCAACTTATTGTGGGAAGCTTGTGGAAGGCTACCCGAAACGTTTGACCGAAGTTAAACAATTTAAAGGCGATGCTACCAAATACTAATTGAGTGTATGTAAACTTCTGACCAACTGGGAATGTGATGAAAGAAATTAAAGCTGAAATAAATAACTATCTCTACTATTATTCTGACATTTTTACATTATTAAAATAAAGTGGTGATCCTAACTGACCTAAGACAGGGATTTTATACTAGGATTAAATGTCAGGATTTGTGAAAAACTGAGTTTAAATGTACTTGGCTAAGGTGTATGTAAACTTCCGACTTCAACTGTATATACTTTAAATACATTAACCTTAATCTAAAGGTACTTCAGTTACTGTGTATTTCACTTTATTTACATGTGTTTGCATGTAACTCAAACCCCAACTAGACGTGCTGTCAAAGTGTCAAATACTGAGCAGTAATAGGGTCGGGCTCAGGTGGGATGATGACGGATGACACATTGAAGGAGGTGACGTGTGTGTGTGTGTGTGTGTGTGTGAGCGTGTGCATATGTGAGCGTGTGCATATGTGTATGTGTATGCATTCTGCCACTCTCCTCCTTTTTTCTCTCTCTCTCTCCCCCCCCCCCCCTCTCTTTCCTCTATCGATAAATAACAGAGCATGTTATTAAAGACAAACTGTCTGTGGCCATTTATGAATAACTCCTTTAGTGGTATTGAAGGACAACTTCATTCTTCTATCTATCTGTAGACCTGCTATAATATTAGTAAAATAGCTTATTTTGGAACACACAAGAGAGGGGTTGTGTGAATACAGACACACACACGCACACACACACACACACACACACACACACACACACACACACACACACACACACACACACACACACACACACACACACACACTAAAGAGTTTGTACACAGAGAAAGAGAGGCTTCAGTTGTATTGTTTGTTTGTGGGTTTATGATTGGTTCGCTACCAGATGTGGGTTTAGCTATTAGTTCTGTAAGTTCCTCTCTCCGGTTGTGTGGACTTCCTGTTCACAAAAACCCATTTTCAGTCTTCCGCTCACAAAACCTAACTTCTGTTCTAATGATGATAACTAGGGCTGGGAATTGCCAGGAACCTCACAAGACGATATTATCACGATACTTAGGTGCCAATATGATATGTATTTTGAATCTCACAACTCTATATGTATTGCGATTCAATATTGCGATTAATTGTGATTTGAAGTTTCAAACATATTGCTCACTATATGTCTGCTGCAGAGAGACAAGCGAGAGCTTAAGAAAATTAATTTTGATTTGTCAGGGAACTAAAAGTGCTGAAAACATGTTGGCTCACCATTTTAAAAAGAAGCTGGAGAACAATCTATAGGATGAAAAATGCTGGAGTTTAGTGCAGGTACAGCCCACTAGCTCTAGCTAATGCTACCCACAGTAGCAAAAAATATAAATATTTAAAAAAAATCAATAGTTTGAGTCAAATATCTGTACAATATTGTTAAAAAATAATATTGCGATATGTAACTGTATTGATTTTCATCCCCCATCACTAATGATAATGTTATATTATCTATATGTACATATATCAATCAAATTAATCCTACAAGACGAACCACTGGGCACAGAAGTCAGTTCAATGTCATGTTTTGATTTACATAACGTGAATTCAACCTGAAATCAACCCCAAAAATTGGGTGAAAAAAAATAAAATCCCTTAAAAAATAAATAATTGTGAACAATTTTTATATTCAGTTTTGACATTTTTCTTTTTCAAATGAGGGTTACAGGTAAAAGAAAATCGAATAAATGCATAAAAAAGAACCCAAACTCATTCCACCCATCAGTCCCAATCCACCCACTCGCATCCTCCCTCCCTACCTGGAAACCATGTTTCTTAACCTACCTAATTTACCCCTCCACCCCCGAACCCGAAGAAAGCATGCCTCCCACCCCTTCCCATCCCACCAAGCAACTGAGGTTGCGGGTTTGGGGGTGGAGTGGGTTTGGCGACGAATATGAAGTGAGGGCCAGCCAACGAGAGCATACAGGTTGCAGTGGTGGGTAGTATATGGGGCTTTGGTGACAAAACGGATGGCACTGTGATAGACTGCATCCAATTTGCTGAGTAGAGTGTTGGAGGCTATTTTGTAAAGGACATCGCCGAAGTCAAGGATCGGTAGGATAGTCAGTTTTACGAGGGTATGTTTGCCAGCATGAGTGAAGGATGCTTTGTTGCGAAATAGGAAGCCGATTCTACATTTTATTTTGGATTGGAGATGCTTAATGTGAGTCTGGAAGGAGAGTTTACAGTCTAACCAGACACCTAGGTATTTGTAGATGTCCACATATTCTAAGTCAGAACCGTCCAGAGTAGTGATGCTGGACGGGCAGGCAGGTGCTGGTAGCGATCGGTTGAAGCAGTCGGAGGCCACGGAAGGAGAGTTGTATGGCATTGAAGCTCGTCTGGGGGTTAGTTAACACAGTGTCCAAAGAAAGGCCAGAAGTATACAGAATGGTGTCGTCTGCGTAGAGGTGGATCAGAGAATCACCAGCAGCAAGAGCGACATCATTGATGTGTACAGAGACAAAATAGCTACTTATAGCTACTTTATCTGAAAAGAGTGTCGGTTGAGAATGCTCTAACATAGCTAACAACATTTCCAATTCTGATCAAATTTATTTATATAGCCCTTCTTACATCAGCTGATATCGCAAAGTGCTGTACAGAAACCCAGCCTAAAACCCCAAACAGCAAGCAATGCAGGTGTAGAAGCACGGTGGCTAGGAAAAACACCCTAGAAAGGCCAAAACCTAGGAAGAAACCTAGAGAGGAACCAGGTTATGAGGGGTGGCCAGTCCTCTTCTGGCTGTGCCGGGTGGAGATTATAACAGAACATGGCCAAGATGTTCAAATGTTCATAAATGACCAGCATGGTCAAATAATAATAATCAATCAATCAATCAATCAAGTTTATTTTATATAGCCCTTCGTACATCAGCTAATATCTCGAAGTGCTGTACAGAAACCCAGCCTAAAACCCCAAACAGCAAGCAATGCAGGTGTAGAAGCACGGTGGCTAGGAAAAACTCCCTAGAAAGGCCAAAACCTAGGAAGAAACCTAGAGAGGAACCAGGCTATGAGGGGTGGCCAGTCCTCTTCTGGCTCTGCCGGGTGGAGATTATAACAGAACATGGCCAAGATGTTCAAAATGTTCATAAATGACAAGCATGGTCAAATAATAATCAGGAATAAATGTCAGTTGGCTTTTCATAGCCGATAATTAAGAGTTGAAAACAGCAGGTCTGGGACAGGTAGGGGTTCCATAACCGCAGGCAGAACAGTTGAAACTGGGACAGCAGCAAGGCCAGGTGGACTGGGGACAGCAAGGAGTCATCATGCCCGGTAGTCCTGACGTATGGTCCTAGGGCTCAGTTCCTCCGAGAGAAAGAAAGAAAGAGAATTAGAGAGGGCATACTTACATTCACACAGGACACCGGATAAGACAGAAGAAGTACTCCTGATATCTTCTTTAAAGTGATTTATTTAACCCAGAAGTAAATGCTGTTGCATTATTTTCACAAAACCTTTTGTGGCATCCCATAGAATCTGGGGGTCATTGACTTTATTTGTATTGGTCATTCTGAATGAATTTAGTTTCAAATGTATCACAGAATGTAGGATTTTGTAGTCATGAAACATTGAAACTCCATCTTGTGGCTGTTTTAGGAGATTATGAAATTTGAAGTTGGCAGTAGTGGGTGTGGTGGTCAGACAAGTTCATATGTTGAATTTCTATTTTCTTGATTAAAGAAAATAGAGGTGGATATAATAATAGTATGACATCAATTTGTGAGAATGTTGTATGCCAGTTTGAGTAGAAAGTGTACTCGTTTGCTTTAGGATTATGTGCTCCCCAGGCATCAATGAGGTTGTAATCAGAGTATTTGCTGGAGAGCCTTGGTTGTGTGTGGATTGTAGTTATACCATGCGTATCCTGTACATATGACGAATAAAACTTGAAATTTGATGAGGGGCTTGGGTTGTCTGGGTGCTGGCTCCTCATCTCGGAACGCACTCGGAAAAATGGTCTAAGAAAATATTTTTCCATCTCATCGACACTGCTGTTCTCAATGGCCACATAGTTCACCGCCAGCTAATAGGTGAGATGATTACTGAAAGTGCAGGTAGTGGGGAGAGGATGGAACTACAGTAGGTGAAACTGGGCCAACATTCTGCTAATTTCCTCATCGATGAAAGATCTGATCCCAATAAATGTTTCTGTTCCCAAAACTACAATCTGTTACGAACACAGTGCACTACGTTTTATAGACATTACGCTTTGCCAAAGTTTTAAAAAATGTGCGTTATTTAGAAGGAGTGCAAGGTTGAATTAAGTTTGTGCTCATGCGCACTTCCCAGAGGAGGCGTTCCCTAACGGAAATGTGCAAATAAATGCTACAACGCACCAATAGGATCTCGCTAGCTTGTGCTTGGCTTTGCCCACCTCCTTGCTTGTTCTTCCCACTATGCTTCATTTGCTCCCACTGTAAACCACACAGATGAACTGTCTTGGGTTAGTTATTAATATCTTTCGCTTGGGCTCTCATCGAAGAGAGGAGTTTGTCCGGCTCATCTAGCTAATCCTCACTTTACATTAGCATAGCATGCCTTAAATGTAAGTTGTCCGCCACAGTGAAATAGGCTACTTCTTTGTGAATTAATGAGGATGCGAAACACACCTCATTTCAAACTGCCTGTTCAAACTGTTGTTTGAAAATACATTTAAGCTCTCCCGAGTGGCACAGCGGTCTAAGGCACTGCATCGCCGTGCTAGAGGCGTCACTACAGACCCGGGTTTGATCACAACCGGCCGTGATCGGAACTCCCATAGGGCGGCACACAATTGGTTTGGCCGTGGGGGCTTTACTTGGCTCATCGCGCTCTAGCGACTCCTTGTGGTGGGCTTGGCACCTGGAGCCTGACCTCGGTTGTCAGGTGAAAGGTGTTTCCTCCTACATATTGGTGCAGCTGTCTTCCGGGTTAAGCAGGCGGTTGTTAAGAAGTGCGGTTTGGAGGAGCATGACTCCACCTTCACTTGCCGAGCATGTTGGTGAGTTGCACCAATTAGACAAGATCGAAATTAGGGAGAAAAAGGGGGTAAAATACAATTATTTTTATTAAATTTCAATAAATTTCAATTGACAAGTTTAAACAGCCTATAGATAATTAGCAGATAGCGTGCCTTGGTTTGAATGCAGCGTGGGTTATATCTATGGATAACTGTCCTGTCAAACTGTGGAACACTCGTTAGGTTTCTATCCAATTGGTTACAGATTTTCATGCAAATATTCTAGATTCTGCATAAATAAAATATGCGCACAAAAACTGTTAAATAGCAAATGTGCCTACTGTCGTCTTGGCACCTGCGCTCTAGCAGAGACTGTGCGGGTAGGCTAGTCTACATGATGAGATTAGTATGGATTAGAGCGAGAATATTTTTATTTGTCAAACGGCAGCCAAGCATCGATCATCATGTCACCAGAATAAGACCCTCGATATTTATTGGAAAGGAGCATCAAGCTCATCACTGCACTTTTCATCATCATTTATTTGATCTGTAGCCTAATAAACTGCATGGTTCCCGAGTCGTAGTGGGAGGACCACACACCATATCATCGTGTGACTCCAAATGTACTTTGATATGATGGTTATTATATCAATATTTGCGCATTAAGGTGTTTCCACCGCCATTCCCACATAATATATTTTACAGACCCCAAAAAATATCCCACCATGTCGAATGAACAAATGAGCTTCCGGCATTTCACACTGAAAATTCCTGTTTCCATCCCAGCTGTCGTTTTTTTTCATACGATAAAACTGTGGATGGAAACGTGGTTACTGAGTGCATTCTGACATCACGTGAATAAAAAAAGGGTTAAATTGATGACTTTTTTTCAAATCCAGTCAGTTTTTCACATTGATTGAACCTCATCACATTTAATTTGTTGGTTAAAATGACGTGAAAATAACGTTGATTCAACCAGTGGGGAAGAATCATGTGCGTTTTTGTAAAACAAATGAGACTTGTATGAAATCAAAAATGAACAAGTATAATTGAAAGATAGAAGTGTGATCTTTCAATAATGATGATCTTTCAATCATGCCACTTGATGTGCTATACACAAATATTTGACAGTATCAGAATTGTTCAAAAAGTACATATATGGTTCCTCGTTGCAAGGGTTCAAATATTACAATCAAATGGATGATATATGCTGCAGCTTTGTGTTGAAGATTGTGTCTTTCTGTTCAATAGGAGAAGTGGATTGCAATTGATGTTGTCTAATGTCTAGGAATGCACTACGCATGGTTGCAATTATATATGTGTCCACTGGGGAGCAGGAGAGTACAGTACATAGAAAATAGTGCATTCACTGATATTGTTTACTCCGTAGACAGTATGGAGTGAGTATGACATAGAGTAAAGAGGTCTTCACAGCTTGTGAGGTTAGTTCCAGTCTTAGTATTTGACATAATGGAAAAAAGATAGCGAAATGGTCAGAGGGATGGAGAAAGAATGGGGGAGGGAAGGAAACAGAGGGAGAGAAAGCACTCACCCGATTAGGAGATGGGTCAGTGAGAAAGACTGAGGGAGAGGGGGAGGAGAAGGAAGGAATGGAGTATATGTGAGAGAAAGAATGAGAGGGGGAGAGAGAGAGACACACACAGAGAGAGAGAGAGATGTCTTTCCCCCCCAGTGTTCAGCACTCCTCTCTTTAAAGGATTAGGCCTGCTGTGTATGTTGTAGTGTTTTTGGTTTTCTACTGTGTGTGTGTGTTTTGGTCTTATCCGCTGTGGGATGGGATAGCTCAATAATGGCTGAGGTTTTGGAACCCTATAAGACAGGAGAGCTGGACAACAATATGGTGTGTGTGTGTACCTATGTGTGTGGTTATGCATACGCAGACATGTGAGTGTGTGTGTGTATCGGAGTATTTATATACATGTGTGTGCACACATGCCTGAGAGTATGTCTCTATCTGTGTGTGTGTGTATGTGTGTGTGTGTGTGTTGGTTTGCCCCCCAGGCGCCGAGAGTGTTTATTAAGCTAGGGATTATGAAAGTGGGCTGTGGCTTGGACAGCTATCGTGTGTGTGTGTGCTATCACTGGAACATCCCTCTATCACTAACACACCCTGCACACAAGAGACATGGAGAGGGTGAGGGAGAGAGGAGCGAGGGAAGGAAGAGGGGGAGAGAGCATGGAAAGAAGACTGAGTTGATAAGGAGGGTGTAGAAGGAGGAAAGATGAAGGGAAGATAACACATTGAGGAGAGGAAGAAGGGGAAAGGGAAATATGAATGGCAATCATAGAAGGAAGGAG
Organism: Salvelinus namaycush; assembly: GCF_016432855.1. Taxonomy (NCBI): domain Eukaryota; kingdom Metazoa; phylum Chordata; class Actinopteri; order Salmoniformes; family Salmonidae; genus Salvelinus; species Salvelinus namaycush. The sequence goes on along the minus strand of NC_052312.1, from coordinate 24,467,229 downwards.
AGACGGAGTGAGACAGGGGAAATGAGGGAGAAAGACTGGCATCGGGGATGGCAGATAGAAGTGACAGAACAGCAAGGGAGGAGAGGAAAAGAGGGAGGGCGGGGCGGAACGAAAAGGAGAGAAGGAGAGCGGGAGCAAAGGAGGGAGAGGGAGGAGAGAGGAAATGGCTGTAATCTAGTGTTTCTAGCTCACTCCAGGTCATACAGTACTGTAGACAACACTGTTAGGAGGGAAGGAGTAAGGGATGAAATGAAACAGACAGACAGACAGACAGACAGACAGACAGACAGACAGTACACAGACAGACAGTACACTGAGTATAGACAGAAATGAACTCCATTGCTACATGCGGTGAATCAATTCCACTTTTCGAGGAGAGCATTGTTCTGTCTCTACTGTGTTTTGACTGCAGACAGGCAGACAGAGACTGGGGGCAGCACACTGAGACATTCAAACTCACCCTTTCTATGGCATTTCCATATAAAAGATGCCATTTAACAATGTGACACTTACAGTCTCTACCTCAGTCTCTCTGCTCTACCAACTAGCTATACACAGACTGGTGATGCATTTAGACACCCATTTTCTGGCATTTCTATTTGTGAAGGAAGTGCCATTTAAAAGAACCTGAAACCTGCCTGTTCCTGAACCAGCTAGCTGTGTTGGTGGGTGGGTGTGTGTGGTGAGACGTGACCAGCCCTTGTCTCAGTAAACTCTCTGACCACCACTAATCCCGCCAGACGGAAAGAGAAACAGGGAGTCATTATTCATCCCTCTCTCCTTCTATCCCTCCATCCCTCTACTGTATATCACATTCTCCTCCTGCTGAGCTAGGGTTACAGGGTGAGCGATGGGCCAGGTGCATGGTGTTGCAGGGGCGACGGTGTACAGCGTAACACACTCCTGTTCCAGGGCCCACCCACTATGGTGCTGCTGGACAATACTGGAATCACCTGCTATTTATTCCCCTTACTCAGTTATACAGGGTCCCTATACATTTTTCTCTCTCTCTCCATCTTCATTACTCCCCCTCTTTCTCTCTCTCGTAGTCCCTCTAATCCTCTTTCCCCTCTTGTTTTCCATTGTTTCCTCCCTTCTTTTTGTCCTACCACTCTTCCTCCACTTAAAGATAGTTTATTAGACGTTAAATTCCTAACCTCTTCTTTTTTTTCTGTCTCTTTCTGAGTGAGTTTACAAGAAGTTTCCTCCTCCTCCTGCCACTCCGTGATGTTTTGGGGGATTTCCCCCTGGCTAGTGGTGAGGGGCTCACCTGGCAGCAGATGAGTTTATATTATTTGGCCCTGCTACTGAACACTACTGCTGTGTAGGCCCTCCCATAGTTTTCATATCACCTCCTCTCTCTCAGTTCAATTCCATAGAGTTTATTGACACGGCAAGTTAAATTACTTACATTGTCAAGTATACATATAACAAAAAATGGTCGGACCAACAGCAATAAGGCATCTCTCTCTCTCTCTGTCTCTGTCTCTTTCCATCCCCCTGCTGTGGCGGCCAGTATAACAGCCCGTTAAACGTCTCTCACTTTGTCTTACGTCATCCCTCCATCCCTTCTTTCTTTTCCTCTCCTCTGTTTCTCTTCACACGTCAGAGTTGATTTTCTTTAATCTGGTGTTTTTTCGGGGGACCGACTTTTTGTTGATTTCGTCTGGATGGAGAGTGAGACACCTAAGCCTTTTTTTCACACGCATACAGACGGGCAGACGGGCAGACGGACAGACGGACAGACAGACAGACAGACAGACAGACAGACAGACAGACAGACAGACAGACAGTACCCTGAGGATAGACCGAAATTAACTCGGTAGTCTCAATTGCTACATGCAGTGAATTCATTCCACTTTTTAGAGGAAAGCCTCGTTCTGTCTCTGCTCTGTTTTGACTGCAGGCAAAACAAAGAGCTGAAGTCTGAAGGACCAGTTTCTGCTGTGGAGCGCGTGCGTGTGTGCGTGTGTGTATGTGTGTGACCAACTGAGGTTCAAATTGGGGTCTTCTCCATGTGCGCCACAAGACCGTGTTAGTCAATTGAGAAAGTGTAGGCATTAGCTTGGGAATACAATGCAAGTATTCAGGTCTCGAAGCATGTATACTGCTGTGGGTGTTATGGTGCACTGGTCCTGCCTCTCAGCTTCCTCTTTAATAACTTTGAGTTCATTAGGATTTGAGGGCCTCTTTAGTCCCTCCACCTCGCTTCTCCTCTCCTCCCTCTGCCCCCCCCCCTTCTTCTCTGCTCCCCCTCTCATCTCCTCTCCTCCTCCTGCCTCCCCCTCTTGCTAATCCCCTCTCAATATTGTCAGGAAATGGCTCCCATGATTGGAGAGAGAGAGGGATGGAGAGAGAAGGGGAAAAGGATGAAGAGAGAGAGAAACAGAGAGGGAGGAAGCGAGGGGGGGGGGGAGAGGGTGTAGATGTAGAGAGGGAGAGAGAGGGACAGAGAGAGATAGAGTTCCTCTCCTTCAAACTGTGTCCCTGGGGATTACTAAAAGTCTGGCTTGAGTTAGAGAATCACAGAAGAGGGAGGGACTCTACCCTCCTCTTCTATCCCTCCTTCCCCCTCTCCCTCCTACCCTCTCTCCTATCCCCCTCACTCCCCTCCCACTATCCTTAATCTTAGCCCCCAAATGTTCTCCCCCTCCCTCCTTCCTTCTTTTAAGCCCCCAAATTCAGCCTCCACTCCTCTGTTTCCCTCTTCCCTCCATTCCGACATTGGATAGACAGAGACGCACCTCTCTCTCTGCCCCCTTCTGCACGCTTAGGAACACACAGGTAGGTGGAGACGGGCGGCTCTCTCATTCTCTCCCTCCCTCTCCCTTTCTCTACAAGGTGACTTCTCAGAACTGCTATTTTGAACAAAAGCCAAGCAGGGATATTGCCTGTTGTTGACACATTGGGAATTGTGTATTTCATTATTGTGTCCCAAATGGTTTCCTAATCCCTATATAGTGCTGTACTTCTGACCAGGGCTCTGGTCAAAAGTAGTGCACTATATAGAGAATTGGGTGCATTTGGGATGTAGCCCATGTTTTGACTCCTGGAGGGAAAGAGACATTGAGTAACTTAGAATGACAAAGACTGTGTGGAAGCTATAGCTCAGAGTTTAGCCTTGACACTTCCCGCTGGGCACCGACATCAGTTCAACATCTATTCCACGTTGATTCAACGTCCTTTCATTGAAATGGCGTGGGAACAACGTTGATTCAACCAGTGTGTGCCCAATGGGTTCAAAGGTTTGCCCTAACATCTTTGTACCTGTGAGTAGTGACATGTTTCAGAGAGGCAGCCAGTTGTGAAGACATGGTGTTTGTTGTGCGTGCATTTGTGAGATGGTATTGATGCAGCACTTGATCCTGTGAAGGTTGTCATTGCTCACTTCCTGTTTGTGTTAGACAGACAGAAATACACTGGAGATGAAGTGTCACAAAACGGAGCGCTTGCTTCTACTCTATTGTCTGTGCTTTATTGTTCTGCCTGTGTGTGCAGTTTGTACTAACTGAAGAAAAGTGAGGAAATATACATTTCCTTTGTTGATACCTTTGTCAAAGTGCCCTCTGGGTATGAAAAAGTAGCTTGTGACTTTTTGTTCTTATTGGACTCCATTCCACTCTTCCGTAGTTTTAAGAGTTCTAAAGTTTGGTAGTTCTGAAGTTCTTTAGTTCTATCCAGGCTTTGTGTCCCGTCGTAACAGCCTTCTGTGCTCTGTGGGCTTATAGGATTTTCATGGTCAGGGAAGAATGTGTGAGAGAGCAGACTTGGCACTGTGGGGAGGGTATCAGACTACACACACACACACACACACACACACAGCCTGGGGTGTGTGTGTGTGTAAGAGAGAGAGGGTGAGAGAGAAAGCGAGAGAGAGGGCCTGTATGTTATCCCCGGTGATGTTATTTTTTTGCTTTATTAAACCCTTTCCTCTGTGTGTCCCTGTCTGTCTGAGCAGGGAGGGCTGAAACACAGTAGCAGGTGGCAGGTTCCATATCCTCCAGGCTAGCCAGAGTCACCCCTTTTTCATAGTAGAAGTTGGTCTCCCCCTGGTGAGATTTGCCCCTTTTCACCCCCTGGAACTAGCAACCCTCGCCCTTGAATCATTGAGTCTTCCCCTCAGTTTGGGGGCTATTACTTCAAAAATATCTCTTATTTACCTTAATCTAAATCTTAGAGGATCTCCCTCCCCTAATCTTCAGAGACCTCATCTCCCTGTCTCTATCCCTGTTCCCCTCTTAGCCAAGCCCCCCTTTGTTACATTACAATTAGGATTCTAGTTGGGGGGGGGGGGGGGGGGGGTCTGAAGAGCTCTAGAAAGGTTTTTAAAAGGGTTCTAGAAGTGCTCTGTAGCGTTCGCGAGAGCTTGTTGTGTTCATCAAATGACTTTGACACCAGACGAATGCCCTGAACCACGGCCAATCAGGACCTCCCATTTAGAGGAGCCAATCAACAGAACAACAACACATGAGGTCATCAGCCCGTGACGTATTCCTGCTGGTCAGATGCCATCAGCGGCACTCATCAGCACATTAAGAGCCTGGGAACGGTTTTCAACGCACACACACACACATAGGGGAGTTGGAAGTGGTGAACAGCTTTTACACAAAATGCAGATTGGCCAAAAGCTGTTCTGCACACAGGAGCCCTACAGTTTTCATTCACTGCTCCCCTAGTACGTGACCCCATAGATGGTAAAATAATCACTTGACCACTTAAGGGTTGTGGAGCAAGTCCATGTAAACATTTATAAAGCAGAATCAAACAATGTCGATGAGTATTCGGTTTCTGATCGTCGGCGTTCAAAGCATGCTTGTAGATAGATTGCAATGGTTTGATTGTTGTTTCTCCTGCTTGTGACCAACTGGTAATGCAATAGGACATGTGAGACAATCATAGCATGCATATAAACCTTTGCGTCATTAGTGTTAAGAAAGTTTCTTATGTCTAAAGTTGGACAAGTAAAATTTCACAGTATTGACCAACTTCTTAGCATGTAAAAAAAAAAAAAATAAGTTTATAGTCTAATACCACACCCAGGTACTTACATTCAGACACAATATTGTTTTTTTTCTTACCTTAATAAATACGGACAACTTTTACGCGCTACACGCTTCAGCACCCGGCAGTCCCGTTCTGTGAGCTTGTGTGGCCTGCCACTTCGCGACTGCTGCTTCTAAACATTTCCGCTTCACAATGACAGCACTTACAGTTGACAGGGGCAGAGCTAGCAGGGCAGACATTTTACGAACGGACTTTTTGGAAAGGTTGGCATCCTGTGAAAGTCACTGAGCTCTTCAGAAAGGTCATTCTACTGCTAATGTTTGTCTATGGAGATTGCATGGCTGTGTGCTCGTTTTTTTTTTACACTCATCAGCAACGGGTGTGGCTGAAATAGCCGAATCCACTAATTTGAAGGGGTATCCACATACTTTTGTATATAGTGTATAGTGTTGATCATGAGCATAGAGAAGAAAGAGACATGTGTAGAACTGATCATTGATCGCATGGTGCAAGAATGACTGCAATTAACTGATTATTGAATGCCACGGTGGACAGAGCTTTGTAGAACCAAAACATACACAACCTCTACTCAACAACCTCGAACTCGAGAACAAATCGTTTGAGGGGCTGAAGTTCGCGAACGACACCGTGCTCATCACTCTCACGGCAGTCAAGAAATGCATTCTGCCAAGAGTCGTTCACAATCTAGTCCGGTTGCGGCCACAACTAGACCTCGTTTCAAATGTATGAAAAAAAGAATCGTATTTGTATGCCTAGCAATCAAACAAATGTACAATGTTTAAAGCGCAGGTTTTACAAATCTCAGTCGCAAATGACAGGTCAAATAAGCCCGCTACGGTGAACGACATGTGAAGGAGAGGCTTGTAGAATCCTGACTCTTGTGTTTTCAGTTCATCGTTCACCGGTAGGGGGGGTCCTGCAGGACTCAAATGAACAAAAAGATCAGAGTCAGTAAAAAGAGCCAAACTTCCCATCGCTAGATTAACGGGGTTAAATATGAGTCTACATTGTTTCCTTATACCTCTCGGATATAGGAGATACTTTAAACATACTCCCTTTTGATCAATTCTTTGACTATGTGTTTTGCCATGTAGGAATGTGTTATTCAATGCGTTTCCGCGGGCCATAACAGTAAAAGCGATATCCAATGGTTCATCAAATAATTTGTACATATTTTTGGGGGGATACCTACAAGGGTCCTAAAAAAATCAAAATCAAATAGCTAAATGATGCATGGTATTAGCGCCTGAAAACAATTCCATACAGTGTCTTTGGAAAGTATTCCGACCCCTTGACTTTTCCCACATTTTGTTAAGTTACAGCCTTATTCTAAAATGGAAAAAATAAAACATTTCCTCATCGGTCTACACACAATACCCCATAATGACAAAGCGAAAAAAGGTTTTTAGAACTTTTTGCAAATTTTTATAAAAAAAACACAAAAAACGAATTACCTTATTTACATAAGTTTTCAGACTCTTTGCTATGATATTTGAAACTGAGCTCAGGTGTATCCTGTTTCCATTGTTTCTACAACTTGATTGGAGTCCATCTGTGGTAAATTCAATTGATAGGACATGATTTGGAAAGGCACACACCTGTCTCTATAAGGTCCCACAGTTGACAGTGCATGTCAGAGCAAAAACCAAGCCATGAGGTCAAAGGAATTGTTCGTAGAGCTGTCGAAACAGGATTGTGTCGAGGCACAGGTCTGGGGAAGGCTACCAAAAAATGTCTGCAGTATTGAAGGTCCCCAAGAACACAGCGGCCTCCATCATTCTTAAATGGAAGAAGTTTGGAACCACCTAGACTATTCCTACAGCTGGCCTCCTGGCCAAACTGAGCAATTAGGGGAGAAGGGCCTTGGTCATGGAGGTGACCAAGAACCCAATGGTCCCTCTGACAGAGCTCCAGAGTTCCTCTGTGGAGATGGGAGAAACTTCCAGAAGAACAACCATCTGTGCAGCACTCCACCAATTAGGCCTTTATGGTAGAGCGGCCAGACGGAAGCCACTCCTCAGTAAGAGGCACATGACAGCCCACTTGGACTTTGCCAAAAGGCGCCTAAAGACTCTCAGATCATGAGAAACAAGATTATCTGGTCTGATGGAACCAAGAATGAACTCTTTGGCATGAATGCCAAGTGTCACGTCTGGAGGAAACCAGGCATCAAGCATGGTGGTGGCAGCATCATGCTGTGGGGATGTTTTTCAGCGGCAGGGAGACTCGTCAGGATCGAGAGAAAGATGAACGGTGTAAAGTACAGAGAGATCCTTGATGAAAGCCTGCTCCAGAGCACTGAGGACCTCAGACTGGGGCGAATGTTTATCTTCCAACAGGACAACAACCTTAAGCACACAGCCAAGACAATGTAGGAGTAGCTTCAGGACAAGTTTGAATGTCCTTGAGTGGCCCAGCCAGAGCCTGGAATTGAACCCGATCTAACATCTCTGGAGAGACATAGCTGTGCAGCGACACTCCCCATCCAACCTGACAGAGCTTGAGATGGTCTGCAGAGAAGAATGGGAGAAACTCCCCAAATACAGGTGTGCCAAGCTTGTACCGTCATACCCAAGAAGACTCAAAGCTGTAATCGCTGCCAAAGGTACTTCAACAAAGTACTGAATATAGGGTCTGAATAGTTGTGTAAATATTTCAGTTTTTTATTTTTAATACATTTTCCAAAAATTCTAAAAATAAATGTTTGCTTTGTGTAGATTGACGAGGGAAAAAATGATTTAATACATTTTAGAATAAGGCTCTAACGTAACAAAGTGGAAAAAGTCAAGGGTCTGAATACTTTCTGAATACACTGTTTTTTTTGTTGCTTAGACCTACTTAGCCTACCTTTGTTATTATTTATGTTTTTATTTTTGTTTTTAAATGACTGAGTTTTGTTGTTATTGTATGTTACTATTATTGTCTAGGTCCTCGGAGGTCAGGACATCATCCCACTTGATTCTCTTTAAGTCAATTTCAAAATGGACCAAGTCTCAGAGGTTTGCCGCCTTGAGGGTTTTAAATCAATCCCTGTGTTGTAAGCTTTCTTGCAATCAGAGTTAATTTAACTCAAATAATCATAATTTATGATCATTATACAGGGAATATGGTGCTATTTGCGACACAGCCTTGGAAAGGCCCCCCTGACAGCAAGGCCCCCCCCTGACAGCAAGGCCCCCCCCTGACAGCAAGGCCCCCCCCCCGACAGCAAGGCCCCCCCCTGACAGCAAGGCCCCCCCCTGACAGCAAGGCCCCCCCCGACAGCAAGGCCCCCCCCTGACAGCAAGGCCCCCCCCTGACAGCAAGGCCCCCCCCTGACAGCAAGGCCCCCCCTGACAGCAAGGCCCCCCTGAAAGCAACTGCAACTGAAGAGCCGTAGCTTCTGCTGTTGCATCAGAATAGCCTGTGGTGTTCCTGTTACCAAGCCTTATTAAAGAAGAGTAAATAAAGACGGGATTCTGTAGAAAAGAGGGATGGAGGGGTAGGGTTGTAGGGAGGGCGAGTGGGCTACAATGACTCTCTGGCTCTTTCTCAAAGAAAGCTTAAAAATCTGTCCTCTCCTCATTTCTCCCTCTTCATCTGCACTGATTAGAAAAGACTTGACAGGTAAAAACGTTTCCCCCCCCCCCCCTCCTCCACCCCCCCCCCCCCCCCCCCCCACTCTTCTCTCCTCTTGTCTTCCTTTTCCCTAGAAGTGGTTCTCCAGTGGGAGTGAATGAGGGGGACTGATGCCCAGAGGAGTCTCTGTTTTAATTCAATTCCAATTTAAAGGCTTTTTTGGCATGAGAAACATATGTTTACGTTGCCAAAGCAAGTGAAATAAATAATACACAAAAGTGAAATGAACAATAAAAAAAAGAACAGTAAACATTACACACACAAAAGTTTAAAATCTTTCTCCCTCTCTCTGACACACACACTCACACTCTCACACACACCTGCTCATACAAACGCTCATGCAGGCAGCACACTCCACACATGCACACATTCACACACACCAGACAGGGGTGTGTGGGGTGTGCTCATGTTTGTGTGAGGGCCGATCTCAATCTTCTAATTCTATGGGCCGAGCGGCCTATTTGGACAAATGTACATGCAATGGTCCTGCCACTATGTCGGTTAGATCACAATCATATCTCTGGTAGATAGATAGCAGAGGAATTTATGGAGGAATTACCATCCTGTAATCCAATGTCTCAGGCCTAGAAATAAATATATACAGTCTAGACACACACACACACACACACACACACACACACACACACACACACACACACACACACACACACACACACACACACACACACACACACACGCACACACAGGAAGCAGGATTAAGGAGTAAGAATCGTTTTAAGGATGTTTAAATCCCTGTAGGCTGTGTTCTGCTGGAGGCGTGGTGTGCTCGTAATCCCCACTGTAGATCGAACTGTAATCTATTATTCCCCTGGTTTGGCCTGGACACACACACAGGCACACACATACACACACTGTACTGCAGATTGAAGCGTAATCTGTGTTATTCCCGTGGGTCTGCAGGGACCATGATCAAATGGAATTGTTTAATCTCGGTTAATTACCCATAATCCACCCTGCCAGATGTCCGCTATATGCCTCGGGAATGTGTCGGGGTCTAGGGTTGATACGAAGAGGGGAGCATGCATCCAACGGCTCAGTGACCTGGAGAGTTATTATCCGCCCCTCTCTCTTCACCCTTCTCTTCTTTCAAGTTGATCAGTGAGTCAATTGGTCGGACACAGAGACACTGAGGCAAGGAACACTGACAAGCAGTGTGTAAGTATCTGGTCACTTTGAGCTGCTGTAGTAGAGGAATAAGTCAAGGTTTATGGCCTATTCAACAACGTTGGTATGTGTCGTACGAAGGTTTGGCACAACAGCACTCGAGAGGTTGGGTCAGATGTAAAATACAGGTGAATACACTTCAATGGAGTTTAGTTTGTTGTGTAAATTATGTTCCAATGGTGTTTAAACTCCAGATAGAACTGCAGAGCAATGCACTTTGGCAGAAACACAAAGTGAGAGAGAGAGAGGGAAAGAGGTCTATGAAAGAGAGAGAGGGAGAGGGAAAGAGGTCTATGAAAGAGAGAGGGAGAGCGGTAACTTTTCATTAGACTTACTATTAGACTATTTGATACAGCCATAAAGTAGGTTTGAAAACGATCCAAATATTTGTACCTCTCAAGGATATGGGGTTGAGACATCAAACAATGTACAGTACATTCTAAAGTGATAGAGGAGAGAGAGAGATGGAAAGGAGAACAGAGATATGCAGTAGATCCTTTCTTCATGTACCAGCCTTGTTGAGAAGAGTCAAGGGTGTGGGGTAAAGTCTCTCTCTTTCTCTATCTCTCTCTCTCTCTCTCGATTTCTTCTCCCCTTTTGGACTCCTCTCTTTCCCTTAGTGTGACAGCTGGCAACACAGCTTCATACAAGTCATTGTTTTAATCTCAGTTGAAGAGAGACAGCGGGAAGGACAGAGAGAAGGATAGAGAGGGAAAGAGGGAAAGGCAGAGAGAAGGACAGAGAGAGAAAGAGGGAAAGGCAGAGAGAAGGACAGAGAGAGAAAGAGGGAAAGGCAGAGAGAGGACAGAGAGAGGACAGAGAGAGAAAGAGGGAAAGGCAGAGAGAAGGACAGAGAGAAGAACAGAGAGAGAAAGAGGGAAAGGCAGAGAGAGAAAGAGGGAAAGGCAGAGAGAAGGACAGAGAGAAGGACAGAGAGAGAAAGAGGGAAAGGCAGAGAGAGGACAGAGAGAGAAAGAGGGAAAGGCAGAGAGAAGGACAGAGAGAGAAAGAGGGAAAGGCAGAGAGAGGACAGAGAGAGAAAGAGGGAAAGGCAGAGAGAGGACAGAGAGAAGAACAGAGAGAGAAAGAGGGAAAGGCAGAGAGAGGACAGAGAGAGAAAGAGGGAAAGGCAGAGAGAAGGACAGAGAGAAGGACAGAGAGAGAAAGAGGGAAAGGCAGAGAGAGGACAGAGAGAGAAAGAGGGAAAGGCAGAGAGAAGGACAGAGAGAAGGACAGAGAGAGAAAGAGGGAAAGGCAGAGAGAGGACAGAGAGAAGAACAGAGAGAGAAAGAGGGAAAGGCAGAGAGAGGACAGAGAGAAGAACAGAGAGAGAAATAGGGAAAGGCAGAGAGAAGGACAGAGAGAGAAAGAGGGAAAGGCAGAGAGAAGGACAGAGAGAGAAAGAGGGAAAGGCAGAGAGAGGACAGAGAGAGAAAGAGGGAAAGGCAGAGAGAAGGACAGAGAGAGAAAGAGGGAAAGGCAGAGAGAAGGACAGAGAGAACGACAGAGAGAGAAAGAGGGAAAGGCAGAGAGAGGACAGAGAGAAGAACAGAGAGAGAAATAGGGAAAGGCAGAGAGAAGGACAGAGAGAGAAAGAGGGAAAGGCAGAGAGAGGACAGAGAGAAGGACAGAGAGAGAAAGAGGGAAAGGCAGAGAGAGGACAGAGAGAAGGACAGAGAGAGAAAGAGGGAAAGGCAGAGAGAGGACAGAGAGAAGGACAGAGAGAGAAAGAGGGAAAGGCAGAGAGAGGACAGAGAGAAGGACAGAGAGAGAGAGAGAACACCCCTGTTGTCCATAGTGACAGATGTTAGTGTAACAAAATGATATGATGGGGCCAGATATGGGTGGGACAGAGTTTGTCAAATACACTGCATTGAGACAGCATTGCTTTCATGCGGCGTATGCCTTTACAGTCTTTAGTCTCTTTTAAGATGGTTTGTTTCCAGAATTCTACCGTGCAATAAATCATTATGCCAATACTTAATTGTGACACATCACGTACAGTAACTGGAGACCTATTGTATTAAACCCTGAGAGATACCACATCCATCAGCCAAACAGACAATATGGTGGCAATATACTGGTTTGAATTGCTAACCCTGTTAAATATCAAAGTTAGCATATTTATGAGATGTTGGCCTTACCCAGGCCTTCTTTAAGACCCCATAGTGTTTCATGAGAGAGAGAGAGAGAGAGAGAGAGAGAGAGAGAGAGAGAGAGAGAGAGAGAGAGAGAGAGAGAGAGAGAGAGAGAGAGAGAGAGAGAGAGAGAGAGAGAGAGAGAGAGAGAGAGAGAGAGAGAGAGAGAGAGAGAGAGAGAGAGAGAGAGAGAGAGAGAGAGAGAGAGAGAGAGAGAGAGAGAGAGAGAGAGAGAGAGAGAGAGAGAGAGAGAGAGAGAGAGAGAGAGATTGCTGTATGTGTATTTTGTGTTGTATGTAAGATCACAGAACCTTGGACCTTGCAAAACACAACACTCTCCACAGAGTTAAATTTCCTTCCTACACTCTCTCTCTCACACACACACACACACATGCACTGTTCTCCTGTTGTTGATGGAAAGGTGAGAGAATGCTGTGGAATGTTCTGTGGAAAATCTAGCCTAACAAATGTGTGTGGGAATGTGAAGTTTTTCCCCCCCAAACGTGTGTATGTTAACCGTGTGTATGTGTCCTTTATCTGACTGAGCTCACGTGGTGTTTACCAGACAGATACCTGTGATGAATTGATAATGGAGAGATGGAGGGAGAGAGGGAGGGATACTGTAGATGGCGGGAGAGATGGATTGGAATGTTAAAGCCAGCATCCGCAGTAGGGTGAGACCTGCCCTGCGTTCCCACGCAGTGTAGTGTTGTCACGATACCAGAAATTTGACTTCGATACCAGGTTTAGTATCACGATACTCGATATCATCATGATACTCGATACCAAGGGAAAATAATAAGGTGTATAAGCAAATGTCACAGAGTGGCACTTGATCCAGACAGATCATTACATTTGTAATTTTAGTTTTTTTAATGTATGCATCCATGAATTATACAATCAATTTGACAGTTTGTATTTTTAGCAATCTAACTACATAATAATACATAATGCAAATAATTGATTTGAATGGTACATCTCTGTTGATAAACTGGGTCAGTCAAGATGTAGCCTAGGCCTATTTACAATACAGGTGAATGCGTATTCAATAGGAGTGTGTGCATGCGTTGAGTTATTGAGCTTGTTTTGGTTCATGGGGCTACAGATGACAAAACAATCTGTTTCCCTTCCACTTTTTTAATTGTACAGATCAATAACATTTGCATAGAAGAAGTAATCTCTTCTTTTATAAAAGTGTGCGCTGTCTCTTTAAGACCCATGACATCATTCGCACGCACGCACGCACACACACACACACACACACACACACACACACGGTTCCAGGTTCCAGCAAAGATGATCTTGATTGGGAGAGACATGAGGCAGGGGAGATGAAGTGATTTCAAATCAACAATATTTTTGCGTTATGGCTTGCAAATGATCACAAACAAGGTACTAGGGTAGTGCATTTATGTCATCTAGCAAGGAAAGTTAGTTTACAAAGCTGGAAGCTACCGGTATCTTCTTGCTTTGTAAAGTGTTCTAGCCTTTATAGACATTGTTTTGCGAACAGTAATAAACATTTTCAACATTTCAACATGCCGTGATGCATTATCCAAGTCTGATAACATTCTGTGCAGCATAAGTGGGGAGCCAACATGATGCAGTCCAGACTCCCAGTGAGTGCAGTGGTTCCTCAGGACAGGCTAGAGCTAGCAATGAGTAAGTGGATCAGGCACGATGCAGGCACAGTGCTCTGCCGCTATAAAGGGACATCGGTTGCGCTGATAGACAGACTTGATCCTCTCTCAATCAGTAGATGACATGAGAAACATTTGACAGAAGCACGGAAAGTAACAAAAATTCCAGCACCAAACTGTTTTCCAGGTTCCAGCATAGAAAAAGTACAGAAGTTTTGGTATACCGTGCAACACTACCACTGTGTGTGTGTGTGGGTGGTTGTACATCGCGAGGGGAGAGGGGAGATGTAGAGAGAGAAACAAAAATAAGGAAAAAGAGAGGGATAGAGACAGGATATGAGAAGACAGGACAGAAGAGGACCATCGTGGCCCCCAGTGTTTTCATTCTCTACTGCTCCTGTCTGTTGACGCAAACTGACCATGTGTGAGACGGTGTGTGTGTGTGTGTTGTATGTAGGTGTGCGTTTTGGGCTGTGTGACCTTGTATTAGCCCTGCTGTGGAGGGCTGTTCCGTACCTTGTAAAACACAACACTCTCCACAGAATTAAACTTCCTTCCTACACACACACACACACACACTGTTCTCCTGTTGTTGAAGGAAAGGTGGGAGAATGCTGTGGAAAATCTAGCCTAACAAATGTGTGTGGGAATGTGGAGTTTCCCCCCCCCCAAATGTGTATATGGATGTTAACCGTATGTAATGTGTCCTTTATCCGACTGTGAGGTCACGTGGTGTTTACCAGACTTGATACTAGAGGGAGGGAGGGAGGGAGGGAGGGAGGGAGAGAGAGAGAGAGAGAGAGAGAGAGAGATGGATTGGAATGTTAAAGCCAGTGTCCGCAGTAGCGTTAGGGTGAGACCCGCATTCACACCGCATTGTATGTGTGTGTGGTTGTAAATAGCGCCTTTGTGTGTGTGTTGGATTAGACTGACACTAACATGTCCTTGGTCTCCATCCTGCTTCTAAAGAGACTACTATTATTTCCCTTCTGTCATGACAAGGCCAACTGTATTTATGTGTGTGTGGGTCTGCTTTTGCTTTTCCCCCTTACGTCACCCTTACGTCACCCTTACGACACCTTATGAAGCTTCTCCCACCTCTCCTCTGCGGTTGAACACCATTCCCACTCCCTCCAGCCATCTGCTGCTAATACCTAACGTGTGTATCCGGGCATATCTTTCTTTCTTGTCCTCCTTCTTTATCGCCTGCCTCTCCTTTCCTCCCTTTCTTTGCTGCCTCTCCTCTCCTCCCCCTTTCGCTCCGTCTCATTCCGTCTTCCCTCTCCTTTACTCGCTTGCCCGTGCTATTTCGCTCTGTCGATCTCTCCATCTGGGCTGCTCGCTTCATTTTCAATCTCATCTCTCTCACCGTCTCTCTCTCTCCCCTTCTCCCGCGCTCTCTCTCCAGCTGCAGTCGTGGCCCCTCCTGTCTTTTTTTCTCTCCAGCTACCCAGCCCCTCTCTTCCCGCTGGAACACTCAGTACTAATAAACCCCCCCCCCCCCACCCCCCTCTCTCTCTCTCTCATCCAACCCTGAGTCTCCTCCTTGCTGCACCCCTCTCTGTGTCTCTGTCCCTCCCCCTTTCCCATCTCTTGCTCTACCTCTCTGTTGTTACTCCTCTCTCTTCTCTCTCTCACTCTCTTTCTCTCTCTGACACACACACACACACACACACACACACACACACACACACACACACACACACACACACACACACACACACACACACACACACACACACACACACACACACACACACACACACACACACACCACTCTCTCTCTTGCTGTCTCTCTCACACACACATTCTCTCTTTCTCTCTCTCTGCTCTTCTTGGCTCTTTATGAATTGAACACCAACCTCAGCTCCTGACTGGTTAGAATCAAATAGAGGCAACGAATGCATGCACTCTCGCTCTCTTTCTCCTTCTCTCTCGCGCTCTTTCTCCTTCCCTCTCTCGCTCTCCCTCTCTTTCTCCCTCCCTCTCTCGCTCTCTTTCTCCCTCCCTCTCTCGCTCTCTTTCTCCCTCCCTCCCTCTCTCTCTCTCACTTTCTCTCTCTCTTTCTTTCCCTCTCTCACACACACCACTCTTAGACAAATACTCACACTCTCACACACACACGCACACCTTCCCATTCAAACGCTCATGCAGGCAGCACATGCCACACACACACACACGCACCGAGACGCACTTATGCACCACACTCACACGCACATGGTCTGAGACACACACACTCATACTCCGAGACACACTCGTACAAGATGCAGGTGCACACACACAATCACATGCTCTGACACACACACACATACTCACACACACACACACTCTCACTTACATACACTCTCAGCCAGCCAGTCAGTCAGTCAGTGAGTAGAGGGCTATGTGGAGGTTGTGATGTTTTGGGACAGAAAAAACTCAGCCATGGGAAACTCCCAACGGCGACCCAAAGGCAGGCACAGAACCAAGGGGGCAACAGGTACTACCTCTCCCTCATCCCTCTTTCTCTCTATCCATATGTCCATTCATTCATTCCGTCATTCATTTATTCGTTCATCGAATCATTAAACGGCTTGGATAAATCTTGCTTTCCCTTTTTCTGCGTCACCTTCGCAGCAGCCGGGAAGAGAGAGTGGGGGGAGGGGGACAGGGTAGTGTGTGTGTGTGGATTGTACATCTGTGAGGGGTGATCCATGAGGTGATGGTGTGTATGTGCTACCAGCTCTCAGTCTCACGTCAGAATTAGACGTTCGTCCATCTTTCTCAAACCTCACATTTCAAAGTTGTTCCAAGCGTCAAATTTCGATGTTCATCCTTGTTTCTCAAACGTCAAATTTCGAAGTGTTTAGGTATTAACTCCACATTTTTAAGATTAGGGTTAAGTGTAGGCATTAACTACATTTTTTTAAATTTAACCTTTTATTTTATCAGGGAGTCATACTGAGTCCAAGGTCTCTTTTACAGATGAGTCCTGAGTCATGTACATTACAGAAAATACACACATAAAAAAATTGTAAATGTAAGCAGAAAGATAAACACGGTTAGAAAAACAAAGACATTCATCGGTAAAAATGTCCTCAATCAGCATTCTGAATTGGCCTAGAGGCACCAAAACATACATTTCTGAACATTTTGAAAATTGTTCCACAAATAAGGTGCAAAAAAAAAAATGATTTACCTAATTCAGTAGAGGCCAAAGGAATTTCCAGAGTTAGCCATACCTGAGACCCGGTGTGGTAACTCGTATTTCTAAAGTTTAGTAATGACGTTAGGTACAGCGGGAATGTTTGTAAAAGGGCTTTTATAAATTAAAACATAGCAATGTATCAACCTACGTAACATCAAAGAGGACCAACCAACTTTCTGGTAGAGAATGCAGTGATGACTGTTGCCTGTAATAAAGTGCAGTGCGCTAAGATATAAACTTCATCTAACGGAATGAAGAAGCAGCTGTGTTCATATAGATGATGTCACCATAATCTAGGACCAATAGGAACGTCGATTTAATAATCTGCTTTCTACTATTTATCGAGAGGCGTCCCGCCTCCCGCCTATTTCTATAGAAAAATGCAATTTTTATTCTCAGCGTCTTAACTAACTCATCAATATGCTTTTAAAAAGACAGCTTTTCATCTATCCAGATGCCCAAATAGTTGTAAACAGGGACACGATCAATATGGACACCATCCAATGTATGTATGTGACTCACCACCTGGATTCGGTATGTAGCAAAATTTGAATTTCTGTTTTTTACATTTGATAAAAGCAGAGACTCAGAGCTACAAAATGGTATGTCATACACTGCATTTGAGCAACAATGGGAAAGTAATTCTGCTTTGAAAGTTGATAAACTTGTAAACTCACTTTTGAGAAAATAGCATTTTACTGAGAGTTTCTGTGAGAGAGCTCTTCTTTGTCTACACCCATTCAACATCGTTCACACCCTCTTAAGCTTCAGCCCCACCCATCTCTTTGCGTTCAGAGTAGAGGTCCACCGATTATGAATACCGATACCGATTATTGGAGGACCAAAAAAGACGATACCGATTTAATCGGACAATTTAAAAAAGAAAATAAATGTTAATTTTTTAAAATTGATTTGTAATAATGACAATTACAACAATACTGAATGAACACATTTATTTTAACATAATATAATACATCAATCGAATCAATTTAGCCTCAAATAAATAATGAAACATGTTCAATTTGGTTTAAATAATGCAAAACAAAGTGTTGGAGAAGAAAGTAAAAGTGCAATATGTGCAATATGTATAAAACGTTTAAGTTCCTTGCGCAGAACATGAGAACATATGAAAGCTGGTGGTTTCTTTTAACATGAGTCTTCAATAATCCCAGGTAAGAAGTTTTAGGTTGAGGTTATTATAGGAATTATAGGACTATTTCTCTCTATACCATTTGTATTTCATATACCTTTGACTATTGGATGACTTTAGTATTGCCAGTGTAACAGTATAGCTTCCGTCTCTCTCCTCGCCCCTACCTGGGCTCGAACCAGGAACATATCGACAACAGCCACCCTCGAAGCATCGTTACCCATCGCTCCACAAAAGCCTTGCAGAGCAAGGGGAACAACTACTCCAAGTCTCAGAGCGCGTGACGTTTGAAACGCTATTAGCGCGCACCCCGCTAACTAGCTAGCCATTTCACATCGGTTACACCAGCCTAATCTCGGGAGTTGATAGGCTTGAAATCATAAACAGCGCAATGCTTGAAGCATTGCGAAGAGCTGCTGGCAAACGCACAAAAGTGCTGTTTGAATGAATGCTTACGAGCCTGCTGCTGCCTACCACCGCTCAGTCAGACTGCTCTATAAGATATCAAATCATAGACTTAATTATAACATAATAACACACAGAAATATGAGCCTTACGTCATTAATATGGTCAAATCCGGAAACTATAATTTCGAAAATAAAACATTTATTCTTTCAGTGAAATACGGAATCGTTCCGTATTTTATCTAACGGGTGGCATCCATAAGTCGAAATATTCCTGTTACATTGCACAACCTTCAATGTTATGTCATAATTACGTAAAATTCTGCGGCCCAAACTATTGCATTGACTCTGCGTGCAATGAACGCAAGAGAAGTGACACAATTTCCCTAGTTTAATATTGCCTGCTAACATGAATTTCTTTTCACTAAATATGCAGGTTTAAAAAGATATACTTCTGTGTATTGATTTTAAGAAAGGCATTGATGTTTATGGTTAGGTACATTCGTGCAACGATTGTGCTTTTTTCGCAAATGCGCTTTTGTTAAATAAATCCCTCGTTTGGCGAAGTTGGCTGTCTTTGTTAGGAAGAAATAGTCTTCACAGTTCGCAACGAGCCAGGCGGCCCAAACTGCTGCATATACCCTGACTCTGTTGCACAGAACGCAAGAGAAGTGACACAATTTCCCTAGTTAAAAGAAATTCATGTTAGCAGGCAATATTAACTAAACATGCAGGTTAAAAAATATATACTTGTCTATTGATTTAAAGAAAGGCGTTGTTTATGGTTAGATACATGTTTATGGTTAGGTACACATTGGCGCGAATGCGCTTGTTAAATCACCCGTTTGGCGAAGTAGGCTATGATTCAATGATAAATTAACAGGCATCGCATCGACTATATGCAACGCAGGACAAGCTAGATGAACTAGTAATATCATCAACCATGTGTAGTTAACTAGTGATTATGTTAAGATTGATTGTTTTTTATAAGATACATTTAATGCTAGCTAGCACCTTACCTTGGCTCCTTGCTGCACTCGCATAACAGGTAGTCAGCCTGCCACGCAGTCTCCTCGTGGAGTGCAATGTAATCGGCGTCCAAAAATGCTGATTACCGATTGTTATGAAAACTTGAAATCGGCTCAAATTCATCGGCCATTCCGATTAATCGGTCGACCTCTAGTTCAGAGCGCACACTTGACACTCTGGCCGATGATTTGTTTACCTCTGGATAACATGAAAACAGCCTAACCAGCCCTGCTGGCAACAATTTCATTACGCTTTTTTCCAATGTGTCAAGGGATGATGCTGGAGAGGAGAAGCAGGTACGGGGGGTCAAACATTTAATAGGGAACGGACATAGAACAAGACAGGAACAGCAGCAGCACACGGGTAACACAGACAAATTACAATCAATACAGCAGCAGGGAACAAAGCTGGAGAACTGACAAATATAGGGTAGGTAATAAAGAGGTGATTGAGTGAGTCCAGGTGAGTCCAATATCGATGATGCGTGTGATGAGGGAAGGCAGGTGTGCGTAAATTATGGTGGCAGGAGTGCGTAATGTAGGGCAGCCTGGCGCCCTCGTGCGCCAGGGGGGAAGAGCGGGAGCAAGCTTGACAGTACCCCCCTCTAGGAACGCCACCCGGCATCCCACCTGGGCGAACCGGCCGAGACATGGGTGCTGGGCAAGCCGGCTGGGGGTAAACTCCCCACGAACCGGCAGGGGCGTGGGAGCCTGGCGAGCCGGTTGAGGCATAGGAGCCTGACGATCCGGCGGCATATGACGTGGGATAGAAACCTGCCGAGCCAACCGAGGCAAGGAAACCTCTCGAGCCAGCTAGGACGTGGAAGCCCGACGAGCTGGCTTAGGCACCCCCGGTTCCATCGGCAAAACAAGGAAACTCCTGGGCCGGCTGGGCAAACAAGACCTGATGATCCAGCTGAGGGGGAGGAGCGGGAGCAGGCGTGACACAATGTTTACTGACACCAGCCATATTCAACGGGTGTTGTACACTTTAGCTTAAGACATGTAGCTAGCTACCTAGGTAAGCAATGAACCTAGCTAGGTAAACAACATGTACGATCACACACATCACGTCACGCCACCTAACGTTAGCTAGGGAGCCAGCCAGCTAACGCTAGCTAACAGTACACTTTAGCTTGAAATGAAACCACTTTCTGACAAAATTTGAAACGTGTAATATCTGAAAATGTAGCTAGCTAGACTATTTTACCCGTATACATCATTATGCATGATGGACACGTCTCTCTCTGTCACGAATCCATGCCACAAATACCATTAGTTTGAAAACGTAATCAGGAAACAGGTGTTTTCCCATCTCTTTAGCTATCAAACTTTAATTCCACTGATTTCAAAACTCGATCCTCCAGAAAGTGGAGAGCAAAATTTATGCAGCTACATTTTAAAAAATCCGCCTTCGACAGGATTACCAACACAGATTGACCAGCTCAAATAGACAAAAGCCCTCTATATGGCAGACCAATCTAAACTCATCTGTCTGCATGTCCAGCCCACTCATTATCTCAGCCAATCATGGCTAGTGGGAAGGTTGCTGTCTTTTTATGTGGCTTAACCTAGGCTCGTAATTTAACCATTTTATTTGTATTTATAGATGGCATACAAGTTTGTTATTATGGCACATGAAAGCCATAAAACGCATTTTGATAAAGAAATATTTTTTTCTCACTTTTGTGAAGGGGGAGTACATGGGCCGCCGTCCAAACCTTGGGGATAGTACCGGATATAATCGTCAGGTTAAAAATACTGGTTCATGATTCAGCGATCAGGGGTGCAGAGAGCTGCAGCAAAAATGGATTAAGCATATCAGCCCCAGTGAATTTTGTTACATCAATCTTAAGCAAGGCATCTAGCACATCACAGATAGTAAAATTACATTTTAAAAAATCACTAGAAGTTGACGTGTTAACTGTCGAGTCAGCTAGAGGCTGGCAGAGGGAAGAGCTGTCGATTGACTGACCAGGGTCAATTAAACCACCGTCTCTCTCAAATAAAAAGCATGCCAAGATAAAATGATGATTAAAAGCATCACTTATCCGTTTCTTCTCAGTTATGATGCCAGAGTCAGACAGAGCGTGCTTAGGCAGGGAAGAAGAAGAATTGGTATGCTTTAGTGCATTTACTGTTTTCCAAAATTTTGAAGGATCACCAGCAGAGTCAGAGATAGCTTAAAAAGTAGCTTGATTTAGCTTTCCTGATCAAAATTGCCAGTCCTCTAAACAGTCAGTTTTCCTTGCTTTGGCCCGGGCCCGATTTGTCATCTGAATGAGCTCAGATAGATCTAACCCTTGGTTTTCTTCTGAACTATCCTTTCACTCTGAATTGTTTAAAAAGAGTGTGTTTATCTACCAGAGAAACGATTATGGAGAATGCATATTCTAGAGCCAACTCATGGTCAGGAATACAGGAGATGGTGGCTAAATCAGAGTAGAACACGTCATGTAAAAACCCTTGAGGAGAGAGAACTTTGAAAAATGTCTCTTCTTAATTTAACATTGGATTAGTGTTTTGCTGTTTCGTATCTCTAATAGATACTATGGGACAATGATCACTGAGATCAAACGCAAATACTCCACAAGCCAAATATTTATGGCGATTACTAGTAAGAATTAAATCAATCAAGGAGGAGTTAACAGGGTTTTTCATATTTAGCCATGTAGGTTTTGATATCAATTGAATCAGATTAAAATCAATGCATATACTATTAAATTGTTCTGAGGCCGGGATTAGCCAATCCAGATTCAAATCGCCTAAAATGACCAACTCCGACGACAGAAAAGGTGTTAAACACTCAGATACAGTTGAAGGCGGAAGTTTACATACACTCAGGTTGGAGTCATTACAACTATTATTTCAACCACTCCACAAATTTCTTGTTAACAAACTATAGTTTTGGCAAGTCGGTTAGGACATCTACTTTGTGCATGACACAAGTAATTTTTCCAACAATTGTTTACAAACAGATTTTTTCACTTCTAATTCACTGTATCACAATTCCAGTGGGTCAGAAGTTTACATACACTAAGTTGACTGTGCCTTTAAACAGCTTGGGAAATTCCAGAAAACTATGTCATGGCTTTAGAAGCTTCTGATAGGCTGATTGACATCATTTGAGTCAATTGGAGGTGTACCTGTGGATGTATTTCAAGGCCTACCTTCAAGCTCAGTGACTCTTTGCTTGACATCATGGGAAAATCAAAAGAAATCAGCCAAGACCTCAGAAAAAATGTAGACCTCCACAAGTCTGGTTCATCCTTTGGAGAAATGTCCAAACGTCTGAAGGTACAATGTTCATCTGTACAAACAATAGTATGCAAGTATAAACACCATGGGACCACGCAGCCGTCATACCGATCAGGAAGGAGATGCGTTCTGTCTCCTAGAGATGAACGTAATTTGGTGCGAAAAGTGCAAATCAATTCCAGAACAACAGCAAAGTACCTTGTCAAGTTGCTGGAGGAAACAGGTACAAAAGTGTCTATATCCACAGTAAAACGAGTCCTATATCGACATAACCTGAAAGGCCGCTCAGCAAGGAAGAAGCCACTGCTCCAAAACCGCCATTTAAAAAAAGCCTATGGTTTGCAACTGCACATGGGGACAAAGATCGTACTTTTTGGAGAAATGTCCTCTGGGCTGATGAAACAAAAATAGAACTGTTTGGCCATAATGACCATCATTATGTTTGGAGGAAAAAGGGAGAGGCTTGCAAGCCGAAGAACACCATCCCAACTGTGAAGCACAGGGGTGGCAGCATCATGTTGTGGGGGTGCTTTGCTGCAGGAGGGACTGGTGCACTTCACAAAATAGATGGCATCACGATGAAGGGAAATAATGTGGATATATTGAAGCAACATCTCAAGACATCAGTCAGGAAGTTAAAGCTTGGTTGCAAATGGACAATGATCCCAAGCATACTTCCAAAGTTGTGGCAAAATGGCATAAGGACAACGAAGTCAAGGTATTGGAGTGGCCATCACAAAGCCCTGACCTCAATCCTATAAAAAATTTGTGGGCAGAACTGAAAAAGCGTGTGCGAGCAAGGAGGCCTACAAACCTGACTCAGTTACACCAGCTCTGTCAGGAGGAATGGGCTAAAATTCACCCAACTTATTGTGGGAAGCTCGTGGAAGGCTACCTGAAACTTTTGACCCAAGTTAAACAATTGAAAGGCAATGCTACCAAATACTAATTAAATGTATGTAAACCTCTGACCCACTGGAAATGTGATGAAAGAAGTTGAAGCTGAAATAAATCATTCTCTCAACTATTTTTCTGACATTTCACATTCTTAAAATAAAGTGGTGATGCTAACTGACTTAAGACAGGGAGTTTTTACTAGGATTAAATGTCAGGAATTGTGAAACTGAGTTTAAATGTATTTGGCTAAGGTGTATGTAAACTTCCGACTACAACTGTATGTGTAAGATGGCGATAGTTTGTTTATTTGCGTTGTTTGTAACTGATTTTTTTACTTATTTTGTACATAATGTTGCCGCTACCATCTCTTATGACCGAAAATAACTTCTAGACATCAGGACTGCGATTACTCACCACGGACGAGCAGAATCTTATTTTTCCTTTCACGACTCTGACGAGCCCGACGGGAAGGATATACTGCTTCCTCGGGAACAGGCCCCGATCTCCGTGATCTGCATGAATAAACCCCCACTTCCCACCATTCTGCTTGCAAATGTGCAATCTTTGGACAGTAAAATCGACGAGTTACGCTGGAGATTAAACTACCAATGGGACATTTAAAAACGAACATTTTATGCTTCACGGAGTCGTGGCTGAACGACGACAACATCAACATACAGCTGGCTGGTTATGCAATGTATCGGCAGGATAGAACAGCGGCGTCTGATAAGACAAGGGGCGTCGGTCTGTTTGTTTTTGTAAACAACAGCTGGTGAATAATATCTAAGGAAATCTCGAGCTATTGCTCGCCCTTGGTAGAGTATCTCATGATAAGCTGTAGACCACACTACCTACCGAGAGAGTTTTCATCTGTATTCTGTGTAGCTGTTGACATACCACCACAGTCAGAGGCTGGCACTAAGACATCGTTGATTGAGCCATAAGCAAACAAGAAAATGCTCACCCAGAGGTGGCACTCCAGCATCTGCACTGAGCTAAAGGCTAAAGCTGCCACTTTCAAGGAGCGGGACTCTAACTCGGAAGCTTATAAGAAATCCTGCTATACCCTCCGAAGAACCATCAAACAGGCAAAGCTTAAATACAGGACTAAGATTGATTCATACTGCACGGGCTCTGACGCTCGTCGGATGTGGCAGGGCTTGCAAACCATTACAGACTACAAAGGGAAGCACAGCCAAGAGCTGCCCAGTGACACGAGCCTACCAGACGAGCTAAACAACTTCTATGCTCGCTTTGAGGCAAATAACACTAAAACATGCATGAGAGCACCAGCTGTTCCGGAAGACTGTGTGATCACGCACTCTGCAGCCGATGCGAGTAAGATCTTTAAGCAGGTCAACATTCACAAGGCCGCAGGGCCAGACGGATTACCAGGACGTGTACTGAGAGCATGCGCTGACCAACTGGCAAGTGTCTTCACTGACATTTTCAACCTCTCCCTGTCCGAGTCTGTAATACCAACATGTTTTAAGCAGACCACCATAGTCCCTGTGCCCAAGAACACTAAGGTAACCTGCCTAAACAACTACCGACCCGTAGCACTCACGTCTGTAGCCATGAAGTGCTTTGAAAGGCTGGTCATGGCTCACATCAACAACATTATCCCAGAAACCCTAGACCCACTCCAATTTGCATACCGCCCCAACAGATCCACAGATGATTCAATCTCCATTGCACTCCACACTGCCCTTTCCCACCTGGACCAAAGGAACACCTATGTGAGAATGCTATTCATTGACTTCAGCGTTCAACACCTTAGTCCCCTCAAAGCTCATCAATAAGCTAAGGTCCCTGGGCCTAAACAACTCCCTCTGCAATTGGATCCTGGACTTCCTGACGGGCCGCCCCCAGGTGATAAGGGTAGGTAAAAACACATCCGCCACATTGATCCTCAACACAGGGGCCCCTCAGGGGTGCGTGCTCAGTCCCCTCCTGTACTCCCTGTTCACTTATGACTCCATGGCCAGGCACGACTCCAGCACCATCATTCAATTTGCAGATGACACAACAGTGGTAGGCCTGATCACCCACAATGACTAGACAGCCTATAGGGAGGAGGTCTGAGACCTGGCCGTGTGGTGCCAGGACAACAACCTCTCCCTCAATGTGATCAAGACAAAGGAGATGATTGTGGACTACAGGAAGAAGAGGACCGAGTATGCCCCCATTCTCATCGACAGGGCTGCAGTTAAGCAGGTTGAGAGCTTCAAGTTCCTTGGTGTCCACATCACCAACAAACTAACATGGTCCAAGCACACCAAGACAGTCGTGAAGAGGGCACGACAATGCCTATTCCCCCTCGGGAGACTGAAAAGATTTGTCATGGGTCCTCAGATCCTCAAAATGTTCTACAGCTGCACCATCGAGAGCATCCTGACTGGTTGCATCACATCACCTCCACCCTACCTGATACTCTAGACCCACTCCAATTTGCTTACCGCCCCAATAGGTCCACAGACGATGCAATCGCCATCACATTGCACACTGCCCTATCCCATATGGACAAGAGGAATACCTATGTAAGAATGCTGTTCATTGACTACAGCTCAGCATTCAACACCATAGTACCCTCCAAACTCATCATTAAGCTTGAGACCCTGGGTCTCGACCCCGCCCTGTGCAACTGGGTCCTGGACTTTCTGACGGGCCGCCCGCCAGGTGGTGCTGCAGGAAACAACACCTCCATCCCGCTGATCCTCAACACTGGGGCCCCACAAGGGTGCGTTCTCAGCCCTCTCCAGTACTCCTTTTTCACCCATGACTGCGTGGCCATGCACACCTCCAACTCAATCATCAAGTTTGCAGACGACACTACAGTGGTAGGCTTGATTACCAGCAACGACAAGACACCCTACAGGGAGGAGGTGAGGGCCCTTGGAATGTGGTGTAAGGAAAATAACTCAACATCAACAAAACAAAGGAGATAATCGTGGATTTCCGGAAACAGCAGAAGGAGCACCCCCTATCCACAACGACGGGACAGTAGTGGAGAAGGTGGAACGTTTTAAGTTCCTCGGCGTACACATCACGTACAAACTGAAATGGTCCACCCACACAGACAGCATGGTGAAGAAGGCGCAACAGCGCAACAGCGCCTCTTCAACTTCAGGAGGCTGAAGAAATTTGGCTTGTCACCTAAAACCCTCACAAACTTTTACAGATGCACAATCGAGAGCATCCTGTCGGGTTGTATCACCGCCTGCTACGGCAACTGCACCCCCCTCAACTGCAAGACTCTCCAAACTACCTGCCCTCCAGGTCATCTACAGCACCCGATTTCACAGAAAGGCCAAAAAGATCAAGGACAACAACCACCCAAGCCACTGCCTGTTCACCCCGCAATCATCCAGAAGGCGAGGTCAGTACAGGTGCATCAAAGCTGGGACCGAGAGACTGAATAACAGCTTCTATCTCAAGGCCATCAAAATGTTAAACAGCCATCACTAACATAGAGAGGCTGCTGCTGCCAACATACAGACTCAAATCACTGGGCACTTTAATAAATTGATTTAATAAAGGTATAACTAGTCACTTTAAATAATTCCACTTTAATAATGTTCACATATCCTACATTACCCATCTCATATGTATGTACTGTATTTTATTCCATCTATTGCATCTTGCCTATGCCGCACGGCCATGGCTCATCCATTTATTTATGTGTACATATTCTTATTCCATCCACTTACGTTTGTGTGTATAACGTAGTCGTTGTGAATTTGTTAGATTACTTGTTAGATATTACTGTACTGTCGGAACTAGAAGCACAAGCATTTCGCTACACTTGCATTAACATCTGCTAAACATGTGTATGTGACCAATACAATTTGATTTGATTTAGGTGCATTAGCCCAAACTCTCTACGAGATTTAAAGTCAGAGCGGGTATTCAGCTCATTCCCATCAGAGCTAACAGGGATAGGGTCATCTGCAGCTATTTGTTGAGTGAGCTGAGACCTTGCCAAGGTCTCTGGCCAACCACGTGAGAGCAGAGCAGACTGAGCATTTGACAGACCTCCCTCAAGTCGGTGCATGCTGGGGCGGGAACTGGGGGAGCAGTTTTGGCAGAGCAGTCTTCCCTGAATGAAGCTCCCCCCAAAGGAGTGGAGCTGCTGCAGGGGACCGGAGTGGCTGCCAATGGCCCTTTCTGGGTGTGCACAGGAGGTTGTGGGGGGAATTGAGGAGGGTGGTGTGAACGGCAGTGTGGCTAGTGAAGCTTCAAACTCTCTGCATATGAGGGCTGATGATGTGAATGGTACATGGTGTGGACTGCATCATGTGGTGCACTACCCTCAACAGAGTTTTGTCAGACCCTAGGGTAGTAGTCGGTGCTGTGTAGAGCTGGGTTGAGTTGAGGTGGGACTGGTCTAGTAGAGCTGTGCTGTGATGGGCCAGGTCTGGTAGAGCTGCGAGGTGGGCCTGGTCTGGTAGAGCTGTGCTGTGATGGAAAAGGTTTGGTAGAGATGTGCTGTGATGGACCGGGTCTGGTTGTTCTGTGCTGTGATAGTCTGGTAGAGCTGTGCTGTGATGGGCCGCGTCTGGTTGTGCTGTGCTGTGATGGGCCGAGCCTGGTTGAGCTGTACTGAGGCTGGCCGTGTCTGGTAGAGCTGTGCTAAGGCGGGCCAGGTCTGGTTGAGCTGTGCTGTGATGGGCCGGGTCTGATTTAGCTGTGCTGAGGCGAGCCGGGTCTGGTTGTCTCTCCGCTGGCTGAAGGGTCTATTTCTCTCTTACCAGAGGCTGCCTCTGCATATGTGGGCTGGCAGTAAAGCTGAGATATGGGCTAGGCTGGGGTACCCTCCTATTGGTCACTATTTGTCCTACCCCTAGAGTACAGTCCAGTGCTATGAAGGGTTGTGGGGGGCTGAGCTGGGCTGGTTCTGGTTCTGGCACCTTTGGGCTTAGCTGGGTTGGTCCTTGCACCGCCTGGCTGAGCTGGGTTGGTTCTGGCACCGCCGGGCTAAGCTGGTCTGGGTCTTGCGCCGCTGGGCTTGGACATGTTTGTAGGGGCTGGAGATGTCTGTGTTTAGCTCAGCTGAGATGAGATTGGCCTACTCTCTCTCCTTGGATAGCGAGGAGGTGGGGGAGCTCTGTTGCTGGCCTGGTATGATTGTGGAACTCTGCCTAACGTGGCATCCTTCAGGGCCTTGTCAAAGACTCTGACTCCCTTATGGTCCAGGTGTACATGGTCGTACAAGAGCTCACATGTCAGGGTGTGGTGGTGAGAGATGCTGACATTGGTAGTCAGCGAGGAGCAGTCCATGGTGATTTCTTTTGGTTGACATTTAGGATCATTTGCCAGGGGAGATCTTTCCTTGGTAAAAGTGGGAATATAATCATGTTTGTCCTTGGGAACAGGGTGTGTGCTTTCTCTGCCACCTTTCTCACTTTTTCATCCACTCTTTCTCCTTTTGTGCGCAGGTCATTTGTCCCAGTATGTCGGACACGGTTGTCAGCGTTTTCATGCAGTTGTAGTGCACTGTCAGTAGAGGGACACCAGAATTTAGCCGTCTGGGGAGTAGTCTCCTATCTTACAGATACTTCCCATTAGAGTCTATCAGAACTGCAGTTTTGGGAGGTATGCTGGGTTGAACTGGATCCTGTCCCCTGTCCACTGGAGGTGTGTTCGGGTGAACATGGTCAGACTGCTGGGAGGTTGGCGAGGCAGGGTAGGCTGTGGCGGGCTGGGAGGTTGGCAGGTCAGGGTATACTGTGGCAGGCTGGGAGGTTGGCAGGTCAGGGTAGGCTGTGGCGGGCTGGGAGGTTGGCAGGTCAGGGTAGGCTGTGGCAGGCTGGGAGGTTGGCAGGTCAGGGTATACTGTGGCAGGCTGGGAGATTGGCAGGTCAGGGTAGGCTGTGGCGGGCTGGGAGGTTGGCAGGTCAGGGTATACTGTGGCAGGCTGGGAGATTGGCAGGTCAGGGTGGACCCTAAGAGGATGAGGGGCTTGTGAAGCAGATGGGGTGAAGGCTGCACTGGGTTCAGGAGTACCTGGGCTTCTAACAGGCTGATGGGGCTGCTCTGTTGGTGGCATGGTTAGAAGCTGCTGACAGAGGGCATGGATATCCCTCTCGCTCTGCTGCAGCTCCACCTTTACCACACGCAGCTCCTCTTGCAGGGCATCGTTGGTCTGTGTCATTTGTTCAGTGTTCTGTCTTAACTGTTCTATTGAAGCACAGCTCCTCTTGGAGGGCATCGTTGGTCTGTGTCATTTGTTCAGTGTTCTGTCTTAACTGTTCTATTGAAGCACAGCTCCTCTTGGAGGGCATCGTTGTTCTGTGTCATTTGTTCAGTGTTCTGTCTTAACATCTGTCTCAACTGTTCTATTGAAGCACAGCTCTCCTGGAAATGCCTCTTCCATCAGCGTCCGGACAGTGTCACATTCTTGTTGTTTGCTCTCCCTGAATTCCATCATCTCAAAGTGTATCGAAGTGTGTGTGAAGGTCCTGCGTCAGTGCTTTTGGTACTGCATGGCTGGATTACTACAGGGTTTTTAATTATACTGTCTATGCTGTGTTGTCTCTCATCCAGAGAGAGAGAGGGAAAGAGAGAGAGAGGAAGAGAGAGCGGCCAGATCGCTCAAGATTGACTTCGAAATTGGACTTCTGTCCATGTCCAGAGAACGTCGGGAAATTCCTTCAAAACCGGCCACTATGGGGAAACAGTGAGCCCTATTATCATCAAGTACACTTGGGTTGTGCCAGGGCATTGTGGATGGGGGTGGCAGATGGGTGTAATCCCATGACTCCAGATCTGAAGGTTGTGTGCTCAATCCCAGTGGTAGACACTTGTTTTATTTTTTATTTTTATTTTTTTGACCCTATCCCAAACCTTAACATTTAGCCTATCTTAAAGACTTTCTCCGGTACTTTTGTACACTTTTTAGCCGGTAGTTCTGAAAGTACCGCTCACCACCCAAAGTGGTCCCTGAAAATTGCGTATTACGTCACCATATGTGCAGATATGTGCACCACTTCATTGCTCTCTCTCGCTCTCTCTGCTGTGTCCACTGAGCCATTGGGCCCTTCCTGCTAGCCATTGGGCCCTTCCTGTCACTCAAATGGCAAGGGGCTGAACCTCATGGGCTGGAACTCTAATTACTAGGGGGGTGGCCCACATGGTCCAAGTTTGCAGTGCTCAAAATGGCGTGCACAGCTTCCAGAAAAGTCACTTTCAAACTAGGGATTTTGTGGCTAATTGAGGTAAGACACTAATTCTGCTCATAGATTATGCATGTATGGACTACACATTGACACATGCAGCCCAAAGCAGGAGGTTTATTAAAACCGTGAGATCTTGTTAGAGAGAGAGAGAGAAAGACAGTGGGAGAGCAAGAGAGGGAAGGAGAAGGAGATGGTGGAGAGGGAGTAGGGAGATGAAAAAATGAAAGGGAGAGAGAGAGTTGGAAAGCAAGAGTGGGAATGGGTAGGAGAGGGGGGAGATGGAAGAGGGAGAAAAGATGAGTACGCAAATCTGTCCCCTCATTCCCTGGTTTACTGATAAAGGAGGAGAGGAAAATAGGGGAAGGAAACGAGGAGGGAGAGAGAAGCAGAGGGGCTGAGATGTAGAGGGAAGAGCAATGATTTGGAACAGAGAGAAGAGAGCTGGGTTGAGAGTGGGAACAGATGGAGAGAGGAGGAGAATAAGACAAGGAATAATTTTTTTCTGTATCCCCTTATTGCTGTAAAGGGGACAGGCATATACACACACAGAACACACAGTGACAACCTTATACAAGCAAAGTCTCGGTCTCTCCACGCCATTATTGTTATGGTAGTCCATCGTATCCAATGATGACTTCCACTTCTGCATTTTATTTAACCTTTATTTAACTAGACAAGTCAGTTCTTATTTACAATGACAGCCTACCCCAGCTAACCCAAACGACACTGGGCCAATTGTGCACCACCCTATGGGACTCCCAATCACGGCCAGTTGTGATACAGCCTGGAATCGAACCAGGGTCTGTAGCGAAGCCTCTAGCACCGAGATGCAGTGCCTTAGACCGCTGCGCCACTCGGGTGCATCGGCAGGACAGAGCAGCTACGTCTGGTAACACGACGGGCGGCGTGTGTGTTTATTTGTCAATAACAGCTGGTGCGCGATGTCTAATATCACAGAAGTCTCGAGGTATTGCTTGCTTGAGTTAGATTACCTCATGATAAGCTGTAGACCACACTATCTACCAAGTGAGTTCTCATCTATATTATTCGTAGCCAAACTGATGCTGGCACTAAAGCCGCACTCAACAAGAAGTATAAGGCCATAAGCAAACAAGAAAATGCTCACCCAGAAGCGGTGCTCCTAGTGGCCAGGGACTTTAATGCAGGCAAACTTAAATCCGTTTTACCTAATTTCTACCATCATGTCAATTGTGCAACCAAGAGGGAAAAAAACTCCACACACAGAGATGTATACAACGCTCTCCCTTGACCTCCATTTGGCAAATCTGACCATAATTCTATCCTCCTGATTCGCAAAACACCAGTCTCAACGTCAACAGTGAAGAGGCGAATCCGGGATGCTGTCCTTCTAGGCAGAGTTGCAAAGAAAAAGCCATATCTCAGACTGGCCAATAAAAAGAAAAGATTAAGATGGGCAAAAGAACACAGACACTGGACAGAGGAACTCTGCCTAGAAGGCCAGCATCCCGGAGTTGCCTCTTCACTGTTGACGTTGAGACTGGTGTTTTGCGGGAACTGTTTAATGAAGTTGCCATTTGAGGACTTGTGAGGCGTCTGTTTCTAAAACTAGACACTCTAATGTACTTGTCCTCTTGTCATTTGTGCACCGGGGCCTCCCAGTCCTCTTTCTGTTCCGGTTTGAGCCAGTTTGCACTGTTCTGTGAAGGGAGTAGTACACAGCGTTGTACCAGATCTTCAGTTCCTTGGCAATTTCTCGCATTGAATAGCCTTCATTTCTCAAAACAAGAATAGACTGACGAGTTTCAGAAGAAAGTTCTTTGTTTCTGGCCATTTTGAGCCTGTAATTGAACCCACAAATCCTGATGCTCCACATACTCAACTAGTGTAAAGAAGGCCAGTTGTATTGCTGCTTTAATCAGAACAACAGTTTTCAACTGTGCTAACATAATTGCAAAAGGGTTTTCTAATGATCAGTTAGCCTTTTAAAATGATAAACTTGGATTAGCTAACACAACGTTCCATTGGAACACAGGAGTGATGGTTGCTGATAATGGGCCTCTGTACGCCTATGTATATATTCCATAAAAATCTGCCGTTTCCAGCTACAATAGTAATTTACAACATTAACAATGTCTACACTGCATTTCTGATCAATTTGATGTTATTTTAATGGACAAAAATTAGATTTTCTTTCAAAAACAAGGACATTTCTAAGTGACCCGAAACTTTTGAACGGTGGTGTATGTGTTATGGCTTTACATCCCCTGCTATATTGTGGATAGAGAGTTACCTGTCTAACAGAACACAGAGGGTGTTCTTTAATGTAAACCTCTCAAACATAATCCAGGTAGAGTCAGGCATTCCCCAGGACAGCTGTCTAGGCCCCTTACTTTTAAAAATCTTTACTAATGACCTTCCACTGGCTCTGAGTGTCTTTGTATGCTGATGACTCAACACTATACACGTCAGCTACCACATAAAGTGAAATCACTGGAACACTTAACAAAGAGCTGCAGTCAATTTCAGAATGGGTGGCAAGTTAGTCCTACATATTTAAAAAACTAAAAGTATTGATTTTGGACAAATCATTCACTAAATCCTTAACCTCAACTAAGTCTTGTAATGAATAATATGGACATTTAGCAATTTGAGCTGTCCTGGTCAAAACATATTGATGCATGCAACAGTAGCTAAAATGGGGAGAGGTCTGTCCATAATAAAGCTCTGCTCTGCCATCTTAACACTGTTATCAACAAGGCAGGTCCTACAGGCTCTAGTTTTGTCGGACTACTGTCCAGTTGTGTGGTCAGGTGCCAGCAAGAGGGACTATTGAAAATTACAATTGGCCCAGAACGCATATCAATCTCTCCTGGCTCAAGGTAGAGGAGACATTGACTATCCCTTCTTGTATTTGTGAGAAGTATTGACATGTTGAATGCACCGAGCTGTCTGTTTAAATTACTAGCACACAGATCAGATACCCCACAAGACATGCCACCAGAGGTCTCTTCACAGACCCCAACTATGGGAGGCACACAGTACTACTTAGAGCCATGACTACATGGAATTCTATTCCACATCAAGTAACTCATGCAAGTTGTAAAAACGGATAAAAAAAAAAAAGTTAAAAATACACCTTATGGAACAGCGGGGACTGTGAAAAGACACACACCCAGGTACGGACACACGCATACACACATGATAACATACGCAAGATACACACAGGTACACATGGATTTTGTGTTGTAGAGTAGTGGCCTGAGGGCCCACACTTAATGTGTTGGGAAATCTGTTGTGAAATGTATTGTAATGTTTTAAAAACTGTATATAACTGCCTTAATTTTGCTGGACCCCAGGAAGAGTAGCTGCTGCCTTAGGATCCATAATAAATACACATCTAAATAGTAGTGGAGTCGTTTTAACATGAATGAACATGACTAAAAAGCCATATGGTATGAAAGCCCAAACAAAACAACATGGGAAATACTATTGTTTCATTGCACTTTTCACTGGCGGTCCCTCAGGTTGTGGCAGGGGGACACATATTTGGTTGCCAAAACTGTCTTCTTATCTTCAGCTGTTGCTTATGTACATGCATATTCTCTCTCTCTCTCTCTCTCTCGCTCTCCGTCTCACTCTCGTGCTCTCGCTCTCTCTCGCTCCATCATTTTCTCTCGCTCCATCATTCTCCCTGCATCTCTCTCTCATATTTGGCTGCCAAAACTGCCTTATCTTCAGCTGTTGCTTATTTACATGCATATTCTCTCTCTGTCTCTCTCTCGCTCTCTCTCTCTCTCTCTCTCTCTCTCTCTCTCTCTCTCTCTCTCTCTCTCTCTCTCTCTCAATTTTTCAATTAAATTTGCTTTATTGGCTTGATGTAACAATGTACATATTGCCAAAGCTTACTTTGGATATTTACAATATTAAAAAAGTAAGAATCAAAATTGTCAACGGGACAACAATAACCAAGGGTCAAAATAACCATACATTGAACAATAAGCATAGAGGACATGTGCAGGTTGGTTGGTCTGTCAGACACTGTCCCTCATCTTATGGCAGGCAGCAATGTAGTGCGCTGCCAACTTACAGCTCTCTGCGTCCTCGCCCAACAGGACGGGTAGCCTATCCTTATCAGAGAGGTCCATGAAACCTTGAATAAAGGTTTCAGATTTGGGGTAAAGACACTCTCTAATTGTTTTATATTTTTGACATTTAGTCAGGAAATGCAGCTCTGTCTCAAGTTGTGCAGTGGTTGCACAGCCTTTCCTCTACAGGGAGCCAGGTTTTTCTGTGTCTACCCTTCTCAATGGCAAGGCTGTGCTCACTGAGCCTGTACTTTGTCAAGGTTTTTCTAAGGTTTTGATCAGTAACCATGGTCAAATAGTTATCCATGGTGTACTGTCAATTTAGGGCCAGATAGCACTGCATTTTGCTTTTGCTTGTTTCCAAATAAGCAATGTAATTTTGTTCTGACTGTGTTGTAATTTGTTTTATTCTGATTGATTGGATGTTCTGGTCCTGAGGCTTCAGTGTGTTAGTAGAACAGGTTTGAACTCAGTCCCAGGACCAGTTGGATGAGCCCCAGGACCACCCATTCTTCATAAGTCCCGAGATCGGTGTGGAAGAACTTGACTGGCCTACACAGAGCCCTGACCTCAACCCCATTGAACACCTTTGGGATGAATTGGAGCACCGACTGCCAGCCAGGTCTAATCACCCAACATCAATGCCCGACCTCACTAATGCTCTTGTGGCTGAATGGAAGCAAGTCCCTGACATCTAGTGGAACTACTTCCCAGAAGAGTGGAGGCTTTTATATTAGCAAAGGGGGACCAACTCCATATTAATGCCCATGATTATGGAATGAGATGTTCGATGAGCAGGTGTCCACATACCTTTGGCCATGTAGTGTGTTTATTTATATATATATATATATATACAGCTGAAGTCGGAAGTTTACATACACATAGATTGGCGTCATTAAAACTAGTTTTTCAACCACTCCACACATTTCTTGTTAACAAACTCTAGTTTTGGCAAGTCGGTTAGGACATCTACTTTGTGCATGACACAAGTAATTTTTCCAACAATTGTTTACAGACAGATTATTTCACTTATAATTCACTGTATCACAATTCCAGTGGGTCAGAAGTTTACGTACACTATGTTGACTGTGCCTTTAAACAGCTTGGAAAATTCTAGAAAATGATGTCATGGCTTTAGAAGCTTCTGATAGGCTAATTGACATCATATGAGTCAATTGGAGGTGTACCTGGGGATGTATTTCAAGGCCTACCTTCAAACTCAGTGCCTCTTTGCTTGACATCATGGGAAAATCAAAAGAAATCAGCCAAGACTTCAGATAAAAAATTGTCTGGTTCATCCTTTGGAGAAATTTCCAAATGCCTGAAGGTACAACGTTCATCTGTACAAACAATAGTACGCAAGTATTATCACCATGGGACCACGCAGCCTTCATACCGCTCAGGAAGGAGACGTGTTCTGTCTCCTAGAGATGAACGTACTTTGGTGCGAAAAGTGCAAATTAATCCCAGAACAACAGCAAAGGACCTTGTGAAGATGTTGGAGGAAACGGGTACAAAAGTATCTATATCCACAGTAAAACGAGTCCTATATCGACATAACCTGAAAGGCCATTCAGCAATGAAGAGGCCGCTGCTCCAAAACCACCATAAAAAAGCCAGACTATGGTTTTCAACTGCACATGGGGACAAAGATCGTACTTTTTGGAGTAATGTCCTCTGGGCTGATGAAACAAAAATGGAACTGTTTGGCCATAATGACCATCATTATGTTTGGAGGAAAAAGGGAGAGGCTTTCAAGCTGAAGAACACCATCCCAACCGTGAAGAACGAGGGTGGCAGCATCATGTTGTGTGGGTGCTTTGCTGCAGGAGGGACTGGTGCACTTCACAAAATAGATCGCATCATGAGGATGGAAAATGATGTGGATATATTGAAGCAACATCTCAAGACATCAGTCAGGAAGTTAAAGCTTGGTCGCAAATGGGTCTTCCAAATGGACAATGACTCCAAGCATCCTTTTCAAAGTTGTGGCAAAATGGCTTACGGACAACAAAGGCAAGTTATTGGATTGGCCATCATAAAGCCCTGACCTCAATCCCATAGAAAATTTGTGGGCAGAACTGAAAAAGCGTGTGCGAGCAAGGAGACCTTCAAACCTGACTCAGTTACACCAGCTCTGTCAGGAGGAATGGGCCAAAATTCACCCAACTTATTGTGGGAAGCTTGTGGAAGGCTACCCGAAACGTTTGACCCAAGTTAAACAATTTCAAGGCAATGCTACCAAATACTAATTGAGTGTATGTAAACTTCAGACCCACTGGGAATTTGATAGAGAAATAAAAGCTGAAATAAATAATTCTCTCTACTATTATTCTGACATTTCTCAGTCTTAAAATAAAGTGGTTATCCTAACTGACCTAAAACAGGGAATTTGTACTTGGATTAAATGTCAGGAATTGTGAAAAACTGAATTTAAATGTATTTGGCAAAGGTGTATGTAAACTTCTGACTTCAACTGGATATACAGGGTTGGGATGTAACTGATTTCATGTGGTCAGTTACATGTAGTGTGATTACAAAAAACTGTACCTGTAATCAGATTACAGATACTTTAAAAAAAACTTGCGATTACTTCTTGGATTACTTTTAAATTTAGAAAGGATGTTTGCGAAAAAAAAAATATTATGACAGCTTTCAGTTTTGTCAATGACATTCAATTCAGCATTGAAAAAAAGGCGCACGTTTGTTCCACCTGAGCGAGTCTGATCACAAGTCAGAAACTTGGGAAAGTAACTGAAAGTAATCAGATTGTGTTTCGGTAATCTAAAAGTTGCATTACTGATAACAATTTTTGATAGGTAACTGTAACGGATTACATTTAGTAACCTACCCAACCCTATTATATATATGGCTGACTGTAGGTTATGCAGTCTCTCTGTGATTCCATCTCTCTCTGCTGCTATACAACGATTTTCCAGAAGAAGATGATGATAAACCTGATAGCTGTGTGTTTTTGTTAGTGTCCCGTTGTGAAAAATGCCTTCTCTGCGTCTTACTCACTCACGCACACACACCACACTACTCCCACTAGCAAACAAACACACACACACGACTTCCATTTAGATTTTCTCAGACCAATTAAATTTCTCATCCACTATGTAGCCAGCACCCTCCAGAGATAGCGAGAGAGAGGGGAGAGGGATGGATGGATGGTGCAGGGAGGGCGGGAACGAGTGTGATTGAGTAGAGCTGGGACGATAAATCGAAAATTAGCGACACCGACCATTCCCGATCACTTATCGCAGGCATTTTGCTGATATCGTTCACTACGATAAATAGCCTATACTAGAGAAATTTGACATTTGAAATGAAATAAGTTTGCTTATATGGCTGATTGTTAATGGGACAATTGATGGCTACAACCATCAAACTACAATAGTAGTAGTAGTTTAAAGGATAATAAAAATACATTAACGTTATGAACTTATGGTTCTATTTATCGCTATTGTATCAATTCCGGCAATTTATCGCGATATCGCCCGGCTCTATGATTGAGAATGAGTGTGTGAGTGACTGAGCAGGCTTCTGTTGCCATGGCAACATTCAGGTGTTAAAGCAGTTTGAATGCCGAATGGCTCTCTGCTGATGACTGGTGTGTTTGTGTGTGTGTGTGTACATTTGTTCAGTCGTGTGTGTGTGTGTGTGTTCCTGAGCGTGAGTGAGAGTGATTTGCGTGCACACATCTGTGTGCGTGAATGTGCGTGTGTGTGAACAAGAGGTCTACATGTGTATCTGTATGAGGGAAAGTCTGTGTGTGTATCCTTGGTCACCTGGTCTATGTGCTGCAGGCATAGAGGGCGTGTCATAGTGTTGTCCCACAGACATCGAATGTAAATAGCAGGAATGTAAATCCACTGTCTACTGACTGTGTTAGGGAGTACATTTGACTGTGTGTGTGTGTGTGTGTGTGTGTTAGTGAGTTTGTCCCATAGTGCCAGTAAGTGAGTTGTTGCTGTACAGATTCCACCCTGTATGTATACAATATGCTGTCTGTATGCCATAGATCATACCGTTGTTGTGGCTGTAGCCTATCATATCCTTTTATCTTAGCCCTTTTATCTTAGGGGTGTGGAAGGAAGAGGGAGAGAGAGAGAGGGGGGGAGGGGGGGGGGGGAGGTATCGTTCAGGGTGTTATGTGTTCTTAGAGAGACTGTTGTCTTCTGGCTGTCTGTCCCTCTCTCTATTCCTCTCTCGCTCTAGCGCTCTCTCGCTCTCTCTCCTTTCGACTGATGTACTTTACATGCTCTTGAAAGCGAATACATTGGCAATACTTATATTATCTATACTGACCAAGTCTTAAGCCTCAATGTTTCTTCATATGGCACGCACACACACACACACACACACACACACACACACACACACACACACACACACACACACACACACACACACACACACACACACACACGTAGAGTCAGGAGAATAAGATTATCTGCTGATTACTCAGACATGCGTTTGGTGTTGGCTGTAGAAAGCGCTGATTGTAGACGCTTCAAAGAGGAATTTCACAATTAACTCACTCACACACACAGGGTTAGCCTCTTTAGTTTGGTTGGTAAAGTTCCTCCAACACTCTCATCAGTGAACATGTTCTGTGTGTGTGTGTGTGTGTGTGTTTCTATGTGGGTACCGGCCCCATGGTGTGGATGCATAGTAAACCCTGCAGACACACACACACACCA
Source organism: Salvelinus namaycush (assembly GCF_016432855.1). Classification (NCBI taxonomy): domain Eukaryota; kingdom Metazoa; phylum Chordata; class Actinopteri; order Salmoniformes; family Salmonidae; genus Salvelinus; species Salvelinus namaycush. The sequence continues at coordinate 24,427,748 of NC_052312.1, read as the reverse complement.
AGTTATTATCTGTTAGTTTGGTTGTTTTTGCTTCTCGGCGTGTTCTTTTGGTTTTACAGCCATGTTCTGATTATTGTTGTGGTCATGTTTTCCCAACACACTCATAAGTGAACGTGTGTGTGTTGCGTGTGTGTTTTTATGTGGTGCGCTCATTCCTGCGGACACACACACCCAGGTTCCCTATTGGCCAGTTATCCGTCACCTCCAGTGTGCTCAGGAAATGGTTCAGGAAAGGGTTAGAGAGGAAGGGAAGGGAAAAGCAGTGCAGCGATGACAATGGCCACAGAGGGAGGGAAGGGGGAGGATGGGGGGAGGATAGGGGGAGACAGGAGGGGAGGGTGTGAACAGAGCCGGCACCATTGACTTCCTCTCTTTCTCCCCTCGACATACTAGAGAAATCTCTCTCCTCTCTCTCTCTCTCTCTCTCTCTCTCTCTCTCTCTCTCTCTCTCTCTCGTTCTTGCTGACACACTCCTAGCTTCAGTCAGTTAATGACTCACAAGACTTACCTCAGAGTCTGGAGCGTCTCTCTCTTTCTTTCTCTCCCTCTTCCCCTCTCGCTTCCCGTTCCCACTCCTACTGAGTGAGTAAGTGTGGAAGCAGACATGGAGAAGCTGGAAGTTTTACGGACCAGGTCAGGTAAGGCTGCCTGGGAATGTAGGGATTTCGGAATCGGCGCTTGGAACAACCCAGCACGAGGAGTAGGGTGTTTTTCATTATAAGAAACGCTTAGGAATGTTAGCTTATTCGAAAGCAGCAGCGTGTGTGTGTGTGCGCGCGTCTGTCTGTATATGTGTTTCTGTATGTGTGTGTGTGTGTGTGTGTGTGTGTGTGTGTGTGTGTGTGTGTGTGTGTGTGTGTGTGTGTGTGTGTGTGTGTGTGTGTGTGTGTGTGTGTGTGTGTGTGTGTTAAAGTCAAACTGTGGATCGGAGTTGGAAAGACCCAAAAAGCTGTACGAAGTCATGTGTTTGTTGTTATATTGGACTTCACCACTAAATGGCATGAGCCTTCTGTCTTCTTATGTGAAAACTAGCACTTCACTTCCCTTCTCATGCTAAGATGAGAAAAGCTGTAATGTTGGTTGTAAGCTTTATTGTATACATGAGAAACAGTGGCGTGTCGTGAGATCTCCTTTCTTGTACAAGTCATGCAAGGAAAAGGAGTCAGCGTCTCATTGATCGGGAATGAGAGTTACGATGCCAAGATATGAAACACTGCTGGCTCTGAGAAATGTGTGTTTGTACAGAGGACTATCAGTGAGGTAAGGGCAATTCCACGGTGACGGAATTACAGCTTTGACTCAGTTTTTTGTCCCTTTGAAGTGTATGCCAAAGAAAAACCGTTGATTTGAAAGTTGAACAATTTCCACTGAAAAATGTACAAAAACTAATTTTGGGGAATAACTGATGCAGATGCAAATTTTTGGTAACGAAATTACGATAAAATCTCCCTCAGGATTTTATGCCACCATGTTTAATAAAACCTAAAAAGTTAAATATCTGCTCCGATGTCTGCAGAAGGAATTGGGTGTCAGCTATGACATGGCACCTTGAGTTTGAATAATATATACTTTGGTTATTGAACTACAATAAGTGAAGTGAATTAGAGCCCTGCGTGGGCCTACATTTTAAGGCCCTACCATACCCAGGCCCGATTGCGTCTGCCAAATTTAAAGCGAAATCAGAAATAACCTCCTCAGTTAGTAAATCCATTAGCTGCTCCTCTCTGTCTGTCACTCACTCCCAGCTCGATCCGCATGCACTCTCTGCCCAATGGCGGCTCTTGGTCGACGAATATCCATAGCAACGGCTCGGCTTGGGCTCCTCTGCTCGGTGACGAGACGTGAGAGAGCATTGAGCTGTTCGGAGCTAAACCACTGACAAAACGTTGTTATTTTCGTGAAATAATCTCTCCTGTTTTTATATTTGACGAGGATGAAGCACTTCTGTCGCCGCGTTACGGTCTTAGTCAGATATGACTGTACTGTGCAGCAGAGCACGAGCAAATGGCTCGGCGTCAAAAATGTCAGTGATCAATTTAGTCATACCCAAGACCTACCCGTAACCTAGTTATTGATGGAAAAAACAGGGCCTACCCGGCCCTAACCCAATGTATAATTGTTCGGGCCCGTCGGGCTCGGGTTGGAAAGCAGAGCTCTAAAGTGGATTTACACCCGGTAACGGAATTACGGTAACAGAATAACATCATGGGTCCCTGATCTGTACCACACAGAAATGCATCATTATGGATACGACTGTCATTCTCCTCATGTTTCACAAGTTTGGACATCACAACGTTGCTCAGCAAAGCACAGTACAGTGCAGTACAATACAATACAGCACAGCAGAGTAGGGTAGAGTCCAGCACAATACTGTAAAGTATAATTCAGTACAGTACGATATACTGTACTCTACTATATTCTACTTTTCTTTACTTCATTGTATTGTACTGTTCTCTACTGGGCTCAATTCACTGTACTGTACGGTGCTGTTCAAACTGGTGAAACATACATCTATGATAGGTTCAGATTTGGTCCGGTCTGTCTGTGGACATTAACATCGAGGCCAGGGTGAACTGACCAAATTTCAACGTCCATGGATGTCCAGTGTCGGTCGGTGCTCGGTGGGTGAGGATGCTGGTTGCAGTAAATGGAAAGAGAGGGGGCTCGTGGGTAGGTGTCAGTAGGATCCGGGAGAGGTGACATTAACTGGAGAGTGAGAAAGGCAGAGAGAGCGAGAGAAAATAAAGAAAACAGTTATGAGCTTCCAGTGGAAGGGAGAACAGTACCAGGTGACGCAACTGTTTTATGTGACTGTTTTGACCAATTCAGCTGCAGTAATTCCATTACTGATTTTTGGTGACGGAATTACGAGTTTTATTCTTTGAATAATTCATCCCAAAAATATGCTATCAGTATTATCACTATAACTAATTAATAGATCTACCATTACTTGTTACTTCTGGGAGCTTTCCTCATGAGGGAGAGAAATGCGATAAAATATCTTAAAGATATGTGGTTTTTCACAAGGCAATACTTAAACAATTTCTCAAACTATATTAGTTGGCAGGGGTCATGATTGTGTTTTTATGTAGATCTGTTTTCCATATTTTTATCCAGAAATCAAAGCCTTTACTTATGCCTATTTGTTAAGAAGGAAAAGGGTTGAAAAATGTATCTATGCCTTCATTTCCCCAAAATCTCTCTCTCTCTACATGCGCTGAAATACAACAAGTGTAGACCTTACAGCGAAATGCTTACTGACAAGCCCTTAAACAACAATGCAGTTAAAAAAATAAATAATTAAAGAGCAGCAGTAAAATAACAGTAGCGAGGCTATATACAAAAGTGACTATGCATAGATAATGAACAGAGTAGTAGCAGGGAAAATAGGGGGTGGGGGGGAGACAATGCAAATAGTCTGGGTAGCCATTTGATTACCTGAGGTAATTGAGGTAATACGTAAGTAGAGTTAAAGTGACTATGCATAGATAATAAACAGAGAGTAGCAGCAGCGTAAAATAGGTGGTGGGGTTGGGGGACAATGCAAATAGTCTGGGTAACCATTTGACTAGCTGTTCAGGAGTCTTATGGCTTGGGGATAGAAGCTGTTAAGAAGCCTTTTGGACCTAGACTTTGTGTTCCGGTACTGCTTGCCGTGCGGCAGCAGAGACAACAGTCTATGACTAAAGTGGCTGGAGTCTTTGACAATTTTTAAGGCCTTCCTTTGACACTGCCTGGTATAAAGGTCCTGCATGGAAGGAAGCTTGGCCCCAAGCTTGGTGTACTGGGCCGTACGCACTACCCTCTGTAGTGCCTTGCGGTTGGAGGCAGAGCAGTTGCCATACTAGGCAGTGATGCAACCAGTCAGGATGCTCTCAATGGTGCAGCTGTAAAACTCTTTGAGGATCTGAGGACCCATGCCAAATCTTTTCAGTCTCCTGAGGGGGAATAGGCTTTGTCGTGCCCTCGTCATGACTGTCTTGGTGTGTTTGGACCATGATAGTTTGTTGGTGATGTGGACACCAAGGAACTTGAAGCTCTCAACCTGCTCCACTACAGCACCGTTGAGAATGGGGGCGTGCTCGGTCCTCCGTTTCCTGTAGTCCACAATCATCTCCTTTGTCTTGATCATGTTGAGGGAGAGGTTTTTATCCTGGCACCACATGGTCAGGTCTCTGACCTCCTCACTATAGGCTGTCTCGTTGTTGTCGGTGATCAGGCCTACCACTGTTGTGTCGTCAGCAAACTTAATGATGGTGTTGGAGTTATGCCTGGCCATGCATTCATGGGTGAACAGGGAGTACAGGAGGGGCTTGAGCATGCACCCCTGAGGGGCTCCCGTTGTCCCAGGGTCCTTAGCTTAGTGATGAGCTTCGAGGGCACTATGGTGTTGAACGCTGAGCTGTAATTAATGAACAGCATTCTCACGTAGGTGTTCCTTTTGTCCAGGTGGCAAACGGCAGTGCGGAGTGCAAAAGAGATTGCATCATCTGTGGATCTGTTGGGGCGGTATGCAAATTGCAGTGGGTCTAGGGTTTCTGGGAAATGGTGTTGTTGTGAGCCATGACAAGCCTTTCAAAGCACTTCATGGCTACAGACGTGAGAGCTACGGGTCGGTAGTCATTTAGGCAGGTTACCTTCGTGTTCTTGGGCACAGGGACTATGGTGGTCAGCTTGAAACATGTTGGTATTACAGACTCGGTCAGGGACAGTCACTCTGTTTTATTGTTGTTTAACCCTTCTGTAAGACCATTACAGTGTTGTACTTAATAAGGCCAGAGGGGTTGTGGTATATGGCCAATATTCATTCCACTAATTTGTTTTTCTTAGGCGGGAAAGTTAATATTTTATTGTTTTCAAGGTTGAAAGTTCTGGAGTGAGTAAACACTCTGACATTCTGACAGATGGTCTTGTGATGTTTCTACCATAAAGCTGTATCTCTATGTATCTCTATGGTTCCTACTGAGCTAGGCCCTGTTGCTACAGTATGAATGTCAAGTCCTTGTGCGGATACCTCACAGTCACGTGTTACTGGTGTGTGTGTGTGTGTGTGTGTGTGTGTGTGTGTGTGTGTGTGTGTGTGTGTGTGTGTGTGTGTGTGTGTGTGTGTGTGTGTGTGTGTGTGTGTGTGTGTGTGTGAGAGAGAGTGTGTGAGAGAGAGTCCTACTGAAGGGCTTTCTGCGTGATGAGGGAATACACACCATTTGAATGTAGTTAAGATCTTTCACCTTGACCCCTGAACTCTAGGAATCCTTACATACACGTGTTGAGGTGACCGAGTTTGACTGGGGTCACTGCCTCTGTGTGTGTGTGCACACACACACACAAACACCGTTTAGGCCCTTGGACGAGTAACAGTATTCCACCATGAGATTCCAACAGTACATTAGAACATTCCATTAGACCCCAGCTAGTCATTATAATAACTCTAACTATACTAAAGAACCACATACCACAGGCTCAGCTTTCACCATATCACACTGCACTGAAGACAATGTGCCAGGGGTAGGACTAATGTGGCTTTAACACACACACACACTCTTTCCATGTCGTTCTATCCTTCTCGGTAATTATCTATAAAAATGAATGGGATAGAAATTAAAGCTCATAGAATTTTTATGCAAACGAGTTTCTAAATGCAGCCTCATCACGCTCCTTAGCCTGACAGATATAATGACACTGAAGAAAGGATGGATGAGAGAGACAGAAGGAGAGAGACAGAGTTAAAGAGCCAATAGTAGGGATAGAGGAAGAGATTATGGAGGGAGGAGGAGAGGAGGCTCGATGAGGGTTAAAGCAGGGAACAAGGAGAGGAGGATGGAGAAGTGCTTAGGAGGAGGTGTGTGTGTATTTCTGAATTGAGTTAGTGTGTAAACGATGGCTCTGACCTCCATGTGACACTCTCCCAGTGGTATCCCTATGTTTTGGCTCTGTCAGTCTGTGTGTCTGTGTGTATGTCTGTGCTTGCGTGTGTGGTACCAGATCTTCTTTCTGTGGTCCTTCATGGCTGCCTCTGCCCCACCCTCTCTCGCTCTCCCACTCCTCCTTTTCTCTATTTCTCCCTGTCTCTCTTCTCTCTCTCCACCCTACCCCCCCCCCCTCTCGCTCCATCTACCCCCATCTACTCTTTCTTCTAATCATTCAGTATCTTCTCATTTCCTTTATTAACTGTCTCTCTCTCTCCTCCCTTCCTCCCCCTTCCCTCCCACATCCTTTCCTCCCCCTCCTTCTCTCTTTCCATCTACCCCCTCCTCTAGTAAATCTGTAGCTTTTTCTTTTTTTTCTCCACAATTTTGTGATATCCAATTGCGATCCAATTACGATCTTGTCTCATCGCTGCAATTCCCCAACGGGCTCGGGAGAGGCGAAGGTCAAGTCCTCCGAAACATGACCCGCCAAACTGCACTTCTTAACACCCGCCCGCTTAACCCGGAAGCCAGCCGCACCAATGTTTCAGAGGAAACACCATTCAACTGACGACGGAGTCAGCCTGCAGGCGCCCGTCCCGCCACAAGGTGTTGCTAGAGCGCAATGAGCCACGTAAAGCCCCCCCCCCCCGGCCAAACCCTCCCCTAACCCGGACGACGCTGGGCCAATTGTGCGCCGCCCTATATGGGACTCCCGGTCACGGCCGGTTGTGACAGCCTGTAATCGAACTGTCTGCAGTGATGCCTGTAGTACCTTAGACCGCTGTGGCATTCAGGAGTCAATTCGGTATCTTCTAATTTCCATTATTAACTGTATTCTCTCTCTCTCTCCCTCCCTCCCCCTCTCTTCTCTAATCATTTAGTATCTTATAATTTCCGTTATTAACTGTATTGTCTCCAGGCTGTTGTCTGTAGAGAACAGTTTATCCCATCATGTCCTGTGTCTGAGCTGCGGTTTATATTAGATGGGAGGGAGTGAGTGAGTGTCTCAACCCTGGCCTCCCTTCATGTAGTTCAATTGTGTGTCTTATCTATTTGACTTGGGTGTGGATGAGGATACAGGACTGCTCTCACTTTTGTCTGCAACTGGCTTGGAGCATAGATCTAGAATTTATAGAACAGTGATCAGTCCCAAGATTATTCAGTTAAAACAGAATTTCAGAATGTCATTCAAATTTAGGTTTTTCAACGTTTGCAATAGTTCTCCATGTGATACCTAACCAACAAGCACCTTTTTGTGATAGAAATTCCAGAGGAAATAAAGGGTGGTGTGTGAGTTCTATATATTGTATATCTACGTCTGAGGTTTATTAGTCTTGTCTGGTCAGGAACTGGACAGGAAGTGGATGGAGAACTGCTTCCTGTCAACCTCCCGCCGATACAATGGGCTCTGGAAGTAATCTCTCTCTGTGTGTGTGTGTGTGTGTGTGTGTGTGATTGTCTGCACAGTATGTGTGTTTGATGTGACTATACCAAGTTGCCGGGTCCATTTAGACTTAACTTTTAAGCTTCAATGACAGAAAAGCTGCTCAGTTTAGTCTTATCATCTCCCCTAGTAATAGGGGAACAAATCTTCTCTTAACTTTGACTCTTCCACTCACAGCAAAATGGAGTCTTAAAAGAGTCTTAAGTACTAACTGTTCTGTAGCTCTGCGTGTGTGACTGGTCTCCCTGGGGCCATACTTGCAAACATTAGAAAAAGTTTAAGTTTAAGTTCAAGGTTAAGTTTTAGCATCAGCCTATTAAAATCGTCGACATGGTATCGCGTGATAGAATGCTACATTGTAGCTGGTCCCATCAGATAACCTGTCACACATTAGCCCTATGCTAACATCACCAGGTTCCAGTGATTATTTCCCGTAACCACCTCCTCATCAGCCTATCAAAGATCTTAAACTTGATGTGATTGAACACTTTTCCATGAGAGCGTTCTTAATAGAAGTCAAATGGCATGATCTGCTATTCAGCGTTATTAAAACACGAAGGTTACTGGTATTTTTCGCCGTTTGCGGCATTTTCAAATCCCACGTGAGATATAGTTATTTCCTTTGAAATGTAGAATTACATTTGTTGTGATGGTGTGTTTGGCGAAGGGAATTGCAGCCAAAACCTTCTAAATGAAGATGACAAATATATTTCATGAGGAGCTTCTTGAAGTTGCTCTTGCAGACCTACACATAGGCTACTGCTACAGGAGTGTAACGTTAGTGATGCCGGAGCGACGCTCAGAATGGTGCTCGTTTAATCAAGTTTAGATCAAAGCAGAAACAATGTCTCACAAGATCACTTAATGATGAATTAGTATTCTACACTGATCAAAAAATATAAACGCAACATGTAAAGTGTTGGTCCCATGTTTCGTCAGCTGAAATAAAAAATCCCCGAAATTTTCCATAAGCACAAAAAGCTTATTTCTCTCAAATGTTGTGCACAAATTTGTTTACATCCCTGTTATTGAGGAGTATTTCTGTCTGTAATAAAGGCCTTTTGTGGAGAAAAAAAATCATTATGATTGGCTGGGCCTGGCTCGCCAGTGGGTTGGCCTGGCAGTTAAGTGGGTGGGCCTATGCCTTCCAAGGCCCACCCATGTCTGCAGCCCTGCCCAGTCATGTGAAATCCATAGATTAGGGCCTAATGAATTTATTTCAATTGACTGATTTCCTTATATGAACTGTAACTCAGTAAAATCTTTGAAATTGTTGCATGTTGCGTTTATATAATAGCATATTATAACATTACTGTTAGACCAAAAACACCACTTATTTTCTTAGGTAGGCTACACTTACATGTACAGTACAATGTTTTATATACATTATTATAATCATATACTTTGTCACATATGCCTTTGTTGATTCGAGCATCAAGGACTAGTAGTGAAATGTTTGTTCCAGGGACTACTACTCACCCCAAACAACCCCAAACAGGTACCCCAAACAGATGCCCCAAAGGACTCCAAACAACCCCAAACAGATACCCCAAACAGATGCCCCAAAGGACTCCAAACAACCCCAAACAGATACCCCAAACAGATGCCCCAAAGGACTCCAAACAACCCCAAACAAGTACCGCAAACAACCCCAAACAGGTCACCCAAAGTAACGCCAAACAACCTCAAACAGATATCCCAAACAACCCCAAACGGATGCCCCAAATGACCCCAAACTGGTACCCTAAACAACCCCAAACAGGTAGTGAGAAAGGGACAGAGAGAAATAGATAGCGATAGAGGGAGATGGAGAAAGAGAACGGAATAGAGAGAAGGGGATAGAGAGAGAGAGAGAGACAGAGTGAGCGAGAGGGGGGGAAGGAGAGAGCAAAAGATAAGGAGAGGTAGAGATGGAGATAGTCAGAGAAGTCATGTTGATGCAGACCATTATTAAAACCTTTAATGTTCTCACAGTCGTTCAAAGGTCAATGTGGTCAATCTGTCATGACGTAAGCCTACAGGCATTGTGTTGTCTAAGGAACTCGTTTTGTTTGGCTACAGTTCTCTGCTCAGCACCTTTTGCAGTAACTAGTCATGACATTAATCTGATGTCAACTGCAAAACATTCTAATTGAAAATGCTCTTTTAAGCACACATGGCATGTACATCACTTAAAATGTTACCCTGTACGTAACACCACGCCACACTGGGGATGCCTCCCAAATGGCACCCTATTCCCTACAAAGTGTACTACTTTTGATCAGGGCCCAGAGGCAAAAGTGGCGCACTAGGGAGGGAATAGGGTGCTATTTGAGGACTCGGTCTGTGATTTCCAGTTCTGACACGACACACTCCCTGTTGTTTCATGTCCCATCAGGAAGAACATCCTCAATGGGAGATGTTAATGCCTTAGAACTGTTGTCTTCTTATTCCTCTGTGTGTGTGTGTGTGTGTGTGTGTGTGTGTGTGTGTGTGTGTGTGTGTGTGTGTGTGTGTGTGTGTGTGTGTGTGTGTGTGTTATAATTCCTCTGCGTGTTGCCCTAGTCCCCAGCTGCGATACTGTGATACATTTAGTAACTAACTCCTCTCTGACTCACATCGCAATGGCTACGTCCCAAATGGCACCATCTTCATAGTGCGGTACTTTAGACCAGGACCTATAGTGCACAAGAATAGGGTGCCATTTGGGTCATGTGTATGGGACAAGAGAAGAGTATCGAGAAGCACTTACATCCTAATAGATGGGATACAACTTTAGTCTGTCAGATCACACTTTTAATGAAAGACAGATTATACAGGCTTAATGAATCGTTCATACGTTCTCCGTAAGCGTTTCTTCTAGTGCTCTCACAAATGTGGCACAAACCTTTTTGCCATTTGTTTATGCTTTCTGAAACATCAAATCACACAACAGCATGATGGAAAGATGTCCTCGAAACATTTTTCTTAAATAGGCTTAAAATATTTATTCGAATTTTGTGCCACAGTAATCCTTTACTGAGGAACAAATAAATGGATACACTACATGACCAAAAGTATGTGCACACCTGCTCGTTGAACATCTTATTCCAAATCCATGGGCATTAATATGGAGTTGGTCTCCCCTTTGCTGCTATAACAGTCTCCACTCTGCTGGGAAGGCTTTCCACTAGATGTTGGAACATTGCTGCAGGGACTTGCTTCCATTCAGCCATAAGAGCATTAGTGAGGTCGGGAACTGATGTTGGGCGATTAGGCCTGGCTCGCAGTCGACGTTCCAATTCATCCCAAAGGTGTTCGATGGGGTTGAGGTCAGGGCTCTGTGCAGGCCATTGAAGTTCTTCCACACCGATCTCGACAAACCATTTCTGTATGGACCTTCTTGTGCACGGGGGCATTGTCATGCTGAAACAGGAAAGGGCCTTCCCCAAACTATAGCCACAAAGTTGGAAGCACAGAATCATCTAGAATGTCATTGTGTGCTGTAGCGTTAAGATTTCCCTTCAGTGTGTTTCATTTTATACACATGTCAGCAACGGCTGTGGCTGAAATAGCCTAATCCACTCATTTGAATGGCTGTCCACATACATTTGTGTATATAGTGTATCTACTGTATATATGTCTTTGCTTTCAACATGCCAGCCAGTACACAAACTGTCCAGCTATCCTTTAGAAATCGGTTTAGACTCAGAATCTGTGTGTTGTACTGTAAGCTCAGTTGATTCGGCCAGAGGATGAAGGACTTCTGTGTGTGAGTGTGTGTGTGTGTGTGTGTGTGTGTATGTATGTGTGTGTGTGTGTGTGTGTTTGTGCCATCTGCGTGTGTAGGTTTATGGGTTAGGGTTAGGGTTAGAGAGCAAGACTGGGGCGTGTGTGTGAGCTCGGGTAGGACGGGTGTGTGGTGACCTCCTTGCTGGGGTCTTTGGGTTGTAGCGGGGGCAGAGTTGGGGGACAGACCAAGGGGACGGGCGGGGACGACTGACCCTGGCGGACCTCTGAGATCACTTCCTGTCAATCTGCCTCACTGACTTCCTCTGGAAGGACACACACACACACACACACACACACACACACACACACACACACACACACACACACTGTCCTCCACATAACACACACACTGTCCTCCACACACTCCCCATCATGACCTTGAACGAAGTTGCTCAGTCAGCTTGGATAGTGTCTGCTGTGTGTGTGTATTCTCAGAGTGGTCTCATCTCCGAGAGATCACTCCAGATTCAAGTAGAAATTTTACGTTTTTGCAGGTCCCCAGAACACCGGGGAGACTCCGTCAAAACTCTCCACTAGGGGCAAAAATAAGAAACTCAAAAAGACTGCCCGGAGCTGGGATTTAGGGTTGTCACGATACCAGTATCAGCAGTATCGTGGCAAGGAAACAAAACATGAAGCGGATTTAATTTCTTGGGGAAAATGAGCCTTATGTTGTCACCCAGAATCACACTTGTTTCTTTTCCAAACCATAGCACACAATGTTTTACATACAGCATGTTTTTAAAAGAGTTTAGTCTGCTTTGTGTTTTACTTTTTGCCATGGAAAATCCGGTATCCTAGCATTATGATACTGGTATCGTGACAACCCTACTGGGATTGAACCTGCGGTTTGGAGCAACTTGGAAATTTGACGTTTGGAGAAATGGTTCATTCTGCAGTGAGACTGTGAGAGCTTGTTGCTAGTCTCTCCTGCTGAGGCCTGGAGCATGGCTGATTCACCTGTAGTCACAGTAACCATGGAATAATAGAGCCAGGGACGATAACACTTATTAATTCCATAAATATGGTCATCTCCATGTAGGGGTTTGAACCAGGTTTACTGACACACACACACACACACACACACACACACACACACACACACACACACACACACACACACACACACACCATGGAATGGTTTGGACCAGGGTGACTGTGGGGGTGTTAGATCATACTTTCCATTGCTTCTCACTCCGTGGTCTGGTTTCTAACACACACACGCACGTACGTACATAAAATAAAATGTTATTGGTCTCATACACATATTTAGCAGATGTTATTGCGGGTGTAGCGAAATGCTTGTGTTCCTAGCTCCAACAGTGCAGTAGTATCTAACAATTCACAACAATACACAGATGTAAAATAATGGAATTAAGAAAAATATAAATATTAGGACGAGCAATGTCAGAGTCCGGAGTATAAATATATATATATATGTGATGGGATGTATAGACTTTATAGACATTATGGACAGTATGTTGAAAGAATATTTAGTTTATCTGTAGAATAGTATATATACAGCAATAGTTGAATTAGGAGGGCATTGAGTAGAATACAGTATATGAAATTTGTAAAACAGTATGTAAACATTATTAAAGTGACCAGTGATTCCATGTACAGGACATAGGGCGGCAGGGTTGAGTAACCGGGTGGTAGCCGGCTAGTGACAGTGACTAAGTTCAAGGCAGGTACTGGCTAGTGATGGCTATTTAACAGTCTGATGGCCTTGAGATAGAAGCTGTTTTTCAGTCTTTCGGGCCCAGCTTTGATGCAGCTTTGATGCACCTCTCCTTCTGGATGATAGCGGGTTAACAGGCCGTGGCTCGAGAGGTTGATGTCCTTGATGATATTGTTGGCCTTCCTGTGACATCGGGTGCTGTAGGTGTCCTGGAGTACAGCCAGTGTGCCGCCGATGATGCATTGGGCAGACCGCACCACCGTCTGGAGAGCCCTGCAATTGTGGGCGGTGCAGTTGCTGTACCAGGCGGTGATACAGCCCAACATGATGCTCTCAATGGTGCATCTGTAAAAGTTTGTGAGGGTCTTAGGGGCCAAGACTAATTTCTTCAGCGTCCTCAGGTTGAAGAGGCGCTGTTGTGCCTTCTTCACCACACTGTCTGTGTGGGTGGACCATTTCAGATTGTCAGTGATGTGTTCGCAGAGAAACTTGAAGCTTTTCACCTTCTCCACTGTGGTCCTGTCGATGTGGATGGGGGCATGCTCCCTCTGCTGTCTCCTGAAGTCCACGATCAGCTCCTTCCTATTGGTAATCAGGCCTCCTACTGTTGTCATCTGTAAACTTGATGATTGAGTTGGACGCATGCGTGGCCACGCAGTCATGGGTGAACAGGGAGTACAAGAGTGGCTGAGCACGTACCCTTGTGGGGCACCTTTGTGCATAGTGGAGTTATTGTTTCCAACCGGCGGTCCGTCAGGAAGTCCAGCCGGCGGTCCGGGCGGTCCGTCAGGAAGTCCAGGACCCAGTTGCACAGGGTGGTGTTCAGACCCAGGGCCCCGAGCTTAATGATGAGCTTGAAGGGTACTATGGTGTTGAAGGCTGAGCTGTAGTCAATGAACAGCATTCTTACATAGGTATTCCTCTTGTCCAGATGGGATAGGGCAGTGTGCAGTGTGATGGCGATTGCATCGTCTGTGGATCTATTGGTGCGGTATGCAAATTGAAGTGGGTCTAGGGTGTCAGGTAAGGTGGAGGTGATATGATCCTTAACTAGCCTCGCAAAGCACATCACGATGACCGAATTGAGTGTTACGGGGCGACAGTCTTTTAGTTGAGTTACCTTTGCTTTCTTGGGTACAGGAACAACGGTGGACATCTTGAAGCAAGTGGGGACAGCAGACTGGGATAGAGAGAGATTGAATATGCCCGTAAAAACACTCCAGACAGTTGGTCTGCGCATGCTCTGACGACGTGGCTAGGAATGCCGTCTGGGTCAGCAGTCTTGCGAGGGTTAAAAAGTTTAAATGTCTTACTCAAGTCGGCCACCGAGAAGGAGAGCCCACAGTCCTCGGAAGCAGCCCGTGTTGGTGGCACTGTGTTATGTTTAGCTTGTCCGGGATGTCAGTGTCTGCGATGTGACTGGTTTTCCCTTTGTTATCCGTGGTTGTCTGGAGTCCTGCCACAAACGTCTCGTGTCTGAGCCACTTTCTGTCTGAGCCACTGACTCCACTTTGACTCTGTACTGGCGTTTTTCCTGTTTGATTGCATAACTGCACTGTTTGTATTCAACCATATTCCCGGTCACCTTGCCGTGGTTAAATGTGGTGGTTCACGCTTTCAGTTTTGCGCGAATGCTGCCGTCTATCCACAGGTTTTTTGGTTTGGGTAGAATTAGTCACAGTGGGAACAGCATCCCCTATACACTTCCAGATGAACACAGTCACTGTGTCAGTGTATACGTCAATGTAATCCTCAGAGTCAACCCGGAACATATCCTAGTCCGCGTGATCAAAACAATCTTGAAGCATGGATTCCAATTGGTCAGACCAGCATTGAATAGACCTCAGCACCTTTTATAGACCGTAGCACCTTAGTAACCAACAAATACACACATGCGTAAGCACACACACACACACACACACACACACACACACACACACACACACACACACACACACACACACACACACACACTACTACTACCCTCGGTCGCACTACCCACTCCTTCTCATCCTGCACAACACCTCTTAGAAATGCAATATTTAGAAATACAACATCTACATTAACAACAGTTACCATGTCCCATCTGTCCAGGCGTCCCAATCGAAGTGGCATTCCATTGCCTTGCTAATGAGCAGAACACTGAGATGTGTGTGTCCCTGTAAGCGAAACATAGATTTACACGCCTGACAGTTCCATTTCACACACACACACATGTACTCACACACTAGAGAGAGAGAGAGCGAGAGAGAGAGAGAGAGCGAGAGTGAGTCTCTTTAGCAGGAATGCCTGGCCTCTCAGGCTGTAGAGAAACACATGCTTCGCTTCAGTCTTCACAGTGTGTGTTATGTCTGTGTGTGTGTGTCCCTTGAGACACAGTCAGAGAGAGGGAGGGAGAGAGAGCCTTACTCACTGCACTCAAAGCTTTCTGGCACAAAATGGCTTCTCGGTACTGCAGTAACACACTCAGTATTGGGATCCCCATAAGTTTCTCCCAAGTGGGTGTGACACCTACTTCTGCTTCCTGCTGCACTGTTGCTTGGATTCCACCTGGCGATCTGTTCACAGTCTGCTCTGGCCTGTCTACCCCTGTCTGGTATAGGTACCCCCGCCTCACTCCCCCCCCCCTCTCTCCCGATCTTTCGCTCGCCTCCAGCACCCACGCACTGTTGAGGCGAGTGACTCTGAACTTACAATGGTTAGCCCCAAGTTGTGATATTTTTTGCGTGTGCTTTATGCAATTTGCCTCATGGCTCCTGTGTGCTTTGTAGACTATGAACTTGCTTGTTTACCCAAATTGTATGTTCCCACACACGTGACTCTGACTCTCTATTGGTTACGCGGACTCTTGGCCTCCCATCCTATTCTAACCACCTCTCACCAGCTTTATATTCATGTTACCTGATGAAATTGCTGTACAATATGATCTTGTTGCCATCTAAAGTGCATTCAAATGTTATTAATCAACACTGCAGAGCTCTCCCTGTCCTCTTCCGTGCCCTGATTGTATTACTGCTGAATATACAGTTGAAGTCGGAAGTTAACATACTGTACACCTTAGCCAAATACATTTAAACTCAGTTTTTCACAATTCCTGACATTTAATCCTAGTAAAAATTCCCTGTCTTAGGTCAGTTAGCATCACCACTTTATTTTAAGAATGTGAAATGTCAGAATAATAGAGAGAATGGTTTATTTTCAGCTTTTATTTCTTTCATCACATTCCCAGTGGATCAGAAGTTTACATACTGTCACGATCGTTGTTGTATGAATCGGACCAAGGTGCAGTGTGGAATGGTTTCATCTTTATTCGAGTGAAACGCACAGAAAACAATAAAGAGCAAAACGAATGTGAAGCTATGCAGTGCTCACAAGCAACAATACATAAACATAGACAAGATCCCACAACCACAGTGGGGAAAAGGCTGCCTAAATATGATCCCCAATCGGAGACAACAATAGACAGCTGCCTCTGATTGGGAACCATACCAGGCCAACATAGAAATACAAAAACTAGAGTACCCACCCTAGTCGCACCCTGACCTAACCCAAATAGAGAATAAAAAGGCTCTCTAAGGTCAGGGCGTGACACATACACTAAATTAGTATTTGGTAGCAATGCCTTTAAATTGTTTAACTTGGGTCAAATGTTTTGGGTAGCCTTCCACAAGCTTCCCACAATAAGTTGGGTGAATTTTGGCCCATTCCTCCTGACAGAGCTGGTGTAACTGAGTCAGGTTTGTAGGCCTCCTGCTCTTTCAGTTCTGCCCAAAAATGTTCTATGGGATTGAGGTCAGGGCTTTGTGATGGCCACTCCAATACCTTGACTTTGTTGTCCTTAAGCCATTTTGCCACAACTTTGGAAGTATGCTTGGGGTCATTGTCCATTTGGAAGACCCATTTGCGACCAAGCTTTAACTTCCTGACGGATGTCTTGAGATGTTGCTTCAATATATCCACATAATTTCCCTGCCTCATGATGCCATCTATTTTGTGAAGTGCACCAGTCCCTCCTGCAGCAAAGCATCCCCACAACATGATACTGCCACCCCCGTGCTTCATGGTTGGGATGGTGTTCTTCGGCTTGCAAGCTTCCCCCTTTTTCCTCCAAACATAACGATGTTATGGCCAAACAGTTCTATTTTTGTTTCATCTGACCAGAGGACATTTCTCCAAAAAGTAGGATCTTTGTGCCCATGTGCAGTTGCAAACCGTAGTTTGGCTTTTTTATGGCGGTTTTGGAGCAGTGGCTTCTTTGCTGAGCGGCCTTTCAGGTTATGTCGATATAGGTCTCGTTTTACTGTGGATATAGATACTTTTGTACCGGTTTCCTCCAGCAACTTCACAAGGTCCTTTGCTGATGTTCTGGGATTGATTTGCTCTTTTCACACAAGTATGTTCATCTCTAGGAGACAGAACGCGCCTCCTTCCTGAGAGTTGTGACGGCTGTGTCAATACTGGTGTTAATACTTGCGTACTATTGTTTGTACAGATGAATGTGGTACCTTCAGGCTTTTTGGAATTGCTCCCAAGGATGAACCAGACTTGTGGACGTCTACAATTTTTTTCTGAGGTCTTGGCTGATTTCTTTAGATTTTCCCATGATGTCAAGTAGAGGCACTAAGTTTGAAGGTAGGCCTTGAAATACATCCACAGGTACACCTCCAATTGACTCAAATGATGTCAATTAGCCTATCAGAAGCTTCTAAAGCGTTTTCCAAGTTGTTTAAAGGCACAGTCAACTTAGTGTATGTAAACTTCTGACCCACTGGAATTGTGATACAGTGAATTGTAAGTGAAATAATCTATCTGTAAACAATTGTTGGAAAAATTACTTGTGTCATGCACACTTGCTAAAACTATAGTTTGTTAACAAGAAATTTGTGGAGTGGTTTAAAAATGTAACTTTATTGGGATAGGGGGCGGTATTTTGACGTCCGGATGAAAAGCGTGTCTAAAGTAAACTGCCTGCTACTCAGGCCCAGAAGCTAAGATATGCATATTATTAGTAGATTTGGATAGAACACACTCTGAAGTTTCTAAAACTGTTTAAATCATGTCTGTGACTATAACAGAACTTATTTGGCAGGCGAAACCCAGAGGACAAACTATTCAGATTCTTTTTTTTGAGGTCACTCTCTTTTCAATGGGGTTTCATTGGGAATCCAGATTTCTAAGCGACTTTCTTGCAGTTCCTATCGCTTCCACTGGATGTCAACAGTCTTTAGAAATTGGTTGAGGTTTTTCCTTTGAGAAATTAAGAAGTAGCACTGTTCAGAACGAGAGTAGAAGGAAGTGTACTCTTTGATAGAGGCGCGTGACCTGAAAAGCGCACTCCACATTTTTTTCCTCCGGTATTGAAGACAGTATGTACAGTAAATACCTAAAGGAAAGGACTTTGAAATGTTTGGACAAAGCTTACAGGTAACTTATGAGAAATTTTGTAGTCATTTTGTGCGAGTTGGAACCGGTGTTTTGCTGGATCAAATGTGCCAAGTAAATGGACATTTTGGGTATATATCGACGGAATTAATCGAACAAAAGGACCATTTGTGATGTTTATGGGATATATTGGAGTACCAACAGAAGAAGCTCGTCAAAGGTAAGGCATGAATTATATATTTTATTTCTGCGTTTTGTGTCGCGCCTGGAGGGTTGAAATATGATTGTTTGTTTGCTGGAGTGCTATCCTCAGATAATAGCATTGTTTGCTTTCGCCGTAAAGCCTTTTTGAAATCTGACACGTTGGCTGGATTCACAACAAGTGTAGCTTTAATTTGGTATATTGAATGTGGGATTTCATGAAAGTTAAATTTTTGTAGTAATTTATTTGAATTTGGCGCTCTGCATTTTCACTGGATGTTGGCCAGGTGGGACGCTACCGTCCCACATATGCAGTGACACATCCATAGCAGTGACACATCCATAGCCTGAGCAGAAACCAGATTGCATACCTGAGAGAATACTATAGACATCAAGAAAACCAGTCAGCTGATTATTGACAAGTTTTTCAACACTTTTGATAAACAGGGCAAAATCTAAATTGGCCT
This sequence comes from Salvelinus namaycush, assembly GCF_016432855.1. Lineage (NCBI taxonomy): Eukaryota > Metazoa > Chordata > Actinopteri > Salmoniformes > Salmonidae > Salvelinus > Salvelinus namaycush. Next base: position 24,408,914 of record NC_052312.1, on the reverse strand, counting down.
TTAACAATTAGGATCAGCTTGATCGCCCCCTTTAAATACTTTGGCCTTCCGGATAGCCTGAGTGCACTTATTTCTAATTTTAATGAGTATGCGTGTGCCGAGCGATTTGCCAAATGGAATTCTTGAGGTGGAGTAACTCTGACGTCTATGACAATTCAGGACAGGTCGTTTCACTGAGCAGCCATTACAAACACAGGCTGTAAAACAGTGATCACTAATTTCATTACAGAAAACACCAGACTGATACCTATCAGGATTATTTGTAAGGATAAAATCAAGGAGAGTAGCCTTTTCTGGGTGTTTGGAGTCATACCTTGTGGGTATTGGCCTGGTTTGATAACTACCTCTCTCAAAGAGTGCAGTGTATAAACTCAGAACATCTGCTGTCTCAGCCACTGCCTGTCACCAAGGGAGTACCCCATGGCTCGATCCTAGCCCCACTCTCTTCTCAAATTACATCAACAATATAGCTCAAGCAGTAGGAAGCTCTCTCATCCATTTATATGCAGATGATACACTTATGCTCAGCTGGCCCCTCCCCGGATTTTGTGTTAAACGCTCTACAACAAAGCTTTCTTAGTGTCCAACAAGCTTTCTCTGCCCTTAACCTTTGTTTTGGAAGTGTTCAGAACAAGGTTATGTGGTTTGGTAAGAAGAATGCCCCTCTCCCCACCGGTGTGATTACTCCCTCTGAGGGTTTAGAGCTTGAGAGTACTTGGGAGTATGGCTAGACAGTACACTGTTCTTCTCTCAGCACATATCAAAGCTGCAGGCTAAGGTTAAATCTAGACTTGGTTTCCTCTATCGTAATCGCTCCTCTTTCACCACCGCTGCCAAACTAACACTGATTCAGATGACCATCTTACCCATGCTAGATTACGGAGACATAATTTATAGATCGGCAGGTAAGGGTAAAGAACATCTGCCGAGAGGCTAGATGTTCTTTACCATTTGGCCATCAGATTTGCCACCAATGCTCCTTATAGGACACATCACTGCACTCTGTATTCCTCTGTAAACTGGTCATCTCTGTATACCTGTCGCAAGACCCACTGGTTGATGCTTATTTATAAAACCCTCTTAGGCCTCACTCCCCCCTATCTGAGATATCTACTGCAGCCCTCATCCTCCACATACAACACCTGTTCTGCCAGTCACATTCTGTTAAAGGTCCCCAAAGCACACACATCCCTGGGTCGCTCCTCTTTTCAGTTCGCTGCAGCTAGCGACTGGAACAAGCTGCAAAAAACACTCAAACTGGACTGTTTTATCTCCATCTCTTCATGAATTAAAAGACTCAATCATGGACACTCTTACTGACAGTTGTGGCTGCTTTGTGTGATGTATTGTTGTCTCTACCTTCTTGCCCTTTGTGCTGTTGTCTGTGAGCAATAATGTTTGTACCATGTTGTGCTGCTGCCATGTGTTGTTGCTACCATGTTGTTGTCATGTTGTGTTGCTACCATGCTGTGTTTTCATGTGTTGCTGCCATGCTATGTTGTTGTCTTAGGTCTCTCTTTATGTAGTGTTGTGGTGTCTCTCTTGTCGTGACGTGTGTTTTGTCCTATATTTTTTACATTTTTTATCCCAGCCCCCGTCCTCGCAGGGGGCCTTTTGCCTTCTGGTAGGCTGTCATTGTAAATAAGAATTTGTTCTTAACTGGCTTGCCAGTTTTTTAAAGCCCACCTTTTTTAAGAGTCACTGTGTGATTCAAACCTTGTTTTATAGTATTTCTGTGTCAGAACTAAAGTCTCCTCAAGGTCGTATTGGCTTCCAGTGTGAGCTGAGACTGTTGTGATTGGTAATAGATGTATGCACAACTTTAACAGTTTCATATAAGACTGTAAGACTAATCCCAGAATAACACACTCCGAGGGGTATACATTAGTCATAGAGAACCAAACTAAATAGAAACAGCAACACCTCACTAAAATGTGTTTGTGCTTATATTATTTTGTGTGTGTATGTGTACTTGTCTGTGTGTCCTCTCTGCATATGTGACTGCATCTTTCCCTATGTCTCTCGCGCGCTCTCTCTCCTCTCGCGCGCTCTCTCTCCTCTCGCTCTCTCTCTCCTCTCGCGCGCTCTTTCTCTCTCTCGCGCTCTCGCCTCGCTCTCTCATGCTCTCTCTCGCGCTCCCGCTCTCTCTCGCACTCGCGCTCTCTCTCTCGCGCTCTCTCTCTCGCGCTCTCTCTCTCTCTCGCGCTCTCTCTCTCTCGTGGTCTGTCTCTGTCTCTGTCTCTGTCTCTGTCTCTGTCTCTCTCTCTCTCTCTCTCTCTCTGTCTCTCCGTCTCTCTCTTTGTCTCTCCGTCTCTGTCTCTCTCTGTCTCTCTCTGTCTCTCTCTGTCGCTCTCTGTCTCTCTCTGTCTCTGTGTGTGTCTGAGTGGGTCTTGTGAAAGTGTCACTATGGTGTAAGCTCTTTCTGCCACGTTATTTTTGTCGTCTCTCCCCTTTAGTATTTAATGAGACAATAGTGAGAAGCTGGGTTGGGAGGGAATATCAGGGTAGAAGTCACCCGTATGCACAGATTCTAGGATCAGCTTACCCTCCCCAAAGCCTAACCTTAAAGCTGGAATACTTAATTGGTGAAACTGCCATGTCTGTTTGGGATATTGCAACAACAAAGAAGTTACTGCAAACAACGTACACAGTTTTTTCCCCCCTCGGACATACAGTTGGAAGTTTACATACACCTTTGCCAAATACATTTAAACTCAGTTTTTCACAATTCCTGACATTTAATCCTAGTAAAAATTCCATGTCTTAGGTCAGTTAGCATCACCACTTTATTTTAAGAATGTGAAATGTCAGAATAATAGTAGAGAGAATGATTTATTTCAGCTTTTATTTCTTTCATCACATTCTCAGTGGGTCAGAAGTTTACATACACTCAATTAGTATTTGGTAGCATTGCCTTTAAATTGTTTAACTTGGGTCAAATGTTTTGGGTAGCCTTCCACAAGCTTCCCACAATAAGTTGGGTGAATTTTGGCCCATTCCTGCTGACAGAGCTGGTGTAACTGAGTCAGGTTTGTAGGCCTCCTTGCTCGCGCACGCTTTTTTTTAGTTCTGCGATAAATGTTCTATAGGATTGAGGTCAGGGCTTTGTGATGGCCACTCCAATACCTTGACTTTGTTGTCCTTAAGCCATTTTACCACAACTTTGGAAGGATGCTTGGGGTCATTGTCCATTTGGAAGACCCATTTGCAACCAAGCTTTAACTTCCTGACTGATGTCTTGAGATTTTGCTTCAATCTATCCACATACTTTTCCTCCGTAATGATGCCATCTATTTTGTGAAGTGCACCAGTCCCTCCTGCAGCAAAGAACCCCCACAACATGATGCTGCCACCCCCGTGCTTCACGGTTGGGATGGTGTTCTTCGGCTTGCAGGCCTTTCCATTTTTCCTCCAAACATAACGATGGTCATTATGGCCAAACAGTTATATTTTTGTTTCATCTGACCAGAGGACGTTTCTCCAAAAAGTACGCTCTTTCTCCCCATGTGCAGTTGCAAACCATAGGCTTTTTTATGGTGGTTTTGGAGCAGTGGCTTCTTCTATGCTGAGCGGACTTTCAGGTTACAGTGGGGCAAAAAAGTATTTAGTCAGCCACCAATTGTGCAAGATCTCCCACTTAAAAAGATGAGAGAGGCCTGTAATTTTCATCATAGGTACACTTCAACTATGACAGACAAAATGAGAAAAAAAAAATCCAGAAAATCACATTGTAGGATTTTTAATGAATTTATTTGCAAATTATGGTGGAAAATAAGTATTTGGTCACCTACAAACAAGCAAGATTTCTGGCTCTCACAGACCTGTAACTTCTTCTTTAAGAGGCTCCTCTGTCCTCCACTCGTTACCTGTATTAATGGCACCTGTTTGAACTTGTTATCAGTATAAAAGACACCTGTCCACAACCTCAAACAGTCACACTCCAAACTCCACTATGGCCAAGATCAAAGAGCTGTCAAAGGACACCAGAAACAAAATTGTAGACCTGCACCAGGCTGGGAAGACTGAATCTGCAATAGGTAAGCAGCTTGGTTTGAAGAAATCAACTGTGGGAGCAATTATTAGGAAATGGAAGACATACAAGACCACTGATAATCTCCCTCGATCTGGGGCTCCACGCAAGATCTCACCCCGTGGGGTCAAAATGATCACAAGAACGGTGAGCAAAAATCCCAGAACCACACGGTGGGACCTAGTGAATGACCTGCAGAGAGCTGGGACCAAAGTAACAAAGCCTACCATCAGTAACACACTACGCCGCCAGGGACTCAAATCCTGCAGTGCCAGACGTGTCCCCCTGCTTAAGCCAGTACATGTCCAGGCCCGTCTGAAGTTTGCTAGAGAGCATTTGGATGATCCAGAAGAAGATTGGGAGAATGTCATATGGTCAGATGAAACCAAAATAGAACTTTTAGGTAAAAACTCAACTCGTCGTGTTTGGAGGACAAAGAATGCTGAGTTGCATCCAAATAACACCATACCTACTGTGAAGCATGGGGGTGGACACATCATGCTTTGGGGCTGTTTTTCTGCAAAGGGACCAGGACGACTGATCCGTGTAAAGGAAAGAATGAATGGGGCCATGTATCGTGAGATTTTGAGCGAAAACCTCCTTCCATCAGCAAGGGCATTGAAGATGAAACGTGGCTGGGTCTTTCAGCATGACAATGATCCCAAACACACCGTCCGGGCAACGAGGGGGTTGCTTCGTAAGAAGCATTTCAAGGTCCTGGAGTGGCCTAGCCAGTCTCCAGATCTCAAACCCATAGAAAATCTTTGGAGGGAGTTGAAAGTCTGTGTTGCAAAGCAACAGCCCCAAAACATCACTGCTCTAGAGGAGATCTGTATGGAGGAATGGGCCAAAATACCAGCAACAGTGTGTGAAAACCTTGTGAAGACTTACAGAAAACATTTGACCTCTGTCATTGCCAACAAAGGGTATATAACAAAGTATTGAGAAACTTTTGTTATTGACCAAATACTTATTTTCCACCATAATTTGCAAATAAATTCATTAAAAATCCTACAATGTGATTTTCTGGATTTTTTTTCTCATTTTGTCTGTCATAGTTGAAGTGTACATATGATGAAAATTAAAGGCCTCTCTCATCTTTTTAAGTGGGAGAACTTGCACAATTGGTGGCTGACTAAATACTTTTTTGCCCCACTGTATGTCGATATAGGACTCGTTTTTTCTGTGGATATAGATACTTTTGTACCCGTTTCCTCCAGCATCTTCGCAAGGTCCTTTGCTGTTGTTCTGGGATTGATGTGCACTTTTCGCACCTAAGTACGCTCATCTCTAGGAGACAGAACGCGTCTCCTTCCTGAGTGGTATGATGGCTGCGTGGTCCCATGGTGTTTATACTTGCATACTATTGTTTGTACAGATGAACGTGGTACCTTCAGGCGTTTGGAAATTGCTCCCAAGGATGAACCAGACTTGTGGAGGTCTACAATTTTTTTCTGAGGTCTTGGCTGATTTCTTTAGATTTTCCCATGATGTCAAGCAAAGAGGCACTTAGTTTGAAGGTAGGCCTTGAACTACATCCACAGGTACACCTCCAATTGTGTTAGGCAGAGCAGCACAGGGGAACCTAAGAGCAGACTCAGACCAGGAAACAGGGATGAATGAACCAAGATATTTATTGCAACACAAGGAGAGATGGAGTGCAGATCCGGCGAAGCTCGGATGCGTTGTAGGAAACCAGATGTGGAGGCTGAGGTTGGAGTGAGCTGGGTTGGGACAGGGTAAACCGGTCCGGAGGGGAATCCAAGCTAGTGATGGTGAGCTGAATCCAGAACAGGGTAGCAGGGTGGTGAGATGTGGAACAGGAACCAGAGTCAGAGCGGCAAAACTGCAGTGACAGGATAAACAGTGTCAGGCAGGGAAACAGGCACAGCAGGATACAGAATCTTAAATAATAACAAATAGCTAGAAGCATGACTGACTGAACGGAGATTACGATCTGGCAGAGTGGAAGTGGTAGGACTGAGTACTTGGAGAGGTCTTGATTATGGAACAGGTTGCAGCTGGTGGGGATCTGCTCTGACTCAGCACACCTGTCTCCAACCACACACACACACACACACACAGAGAGAGAGAGAGAGAGAGAGAGAGAGAGAGAGAGAGAGAGAGAGAGAGAGAGAGAGAGAGAGAGAGAGAGAGAGAGAGAGAGAGAGAGAGAGAGAGAGAGAGAGAGAGAGAGAGAGAGAGAGAGAGAGAGAGAGAGAGAGAGAGAGAGAGAGAGAGAGAGAGAGAGAGAGAGAGAATGGTTGTAGGTCAAGGAGACACCGGATGTCAATTAGCCTAGCAGAAGCTTCTAAAGCCATGACATAATTTTCTGGAATTTTCCAAGCTGTTTAAATGCACAGTCAACTTCGTGTACCTAGCCCTCAGAACACAGCCTCAATTCGTTGGGACATGGACTTTACAAGGTGTTGAAAGCGTTCCACAGGGATGCTGGCCCATGTTGACTCCAATGCTTCCCACCGTTGTGTCAAGTTGGCTGGATGTCCTTTGGGTGGCGGACCATTGTTGATACACATGGGAAACTGTTGAGCGTGAAAAACTCAGCGGTGTTGAAATGCTTGATACCCTCAAGCCAGTGTGCCTGGCACCTACTACCATACCCATTCAAAGGCACTTAAATATTTTGTCCTGCCCAGTCACCCTCTAAATGGCACACATGCACAATCCATGTCACAATTGTCTCAAGGCTTAAACATCCTTCTTTAACCTGTCTCCTCCACTTCATCCACACTGATTGAAGTAGATTTAACAAGTCACACCGATAAGGGATCATACTGTAGCTTTCACCTGGTCAGCAATGTTCCCTCAATTTTCTTTTCCGGCACTGAGCTAATTTCAGGTCTGTTGAACTCAAACGTTGTGAAAATTCTGTGCAACTTCCAGCACGTGCTTACTGTGAACACTGAGGCTGTACCCACTTTAAGTTAGTTTTAGCAGCAGTCAAGTAGGCTACTGTGGCTATCTGATCATAATGTAGGACTACCAGAGTGGCCTACCATCAAAAACAATGGAGAAAATGCATCCCATAACATTTTAACATGGAAATATATTTACGCCCTGCCTATTGGCTACTTAGCTTATTCAAGCCTGTCTCAAAATACAACACTGCCCTTTTAAGACAAAAAAAGCTCTGTAACTGACTCGCTTTTCAAAGATGTCTAGAAATGCACACGTTTTGTCCTCTTGTAGAAAGCAATCCCTCCCCCACTGCTGACTACAAATGATCTATAACTGGGCTAATAATACACTAACCAGCAAAGGATATGAATGAATGTACAAATGTGCACACGTCGCTACATGTAGCTCTCGCTTTGATCTCAAAACAAGCGCATCTACTCAGGACTGCTCATGCTGTAAACACAGTCCAGTTCAAAGTGAATAGCACATATCCATATATGGCAATGGTCTATTTGCATATAGGACTGCTGCAGCTCTGATTGGTTATGGCACACCTGTCTGTGTATAGTACGGGCCTGAGTAAGATGCCTGTCAATGCAATAGAATCATACTCCGATGTTTTCTGCCTACAACAAAATCTCTTGCATACTTAGTTTTGCATAGTTTATTTTGTTTCAGTACGTTGCATTGAAAGTGGCTAATTGCACACGTGTTAATTCGATCCCAATTCCCACAGTAAAGGGAAACGTTGATAGTGGTAACTAATGGGGAAAACTCTAGAAAGTTGAGTGAAGTTCAATCTCGTGCTTCTCTGCGCAGGCTGATATTTCTACTGTGCGGCAGTCCCGTGGAGCTGCGTGCGTGCGCACGTGCACAGCGTATAGGGAATGTTGTAGGTCAGTCTATGTTATGGAAAGAGCAGGTGTTCTTAATGTTTTGTCCAATCAGTGCCAGACACTCCTCACATCCATTTCATCAACAAAATAAAAACATGGATTCGATCTTTAATGTGGATTTGATCTTCAACCATTAGGGATATAACTCTTAAACTGATCTTAGATCAGTGTTTAAAGGTGGCTTTTACTACTTAATTCTACTGCTCAGGGCACAGGCGCTGGCAAGTCCCCTTTGCCAATAGTTAAGATGGCTGCTGGCCACTCATATCTGCCCTTAAGAAATGTGGTGGTCTGTAAGGACCCTGACCTCTGTATTAGAGGTCAACGGAGGTTGAGCTCTAACTTTCTCTCTCTCTCTCTTACACACACTCACACACACACACACACACACACCCTTCAGTGACCAGCGATGCATAGACAGCTGTCTTTTTCTTCTTATTTTCTGTTATCTCTCCATCTCTCCGATCCTCCTCTAAAACACTGTGGTTACATAAGAGAAAAGGAGAGGAAAGGAGGAGAGAAGATGAGGGAGAGGAGAGGAGGAAGAGCACATTAATTCCAGTGTAGAGGAACTGCTGCTGAGCTGGTAATTAAGTAGACTCTGATAACCTTACGGGAGATATGAGGTTTTCCCTGTACCGGAGCTACCGTTACGTCCCCTCTTTGTCTTTCTCTCTCTCTCTCTCTGTACCACTCTCTCTCTCCCTCTCTTCTCTCTCTGTCTTCTCATTCTCTCTCTTTCTCAATATCTCTTTCTGTCTCTCTCTCTCTCCCTCTCATCCCGTCTTTCCCTCGTCTCTCTTCTCCCTCTCTTTGCGTCTCTCTCTGTTTCTTTGCAGATCGCACCGCTTCTGATTTCTCTCCATCTCTCGGATTGGTTGTTATGATTTGTTCTGGATTTATGAATTGTTGTTCTGTTTATGCTGATTATGCTGATTTCAGTGATTATTTTTGTTATGATGATTATCTAACTGTTTTATTATTCAGCTGTGTGGGAGCCTGCTCTCTCCCTCCCCTACTCTTCCTGACAACACACACACACATACACCAGAGGGATAACTGTAGTTCCAAGGCGAAATTTGACGTTTGTACAGGTCCCCATGATGTTGGGAGACACTGTCAAAACCGGTTACTAGGGGCAAAAACAAACATAAAAAAGGTGTGCCCCTCCCTGGGATTGAACCCACAGTCTACAGAGCTGGCACTTGCAGCTTAGTCCACTCCACCATTAAACCACAATGATATCAAGCCCAGTTGGAATCAATGCCTTTAATTTTTAACCCTATCCAAACCTTAACCCTTAAAGGGATACTTCAGGATTTTGCCAATTAAGCCCTTTATCTCCCTCCCCAGAGTCATAAATGGCATCCATGAGTTAAAGGGCTTCATTGCCAAAATCTCGAAGTATCCCTTTAACTGAACACCAGTCTAAATACATGCCTAAATTTAACCCTAGAGTTATTTCTGTGTGCCTACATTTAACACATTTGTCACAGAAAGTGAGGCGATCAAGTCAGTTTACAAATACCTTTGTCCCTGGACGTACCGAGATGAAGTCAGACTGTGATATCTTGTTGCAACACACACACACACACCTTCCTTTCCTTTCTCTAATAACAATCCCTCCCTTCACACCAGCTATTATGTAACACAAGTCTCTGGGTATTAGTTATGCAAATGTCATCAATTTGTATTTACGTATGATCTATCGCCCCCCCCCCCCCCCCCCTCTCTCTATGTCCCTCCTCCCCCCACCTCTCTCTGCATCACTCCCTCTGTATTTGCATCTCAATCTCTGTATCTCTCCTTCCCTCTGCCTTCTCTTCTCTCGCTCTCTCCATCTCTGTCTGTATCTCCACCTCCCTCCTCTCTCTCTCTCTCGCTGTTCTCTTGCTCTACCTCTCTCTCTCTCTCTCTCTCCTCTCTCTCTCACTGCCACTGTATCCCCTTTCCTCCCTCCATCTCCCCCTGCATCTCTCCACCCTCCCTCTCCCACTCCTTTCTCCACCCTCTTTATCCATCTACTATCCATCCTTCTCTCCTCCCCTCTCTACCACTCTCTTCTCTCCATCCCTCTCTCCAGTCAACACCAACTTGGACGCGGAGTCGAAGCGTAGTGCGGCTTCGTCGTCGACGGCGACATCGGCCCACTTCCGGTCTCCATGGCAACAGAGCGTGAATGTGTTTGGCTCGTGGAGCAGGCCGGACTGTGTTCAGGAGCTCCATCAGGAGGCTCAGCTTAACCTGCAGAGCCTGCTGCAAGGTACAGTAACTAACCCTGGGTGTGTGTGTGTGTGTATGTCGGGAGTGTGTGTGTGTCGGGAGTGTGTGTGTGTGTGTGTCGGGAGTGTGTGCGTGTGTTGGGAGTCTATGTGTGTTTGGGGTGGAGGATGTAGGTTGGGGATTGAGGAGGACAAGGGGTGACAATCTCTGTTTATGTGATGAAAGACGCCGCTGCCGTGTTTTTATGTGATGGTGTGTGTGTGTGTGTTTGAGAGAGGAGGTCGATGTGAGGGGACCTTGCTGCCATCTTTACAGTAATCCATTCTGTTCCACTCTCTGTTTATACCAAAGATGCTGCTCTGTTTATACCAAATATGCTGGTTATGTGTTCCTCTCTCTCTCTCGCTCTCTTTCCCTCATCCTTTCTCTCACACCCCTCCCCTCTCTCTCTCTCTCTCTCTCTCTCTCTCTCTCTCTCTCTCTCTGCCTCATACTAACCCATGACTGCTCTTCTGTGTGATCAGTTACCCTGGTTTAGATTGGCAGCTTAGATTATGGGTGCGTCCCAAATGGCACCGTATTCCCTATACAGTGCACTACTTTTGACCAGACCATAGGGCGCTATATAGTGAATAGGGTGCCATTTTGGATGTAGATTTATCTCTGTAGGTTAAGCCTTCCCTTCTTCCTTAACTGAATGAACAGATGAATGAATAACTGAATGAATGAAAGAACGCTTACTTACTGCCAATGCGTCGTCAGGTTGCATTCCCCTCCTTTTTCCTTCCCTCTCTTCCCCTCGCTCTCATTCATGTTCTCTCTTCTCTCTTTCAATCTCTCGCTGTTTCATTTCTCTCTCTCCACATCTGTGTGTTCCTGACTGTACCGCATCGGTCAGAATGCAATGATGGAGATGAGGAATCCAGGTTTAGGGGTATTTATTACACACACAGTTGAACACCGGAACGCACAAAAAGGCACATGGGAGAGAGGAGTTGGATGGTGATCAGAAGTTGGGGTTTGTAAGGCCTTGGAGAAAGGATTGGATGTGTTTGATTAGGAAGGATGTGGTGGTCTGGAAGGAAGACGAACAGACTGCCAGGACTAAACATATCCAATGATCAATTAGCATTAGCTCATTTCATGGATTTGACCCCCTTTTTCTCCACAATTTCGTGATATCCATTTGCAAACTTGTCTCATCGCTGCAACTCCCCAACGGGCTCGGGAGAGGCGAAGGTCGAGTCATGCGTCCTCTGAATCATGACCCGCCAAACCTCGCTTCTTAACACCTGCCTGCTTTACCCGGAAGCCAGCCGCACCAATGTGTTGGAAGAAAACACAGTTCAACTGATGACCGAAGTCAGTCTGCAGGCGCCTGTTCTGCCACAAGGAGTCGCTAGAGCGCGATGAGCCAAGTAAAGCCCCCCAGTCAAACCCTCCCCAAACCCAGACGACGTTGCGCCAATTGCGGGCCACTCTATGGGACTCCCGGTCCCATTTAACTCAGGAGGCCAAGTTCACTATATCTTGCCTGGAAATGCAGAGCTTGCACTTTCGGGACTATTTTATTAGTACTGTTGTTGCTAGACAATTTAAGTCAAGTTCACTCTTTCAACTTTTAGAACCATGTAACTATTTGACTGGTTAAATGGTCTGTTCTCATGATTAATGGTCTGTCTTCTTGGTCTTAAATTAGAGCGTTGTCACGGTGTGTCTGTGTGTATCTCTGTGTACAGTATCAGTCAATGGTTTGGACACACCTACTCTTCAAGGCTTTTTCTTTATTTTTACTATTTTGTACATTGTAGAATAATAGTGAAGATATCAAAATGACGAAATAACACATATGGAATCATGTACTGTAGAATCCCAAAAAGTGTTAAACAAATTCTTCAAAGTAGCTGCCCTTTGCCTTGATGACAGCTTTGCACAATCTTGGCATTCTCTCAACCAGCTACACCTGGAATGCTTTTCAAACAGTTTTGAAGGAGTTCCCACATATGCTGATCACTTTTTGGCTGCTTATCCTTCACTCTGCGGTCCAACTCATCCCAAACTTGAGGTCAGGTGATCTGATACAGCTCTCCATCACTCTCCTTCTTGCTTACACAGCCTGGAGGTGTGTTGGGTCATTGTCTTGTTGAAAAACAAATGATAGTCCCACTAAGCGCAAACCAGAAGGGATGGCATATCGATGCTGGTTAAGTGTGCATTGAGTTCTAAATAAATCACAGACAGTGTCACCAGCAAAGCACCCCCATACCATCACGCTTCCTCCTCCATGCTTCACGTGGGAATCACACATGCGGAGATCATCCATTCACCTACTCTGCGTCTCACAAAGACATGGCGGTTGGAACCAAAAATCTCAAATTTGGACTCATCAGACTAAAGTACAGATTTCCACCGGTCTAATTTCCATTGCTCATGTTTCTTGGCCCAAGCAAGTCTCTTCTTATTATTGGTGTCCTTTAGTAGTGGTTTCTTTGTAACAATTCGACCATGAAGGCCTGATTCACGCAGTCTCCTCCTGAACAGTTGATGTTGAGATGTGTCTGTTAATTAAACTCTGTGAAACATTTATTTGGGCTGCAAATAAAGGTAACTGAGGTACAGTTAACTCTAATGAACTTATCCTCTGCAGCAGAGGTAACTCTGGGTCTTCCTTCCCTGTGGTGGTCCTCATGAGAGCCAGTTTCATCATGTTGTTTTTGACTGCACTTGAACTTTTTCCGGATGAACTGATGCCTTTAAGTAATGATGGACTGTCGTTTCTCTTTGCTTATTTGAGCTATTCTTGCCATAATATGGACTTGGTCTTTTATCAAATAGGGTTATCTTCTATATACCACCCCTACCTTGTCACAACATAACTGATTGGCTCAAACACATTAAGAAGGAAACAAATTCCACAAATTCATTTTTAACAAGGCACACCTGTTAATTGAAAAGCATTCCAAGTGACTACCTCATGTAGCTGGTTGAGAGAATGCAAAGTCATCAAGGGTGGCTACTTTGAAGAATCACAAATATAAAATATAAACTGCTGGAAAAGCATTCCAGGTGAAGCTGGTTGAGAGAATGCCAAGATTGTGCAAAGCTGTCATCAAGGCAAAGAGCGGCTACTTTGAAGAATTTGTTTAACACCTTTTGGGTTACGACATGATTCCATATGTGTTATTTCATCGTTTTGATGTCTTCACTATTATTCTACAATGTAGAAAATATTAAAATTAAAGAAAAACCCTTGAATGAGTAGGTGTGTCCAAACCTTTGACTGATACTGCGTGTGTGTGTGTGTGTTAGTTTAGAAGCCTTATAGTCGTTTGTCAACCAGAAATAGGTGTTGTCAGTGCAGGCCTGAGCTCTTCAGGCGCTAGATGTTAATTGTATTAGTCCCATTATACAGACAGATAATCTATTGCTATTCTCTCTATTCAATACTGGCTATTGAACTGTTGTTAAAACAAGCCTGGATGGTCAACCACTGTAGTGGTCTTTGTATAGGGACGGCGCTAGACTGGGTCCCAAATGGCACCCTATTCCCTATGTAGTGCACTACTTTTGACCAGAGCCCTATGGACCATGTACATAGGGAATAGGGTGCCATTTGGGACTTAAGCATAGAGATTGTGAGTTTTGTGTTCAAGGCCCTGTTCGAATACGTTTGAAATGCATCCTTCCTTCCTTGAAATGATCACTGATCTGACATGAGACCACGGATTGATTGTCACTCACTTAGTTGGACCTGGGGTTGATTCCAATCTGTTAAATGGCTCCCTTTCTTACCCCCTTGACCCCTTGCTCCCTGCACCCATTCTGTCCTTGTGTCCTTTCCTCATTCCCTTGTCAACCCTCCGTCTGAGTCCTTGAAGGAGTGGATAAGTGTAAGTAATATTGCGGAGATATTACCTCCATTTTTATTGCTGATCATTTTCATGTCATCAACAAAGACCGATGGGAAAGGAATCATTAATCTGGTCACTAGCTACAACAAACTCCATATTGACAGTCATAACTGTACAAAACCACCCATAGCCTTTCCACCAACCCTAAGGCCCTCCTTAGAATAGGCTAATCATCGATTGTCAATGTTCAATCACGAGTACAGAGGAATGAGACAGAAGCTGCAACCCCAATGTCACCCTATTCCCTATATAGTGCACTACATTTGACCAGGACCCATACGGTTCCCCATAGCCCCCTGGTCAAAAGTAGTGCACTACATAGGGAATATGGTGCCATTGGGGACATGGGCAGACCGAGATGGACAGAAGAAAAGAATGAGACAGAAGAGGGATAGACAGGCTGTATGTTATCAGACGACCTCGTTGGACTGAAAGAGGGGTATTGTTCCTCCTGTACGCCCCCCATTCCTTCACTGGGGAGATAAGAAAGGGTGACCCCATTTTTAACCGGTCCCAGTTGCTTGTCTTGTTAGGGGTGGCTGGGTCTGAGTATGAAAGGGCACACACACACACACACGGATATAGTGCATACAAACAAAACACACACACTTAGTGATGCATGAGTGGAGAGGGCGACTTGTCTGGACAAGGGGTTAATGATGGGAGGGAGGAGGAGGGGGGGACTGGCCCTAATTATCGCTGTGTGTGTGTGTGTGTGTGGGAGTGTCTAGCATACCTTCACACACCAACCAGTGCCAATAGACCCCAATAGCCCTGTCCTATTCCTTTACTATACTGTAGTGTATGCCAGTAACCATATGGACTAGCTACGTGTCTCTCTGCCCGCCATCCTCCTCCCTCTATCTCTGCATGCGATCTGGTGAGTTGAACTTGAGTTGCGTGACATCTAGCTAATTGGCAAATGATTCTGTGTGTGTGTTCTGTGTATTCAGTTGAATGATTCCTGTTGACTATTATTAGCGTAAAATTAAATGGAGTCGCACACTCTATATACAAGCTCCCAGTAATTTAATGGGTAAACCACCAACGTTTCGGCATCACTGTGCATTCTTCTGCTTGCATAACAAACAGTAGCAAGCATATCATTTCGTCCCAACTGGCTCCGTATGGGCCCTGGTCAAAAGTAGTGCACTACATAGGGAATAGGGTGCCATTAGGCACCTCTAGTCACTTTTTTTCAACTCGTGGTATTGTTACTTTTAAGTTGGAATCCTTAGTGGTGAAACTGCCAAGTCCGTTTGCGATTTGACACGGCGTTACTACAATGAACACTTTTTTTCCCCTTGTTGAACATCATTGAACATCATTGCACGTGCAATAGAGCAGCGGACTGTCTACTACGATGTCTTACTTTTCTCCCCTTGATGCTGGAGCTCCTCTCCACTGTTTAATAAACCAAACAAGAACAACAACAAATGAGCCTGGGGCGGCCAATTGCGCTTTTTCCCTTAATGTAGATGTCAGTTTTACTTGCTCTGCATTTTTTTCTATTTGTTTCTATTTAGGGGTGGATCAGCTTAATATTGTGGGAAAGATTTGTTGCTTCCATCAATGTAATTGTCTGCATCATTTCCAATCCCCCATATCTTTTTTTGGTAAATATATATCCATATACATACATGTACAGTACATATCCATACATATGCATACATAAACATTCATACCTATATACTACATATACTTTTTTTTAGAATATACCTTTATTATTCCACGCAAACCCTACCACCCTTCCCCCAACTGGAGTAAACTAATAAACAATAACACTTAGGCTTCTACCTTCAGTTTATACATATTGTACACATTTTACAGACACAATCTATTTTACAATAGTTATATATTTTTTGTTTTTAGTCCTTCCTCTATTTCTGATGTCCATCCAGTTTGATTTCTATTTGTAACTGTGCTATTTCACTTTTTTTTTACCTATATACATTTTAAAGACCCGTATGTTTTACATTGGTTATCTTGTTATTAGTTCCACCCTTCAGCTCCATTCAACCCTTCCCATCTATCTCTTAATACCATCCATTTTGGATTTCTATTTTGCCATATATTTTTCAACTGTGCTGTGATGTTTCACAAAAGTACTGAACCTTTCTATTCTCATAGAATTATAATTATTTTTGCTAAAATAATTATAATATTATTGATTGATTGACTATGGCTTTTCAAATCACACAGTATTGCTATCTGCAGCGTTAGTTCTAGGCAAATGTTGCAATTTTTCAGCCATTCCTGGACCTGTGACCAAAAATGAGCTACATATGGACAGTACCAAAATAAATGATCAAATGACTCTACCTCCTCACAGCAAAATCTGCAGAGCTGGGAAGATTGTATACCCTATATATATAACATTCTATTGGTTGCAAGAATTTTGTATAGTGATTTAAATTGGAACATTTGAATTTTGAATCCGGCGTTGTTTTGCGTGTCAATTCATAAACCATGTGCCATGGAATGGGTACATCAAACATCTCTTCCCAACTATTTTGCAATTTATATGGCACAGCTGTCAATTTTTTGGTCCTTTTTTGGTACAAGTGAAATTGGTATATGTTTTTATTTATCACAATTTTCTTTAACCATTTATGTTCTTTAATGCAGGGCCGACAGACAAGTTCCTTACTTTTTTCCCCTTCTACTTGCCTCTTCCATTTTTGTGGTAATGCTGCAATTAGTTGCTTGTAATCTAGGGTAGACCAGACATATACATATGTCTGTGTTAGCTGCATGTGTGACGTAACTCCACCAGTCCTATTTATGATATCATTCCCAAAGATTATACCTTTTTTAAACATTTCATCGAAAAATAGTTTTTTTTTAATCAATTAGTATATTTGAGTTTAACCACAGTATTTGTGGTATTATTTGTTCTGAAATTGCAACCAACTGAAATTGCAACCAACTTTCTAAGGCTTGTTTAAAAAATAGCGATATTTTGGAGATTATTTCCTTTTCAAACAACCGAAAGTGAGCAGTTGTAATCTGAATAAAGGGAAAAAGGCCATTCTTGAACATGGGGTGAGACATTCCTACCAATTTACTAGAGAACCAGTTTGGATTTAAGTATAACTTTTGTATGACTGATGCCTTTAGTGTGAGGTCTAATGCTTTAATATTTAATCATTTCTGCCCTCCGAATTCATATTCGTTATATAAATAGGCCCTTGACAGGCTTGCCATTCCAAATAAAATTGAATATTTTTTGTTCATATAATTTAAAAAGCAGGTCGCTAGGTGTAGGCAAAACCATACGCAAATAGGTCAACTGTGATATGACTAAAGAGTTCATCTTGGATGATTTTTCCACAAATAGACAGGTATTTTCCTTTCCATTGTAGCAAGATCTTACTTGTTCAGGATTTAGCATTAGCATGTTTTAGCGTCAATCGTATAGCTTTTAATGGCTTTTATTCTCTAAATATATTGACACATTTCCATACATTTCCATTCCGTGTTTTTCCCAAAAGGCTCAGACTTTCCCATCTATGCAAGCTGGCACCCGTGTCTCACTGCGCCATCATTTACGCCTGAGGTACTGACCTGTTGCACCCTCTACAACCACTGTGATTATTATTTGACCCTGCTGGTCATCTATGAACGTTTGAACATCTTGAAGACCAATCTGGCCTTAAATGGCCATGAACTCTTTTAATCTCCACCTGGCACAGCCAGAAAAGGACTGGCCACCACTCAGAGCCTGGTTCCTCTCTAGGTTTCTTCCTAGGTTCCTGCCTTTCTAGGGAGTTTTTCCTAGCCACCGTGCTTCTACATCTGCATTGCTTTCTGTTTGGAGTTTTAGGCTGGGTTTCTGTAAAGCACTTTGTGACATCTGCTGATGTAAAAAGGGCTTTATAAATACATGTGATTGATTGATTGATTGACACTGCCCTCACTTGGGGCCAAAGCCAATCCACTGGTACTTTTCAGCTATAATTTGCATAGCAATGGCTAACTGTGAACTCTAAAATATTCTCACAAAGCAACGGTTTTGATTATGCAGAGGTTGTGGATTCTTCTCTTCACAAGTCTTCGCTGTCAGCCAGAGTTAAGGAAACACAATTTCCCTAGTATAACATAAGGGTGTATAGACTAGTGCAACACTGGTGTTACAGTCGACAAGCAGCATACTGTAGCCCTATGGGTCCTGGTCAAAAGTAGTGCACCATAGAGGGAATAGGGTGCCATTTGAGATGGAGTCAGTGTTAAGCTGCTCAATCATGTCTGGAGAGAGAGTTGCTGTCCTTGAATCCAACTAACTCACTTTCCTCCAAATCTGCATATTTAAAGACAAACATCTAATCAGTGGTGGAAAAAGTACCCAACTATCATACTTGAGCAAAAGTAAGATACCTTAATAGAAAATGACTAAAGTAAAAGTAAAAGTCACCTAGTAAAATTCTACTGGAGTAAAAGTATATGGTTTAAAATATACTTAAGTATCAAAAGTAAAAGTATAATTAATTTCAAATTCCTTATGTTAAGCAAACCAGATGGCACCATTTACTTGTTTTTTTAAATTACGGAAAGCCATGGGCACACTCCAACATTCAGGCATAATTTACAAACAAAGCATGTGTGTTTAGTGAGTCCGCCAGATCAGAGCCAGTAGGGATGACCAGGGATGTTCGGTTGATAAGGGCATGAATTTGACTATTTTCCTGTCCTGCTAAGCATTCAAAATGTAACGAGTACTTTTGTGTGTCAAGGAAAATTAATGGATTTTAAAGTACAATATTTTCTTAAGGAATGTAGTGAAGTAAAAGTTGTCAAAAATATAAATTGTAAAGTACAGATACCCAAAAAAACAGCTTAAGTAGTACTTTAAAGTAGTTTTACTTAAGTACTTTACACCACTGCATCTAATTGAGATGAACTTATTTTTAAATATATTTTTCAAAAGACAGTTCTATATTATCTGGCATATAATACTCACCTATAGTTATCTGTGCTCCTTGCAATAACACCATTTTATAAAAACTCTTATTCTGTTATTTCTATATCATGATTAATTAATTCCTACATTTACAGTGGCATACTTGTCTTGTACCTTTTTGCTGCTGGTGTCAACTCACATTAAGAGCAGCCTTGGATGAGAATAGGCACTCTTTTGTGTTTTGTGATGTTGAAAGACTGAGACTGCAGTCTGATAGATGAGGACAGCTTCTTCTACTCCCAATAGCTAGACTAATACATTAAACAGAATCACTGGCATAGATTTTTGTTTTTGATTTTTGCACCACAAAGCAGATTTATTGTAGCCTGATCCCAGATCTGTTTGTACTCTTGCCAAGTCAATTGCTCATTGTCAAGCCAAATATTTTTTGCCATGCAATCAGAAGCACCTTTATTTGCTAATTACATTTACACATACCCAGAATTTGCCTTGGTGAGAAGGTGACAAGGAATTGACATCGTAACATTTTGTATTTGTATTTCTTATGGATCCCCATTAGCTGCAGCCAAGGCAAAATTAAGGCAGTTACATAATTCTCAACACACTAAATGTGTGCCCTCAGGCCCATACTCCATTACCACATATCTACAACATAAACAGACCGGCACTCAGGCTAGATTTGAGAAATGAGTGTAATGGCGCAGGTGGAGATGGCTGCTGTTTTACGGGCTCCTAACCAATTGTGCTATTTTGTGTGTTTTTTCACGTGATTTGTAACTTATTTTGTACATAATGTTTCTGCCAACGTCTCTTATGACTGAAAAGAGCTTCTGGATATCAGAACAGCGATAACTCACCTCGAACTAGACAAATATTTTTTTCTTTTACGAGTCGAACGCGAAGGATTTACTCCATATACCCGACCAGGCCCAAATCCCCTTAAATCACGTGAAGAGAAGACGCAGATACAGGGGACGCAGGTCTGGGTGCCTTGTGAGAATTTGTTGGCGAGTGTGTAACCCGCCTCTACCGTCCGTCCTATTGGCCAACGTGCATCATTGGAGAATAAACTGGATGAGCTCCGTTCAAGACTATTCTACCAACGGGACATTAAAAACTGTAATATCTTATGTTTCACTGAGTCGTGGCTGAACGACGACATACAGTTGGCTGGTTTTTCTGTGCACTGGCAAGACAGAACAGCTGCCTCTGGTAAGACAAGGGATGGCGATCTGTGTTTTATTGTCAATAACAGCTGGTGCACTAAATCAAATATTAAGAAAGTTTTGAGGTTTTGCTCGCCTAAGGTAGAGCATCTTATCATAAGCTGTAGACCACACTATTTACCAAGAGAGTTTCCGTCTATATTTTTCATAGCTGTCTATTTACCACCACAAACCGATGCTGGCACTAAGACCGAACTCAACGAGTTGTATAAAGCCATAAGCAAACAGGAAAATGCTCATCCAGAGGCGGTGCTCCTAGTGGCCGGGGACTTTAATGCATGGAAACTTAAATTAGTTTTACCTAATTTCTACCAGCATGTTACATGTGTAACAAGAGAAGAAAACATTTTCTAGACCACATTTACTCCACACACAGAGACGCATGCCAAGCTCTCCCTCGCCCTGCATTTGGCAAGTCTGACCATAATTCTATGCTTCTGATTCCTGCTTACAAGCAATAACTAAAGTAGGAATTACCAGTGACTCGGTCAGTACGGAAGTGGTCTGATGACGCAAATGCTAAGCTACAGGACTGTTTTGCTAGCACAGACTAGAAATATGTTCAGGGACTCATCCGATGGCATTGAGGAGTGTACCACATCAGTCACCAGCTTCATCAATAAGTGCATCGATGAGGTTGTCCCCACTGTGAAAGTACGTACATACCCCAACCAGAAGCCATGGATTACAGGCAACATCGGCACTGAGCTAAAGGGTAGAGCTGCCACTTTCAAGGAGCTGCCACTAACCCAGACGTTTATAAAAAAATCCTGATATGCCCTCAGACGAACCATCAAACAGGCAAGGCATAAATACAGGACTAAGATTGAATCCTACTACACTGTCTTTGATGCTTGTCGGATGTAGCAGGGCTTGCAAACTATTATGGAAGCCCAGGCGCAAGCTGCCCAGTGAAACAAGCCTACCAGACAAACTAAATTCCTTCTATGCGCGCTTCAAGGCAAGCAACACTGAAGCATGCCTGAGAGCACCAGCTGTTCCAGACGACTGTGTGATCACCCTCGCCGTAGCTGATGTAAGACCTTTAAACAGGTCAACAGACAGTTTACCAGGACGTGAACTCCGAGCATGCGCTGACCAACTGGCAAGTGTCTTCACTGACAAGCTTCACTGACAAGCTTCCTCAACAGCTGCACCATCAAGAGCATCCTGACTGGTTCCATCACTGCCTGGTATGGCAACTGCTCAGCCTCCGATCGCAAGGTGCTAAAGAGGGTAGTGTGTACAGCCCAGAACATCACTGGGGCCAAGCTCCCTGCCATCCAGGATCTCTATAGCAGGCAGTGTCAGAGGAAGGCCCTACATTTTATCAACATTTCGAATGCGCGACTCAAGCTGGCAGCATTCTGGATCATTGCTACTCTAACTTCCGCGACGCATACAAAGCCCTCCCCCGCCCTCCTTTCGGCAAATCTGACCACGACTCCATTTTGTTACTCCCTGCCTATAGACAGAAACTAAAACAGGAAACGTCCGTGGTCAGGTCTGTTCAATGCTGGTCTGACCAATCGGATTCCACGCTTCAAGATTGCTTCGATCAGGTGGACTCGGATATGTTCCGGATAGCCTCAGGCAACAACATTGATGTATACGCTGACTCGGTGAGCGAGTTTATTAGCAAGTGCATCGGTGATGTTGTACCCACGGTGACTATTAAAACCTTCCCTAACCAGAAACCGTGGATTGATGGCAGCATTCGCGCAAAACTGAAAGCGCAAACCACTGCTTTTAAGCATGGCAAGGCGACCGGAACATGACCGAATACAAACAGTGTAGCTATTCCCTCCGCAAGGCAATCAAACAAGCTAAGCGTCAGTATAGAGACAAAGTAGAGTTGCAATTCAACGGCTCAAACACGAGACGTATGTGGCAGGGTCTACAGTCAATCACGGATTACAAAAAGAAAACCAGCCCTGTCGCGGACACCGACGTCTTGCCCCCAGACAAATTAAACAACTTCTTTGCTCGCTTTGAGGACAATACAGTGCCACTGACACGGCCCGCTACCAAAACCTGTGTGCTCTCCTTCACCGTGGCCAACGTGAGTAAAACATTTAAATGTGTTAACCCTCACAAGGCTGCCAGCCCAGACGGCATACCGAGCCGTGTCCTCAGAGCATGCGCAGACCAGCTGACTGGTGTGTTTACGAACATATTTAATCAATCCCTATCCAATTTTGCTGTGCACACATGCTTCAAGAGGGCCACCATTGTTCCTGTTCCCAAGAAAGCTAACTAAGCTAAACGACAATCTGTCATCATGAAGTGCTTGGAGAGACTAGTAGAGGATCATATCACCTCCACCCTACCTGATACTCGAGACCCACTCCAATTTGCTTACCGACCCAATAGGTCCACAAACGACACAATCTCAATCACACTGCACACTATCCTATCCCATCTGGACAAGAGGAATACCTATGTAGGAATGCTGTTCATCGACTATAGCTCAGCATTTAACACCGTAGTACCCTCCAAACATGTCATTAATCTCGAGACCCTGGGTCTCGCACCGCCCTGTGCAACTGGGTCCTGGAATTTCTGACGGGCCGCCCCCAGGTGGTGAGGGTAGGAAACAACATCTCCACCCCGCTGATCCTCAACACTGGGGCCCCACAAGTGTGCGTTCTCAGCCCTCTCCTGTACTCCCTGTTCACTCATGACTGCGTGGCCATGCACGCCTCCAACTCAATCAAGTTTGCAGACACTACAGTGGTAGGCTTGATTACCAACAACGACGAGACGGCCTACAGGGAGGAAGTGAGGGCCCTCGGAGTGTGATGTCAGGAAAATAACCTCTCACTCAACATCAACAAAACAAAGGAGATGATCGTGGACTTCCGGAAACAGCAGAAGGAGCACCCCCCTATCCACATCGACGGGACAGTAGTGGAGAAGGTGGAACGTTTTAAGTTCCTCGGCGTACACATCATGGACAAACTGAAATGGTCCAGCCACACAGACAGCGTGGTGAAGAAGGCGAACAGCGCCTCTTCAACCTCAGGAGGCTGAAGAAATTTGGCTTGTTACCAAAAACACTCACAAACTTTTACAGATGCACAATTGAGAGCGTCCTGTCGAGCTGTATCACAGCCTGGTACGGCAACTGCTCCACCCTCAACCGTAAGGCTCTCCAGAGGGTAGTGCGTTCTGCATAACGCATCAACGGGGGCAAATTACCTGCCAAGTCTAGGTCCAAAAGGCTTCTGAACAGCTTCTACATACGCACACCCCTAGGTGTTTTGGTAAGGTTAGGTGTGTTGTGTATTTTAGGTGGGCACCTGCTTTCCACTTAGATGCACTGTATCCATGTGTGTTTTCTGCTGCACCCTCTCTCTCATCATCTCACCATTGCCATTGCCCCAATGACAGAACAGGTAGCTTAAATAAAAGTAGTTAAATAAAGTTTAATTTTAAATAAAATAAAAATAAAAACACAAGCACACACCCGCACATACACACACACACTACCCACTCTCCTACCTGTGATGTCGAGGGATAGCAGGTGAGCGGGGGTGCGTCGTCCCAGGTGCCAACGAGGTTTCTTGTGCGTATGCTGAACAGCTAATCAAATGGCTACCCAGGATTGACCGGTACCCCCTGTATATAGCCTCGTTATTATTATTTTATTGTTGCTCTTTTATTTTTTACTTTACTTTATTTAGTAAATATTTTTTATTAACTCTTATTTTTCTTGAAACTGCATTGTTGGTTAAGGGCTGGTAAGTAAGCATTTCATGGCAAGGTCTACACCTGTGTATTCGGTGCATGTGACAAATAACATTTGATTTGATTTCATGACGTTGCAGCAAATACAGCGAAACAAGTGAAGTGATGCAATCAAGGAAGTCCTGAATAAGTTCTTACTTAAACTCTCACTCATTCCACATTCACTGGAAGGTTATGACCGGTTCACCTTGAATAGTCCTAAGTTAACTGGGGATGTTACGTTTGATGTTAGATGGCCAAGTTGCCAGATCTGTGTTGCTATAGCCAAACCAGAAGCAGACCTGACAACCACAGGCTCCCAGTAAGTTGGTTAACTATAATCAGTGGGCAGGTCTTCCCTCTTCTGTTAAGGGGGATTTGCTGGGGGCCATTGATGATTGAAGTGGTATTCCATTATCCCCAGGCGACGCATTGCTAGGCAACCCTACACCAGGAGGAAGGCATCCATAATGTCCCAGAGAGCAAGTTCAATCACACCCCCTCACACCCCCCGCCCCCAAATACTGTCAGAAGGAGTTTGGGGGTGGGACAGGGTTTGGGGGGGGGGGGCTTGGAGGGATATGGGGCTGCTGGGGTGAGTGGAGGTTTAGGGGAGTGGAGGAGTGTGTTTTGGGGGAAATGAATGGCTAGGGGGTTGTGTTTGGTGAGTTTTAAGGGGGGTGGGTTGTGGAATGGTAATCAGTATATTTACAATGGCCTGAGGTGGAGTCCTGCAGCTTCGAGAGAAACAGGAGGAGAGGAGGATGGAGTGAGGAAGCAACAAGGGACAAGAAAGAAAGGCAGGAGGAAGTAGAGACAGCAGGTGGAGAGCAACATTGCCAAAGAAAGTGTGAGAAAAATAGAGGGAAACGGGAAAGAGTAGTGAATCAGTGAGTGCTAAAGAATAATTGCAAGAGATGGACTCCACATTTTGTTCTCTTGTGTCCACTCCTCCAAGCCTCCACTTAGCATGTGGCTAACTAGTGTTCTGCTCCGGTCAGACTTCAAGAAGCAGCTAATGGGATGGATGCTCTGCAACTTGACTAACTCCGAGGTTGTTGTGTCTTGTATGTGTGTGTGTTTATGTGCGCGCCCGTGTCTGTTGCCGTGTGTGTGCGTGCATGCGTGTACCTGTGTGTGTCTGGTACGATGTGTGTCTGACACCATACGTATGTGTATGCGTTTCTACCAGACTTTGAAGAGCAGCTGTATGACACAAAGCTAACAGGCCAGACGTTCCGCCACCCAACAGCTTCCTCCCAGAGTTCTGACGACACGTCCACCACCCTCAGTCGCTCCCCTGTCTCCCTCAACAACAAGAGACCTGACTTCATCTTCCTGGTAAATATGAACACCTTTATTTGATTTAACTTGTACTTTAATGGACCTTTAATGACCTGTATTTCGTTCTTGTACAAGTTGTAGTTATTCTACAAATGTTCTACAGCTGATTTTTAGGTGCTGGGGTCTATGTATCTGGATATGCTAGCATATTGTTTGAGAATGGAAATCCATCTTTTCCATTGCTACGATTTGAAGTTGACTGCTTGATGTCAAACAGAAAATGAGAGTTTCATGTCAATTGGAAACGTCGCAACACAAATAGTCTCTAGTCTAGGAATCTACGTGTAACTCCTTCCTTCCCGTCACCCCTCCTCCATCACCTCTCCTCCCTCCTCCTCTTCAGCCGGCGTCTAAGGGGCAGGTGTGTGAGGAGGATGAGACCTCCTCAGTAAGTATCAGTAGGGGTACGGACCCGTCCCCCTCTCCCTCCCCGTCCCCCTGTGGGTCAGATCGCCCTCTAGTGGGGTGGAGCAGCACCTCCCTGGGACCCCCCGTGGCAGAGAAACCTCGTTGGCACCTGGGACGACGCACCCCCGCTCACCTGCTATCCCTCGACATCACAGGTAGGAGAGTGGGTAGTGTGTGTGTGTGTGTGTGTGTGTGTGTGTGTGTGTGTGTGTGTGTGTGTGTGTGTGTGTGTGTGTGTGGGTGTGTGCTTGTGTTTTTATTTGTATTTAATTTAAAATTAACCTTTATTCAACTACTTTTATTTAAGCTACCTGTTCTGTCATTGGGGCAATGGCAATGGTGAGATGATGAGAGAGAGGGTGCAGCAGAAAACACACATGGATACAGTGCATCTAAGTGGAAATCAGGTGCCCACCTAAAATACACAACACACCTAACCTTTACCAACACACCTAGGGGTGCGTAAGTGTGCGTATGTAAGCATCACTGCGTACAGAATCTGAATTGTTTATCCTATCTATTTGGTTACATTCTATCTACTCTATTTTCTGTCATCTATTTATGTTTTGTGCGTGTGTGTGCGTGTGTGTGTGCGTGCGTGCGTGCGTTTTTGGTAGTATGCTCTGGTCATCATAGCTGCAGCATTCTGACACTCACCCTCCAAACATCCTCCTGGTTTTGGCATAGCAACTGCTTTGTCATTGGATGCCTCCTCTCCCCCTCCTTTCCCATCCTCCCTTTCCTGTTAATTCTCATCCATCAACAGTAGAGTATCTCACTCTCTTTCAGAACTCTCTCTCTCTCACTGCATCTCTCTCTCTCTCTCAATCTATTTTTTATTCTTCCCTTGCTCTCTCTCTCTTTTCTCCCCTCACTCTCATTTTCCCAGAATCTTTATTTTGCTCCATCATTCTCCCTGCATCTCTCTCTCACTCCATCATTCTCCCTGCATCTCTCTCTCACTCCATCATTCTCCCTGCATCTCTCTCTCACTCCATCATTCTCCATGCATCTCTGTCTCGCTCCATCATTCTCCCTGCATCTCTCTCGCTCCATCATTCTCCATGCATCTCTCTCGCTCCATCATTCTCCATGCATCTCTCTCTCGCTCCATCATTCTCCCTGCATCTCTCTCTCTCGCTCCATCATTCTCCCTGCATCTCTCTCTCGCTCCATCATTCTCCCTGCATCTCTCTCTCTCTCGCTCCATCATTCTCCCTGCATCTCTCTCTCTCGCTCCATCATTCTCCCTGCATCTCTCTCTCTCGCTCCATCATTCTCCCTGCATCTCTCTCTCGCTCCATCATTCTCCCTGCATCTCTCTCTCTCTCGCTCCATCATTCTCCCTGCATCTCTCTGTCTCTCTCTCTCTGTCTCTCTGTGTCTCTCTCTGTCTCTGTCTCTCTCTCTCTCTCTCTCTCTCTCTCTCTCTCTCTCTCTCTCTGTGTCTCTCTCTCTCTGTGTCTCTCTCTCTCTGTGTCTCTCTCTCTCTGTGTCTCTCTCTCTCTGTGTCTCTCTCTGTGTGTGTGTCTTTGAGTTAGGTGTGTTGAGACTAGCTTGGTAAGGTTAGGTGTGTTGAGACTAGCTTGGTAAGGTTAGGTGTGTTGTGTATTTTAGGTGGGCACCTGATTTCCAGTTAGATGCACTGTATCCATGTATGTTTTCTGCTGCACCCTCTCTCTCTCATCATCTTGCCATTGCCCCAATGACAGAACAGGTAGCTGTTGCCATGGCAATGCCCAGCTCTTCCTTCATTCCACTCCTCTATCCGAAAAAAGCTGCAGAGGGAGAGGGAAAGGGAGAAAAAGAGAGATGGCGAAAGAGTGAGGGAAGGAGAGAAATTGGTAGAGTGGAATATATATCACAGAGAGAGTTGTTTTTCTCCCCCTTGCACTATTTTCATGAATGAATGTAAAGAAAGCAGACGAGACCTGAGATGACTGTGTAGAAGGTAATGAGTTACCCAGTGTCTTTAAACTTCAAATATGGTTTCATTCTTAATGTAGGCAAGCGCAGGAAAACATTATTCTGATGTTAAGTGAGTCAGTATGCTTCCTCATTATCAACGAGACAACCTCTCTTTTTGTCCAGGAGTAACTCAATAGTCTCTCTCTCTCTCTCTCTCTCTCTCTCTCTCTCTCTCTCTCTCTCTCTCTCTCTCTCTCTCTCTCTCTCTCCTCTCTCCTCTCTCCTCTCTCCTCTCTCCTCTCTCCTCTCTCCTCTCTCCTCTCTCTCTCCTCTCTCTCTCTCTCTCGGTGAGGGTAAACTCTTGGGCGTAGACCTCCTCCAGGGATCCTGTTCTCCGTCCCTGGGCTGTGGTGGAGGAGGCCAGCCCCGGTCTCTGGAGCCTGTCACAGACACCCCTGTCCAGCACATACCCCTGAGGAAGACCCATAGTGACCTGGACCCCAGCCTCAGCCTTCCCCAGTCCCCCAGGAACCCCCCTCCTACCCTGGGCACCATGGATCACTCTGCCGCCCTCCTCTGCTCCAACTCCCCCTCTCAGTCCTGGAACGGCCCCAAGGGCTCCACCTTCTCCCCGGGAGCCTGGAACGAGGCCTATAGTTATAGTTTAGCTCCAAGTCCGCTGGGGAAGGGACCGGCGACCCTGCCCAAGGGACCAAGGATGGTTGGGGGGCAGGGTGGGGAGTTGATGTGCCCCTCTCAGACCAGTTTGGGACTCTCCGTGAGCTCGGGGTCGCAGTCTCACTCTAGTTCGTTCACGTCAATATCAGAACCTTCCGGACACAGGCACCCAGGCACCATAGGGATGATGATGGGGAGGCGGAGCGAGACAGAGGGGGCGGCATCTAGCCCCACTGACGAACGGAGCGGTTCGGAGAGAGGGATGGGAGGAGGAGGAGAGAGAAGGGAAAGGTCGGCGCGTTCTGTCGCCGCCGCCAATGCATTTAAGTTCCGTGAGCGTTCTCTTTCCACGCCGACGGATTCCGGCTCGTTCTGCTCCACGGATAACATCTGCGGCGGGATGTACGGCGTCGGTGGACTACCTGGAGCCGGTAATGGGACAAACGGGAACGGTGGCAGCATTTTAACAGAGATGCACCACCCCCACCACCATTACCCTGGCGGCGAGGGGGGTGAGAGGGGCGAGAGCTACGCCCTCTTCTACCCCAGTGGGAGCTCCGAGGATGGGAGCAACAGCATTGACAACGTCTCCGTAACTGACGGCAACTTCCCCCCGGGAGGTCGCCTACGGTTACGTTCTCGCTCCATCTCGCTGAAGAAGTCCAAACGCAAACCCCCTCCGCCCGTCCGGAGCGTCTCGCTCGTGAAGAATTTAGGGGGCGCCGAGGGACGCGTGCATGGCCACAACGGAGGGCACTACCGGGACGGGCGCCCCAAATCCCTCCACATCCCACGGGACCACCTCCAGGACTTCCAGCCAGACTTCCTCCTACCCTCCTCCTCCTCCTCCCTCTCCAAGCCCGATCTGGAGGAGCCTGAGCTGGGCCACGGCGGCGTGGACGGACCCCCTAGCCTCGAGGTCCACGGACCAGACACAACAGAGCTGTCCTTCCCAGCCCACTGGCAGCTGGAGGAGTGGAAAGCTTCTGACCCCTACAGGTCGTTGTCTGGGTCTAGTACAGCCACGGGGACGACTGTTATAGAGTGCATGAAGGTAAGAGAGTCTCCTATACACAAAGGGCCCTATTCAGGCTTGAGATACGTTGACTAACATGAAGTCAAATGTTGACTTAAGTCCATGTTAATTATGGCTGCAAGCCCGAGGTCGGTACACCTATGACAACATCCAGCTCAAAGTGCAGGGCGCGAAATTCAATTTTTTTTTTTTTTTAAATATTTAACTTTCACACATTAACAAGTCCAATACAGCATATGAAAGGTACACATCTTGTGAATCAAGCCAACATGTCCGATTTTTTAAATGTTTTACAGGGAAGACAAAATATGTAAATCTATTAGCTAACCACGTTAGCAAAAGACACCACTTTTCTAACTCCATCAGTTTCTTACTCCATCAGGTGCTATCACCAATTCGACCAAATAAAGATAGAAATAGCCACTAAGCAAGAAAAAACTTCATCAGATGATAGTCTGATAACATATTTATTGTATAGCATAGGTTTTGTTAGAAAAATGTGCATATTTCAGGTATAAATCATAGTTTGCCATTGCAGCCACCATCACAAATCTCACCAAAGCGACTAGAATTACTACAGAGAGCAACGTGTATTACCAATTTACTCATCATAAAACATTTCTTAAAAATAGACAGCGCATAGCAATGGAAAGACACAGATCTTGTGAATTCAGACAACATTTCAGATTTTCTAAGTGTTTTACAGCGAAAACACAATAAATCGTTATATTAGCATACCACATGTGCAAACGTTACCCGAGCATTGATTCAAGCCAAAGAGAGCGATAACGTAATCATCGCCAAAATATATTAATTTTTTCACTAACCTTCTCAGAATTCTTCCGATGACACTCCTGTAACATCATATTACAACATACATATAGAGTTTGTTCGAAAATGTGCATATTTAGCCACAAAAAAACGTGGTTATACAATGACAATACTAGCAAAACTAGCCTGAAAATGTCGGGCGCCATCTTTCACAGTGATCTTGTCTCATGAATAACTATTCATAAACTTGACTAAAAAAATATAAGTTGGACAGCTATCGAAAGACAAATTAGTTCTTAATGCAATCGCTGAATTACATTTCTAAAATTATCCTTACTGTGCAATACAGGGTTCGCCAAGCGAAGCTATACCAAAAAAAATGGCGGAATATGCGTTTAAAATTTTTCGACAGAACAACGATTTATCATCTTAAATATTTCTTACTATGAGGTGATCTTCCATCAGAATCTTGGGCAATGTATCCTTTCTCGGGTCTAATCTTCTTTTGGTCGAAAGATGTCCTCTTGTCCGTCGAAATGCCCACTAACGTTCGACCGGGACCCCGAAACGTGCCCGGCGCTTCAAAGTGCATCACAAAGCAATGCCTCAAAATCGCACTAAACGGATATAAATTGCTATAAAACGGTTTAAATTAACTACCTTATGATGTTTTTAACACCTATAACGAGTAAAAACATGACCGGCGATATATTACTGGCTAAACAACAGCTTGGAAAGAGAGCAGGTCCGACGTCCATCGTGCGTCAGGCGCAGGGAGCAAAAGAACGGTACATCCGGTCTTTGGCCTTTTATACAGGCCCTGATTGCGCAATCGACTCCATTCAAATTGTCACCACTTACTGACATCTAGAGGAAGGCGTGGGCAGTGTTTGTATCCTCATAGCATTTACAGGGACATTAAAACTGACATGGGACCAGAGGCCAAGATTTCTGAAATCTCACTCCCTGTCAGGAAAAGTGCTGTAGAATGAGTTCTGTTCCACTCAGAGACATAATTCAAACGGCTATAGAAACTAGAGAGAGTTTTCTATCCAATAATAACAATAATATGCATATTGTACGAGCAAGAATTGAGTACGAGGCCGTTTGAAATGGGCACCTTTAATCAGAGCTACTCAATACTGCCCCTGCAGCCATAAAAAGTTAAGTCTACTTATCTCAAGTGTGAATAGGGCCATTAGCACTTCCCTTAGTCACAGGTTTTTGGTATTTTACTGTTTGTACTGTCTATATTAGGCCTGTGCAAAGGGTGTCCCGGGGAGCCGTATGCGGCCCGCGACCTGATTCAATACGGCCCGCGGAATCATGCTCAGATCACATAAAGAATTTGCGATTTTGTAAAGTTTTGAAAAACGTATTTGTTATTCAAATTAAAATGCCCAATGAATACTCGCCTTTGTGTAATGATTTAACTCCCACCGCTTGTGGGACATTTATTTTGAAGGCACGTATAAATAACTGCACGCGGACAGACAGTGACTGACAGGCTGCCACACACGTCACAGTTACAAATAGTAGCTAGCTAGAAATTGCTCAGAAATTAGTTTTTGTAGACAATGAATGTAGGGTGTTCCAGCAAGAGTGGATATCAAAATAGTTATTTATCGAGGTATCAGGGAAAGCTGTGTGCTTTGTGTTCAAAGAGAGCATTGCTGTCTTGAAAGACTACAACTTGTCCCGACACTTCCCAGACAAAGCATGCAGAGAAATATAGGTATATGTCTTCTGAGCAGAGGGCAAGTACATCGAAAGAGTTGCTTTCTCAGTTGCGAAAGCAGCACGGACTTTTCACAAAACTGCATTCGACGGTATCGCGAGAGCTCGCTATGTACTGTCCCACGAAAGTGCTGAACATAGCAAGCCATTCGCTGAGGGCGAATTCATTAAAGAGTGTTTAATTGGATCTGCAGCAATACTTTGCCCCGACAAGGAAGAGCTGTTTGAAAATGTTTCCCTGTCAAGACGAACAGTGGTACGGCGGGTTGAGGACACCGCAGAGAATATGGAACAACAGTTGAAAGACAAGGTAAAGGATTTCACCTATTTCTCCTTGGCCCCTGGATGAGAGCAGTGATGCACGTGACACGGCACAGTTGTTGATATTCTTACGAGGCATAACCTCAGA
This sequence comes from Salvelinus namaycush, assembly GCF_016432855.1. Lineage (NCBI taxonomy): Eukaryota > Metazoa > Chordata > Actinopteri > Salmoniformes > Salmonidae > Salvelinus > Salvelinus namaycush. The sequence goes on along the minus strand of NC_052312.1, from coordinate 24,376,768 downwards.
CTTTGAAATGACAGGGGAGCTTGCTTCAGTGCAGTCAATGAAGACCACAACCAAAGGGAACGTTTTATTGGAGGAGGTTAGTAAGTGTGTGACAAAGCTGAGTTTTGAAAAGTTATCCAGTGTGACCACTGATGGGTGCCCAAACTTGACAGGAAAAAACGTTGGCCTTTTGAAAAGGATACAGGATCAAGTAGCTGAGCGGACCCAGATCAGAAAATTATTTTCCTGCATTGCGTTATTCATCAGGAGGTGCTCTGTAAATGTGTTCTGAAAATTAGCTGTGTTGTGGATACAGTCACTAAAGTGGTAAACTTCATAAGAGCAAAATCTTTAAAACACAGTCGGTTTGTCTCACTGTTGGGAGACAGTCGGGTCATGCAGATCTCCCCTACCACACAAACGTGAGATGGCTGAGTTTGAGGAAGGTACTTAAAAGGGTATGGAACCATTTGTTTTGCAAATGAAAGGAAAATATGTGGATTTACCTCAACTGCAAGATAAAGAATGGTTGGCTGATTTTTCCTTCACCGTAGACATCATCGCCCTCATGAATGAACTGAATTCCAAATGTACAGATTAGATCAGATCAGATCAGATCAGATGTACAGCCTTGTCAAAGCCTTCAAGAGAAAATGACTCCTCCTGACCCGTCAAGTAGAAGCCAACAATCTCACCCACCTTCCGACACTACTAGTCTGTTCAATATCAGATGACCAGCGGGAGAAGTATACATCGCTGCTGCGTGCTTTGAACGGTTAGTTTTTTTCTTGTTTTGTGAGTTTTCTCGTCGTTTTGAGGATTTCAAAGTGTTGGAAAATAACATGCATCCTTTCACCTTCAATGTGGATAACGCTCCCACTGACCTGCAACTTGAGCTTATCGATCTTCAGTCTGATGCTGTGATTGGAGAACTATTCAAAACAATGTCACTGACGAGGTTCTACGCACCTCTCGATGAACAAAACTTTCCAAAGATTAGGAATCATGCTCAGAAGATGTTTGTACTGCTTGGGTCAACCTATGTATGTGAACAGACATTTTCAGTGATGAAATATAACAAGTCAAGGCACAGATCATCTCTTACTGACTCTCACCTCTCAGCAATCCTGCGCATAGCGACGTCAGAAACTATACCTGACTTCACTGCTCTAGTCAATGCCCATCAGAGACTTCACTCCTCACACTGATTGAGTAGTTTACATGTAATGTTGAGCTCTCTCTCTTTCTTGTGTTTTTGTGCATACCTGTTAACAAGAGCTCTGTCCGTGGTGCTGAATGCACAGTGTACTTTTCCCTCCGTGTAGTTCATTGCCTGTTTAATAATGAAAATACCTACCAAAAGGAGAACATGGATGTGGTTTATTTCTGTGCATGTTAAATAAGTAGCATATCTGGTTGTGATTTACAGTCTATATATATTTGTCAACACAGTCATACACATGATGTATAATCCTGTATTATGATTCTGGCCCAACATATTCTTATGTGGACCTCCATGTAAAATGGTCCCGTGTGGCTCAGTTGGTAGAGCATGGCGCTTGCAACGCCAGGGTTGTGGGTTCATTCCCCACGGGGGGACCAGGATGAATATGTATGAACTTTCCAATTTGTAAGTCGCTCTGGATAAGAGCGTCTGCTAAATGACTTAAATGTAAATGTAAATGTAAAATAATTACCCAGGCCTGGTCTATATTGTGTAATGCAGCCTTGCCCAAACCTCTTCCTGAAAATCTACAGTCCTGTAGGTTTTCAGTCCAACCCTAACCTAACATACCCGATTCATCTAGTTAAGGCCTTGGTGAGCAGCTAATAAGTGGACTGAAAACCTACTGTACACCAGATCTCTAGAAAGAGAGTTGGGCAGCCCTGGTTAAATGTAAGATTTTTTCTGATGTACGACCAGGAAGATGATTTTCATGTTTTTAACCATTCATGTCTAATACATTTAATCTAATCATGTTTAATTGAATCTAATCTAAGGTTCGGGGCAGCTCCGAGTCTCTCCTGGACTCCCCCTCCACCTCCAGAGCCACCTCCCCCTCCCTGCTCTCCATTGAGGCAGAGTCGACCAAAGCTTCCTCCCCCTTCAAGCCACCAGGACTCATGTCCCCCTCCAGTGGCTACTCTAGCCAGTCAGAAACTCCGACGCCCATCACCCCCTCCAACCAGGTGGCAGGAACACCAACAGGGCCCGCCTGCACGTTGGGGTGTAAGATGCGCCCCAAAATCCCAGAGAGGAAGTCTTCGTTGCCAGCTACATCACCACGGGACCCTGCTGCCCGATCGAGGCTGTCCTTCGAGATGCCGGTTAACGCTCATCTGGATTTGTCCTCCATCAAACCAAAACAGAAGGCCAGCCGGCGCCATTCTGACACGTCCACCGCCACTAAGCCCGGTAAACTGAGTGCCGGCAGCCAATCAACACTCCCAGTGGTGAACACGAACGAGCTCCGGAACATCCGCCTGCGTTCTGTCTCCCGTACCGACCTGGAGGACTGCCTCGATGGAGCCTCTAATGACATCATTGAGGAGGAGCAGGGTCGCGACCTTTCCCCCCCGCCTGTCACCCCAGGTTGCACTCCCGGCCCCCTCGTTGCCCCCAAACCCAAACCCCCTGTGGCCTTCAAGCCCCCATTACCCAAACGCCCCCTCAACATCCTCCTCAAGTCCCCCTCCTCCTCCCCCGTCGCTTCCGACTCCCCCCCTGCCTCCCCTGTTAACCCTCCCCGGCCCATGCCTAACCCCAGCATCTACATGGTAGTAGGTAGGAAGCCCAAGCTGAAGAAAGCCTTCCCTCACACCCCCACCAGTCCCTTTAGACCCCAGGAACATCCCCAAACCTTCCCCCTCCACTACCCCCAGAGCCTCTACGATGCCCCCTCCTTCCCCCACACCCAGTCCCTGTACGATCTGCCTCCTCTCCCCCTGCCCCAGCCCCTCCTGGAGGACCCCTCCATGGAGCCGGAGTTCAACCCTGACTTGGAGCTCCGTCTTGGGCCTGAGGATGGAGGGTCTCTCCCCTCTCCCTGCAGTAACCAGGAAGTGTTGGAGACTCAGGATAAGAGCACGTCTCTACCTAGCAGGATGACCATATCCTGTCTGGCTGAATTGGACAAGAAGAAACCCAAGGTAGGCCAGCTGAATGGGTTAGGGTTCAATGAATGCCATGCTTTTGTACTGTGGTCAGTTAGTCAATTCTCTCTATCTATCTATCTCTATCTCTCTATCTCTCTATCTCTCTATCTCTCTCTCTCTCTCTCGCTCTCTCGCTCTCTCTCTCTCTCTCTCTCTCTCTCTCTCTCTCTCTCTCTCTCTCTCTCTCTCTCTCTCTCTCTCTCTCTCTCTCTCTCTCTCTCTCTCTCTCTCTCTCTCTCTCTCTCTCTACAGTATATTGTCTGCATGTATTTACTTGCTACATAGCACATTGTCCTTTGGTTATCATGTACACTACTAATAACAAATCTCTCCCCAAGGTTCCTCCGCCGGTTCCAAAGAAGCCCAACGTCCTGCTTCTCCCCTCCAACGGTACCACCGACAGACAGGGAACACAGACAGACAGCCCTGCCGCTCTCCGCTCTCCCGTTGGAGCGTTCCCACCAGAAGAGATTCCCGGGAAAGAGGAAAACCAGGAAAATTACCTGGGAATAGGAACGGATGAGGAAAGCTCCATGGAGTCTTCATTACAGGACTCTTCTTTTACAGATGCGGAGGGGAGGCTCAGCATTACAGAGACAGGCAGAAGTATGTTTACAATGTTACGGTGGAGAATTAATCAATGAAAATCAATTTAGCTGGAATTCAGATCCTGTCAGGAGTGAAAGTGTCACAGTGTAAAACTTCCTTTCCAGTTTCACTTCAATCGTAGTTGAAATGTAAGTGGTTACCATCGCAATTGAAAAACCATAACTACCCGTATTGTTTTGATTGGTCATTGTTAATTGTTTTCTTAATTTATTGACTGATTATTCATTGATAGAAATGTTTCTTGTTTTCATTGGTCAGTCGTTAGAGAGTAACTGGCCAATCATATTGTTTCCAGGTGATGACGCGGAGAGCGTTGAGGAGAGCAGTTCGGTCGTTAGTGACAAGACGGAGCTCCACATCACAGAGGAAATGGATGATGATGTCAGAGGACACACACCTACCACACACACCACAGAGGACCTGTTCACCAAAATACACAGGTGTGCCAATACACACACACACACACATTGGTTTTACTATCCTTATGGGGACCAAACAATTAATTCCCATTAAAAAAAAATATTTTCCCTAAGCCTTAACCTAACCTTAACCCTCACCCTAAAACTAAACTTAACCCTAAATATAAATATAACCCTAATTCTAACACTAAACCTTGTGGGGACCGGTGAAATGTCCCCACTGGTCCGAATGTTACTTGTTTTGCTATCCATGTCAGGACTTCTGTTTCCCACAAGGAAAGTAAAACCAAACGCCACAAACACCAAGGACAGTTACGCTAAATCAAAAAATTCTAATGCGTTTAACATCTCTCCTCTTTTCTTCTCTTCTCTCCTCCCTACAGGTCAAAAAGGAAAGTCCTGGGCCGTAAGGAACCAGGGGACTCGTTCGGCAGCCGCCAGAGTCTGGTCTCCCCGGTGAAGCACAGCACCAGTGGTGGTGACCTCCGAACCCTGACCCTGGGCTCGACCCCGCGCTCCACCTCGCGGAACGACAACTTCATGGCCCTGCTCCAAAAGAAGGGCAGCAAGTCCAGCACGGGAGGGGCCAGAGTCTCTGCCATGGAACTCCTCAAGAGCACAAACCCCCTCGCGCGACGCGTCACAGAATTCTCGACCTCAGCGGACGGAGGGGATATGACCACCGGGAATCATGGAACCAGACTGCCTCAGGACCAATGAGAGTCTGAACCATTGAATGTTTTTAAACCACTTGTCCCAGGTCATTCTCTCTCTCTCTCTCTCTCTCTCTCTCTCTCTCTCTCTCTCTCTCTCTCTCTCTCTCTCTCTCTCTCTCTCTCTCTCTCTCTCTCTCTCTCTCTCTCTCTCTCTCTCTCTCTCTCTCTCTCTCTCTCTCTCTCTCTCTTCTCTCTCTCTCTTCTCTCTCTCTCTCTCTCTCTCTCTCTCTCTCTCTTCTCTCTCTCTCTTCTCTCTCTCTCTTCTCTCTCTCTCTTCTCTCTCTCTCTCTCTCTCTCTCTCTCTCTCTCTCTCTCTCTCTCTCTCTCTCTCTCTCTCTCTCTCTCTCTCTCTCTCTCACATATACTTACTGTAGCCTTACCACGACTAAGAGATCTCCTGAGAAAGTAGAGGTTGAATCTAGTTATAGATAACCCCTTTTCGATCGGACTATTGATGGAAGAAGGAACGTCCAACCAGACCACTCAACCACTGATTGACCTTTTCATGAACGTTTATTAACTGCTCAATGGCTGGTCACGATGGTCATCAAAGGAGTTTTGTTTTTAACGCCGTCCATTCCATCATTAAGGGGTATTATTTTTGGAGGTCTCCTTCAGTCTAAAGGAGAAAATGAGCAGTTTTAATGTCATGCTTAAACACATTTTTTCGCTCGTGTTTTTTACTTTGCTGTGTGACTGACAGTGGAGGAGAGAGAGAGCGAGAGAAACTATACTAGGGAAAGATTGATTGGATAATAGCCGATCTGGGAGTTTGACTGTATGACTCTCAATGATCTTTGTGGAAATTAATGAATCTGAAATATCCATGGAAACACCACCAGTAGTATATACCGTATATGGTCCATGCAAAGAATCATCAATATCTAAACAGACAGATTACAGGCCTACTGAATAGACTGGGTACATCGCAGGCCTATGCTTGATGGTGACGGATGCCACACTAGTCTTTTGAAGACATGGTGTGAGTGTGTGTCGTATTTTCGGTCCCTCACACACACAAAAAAAACTAAAACGGTTTCAATCGAAAACATTCCACGGGAAGATTGACAGTTGGACATGGTACCAAGCCCCCGCCCCTTTATGTTTGAATCAAAGCACTTTGGCGACTGCATACAGAGGTAGCTTACAACAACGAGGAAAACAACAATGCCTGTGTCATCCCTGTTATTCGTTTGTTTATGTTTCTCTTTTCATACGAGATAGAAGGCCATATAAATGTTTTCTCAGATTGTATTTAACCTGTACAAAGATATACATACATACCGTATAAACTGAAATATATCCGCTTGAACTGTTCTAACAGACTATGGAGAGCCACAGTGTACAGTAGTACTACTAACAGTAGTAGTACAATAGTACTACAGTAGTACTAACAGTAGTACTAACAGTAATAGGACAGAAGTACTACAGTAGTACTAACAGTAGTAGTACAGTACTACTACAGTACTACAACAGTAGTACTAACAGTAATAGTACTACAGTAGTACTAACAGTAGTAATCTACTATGTGATACACCTCACAGCACACAACAGGATCAAACCAACTGAACTGAAGGAGCAACGCCATGGAACACAAGCCCACGAACCCTTACCCACGGATCTCCCCACACTGCCGCCAGTATGTGTGTACTTGCGTGTGTGTGTGTGTATACAGGAAATGATAACCAAACACAGCAAGGGATGTGTGAAAGATGGAGGGCACAGAATTGAACCCTGTGAATCTTTCTTAACAGAGAGTATGATACAGGGTTGGGTTTATTTAACAGGGTTTAGACTGGTTTCTGTTAGGACCAAAGGACTGCCATAAACAGACAAGTGGAGACGTGTGTGTGTGTGTGTGTGTGTGTGTGTGTGTGTGTGTGTGTGTGTGTGTGTGTGTGTGTGTGTGTGTGTGTGTGTGTGTGTGTGTGTGTGTGTGTGTGTGTGTGTGTGTGTGTGTGTGGAGACAAGGGCTTCATTTATCCGCCCTAAGGAGAGGATTAAGTGGTCTGAATCATGTGGCTGTAGTCTTTGGAGTTTTCCGTGACGTTTTGGAACTGAGAGGGGATTCTGGATCTGAGGGGGTTCCGGAACTGTGATTAGAACCCACTTTTCTAACAACCATCACAAAACAAACAGAGACAGTCCAGGAATACAGCTAACCATCCATCGGCCATATTGAAAAATGCAGCACCCTCTTCTTTTTGCCCTCTCCACATGTTTTTTTTCTCAAACTGTCCGTTTTGTGCAGAGCCTTTTCCTCTCGTCCACTCTCCCTCTCTTCTCGTCCTCCTTCCTGGCAGGAACACATGCTCCATCTGTCTCTCTCTGCCCATAGAGTAGCCCCCTCCTCTCCTCATTTCTTCGTCCTCCCCTCATCCCTCCCTCCGTACCCCTCCCATTCTTTCTGTGCATCTGAGCTTCACGTTCGCAGACGACACAGCCTGAATGTCAATGGAAGGAAGGGGAAAAAGGACACCGCGTTGATATTGTGTTCAAGAGTGCTATGTTCAAATTCATCTTTCAATCCACCCCTCTCTGTCAAAAATACAAATGTTTTTTTAGTTTTTATCCTTCTGCTGCATTGTGCATCGGTCCCTATATCCAGACCAAACTAACCATCCATGTTACAAGGGAAACAGGAGGGTGGATTGTGTGAAAGAACACACAGAGACGGATGGAAAAGGGACAGTGCGTGTGAATGTCTGGATGTGTACTTAAAGGAACGGATAGTGGACTTCTGGACCCGCTCAGACTGTGAACACTGATCTTAACCCATCCTCCTTTCGCCACACTTTTCCAGAACCATTACATTGGGGCCGTGCAAACCCTGGTGCTATTGAGCTACAGCGCCCCCCTATGGATGACGAGAGGGAGCACACCCTGTAAGACTACTGCTCTGTCCCTCCAGCAACGACGCAGAGACGCAGCGACTCCAGATTAATATCTGGATGCTCTTTTTGTTATATCGGTCATTCAGGAAACCAGAACAACAACTACAACAACTTATGAAGACAATGAAAAGAAGAAGAAAAAAAACTATGTAAATGAACACGTTATTAATAAATAGTCAAGTGACGCTTGTTTTAAATATTTAGTGAATGGAACTACAACAAAAAAAGAACTATGACAAAGCTCAGTGTTAGTTTGCCTTGTAGTCTGGCGTGATGTTTAACCTTCTGTGTTTTTGACGTAGAAATATAATTACTAGAATGGACACCCCTATTTAAGGCAATGGGGCCATAATGTCAACTTCCTATGGTCAGAGGTTCTATGCCCATTCTACTGATTATATTCTATGGTTTTCAGCTACCTTGATATTACACTCCCTTTGAGGTATGCAGAGTTGTTACTCTTTCTGTTCTGAAGTACTGTAGTTATTATGGTTACTAAGGTAATGCTGTATACTATGGTTACTACAGTCATATACTGTGGTTATTACGGTAATACTGTATAATATGGTTACTACTGTCATATACTATGGCTGTTACAGTAGTGGTCGTCACTATTCCTACTATTACTACTCTTGGCTGTACCCTTATACTGTTCATAAAACACAGATGCAACGATAGAGAGAAAGAAAGAGGGAGAGAGAAAGAGTTGAAAAAAATGTAAGCAATAGCCCAAGACCGAGGATGAGGCAGAAACACATTTTCACACACCGAGGCTAAATACTCACTAAATACTGTAACTCCAGTTGGAGATTCCAGCTCTAGCCACAGAAATGGTTGCGCAGCGCTACACACACACACACACACACACACACACACACACACACACACACACACACACACACACACACACACACACACACACACACACACACACACACACACACACACACACACACAGGAAGAAATACAGATTTGTTCAGTAGCCTACAGTTGGCACATACAGTGATTTATTATAGTGGGTTCCACTCTCCAATCAACCATGTCTAGGAATGTGGTAGAGTATTACAGAGTATGGGAGCAGAAGAGAAAGAGGTATGAGGATAGGGGGGGGGGGGGGGGGGGGGGGCGAGGGAGAGAAGGTGGGTAACATTTCACGAGTGGATATTTCACTCCTCTGAAAGAGGGGATCACGGTTGGGTTAATACAAGTTCTGTCCATCGATTTCCTCTCTCCTCCTTTCTTTCTTTCTTTCCTTCCCTTCTTTATTCTGTGACTCATAAGGACAACTCTTAAAGCTTTCCCAAAACTCCCCACGGAACAATACAAGTCTAGAGAGAGGGAGAGAAGAAGAGAGAGGGAGAGGGGGGATGACAGAAAAATACGTCCTTTAGTCAGTGTGTGTTTTCTATCTTGTTTCTGCATCGACATCTAACAGCAGCGTAACAACCACCTGGTTGTCATGACGCTAAACAAGCAAACAGACATATTAATCTTAGCCTTTGTCTCAAATCACACCCTACTCCCTATCTAGTGCACTATTCTGGTCTAACACTTGAAAGGGTATCATATGAGATTTGATCGCACCCTTTCAAGCTATGTTAAAGTGTTAATCTGTATATACAATGTAAGTACCATTAGATTACCCTTATTCAGATTAAATATAGAGATGATAGTATGATTAGGGACAGGAGTTATTTTTCTGTCAAAATATGTTTTTTTTTTTTTCTCACAACATTCTTACAGAAATCTGGCCCCATAATTTCCCCTCACCACATTACCTAACCATGCAGGAAAAACTCAGGGTCCTAGTTATAGGCTATAAGAAACAAATAGTATATAACTCTGGCCCAGAGTGTTTCCCGGTCAAGTCATGTGGTCAGGAAAAACTCCTGTCCCTAAGTATAATGAGTATAACCGATAATTAGTTGTACATCAGTTAAACTGCTCACAGTACTCTCTGTATGTATAGGACCAGGACAATAATACAGCTTTAAGTTAAAAGACACACACAAAAACACCCACGAAACAAGATGAAGTTTGTTGGGTTAGGCTACTTAAATAAAGAGAGAGAGCGTTCTTGGAATTATTCTATTTTTGTTATTTCTCATTGGAAGGACATATTTAAAACTCTACTGCATATATGATTATTATTATGATAATTATCAATAACCTCAGTTTTCAGATCCAGCAGTGTGGTTCATGTAGCTGTTGGTTTGAACACATGCAGCTATGTATGTCTTGCCAATGTGATTAAAATTATTATATCATTCAAATAAATTATTTTTCTTGCTTAACACTGATTTGTCTATGGATGTCCTTTTGAATTTTTTCTGACCTGGGGTGTATTCATTAGTGCCCACCATGGCAAAATGGTAGCAAAGCGTTTTTGCCATGGAAAACGTTTTGCAATGAAAATGAATGTCTCTTATTGGACAAGTTCAGGTTAGTCCCTCCTCATTTCAGTCGTTTGATTCATTTAGTTCCGAGAGAATACAAACGACCCTGTTATCATATCTGTGTTTCCTGAATGAAAGAACATTGCTGGTGATAGCAGAAAAAAAACGATTTACATTCATATAACCCTTCTGTGTTTGGGTGTGTTCACTTTCTTCTCCAGTCTGTTTCATACTGTGTAGTTAAACCTCTCCAGTCTGCTTCATACTGTGTAGTTAAACCTCTCCAGTCTGTTTCAGACTGTGTAGTTAAACCTCTCCAGTCTGCTTCATACTGTGTAGTTAAACCTCTCCAGTCTGCTTCATACTGTGTAGTTAAACCTCTCCAGTCTGTTTCAGACTGTGTAGTTAAACCTCTCTAGTCTGTTTCAGACTGTGTAGTTAAACCTCACTAGTCTGCTTCATACTGTGTAGTTAAACCTCACTGGTCTGCTTCATACTGTGTAGTTAAACCTCTCCGGTCTGCTTCATACTGTGTCGTTAAACCTCTCCAGTCTCAAGATGATAGACTAGAGACGTTATCCATATGTCAATATATATATAGCCTAGGTTTCATTGTAGTTTTTCCTACATCCAATGTATTCATACATTACATATATCATTTACATTCATAGATTCCTTGCAATGTTTAAACGGTAGCTATGCTTTCTTCCCTCTGTAGTGAGCAGAGTCTGCCTCAGACGGTGTAGTCTTCTGTAGTGGTGGTAGTGTGTCTGTATTTCAGACTTGTGTAGTGGTGGTAGTCTGTATTTCAAACTGTGTAGTCTTGTGTATTGGTGGTAGTGTGTCTGTATAGTCTTGTGTAGTGGTGGTAGTGTGCCTGTATTTCAAATGGTGTAGTCTTGTTATGGTGGTAGTGTGTCTTTATTTCAGACTGTGTAGTCTTGTGTAGTGGTGGGAGTGTGTCTGTATTCAGACTGTGTAGTGTGTCTGTATTTCAGACTCTGTAGCAGTGGAAGCTGCTGAGGGGACGACGGCTCATAATAATGGCTGGAATCGAGTCAATGGAATGGTATCGAACATGTGGTTCTTATGTGCTTGATACCATCCCATTGACTCCATTCCAGGCATTACTATGATTCACCCTCCCCTCAGCAGCCTCCACTGCTGTGTAGTGGTGGTAGTGTGTCTGTATTTCAGACTGTGTAGTGGTGGTAGTGTGTCTGTATTTCAGACTGTGTAGTGGTGGTAGTGTGTCTGTATTTCAGACTGTGTAGTGGTGGTAGTCTGCATTTCTCTCAGATTATAATGTCTACCTAGAGGGAGGGTATTTCTTTAATAAACTGAGTTCCACAGAGACAGTTCATTATTAAAATCCAAAACAAACTTATGTAACATAGTTTTCATCCCAAATGGCACCCTATTCCCTACATAGGGCACTACTTTTGACCAGAATCCTATGGGCTCAGGTCAAAAGTAGTGCACCACATAGGGAAAATGGTACCATTTGGGACACACATGCATCTGAGGACAATGGCTCTTGCTGTAAGAACCTACCGGAGTCTGTCGCCACCTAGTGGAAATATCACTCAATGACATCACACTGGATCTAAAAGTTACTACGGATTTATTGATGCAGTCCTGATCCTAGAATTCGAATTCCATGGAATTGGCAGCAGTTGGAATGTTGAATGTTGAAAATACCTCCTGTATGATCAAAGTGTTCTCAGTCAAAATTAAAAAAGATATGTTATACATAACCATAGTGGCAGGTAGCCTAGTGGTTAGAGCGTTGGTCCAGTAACCGAATCCTCAAGCCGACAAGGTGAAAAATGTGCCGATTTGGTCTTCAGCAAGGCACTTAACCCTAATTGTTCCAGGGTCACTATTGAATGGCAGACCCTGGCCGTGACCCCACTCCCCACAATAGGATATGCAAAAAACACTTGTACATGTGTGAAATAGGACAAATGCAAGCACCCACCAAATTATTATGATTTATAGTGTGTGTGTTACTATTTATCAGGGTTCAGTAGGCTAACTAACTAACTCAACCAACTCCGTCTTGCTCTCGCACACACACACACACACACACACACACACACACACACACACACACACACACACACACACACACACACACACACACACACACACACACACACACACACGGACAGTAGGACAGACTGACAAGAACGCACGCATCAGGGCTAAACTGCCAAACTCCACGTTTCCTGTTTCTGACAGCAAAGAGCGCACAGTGCGTTATCTGTCACAGAACACACACACACACACACACTCTTTCTCTCTCACACACACATCCAGCGGCCGCAGCAGCAGCCGGCACAGGAAGAACTGAGCGCTATCTTCAGAGAGATAGAGAGGGAGTGTGTGTGAGAGAGAGCGAGAGAGAGAAAGAGGGGGGTGGGGGGACCACACAACAACAAGCTCATACTGGGCTCAAGCTGTCTCTTGACTGATGGACAACTCTACACATCAACAGTTGCTGTCGTTGGAGTTGTTTTCACAGACGAGAAGGAGAGAGAGGAAACTCTTACTGTCTAAGCATTGAGAGAAGGAGAGGATAGAAAAGAGAGGAGAGCCAAAGAGAAGAGATGCCTACCTTGGTCCCCTCTCTGAGGAGAAGAAAAGAGACTTAATTTTTCTGTTTTTAGTCTCTGATGGAATATCTTCTTCAGTGATGCAGATGGAGCAGCCTGTGCGGCAGGACATGCAGTTCTACTACATGGTAAGTCTATGTGTGTGCGTGCGGGTGCATTGCGCGTGGATGTGTTTCTGTGTGTGTGCGTGCCACAATTTCAACCAAAAGTAGTGCACTACATAGAGAATAAGGTGCCATTTGGAATAAAGCGATGTTTGTCCTCCTTACTCAGTACACTCCATTCAGCAGACCTTGATCATGTTTCCCTTTGACCTAGTTTCCTTATGGCTCTTCGTTCAATAAAGTCAAACTTCAGGGGCACTTTAGTCGACCTTTGGAACAATATTACTAGATTGCTGGCAATTGTGAATGAATGAACTTCTCACCGTCACTCTTACATTGTGCGTTAGTGCTAACCGCCATGTTACAGTGATATTGAAAGGAGAAAACCCCTTTTGCAACTTGTGTTTGTGTGTTTAGTGTGATTTTAGAAGTAGGACAAGTGGTTTTATATTACTATATCAATACAGTGAAATATACAGTAACTAAAGTACTTTTACATTAAGGTTCATGTATTTATATATATATACAGTTGAAGTCGGAAGTTTACATACACCTTAGCCAAATACATTTAAACTCAGTTTTTCACAATTCCTGACATTTAATCCTAGTAAACATTACCTGTCTTAGGTCATTTAGGATCACCACTTTATTTTAAGAATGTGAAATGTCAGAATAATAGTAGAGAGAATGATTTATTTCAGCTTTTATTTCTTTCATCACATTCCCAGTGGGTCAGAAGTTTACATACAATCAATTAGTATTTGGTAGCATTGCCTTAAAATTGTTTAACTTGGGTCAAATGTTTCAGGTAGCCTTCCACAAGCTTGGGTGAATTGGTGAATTGGGTGAATTTTGGCCCATTCCTGCTGACAGAGCTGGTGTACCTGAGTCAGGTTTGTATGCCTCCTTGCTCCCACACGCTCTTTCAGTTCTGCCCACACATTTTCTATGGGATTGAGGTCAGGGCTTTGTGATGGCCACTCCATTTGACTTCGTTGTCCTTAAGCCATTTTGCCACAACTTTGGAAGTATGCTTGGGGTCATTGTCCATCTGGAAGACCCATTTGTGACCAAGCTTTAACTTCCTGGCTGATGTCTTGAGATGTTGCTTCAATATATCCACATACTTTTCCTCCCTCATGATGCCATCTATTTTGTGAAGTGCACCAGTCCCTCCTGCAGCAAAGCACCCCCACAACATGATGCTGCCACCCCCGTGCTTCACGGTTGGGATGGTGTTCTTCGGCTTGCAAGCCTCTCCCTTTTTCCTCCAAACATAACAATGGTCATTATGAACCAGACTTGTGGAGGTCTACAATTTATTTTCTGAGGTCTTGGCTGATTTCTTTTGATTTTCCCATGATGTCAAGCAAAGAGGCACTGAGTTTGAAGATAAGCCTTGAAATACATCCACAGGTACACCTCCAATTGACTCAAATGATGTCAATTAGCCTATCAGAAGCTTCTAAAGCCATGACATCATTTTGTGGAATTTCCCAAGCTGTTTAAAGGCACAGTCAACTGAGTGTATGTAAACTTCTGACCCACTGGAATTGTGATAAGGTGAACTAATAGTTAAATAATCTGTCTGTAAACAATTGTTGGAAAAATGACTTGTGTCATGCACAAAGTAGATGTCCTAACCGACTTGCCAAAACTATAGTTTGCTAACAAGACATTTGTGGAGTGGTTGAAAAACGAGTTTTAATGACTCCAACCTAAGTGTATGTAAACTCCCGACTTCAACTGTATATGTAATAGGCTTTATGGGATGCATAGTAGTTTGTGTTTACTAGTGTTTTAACAACCTCAGATCGTCCCTGAGGGAGTGCCACTGATATGAACTCATTCATGTATTTATGGTTCAGTGAAGGGAATGAACGCATGCCGCCGCTTGCCCTGGAGAGGGGATGAAACGATGCCCCTTACGAAAGGAATCCGCTCGCATCGTCACATGTAGCTCACTCCTGACTCGTGACGTCCCTTGACTTTCTTCAAGAGTTTATGTGTGTTTGTCTAACCCTCAACCTTCCACCATTGACATACATTGCCATCTTCTTTTTTTGCAGTAACTGCAGTCGACTGTGGTATTTTGGACACAGTAATAGCAGAATAACTGCAGTTAAACTGCAGTTATACTGCACTGTAACTGCAATTACACTGCAAAATTACTGCAGTGAAACATTTTTGTTTTTGTTTTGGACTGCACGCTGACTGCAATCTTCTTTTGTAAGGGTTCTTTTTAGATTCGTGTCTGGAGCATCTGTCTTAGAGCGTAATTTAACCCGGGGATTACAAAACACATAGTATTCTTCCTGGCAGACAGACAGACAGATCATTTACCGCTGAGACATGTTGTTTCTAGATTAACCAGTAATCTACCATAGCTAAATCCTTCAAAATGGAGTATTTTTTTCACTCTGCAATAATCTGCTGTTTTTATTGGTATGCACTCAAACATTCGATATGGAATTGTGTGTGTGTGTGTGTGTGTGTGTGTGTGTGGCAATATTTGACGTCTGTTGCTGGTGGTCAGGATATTGCCTAACGTCTTGGATGCTCAACCGTATAATGAGCACCATATGCTAATGGAGGGAAGTGGGGAGGGAGGGAAGAATGGAGAGAGTAGGAGAGAGGTGGAGGGAAGGAGACAGAGGGAGAGAGTGAGTGAGAGAGAGAAAGAGAGAGAGAGAGAGGTGGGATGGGGTGGGGTGAAGGGAGTGCGCGATGGAGGGATGGTGGGATGGAGGGAGTGATGGAAGAAGGGACAGGCGGAGATGCCGGATTGAAGGGAGTGAGGCGGAGGGGAGGATGGAAAGAGGGGGAGTGGCATTATGCAAGGAAGAAGAGAGAGAAGGACACTGTACCGTATGCATCCCTTCATTAGCGTGATTGCAATCCTACTCGTTTAATGGATGGACAACAACCATCTTACTTCCTGTTTCTTCTGCTTCTTACGCTGTTCACTGTGTTCATTCTCTCAACAACAATCAGTTGTTTTCTAATTATGTTACGTGATAACCTCTCTCGCTATTTAATACCTATGTAATGTTTTTCAGTGTTGCCAACATAATAGGCCTACAATTATATTGACATAATGCAACATAATATTGATTGCCCTCCTACTGAAGTGGACATACTAATCAAACCAGGTGGTCTCTTGGAACAGTATTTTCTGTATTCACTGCTCTCTTCCAACTGTATTTATGGTCTCAGAAGAAAACTCAAAGCATATTACTGTAACGTCTCTTTTAGTTGTCTATAGTCATCCCACTGAATACTTTGTCAAATTGAAATGATTGTAAATCTACCTTTTCCTGTAATCCTGAGAGAAGTGGCAATGAGCCGGAGGGAGAAAGAGACGGAGGAATCTCTCAAGAGGTAGGAAAAGTTGAGGTTCGAAAAATATTTCTACCAGCTAACGTCAATAAATCAATCGTCTACTCAAATTTACGACTCTACTGGGCTGGATACCTCTTCTTGATTTAGTGCTAACACACCCGTGCGCGCACACACACACACACACAAACACAAACACATGCACACACACACACACACCCCAACAGAGACGTTACTCTTCTGGAGTGCTACTGTGGAAAACGTCTTGGGTACATATCTCCTTGTGTTTGCTTTACTCACCCCTCTCTAGATTTATCTGAAGGAGTTTGTCCCAGGACACACAAACAACACCCAGAGAGGTGTGCAGACATACAGACACACCGAGAGAGACCCGTACACACACAGACACACACACACACACAGAGAAAAATACACACACATATGCACGCAAGCACACACACACGGATCTGCACATACACGCTAACACAGCATCACAGCGGGCTACAGTGCTGTACGTTCTTCCAGTGTCTCTCTGCCTTCTGAACACTCAGTCCCAGTGTGGGTGTGTTAGTGTTTGTGTGTGTGTGTGTGTGTGTGTGTGTGTGTGTGTGTGTGTGTGTGTGTGTGTGTGTGTGTGTGTGTGTGTGTGTGTGTGTGTGTGTGTGTGTGTGTGTGTGTGTGTGTGTGTGTGTGTGTGTGAGCGATGAGTCTCTGTCTTCTGAACACTCAGTCCCAGTGTGGGTGTGTTAGTGTGTGTGTGTGTGTGTGAGCGATGAGTCTCTGTCTTCTGAACACTTAGTGCCAGTGTCTCTGTAGCGTGAGATAGTGTCCCATACACTCCGAAATTGGTCTTTGACGTTCCCTACAA
The DNA here is from genome assembly GCF_016432855.1 of Salvelinus namaycush. Lineage (NCBI taxonomy): Eukaryota > Metazoa > Chordata > Actinopteri > Salmoniformes > Salmonidae > Salvelinus > Salvelinus namaycush. Next base: position 24,359,670 of record NC_052312.1, on the reverse strand, counting down.
CCCTGTGGAAAGGGTTGTATATGGAACCCAAAATGGTTCTATCTTGACCCAGGGTTTTACCTGGAACCAAAAATGGTTCTTCAAAGATTACTCCTATGGGGACAGTAGAAGAACCCTTTTAGGTTCTAGATAACACTTTTTTTGAGAGTGCATCTAGTAATACTTATAAACGGTTTGTTGCTAAGGTAAATATTGTATTTAATTTAGTCTTTGTCCTGAGACAGGAGTTTTGAAGAAGCATCCTTGTATTGGACTTCTATTATCATCAGAGGTTGAGTATCTCTTTGCTCAATCATTTGTTGTTGTTCTTGGTTGGATGGTGAGCCACCCAGAAGCATTTCTTTGGTCCTGAGAGGTGCAGAGCAACTCAATTATTGACGGTTTCTGACTCACAATGTCCAAGTACAAATACTTCACGCGCTGTACTTTACTTAAGACCTGTTTAGACGCCCACAGTCAGCAGGCTCAACATCAAAGTCCCATCTCCGTCAGTTTTCCCATTTCCTCTCTATTCCCAATGGAGGAATTCACACTGGACACAAAATAGCGCCCGTCTCTGTAGCTTTTATCATGAGATGGATGGCCATCCGGGCCTGTGGCACCATAGAGGAAGAGGCGAAAATAAGCCTACGAAGTGAGGAATTTTTGTATGGAGAGTGTCGAATTTGGTCAACAAAAAATGTAATTGCTAATTTGCTACGTGAGGCTTATTTGATTGAATAGAAGTATGTAACGCTTAGGTGGTTACGAATGCACTGATGTAAGTGGACGCACATGGCATTTCGGCAACTTTGAAAAAAAAGACTTCATATCGGTGTTGTGCCTGTTTTCATAGAGATAGATAAAGGACTTATCATGGATTTAACTGGTTTTAGCATGGACATTGCCATTGAGGGCTTCCACCATTTTAAAGTAGTCAACTGGGTGGGGATTCCAATGAGTTGGGAGCAACTCATTGGAATTGAAAATGGACTACTTTAAAATGAAGATAACCTTAATGGCGATGCCCATGCTGTCACATATGTTATAATGACACAGATACAAAGATGAGTCCTCTATCTAGCTCTATAACTTGTTGTTCACACGCGTATCTGCCATCTCATTGGCTAGAATGGTCACACCTCCTCCAGCCTGCCTTCCATCTTTGAGGAAATGTATTTCCAATGTTAGAGCGGTCACTTGAATATCTTGTCAATATAATAGACAATATTTGGTCTGCCTCTGATGACCACTTCCTCTTTACCTTTGACCTCTACCTGTCTCTTCCTGTTCCTGTCCGTCACTCATTGTACGGCGGACCACAGGCCAAATTTGGCCCGCATGTGGTTTTATTTGGCCCCCCAAGTAGATATATATTTTTTGTTGTTGGACATAAATGTCACGTTCGTCGTATACATAATTAGCGGACCAAGGCGCAGTGTGAGTAGAGTTCCACATATTTATTAAAGTGAACCTTCAAAAAACAACAAAGAATAAACAAACGTGCAGTTCGTAGCGCACATAGCACTAAACCAAAACAAAACAATATCCCACAAACGCAGGTGGGAAAAGGACCACACTAAGTATGATCCCCAATTAGAGGCAATGATCATCAGCTGCCTCCAATTGGGAACCATACTCACACCAACATAGAAATTCAAGACTAGAACACCCCCTAGTCACGCTCTGACCAATTGCACCCCAAGGGCTCTCTATGGTCAGGGCATGACAATAAAAGACTAAAAACACTAGGAAATCAGCTCCAATTGATTTTAATTTAAGAAATCTGTTCCCAAGTATTCTCACGCATAATAGAGAGAAACTTATGATCGTATACAAATGTAAGCATGGTTTGAAATGATTATGTGGCGGGACACAATGCAAATAGTCCGGGTAGCCATTTGATTACCTGTTCAGGAGTCTTATGGCTTGGGGGTAAAAGCTGTTGAGAAGTCTTTTGGTCCTCGACTTGGCGCTCCGGTACCGCTTGCCATGCGGTAGCAGAGAGAACAGTCTATGACTGGGGTGGCTGGGGTCTTTGACAATTTTTAGGGCCTTCCTCTGACACCGCCTGGTGTAGAGGTCCTGGATGGCAGGCAGCTTAGCCCCAGTGACGTACTGGGCCGTACACACTACCCTCTGTAGTGCCTTGCGGTCGGAAGCCGAGCAGTTGCCGTACCAGGCAGTGATGCAACCAGTCAGGATGCTCTCGACGTTGCAGCTGTAGAACCCTTTGAGGATCTGAGGACCCATGCCAAATTTTTTCAGTCTCCTGAGGGGGAATACGGTTTGTCATGCCCTCTTCACGACTGTCTTGGTGTGTTTGGACAATTCTAGTTTGTTGGTGATGTGGACACCATTGAACTTGAAGCTATGAACCTGCCCTATGGTCTGATTATATAGTCTGCATTGGTCTCTAGTCATTGTCATTCATAAATCATTGATAGGTACTGTAGGTGTAGAGCATGGTCGACTAGAAGACTATGCTTTTGAATCAAACCCACCCAACTAACTGAGCCACTTGCTCAATTATAAATGGAATGTTTTCTATTATCACTCTCTACCAGCCTTCCATGTAAAAGCCTCCTTAAAGAATCATTTGAGAACCATTTTTTCTAAGAGTGTATAAGAGAAGTGAAAACAAGTCTCTCTGTGCCCTAACTATTATAATTGGATAAATTATAATTGGATAATCTTCTTAGAGAATTATTTAGACTTTTTCTTTCTCTCGCTCCCTACTCTTTTCTAAGTCAAAAAGAGCTGCTGCTCTGAGGTCAGGGGTTGTTTTATTGTGAGCATGGAATGAGCTTAAAGCTACAGTCTGTGATCTGGTTGGGAATCTGTTCAATGGTCAATTCAGTTCTTTACCCATTTTACCCATTTGTTGAATTTTCGAATTGCAGACTGTAGCTTTAATACTGTTCTTTGGTCTGGTATTAAGATTAGGACAGGATAATTGAATTCCAAGTTGAACGTAGAACACTTTGATAGAGCCAACTTCATCAGACAGAATTAAATACATTTGTCTGAAATCCACACACCCACACAAACAGACATGCACACACACACACACACACACACACACACACACACACACACACACACACACACACACACAGACACAGACACAGACACAGACACAGACACAGACACAGACACACACACACAGACACAGACATACACAGAGCAGCTAAAGACATATTCTAAGAAGATGTATGAATAAGTCATTCTCTTTAGTGTCCAGTCAATCTAACTGTAAGGAGACCTCTGACTATGACTAGATTACTACACATGATCTATTCAATGAATATTCATATAAATACCGGTTTCTTTTAGAGGTTAAGCGATCATAATTGATCTTATTCCATAATGTTTTCTCTGAATATATACACCTCGGTCATGACCCTCTATCAGAGAGGGCACACACACACACACACACACACACACACACACACACACACACACACACACACACACACACACACACACACACACACACACACACACACACACACACACACACACACACACACACACACACACACACACACACACACACACACACATAAAAATGTATCCCTTTTCCATACTCCACCCTACCATGAGACATACATTTCTTCATTACTGGAAGAAAAAAAATGGGTGAGATTGATTTATTTAATACATATATATTGTTTTACCATTAACATAAATTATCTAAAAACGTATAAACTTCTTTTTTTTCTTCATATTCGCATATGTTGCATATATTTTACATCATCTGAGGTTTTTGTGTTCTCTTGAAGACAAATTCTCTTGAATACAGGGGTGGTTGTCATGTTTGGCTGATAAATGTACTAACATTGGAATTCAATTGAAATTTCAACTTTCAAATGTTACTATAAAGATGTTTGGAGGTCCAGACTTCAGAGAATGTTGACTTGAATGGGAACATCTGTTGTTTTAAATGACACTGTCCGTCCTCCGTAGGCAACTGACTGGAATCATAGAGACATAGATAATAGAATAGACATGATCATTTAAGTTGACGTTCAACAGTGGGTGGACAGGCGGCCATCTTTGTGGTGGTAAATAGAAGTTACAATTCAAATTCAATTTAAATTGGCGTACCGGATAAATTGCAGAATAGGTTCAGAACTTTTGTGAAACAGCACAGTTAAAAATATATGGCAAACAGAAATCCAACTGGATGGTCTTTAGAAATAGATGGGAGGGGTTGAGGGTAGCTGAAGGATGGGATTAAAAACAAACTAAAGATAACTATTGTAAAATACACTGTGCCCATAAAATGTATATAGTATGTATAAGCTGGAAGTAGAAGGCTAAGTGTTGTTGTCCATTAGTTTACTCCAATTAGGGGAGGGGTGGTAGGGTTAGAGAAAAATAATAAAGAAAAATATATTTAAAAAATAATAATAATAAAAAAAAAATATATATATATATATACACACAAAATATATGGGTGATTGGAAAGGATGCAGACAATTAAATTGATGGAAGCTACAATATTTCTGCACTATTAAAGCTGATCTACCCCATAAAACAATATATAATAATAATAAGGGTAACAAAAATACTGTGTTTTCGTGCACAGTAATCTATGACAATACCACTGTAGGTTCTGTGAAGCCTTCATATACACTGAGTGTACCAAACATTAGGTCCCCTTTTGCCCTCAGCACAGCCTCAATTCATCGGTCATGAACTCTACAAGATGTCGAAAGTGTTCCACAGGGATGCTGGCCAATGTGGACTCCAATGCTTCCCACAGTTGTGTCAAGTTTGCTGGATGCCCTTTGGATGGTGGACCATTCTTGATACACACGGGAAACTGTTGAAAAACCCAGCAGCGTTGCAGTTGTTGACACAAACCGGTGCGCCTGGAACCTACTACCTACCATCCTCCGTTCAAAGGCAATTCATTATTTTGTCTTGCCCATTCACCCTCTGAATGGCATACGTACACAATCAATGTCTCAATTGTCTGAAGGATTAAAAATCCTTCTTTAACCTGTCTCCTCCCCTTCATCTAGACTGATTGAAGTGGATTTAACAAGTGACATCAATAAGGTATCATAGCTTTCAACTGGATTCACCTGGTCAGTCTATGTCATGGAAAGAGCAGGTCTTTTTAATGTTTTGTATACTCGGTGTATACTGTATATGCCAGTGCTGTGTGGACACGACTATTTGGATATTTGGACTTGATTTTGAACTGATATTTTGAACTAGGACTTGATATGCAACCACTATTTGGAACTAGAGTCAACAATTTAATCTGTTTAAGCTGGCAACCGGGGACAGAGTGAAGGACACCAACCACCATTTTGGAGTCTATCGTACCGAAGCTTACCATTGGCACTTGACAGAGTCTGTACGCCAACAGTGTTATCTAGCATAACATCCGACTAAATAAGCACAGCACAGGAGAAAAACTGTACCCAGAAGGCATCAGTGGCAGAGGAGAGGGGCAATGTTAGGAGATGATGGGTGGGTTATGTTAGAGTATGTCCTGTTTAGAGAAACGCTGGTATCGTGGAAATGAACCTGTTGGGTCAAATGTATAGGTGCAAGAGTTTTCATAACATTCAAATGCATCGGTTCCAAGCTTCCATAGACAATGAGTGGTGGTGGTGGTGGGTTACCTTTCGCAAAGCATGTTTTGATGAAATACTACCGAGTTGATCAGCCAACAGATCAGCGGGTTGTTCTCTGACGGGTGATGGGTGGGGTTAGTTAGAGTATGTCCTGTTTAGAGAAGCCCTGGTATCCTGGCATCCTCCTCGCTGGATCTTTCTCTCCCTCTGGCACTTCCTCTCAGAGACCTCTGGGGATAGAGTGATAGAACAGCAGGATGACAGAGTGAGAGAGAGTAGAGAGAGACAGAGTTGGAGAGAGAGTGAGAGAGTAGAGCGAGAGAGAGAGCGAGAGAGAGAGTGAGAGTGAGAGAGAGAGAAATACAGAGAGAGAAATCCAGTCTGCTTTTGTTATTTTTGTAGGCCCTGACAGTTCATCTCAGTTCGACAAAAATAATTGTGTTCCAAAAAAGGTCCAGTTGCCAGGAACACAAATACAAATTCCACCTAGACATTGTTGCCCTAGAGCACCCAAAAATCTATATCTACTCCGACCTAAACATCAGCACCACAGGTAACTTCCACAAAGATGTGAACAATCTGCGAGACAAGGCAAGAAGGGCCTTCTACGCCATTAAAAGGAACATAAAATTTGACATTCTAATCTGAGAGAGAGAGAGAGAGAGAGAGAGAGAGAGAGAGAGAGAGAGAGAGAGAGAGAGAGAGAGAGAGAGAGAGAGAGAGAGAGAGAGAGAGAGAGAGAGAGAGAGAGAGAGAGAGAGAGAGAGAGAGAGAGAGAGAGAGAGAGAGAGAGAGAGAGAGAGAGAGAGAGAGAGAGAGATTTTAAAATACAATTAAAATGTATTTGTCACATGCGCCGAATACCACGGGTGTAGACTTTACCATGAAATGTTTCCCACGAGCAGAGTAAAAAAAAAAATGGTGGTGTGCACAATTAATTATCAGCTGGAACAGAAAAACAGCAATATTCTGGACCTCGTAGGGTAAGATTTGAATACCCCTGATCTTGACTATGACAATTAATTTATTGTTTTTTTCACATACCTCGCTCTCAAATAGACACACACAATAACCCCAGTGTCCTAGCCATCTAGACTAGGTCGGGAGTTGAGCCAGGCTTGGTTCTAGGATCTTAAGATAGATACAATGATAAATCAGGATTTTCCAATGTGATGCTCCTAATCTAGCGTTATATAAGGCACTGTGAAGTGATCCAGCTACTTAGAAGCACTAGACTTCTCTTCTCAGAAACATTATATTGATGCTAATCATCCTCTATAAACATTATTGACCTATGTGTTGTATAGGGTTAGCTACTTCAAAAGAGTGTATCCTATGGTTGCAATGTGTAGAGCGAGTTACTTTGAGACCTTGTATAGTAAATCTAATTCATTGCTAGATTCTAATTTCATTACTTGGACTTTCAAGCAAAGAATCTTGCCTTTTGAGTCCCAAAGATGGGTTATTATTGGATTCCCAATGAACTAACTACATACCATTTCGCTAAAAGGAAGTGATGTCCCCGTGTGAAAGATTGAGATTAGGGTGTTAGAATTACGATGGCACAGAGATTATTATGGTCTGGGAACAAGATCAACTGAAATGAATTAGCTGCTAAGTCTCTCTCTGGAATCTTATTTCAGCTGATAAATGTATCTCTGGAATTGGAGTAACCTTTGCCCTAGTCCTAACCAACCCTAAACCTAACCCTAGCCTAAACCTAACCAACCCTAAACTTAACCAACCCTAAACCTAACCAATCCTAAACCTAACCTAACCTAACCAACCCTAAACCTAACCAACCCTAAACCTAACCAATCCTAAACCTAACCAACCCTAAACCTAAACCTAACCCTAGCCTAACCCTTTACTCACTAGCGTTACTGGGAATTGGCTTGCAAAAAAATGGAATAGTCCGCCAGAAGCCAGAAGTTAAATGAAATTACATTTCAACTCACTCTGCCGATTGTCCGTAGGGTTGGTCCTCATGCCGAGGGGAAAACATCTAATAGGACATAAACTAAACCGACTTTTAACACTAGCGTCGCTAAAAGCAGCTGTCCTAACCCTGGCTTCATGTCCACTTCCTGGTTCAAACCTAAACCTAGCCCTTACTTTGCTGCTACCACGCTGCTCACCTTTTTTGTGCTGTTGGTAAGTTTTGACACCCTATTAGGTGATTTCTTGTCTGTTATCTCCATGCACAACACAACACTGACTTGGCCAGTCCTTCAGTCACGGAGGTGTGAGAAAGAAGGCCAACACACTTACTGTCTGGGTATCTGTGGTAACGTAAAACCAACACGGTACATTACCTCTACCACTGTGACGTTAGAGAGTGTGTGTGTGTGTCAGAGGAGGCTGGTGGGGGGAGCTATAGGAGGACGGGCTCATTGTAATGGATGGGATGGAATTATTTGAAAGGTATCAAACACGTGGAAACCACATGTTTGACTCCGTTCCATGTAATACATCACAGCCATTATAATGAGCCCATCCTCCTATAGCTCCTCCCACCAGCCCCCTCTGGTGTGTATGTGTGCGCTTGTGTGTTTCCCTCTCAGCTCACCTGAGTTGGTCGTATAGCTATAAGGGTGAGTGGAGGAGAGGTTGAGTAATGTGTTTTTATTGGCGATTACTAACTGTCACCTGCTCACAAGTCTGGACAGAAAAGTTCAACCATCAACGTACTTTTTAATGACATTACATGCAGTATGGCGGCCCACTGTGTAAGGTTGCTATTTACATTGGCAGCTTTACATTTTTCGTTGATTGATACTGCGATGTTTGGCTTCTGTATTTGAAGTGTTTTTCTCAGAAGGTTGATACATGTGACCCGTTTCACAGTCTCAGTGACTTGTGGTTGCAAGCTTAGACTAAGGGTGGCAGTAGAGTCAATGGCTTTCCTTGGTTTGAAGTTGAGTTGAGTTGGACATGTGGTTATTTGGTCATTGTAGTTGTGAAGGTGTGCGTGTGTGTGCGTGTGTGTGCGTGTGTGTGTGTGTGTGTGTGTGTGTGCTTGCGCGTGTGCATGTGTGCGTGTGTGTGTGTGTTTCTCATAGTAATCAGCTCCAAAACTGATCAGGAATTTCCTGAACAAATAAACAAGTTTCACCTCCTCAATCTTTACGGAGACCTCCAGAGCGCTAGACTATACATCAACACTGGCCTCTCCTCTCCCCCCTTTTCCCCCTATCCTTGTCTCTGTATTTTATTGTAATTCTAATAATTAGTTGGCCTTTTGCTATATATTTTTTTATGTATTTATTTATAGGGGACAATGCCAATTAATCACCATCAATATTAACATAATGCAACATCCATATACATGTGCCGGGGTTAGCCAAAAGCTAATATGCACCAGTAGTCCCAGTGCAGTACAAAATACTAAATACAAATACATTACATACAATAATATATCATTCTAACAACAACACTAACCTCAACTATCGTCTTACAGATGAGGAACGAGAGATAACTCGTGTGTACCGGTTTGGATGGATTTGAGCCATGTTTTCAATTACATTTTTTTTAAAGTACAATAATCAGTGCAGCTTCTCAAGTCCATGGACATTTGTAGCTCTAACAGAGAAGGACGATTGGCCGATTATACTGTGTCGAGAAGGGACAACGCAATCCCCTCTAGTTACTGCCCTTGTTATCCTGGAGGTGCTTTCCTAGAGCCTGATCTGCCGACAAAGGGGTGGAGGGGCAAGATCATGAAGGATCTTAAAGACAAGGCTTGCATCTACTTAGTGCTTAAAGCTATCCAGACTAAATCAATTACGTTTGTAAATGATATGACAATGGTGGTAACTGTTTGATTTGTTATCAATAAGTGTTTGTTTGTAGAGTGATTCAATTGGCTTCAGAATAGTACTGTAGCTCCTGCTTGTGACCAGCATGTGAGGCAATATTTCAGATGTGCGAAGATCATAGCCTGCATGTATGGTTTGGCGGCCCACAGAGGCCTAAAGTTAGGTAATCCAAACTTGACCGTGTTATCCACAGTCACGTGTTTCTTAAATGTCAAGTTGGAGTCCAAATGACGCCGAGATTCCTTAAGTTAGACACAACTTTCAGATTCTCCCCATTGACAAGAACAGCTCTTTGGGAAGAATTAGAGGATTTCTTCGAGAAGTAGATACAAACAGTCTTGATATTTAAATGCAGGCAAGAATTAGTCATCCACTTAGAAACATATACCATAGCTTCAGTTAACTTGTTAACATCTAGATGTCTGTTTTTTGAGTGTACTTACAGAACTGTATCGTCTGCGTACATCTGCATGTTAACTTGTGGGCAAGCAAGTGGGAGATCATGTATATAGATGGTAAACAGAAGGGAGCCTAATATTGACCCTTGTGGGACCCCAATGTTATAGTAAAGAGAGTCCGACTGAGTGTCACCCAAATGAACCCTTTGACTTCTGTTTGTCAGATAGGAATACATCCAACTAATAACTTCAGTGGACACATTAACTTCTTATGGCTGCAGCCCGGCGTCGGTACACTTATGACAACAGCCACTTCAAGTGCAGGGCGCGAAATTCAAAAGATATTTTTTTTAAATATTTAACTTTCACACATTAACAAGTCCAATACAGCAAATGAAAGGTACACATCTTGTGAATCCATCCAACATGTCTGATTTTTAAAATGTTTTACAGCGAAAACAGCACGTATATTTATGTTAGCTCACCACCAAATACAAAAAAGGACAGACATTTTTCACAGCACAGGTAGCATGCACAAAGCCAACCTAACTAACCAAGAACCAACCAAACTAACCAACAAACAACTTCATCAGATGACAGTCTTATAACATGTTATTCAATAAATCTATGTTTTGTTCGAAAAATGTGCATATTTCAGGTATAAATCATAGTTTACATTGCAGCTACAATCAGAAATTGCACCGAAAGCAGCCATAATAATTACAGACACCAACGTCAAATACCTAATTACTCATCATAAAACATTTCTGAAAAATACATAGTGTACAGCAAATGAAAGACAGGCATCTTGTGATTCCAGCCAATATTTCCGATTTATTAAGTGTTTTACAGTGAAAACACAATATAGCGTTATATTAGCTTACCACAATAGCCAGAAACACATGCCATTTCCCAGTAGCAAAAGGTTAGCGATCGTAACAAACAAGCAAAAGATATATAATTTTTGACTAACCTTGATATTCTTCATCAGATGACAGTCCTATAACATCAGGTTATACATACACTTATGTTTTGTTCGAAAATGTGCATATTTAGAGCTGAAATCAGTGGTTATACATTCTGCTAACGTAGCTACTATTTCCCACAACGTTCGGATATTTTTCGGACACTTTTTATGACACACATATTCTGACCAAATAGCTATTCATAAACATAACTAAAAAATACATGTTGTATAGGAAATGATAGATCCATTAGTTCTTAATGAAATCGCAGTGTTAGAATTCTAAAAAATAACTTCATTACGACATCCAGCTTCGGTATAGCTAGAGTACCCAAACGTTGGGCGCCGACGACTAGTTCACATGCACGACAGATATATGAAATAGCATCATAAAATGTTTCTTACTTTTGCTGATCTTTCATCAGAATGTTGGACAAGGGGTCCTTTGTCCAGAACAGTCGTTGTTTGGATTTAGAACGGCCACGTTCCCTCTCGATTTAGCAAGCGCACTAGCCAAGTGGCACGAATCGCTCCATCGTCAACAAAGTCAGAGAACGGAACACGGCAAAACTCCCGAAAAAATTTCAATAATCTGATTAAACTATATTGAAAAAACATACTTTACGATGATATGGTCACATGTATCAAATAAAATCAAAGCCGGAGATAGTAGTCGCCTATAACGGCAGCTAAACAGAAGGCAAATCCAGGTACCACCTCGCGCTCTCCAGAAAACCGGAAATGGGGGACACGTCATACAAAGAGCTTGTATTCCACTTCAGACCAAGATAAACACTAAATTTCTTCTCTCACCGCCTCTTGACATCCAGGGGAAGGTGTATGACGTGCATGTATACTCATACGTATCATGCCCATTTATAGGCAGGAAGTAGAACAGAGCATCGATTTCAGACTTTCCACTTCCTGGTCAGGAAGTTTGTGCCAAATGAGTTCTGTTTGACTCACAGATATAATTCAAACAGTTTTAGAAACTAGAGAGTGTTTTCTATCCAATAGTAATAATAATATGCATATTGTACGAGCAAGAATTGAGTACGAGGCCGTTTGAAATGGGCACCTTTTATCTGGCTACTCAATACTGCCCCTGCAGCCCAAACAGGTTAAGGGAGGGTAGTTTGGATAGGAGGACCTCATGAGGCACATTCATATGGGATTGATGTTTCAACAATACAGTACATAGAGTATATTTATTATTTGCTATGCCATTCTATGCTCATACTTGGTTCTATTGCTGCTCATAAGCCACACTGTTCTGGTTCAAGCCAAATGTACCATTGCTGGCTTCCTAATTGTTCCACAGTGGTCAGGTGCCTTCACTTGTTATATGACAGGACAAATACATTAGACTATAATGATGTGAGGGAGGGAGGGAGGGAGGGAGGGAGGGAGGGAGGGAGGGAGGGAGGGAGGGAGGGAGGGAGGGAGGGAGGGAGGGAGGGAGGGTGAGTCTTTTTTTATAGGTTCATAGTGTTCTTACAAAGGTCAGGTACTTGTTATATGACAGGACAAACACATGTTAGGATATCCGGTGACTTACCTCTGCTCGCCTCCTCTGACCTCTCGTTGACCTGTTATTGACCTCTTCAAGTACATGGGACTTCCTGGTTAAATAAAGGTTGAGTAAATATATAAAAAATGGTCCTTTATGCCTGTATTCCAATCAAAGCTGCTAACACACTCACTTTCTGATTTACCAGATTAATCTTTGATCCACCTATTGATCTTTGATCCTCAGAGACCCTTCAGTTTGTGTGAGGGAGTGAGTGTCGGTATTTATCAGTGTTGTAGTACCGGTCTCGAGTTCGGTCTCAAGATCACATATTGAGTGTCTCGGTGTTGTCTCCATGTCAGATACATTTGTACTCGGTCTTGAATCGGTCTCGGCCGAGACCAGCAGAGTAAAAAACTCCTAATTATCAGCTTCCATTCAGTCAGCGCATAAAACCTCTTCAGCAGGCCAAATATATACACTCCTTTCTTGAAACATTAATATCTTGACAGCCTTTATATCTATTATAGACATGTTTGCGCAGTGGCGAACCTATAGGCCTTCAGTGTGTGACAGGTTTGTGATTCCGGAAGGACAGCAACCATAGTATTAGCGCACTCATGCAGGAGAGTGCACTTTTTGTAAAACACAAAGGGCCAGTGGTGTAGTGGTGGGTATACGCAGGTATAAGCCGTATACAAAAAACGAATTCAGAGACGGAATCTAAAACAAAAATCCAGAAAATCACAATGTATGATTTTGAAGTAATTAATTTGCATCAGAAAAGCAGAACTTAATATTTGGTACAGAAACCTTTGTTTGCAATTACAGAGATCATACATTTTGTGTAGTTCTTGATTCCGTCTCTCACAGTTGAAGTGTACCTATGATAAAAATTACAGACCTCTACATGCTTTGTAAGTAGGAAAACCTGCAAAATCGGCAGTGTATCAAATACTTGTTCTCCCCACTGTATATATAATATAATATATATATTATAATATCTATAATAATAATTATTATTTTTATATTATTATAATAATATATATCTATCATTATTTTATAAATACTTAGCCCTTCTCTGGAGGCGTAGAAACCTGATTGTTCCCCACTGTGTTTGGGTTAGTAATAATTTGTAGAGTAGCTCTATTTTCCCTCAGCATAGATTTTTTCGCTATTCTGAATCCATATGTTGTTCTGAAATATGAACATAGAAATACTGGATATTTTGTGGTGGTGATTTTACAAAATTACAATCATGATCTTGTCTCGGTCTTGACTCGGTCTCTGACCCCCTTTGGTCTTGGTCTTGACTCGGACTCGATTTGCTCCGGTCTTGGACTTGAATCGGTCTCGCTTTAGGTGGTATATACACATGACTGGTATTTATGCATATCACTAATTGTGCGGTCAGTTGAGGGAACGAGGACGCTTTGGCAGCTTCTCTCTGAGACATGCTGATGAAGGAAGTGGATGGGAAGTCTCTCTTTGTCTTTCTCTGTCTCTCTCGCCGCCTCTCATCTCTCCTTCTACAGTGCCTTCGGAAAGTGTTCAGACCCCTTGACCTTTTCCACATTTTGTTAAGTTACAGCCTTATTCTAAAATTGATTAAATAAAAAGAATCCTCAGCAATCTGCACACAATACCCCACGATGGCAAAGTGAAAACAAGTTTAGAAATGTGAAAAAATGAAATATAATTTACATACGGCGAGTACGCCATCCCATCTGGTTTGCACATAGTGGGACTATCATTTGTTTTTCAACATGACAATGACCCAACACACCTCCAGGCTGTGTAAGGGCTATTTGGCCAAGGAGGAGTGCTGCATCAGATGACCTGGCCTCCAGAATCACCCGACCTCAACCCAATTGGGGCGGCAGGTAGCCTAGTGGTTAGAGCGTTGTACTAGTAACCGAAAGGTTGCAAGATTGAATCCCCGAGCTGACAAGGTAAAAATCTGTTGTTCTACCCCTGAACAAGAGGCGGAAGCCCCTCCTGCCCCTGAACAAGGGCCATCATTGAAAATAAGAATTTGTTCTTAACTGACTTGCCTAGTTAAATAAAGGTAAAATAAAAAAAAATATTGAGATGGTTTGGGATGAGTTGGACTGCAGAGTGAAGGAAAAGCAGCCAACAAGTGCTAAGCATATGTGGGAACTTGTTCAAGACTGTTGGAAAAGTATTCCAGGTGAAGCTGGTTGAGAGAATGCCAAGAGTGTGCAAAGTTGTCATCAAGGCTAAGGGTGGCTACTTTGAAGAATCTCAAATATAAAATATATTTTGATTTGTTTAACACTTTTTTGCTTACTACATGTGTTATTTCATAGTTTTGATGTATTCACTGTTATTCTACAGTGTAGAAAAAAGTAAAAAATAAATCAAATTCCTTGAATGAGTAGGTGTGTCCAAACTTTTGACAGGTCCTGTAAGTATTCAGACCCTTTGCAATGAGACTAGAAATTGAGCTCAGGTGCATCTTGTTTCCATTGATCATCCTTGAGATGTTTCTACAACTTGATTGGAATCCACATGTGGTAGATTAAATTGATTGGACATGATTTGGAAAGGCACACACCTGTCTATAGAAGGTTCCACAGTTGACAGTGCATGTCAGAGCAAAAACCAAGCCATAAGGTCGAAGGGAGTGTCCATAGAGCTCCGATACTGGATTGTGTCGAGGCAAAGATCTGGGGAAGTGTACCAAAAAATGTTTGCAGCATTGAAGGTCCCCAAGAACACAGTGGCCTCATTCATTCTTAAATGGAAGACGTTTGGAACAACCAAGCCTCTTGCTAGAGCTGGCCACCTAGCCAAACAGAGCAATCGGGGGAGAAGAGCCTTGGTCGGAGGTGACCAAGAACCCGATGGTCTCTCGGACAGTGCTATAGAGTTCCTCTGTGGAAATGGGAGAACCTTCCAGAAAGACAACCATCTCTGCAGCACTCCACCAATCAGGCCTTTATGGTAAAGTGGCCAGATGGAAGCCACTCCTCAGTAAAAGGCACATGACAGCCTGCTTGGAGTTTGCCAAAAGGCACCTAAAGACTCTCAGACCATGAGAAACAAGATTTTCTGGTCTGATGAAACTAAGATTCAACTCTTTGGCCTAAATGCCTAGTATCACGTCTGGAGGAAACCTGGCACCATCCCTACGGTGAAGCATGGTGGTGGCAGCATGATGCCATGGGGGTGTTTTCAATAGAGACTGGGGGACTAGTCAGGATCGAGGCAAAGATGAATGGAGCAAAGTACAGGGAGATCCTTGATGGAAACCTGCTCCAGAGCGCTTGGGACCTCATACTGGGGTGAAGGTTCACCTTCCAACAGGACAACGACCCTAAGCACACAGCCAAGACAACGCAGGAGTGGCTTCGGGACAAGTCTCTGAATGTTCTTGAGTGGTCAAGCCAGAGCCCGGCCTTGAACCCAATCGAACATCTCTGGAGAGGTTTGAAAATAGCTGTGCATCAACGCTCCCCATCCAACCTGACAGAGCTTGAGAGGATCTGTAGAGAAGAATGGGAGAAACTACCCAAATACAGGTGTACTAAGCTTGTAGAGTCATACCCAAGAAGACTCAAGGCTGTAATTGCTGCCAAAGGTGCTTCAACAAAGTACTGAGTAAAGGGTCTCAATACTTATGTAAATGTGATATATATTTTTTTGTTATATGTAAATGAGCAAATATGTCTAAAAACCTGTTTTTGCTTTGTTGTTATGGGATATTGTGTGTCGATTGATGAGGGGAAAAAAACAATTTAATGAATTTTAGAATAAGGCTGTATCCTAACAAAATGTGGAAAAAGTCAAGGGGTCTGAATACTTTCCGAAGGCACTTTATATCCAGGTCATAGAGTCATGCTATATCTACCAATGTTCCACTACTCTACTGGCGAAAACAGGATAGACGTGTGTGTGTGTGTGTGTGTGTGTCTGTCATTTCTTCTGTTATTCTGTCCCCAGCTCATTTATCTGTTATGTGACAAAGGCTTTTCCCCTGCTATTCGGTTGTTCCTGACAGACAAAAAGAAAGAAAATATATGTGTGTGTGCACATCATGACCTCCTGTCCTCTCCTTCTCTACAGGGACCATGTCAACTCATGTACACACACACACACACGTACACACACACACGTACACACACACACACATACGTACACACACGTACACACACGCACACACACACACACACACACACACACACACACACACACACACACACACACACACACACACACACACACACACACACACACACACACACACACACACACACACACACACACACACACACACACACACACAGGTCAACCACTGTCCCATGTCTGTTCTCCTGTCTTCCTGCAGTACATGTTTCTGTCACGTAACAAAAGCCTATGTTCCCAAATTGTTGTTCCTAACAGATACAGCAGAAAGAAAGGAAAGCCTTGTGTGTGTGTTCATCATGCCCTGCTGTCCTCTCCTTCACCACAGGGACAAGGTCAACTCCTGTCCTTCTTCTATTCTCCTTTACCACACACACACACACACACACACACACACACACAAACACACACACACACACACACACACACACACACACACACACACACACACACACACACACACACACACACACACACACACACACACACACACACACACTCACTTCTCCTCTCCTCCTGTACCCAGCACATGTATCTCTTACATAACGAAGGCTTTTGTGCCCAAATTGGTTCCTCACTGTGCTGTTGTTCCGGACCGACACAGTTGTTCCTGACAGGATGATGGCCACAGCGTAAAGAATGAAATGCAATAGTTTTTATGTGGGTCAAGTTATTGCACAATCATCAATAATCCCTGTAGTACTGTAGTACTCTAGTACTGTAGTACTGTATAAACAGGCACAGTGGGAAAAGTATTGGAGACAGAGATGCAAATATTTGAGTGAAGAGTCATCCGTTTGTTTGCTCATTCATTAATCTGTTTTAGATTAGAACGTTCTAACAGTTCCCTTTCAGAATCTCTCAGTTCAGTGAGGGTTGACGTGTCAGCCGTTTGTGAGTCATCGCATAATCCAAAGGGTGTATTTATTCCTGGCTGGATTGAGGATTGGAACGCTTCTGAGAGACATGTTGGTCAGGTTGGAGAGAAGGTGTCTGTGTTCTTTGCTGGATCGCAGAATGAGAAAGCTTGGTTGGTGACAGGCAGACGGTTTTAAGCCTAGTGGCACCAGCAGTAACGTGAGCAGTGTAACTGGGAGCCACATAGCCAGATGTGATGCTTTGCATCTGGAGAGTTTTTTTTACTATGATAGAGATGGAGAGGACCCTTGGGAGGCCTGAACACAAACACAGGCATTTTGCTTAGCGTCCCAACAGATCCATAGACGACGCAATCTCAATTGCACTCCACACTTCCCTCACCCACCTAGATAAGAGGAATACCTATGTGAGAATGCTGGTCATTGACTATAGCTCAGCGTTCAACAACATTGTCCCCCTCCAAGCTCGTCACCCAGTTTAGAATCCTGGGACTGAACACCTCCATCTGCGACTGGATCCTAGAGTTCCTGATGGGCCGACCCCAGATAGTGAGGGTAGGCAACATCCCCTCTGTCACGCTGATCCTTAACCTTTACTTCATACCCATACCGGATCCGGGAACATCCTCATCAAAAAAGCTGACTAGCATAGCCTAACCTAACGGGACAGGGATATCATATAATATAATTTCATGAAATCACAAGTCCAATACAGAAAATGAACGATAAACATCTTGTGAATTCAGCCATCATTTCCGATTTTTAAAATGTTTTACAGCGAAAACACAATATGTATTTATATTAGCTAACTACAATAGCCAAACACACAACAGCATATTTTCACCATGTTTCCACCGCATAGGTAGCTTTCACAAAACCCACAAATAGAGATATAATTAATCACTAACCTTGAACAACTTCATCAGATGACAGTCTTATAACATCATGTTATACAATACATTTATGTTTTGTTCAAAAATGTGCATATTTATAGCTACAAATCCTGGTTTTACATTGCAGCCACCATCACAAATAGCACCAAAGCAGACAGAATAATTACAGAGAGCAACGTGAAATACATAAATACTCATCATAAAACATTTATGAAAAATACACGGTGTACAGCAAATGAAAGATAAACATCTTGTGAATCCAGCCAATATTTCCGATTTTTTTAAGTGTTTTACAGCGAAAACACAATATAGATTTATATTAGCTCATCACAATAGCCAAACAAACAAAGCTATTTATCCACCGCCAGCATAGATTTCACAAAAACAGCAATATAGATCAAATTAATCACTAACCTTTGGACAACTTCATCAGATAACAGTCTTATAACATTATGTTATACAATACATTTATGTTTTGTTCGAAAATTTGCATATTTAGAGCTGCAAATCGTGGTTATACATTGTGAATATGTAGCAACAATTCACCAAAATCTCCGGAGATATTTTGGACAGTCACCTAATCTAATCAAAGAACTCATCATAAACTTTACAAAAAAATACATGTTGTACAGCAAATGAAAGATACACTGGTTCTTAATGCAACCGCTGTGTTAGATTTTTAAAAATAACTTTACTACAACATACAAAATGTATTATTGTGAGACAGCGCTCACATATTCTCCGCCCTGTTGGAGTCAACATATTCCACAGACATGTGGCGCGAACATGCCCATCAACTCTTGGCGCAAAGAACGGAAAATTCCAAAAGTCCCAATAAACGTTGAATAAACTGATCAATCTCGGTTGAAAAATCCTACTTTATGATGTTTTTCTCATATGTATCAAATAAAATCAGAGCCAGAGCAATTCGCCGTGTATACCGAACGCTTTTCAGAAGACAATGTCGAGATCCCCCGCGCGCCGTGGAAAAGTGACAAAATACCGGACCTGTCACTCCAAAAGCTCTCATTCGGTCTCAGATCAAGCTAGACACCCCATTCAACCTTCTACTGCCTGTTGACATCTAGTGGAAGGCGTATGAAGTGCATACATATCGATAAATAAAAGCCAGTTGAATAGGCAGGCCCTGAAACAGAGCCTCGTTTTCAGATTTTTCACTTCCTGTATGGAAGTTTGCTGCCAAATGAGTTCTGTTTTACTCACAGATATAATTAAACAGTTTTAGAAACTTCTGAGTGTTTTCTATCCAATAGTAATAATAATATGCATATTGTATGATCTAGAACAGAGTACGAGGCCGTTTAAATTGGGCACGATTTTTTCCAAAGTGAAAACAGCGCCCCCCTATTGACAAGAAGTTGACGGGGGCCCCACAAGGGGTTTGTGCTTAGTCCCCTCCTGTACTCCCTGTTCACCTTCGACTGCGTGGCCACACAGGACACCAACACCATCATCAAGTTTGCTGATGACACGAAGAAGATGAGACAGTCTACAGGAAGGAGGTCAGTGACCTGTCTGTGTGTTGCCGGGAAAACAACTTCTCCCTAAAATATTATTTTGAGACGACAGGATTCATGGAACCTGGTGGAATCTGGCCACTCCAGAGGTCAATTCTAAGGGTCAAAGGTAATATATTTTTGTTTTGTTTAATCTGCTTCTCACTCAGTCTAGCTGCACTGCTGACACACACACACACACACACACACACACACACACACACACACACACACACACACACACACACACACACACACACACACACACACACACACACACACACTGCTGACGGTGACTTTCCAACTTCAACCCGGCGCTCCGACTCAAAGCATCTGAACATGGGAATGGGAAGTTGGGGGCTGGAGTTTTTTTCCAGGAAGGATTTTTTTGGTGGCCTCCAAAAGCTTTGTGCAAGAAAAAAAAATCCCTGCTGCTTCTCTTTTTGACTGCTGCAGTAATCGACAGCATCTTGTTTTTTCCCCAAAAAATGTGTTCAAGTTCATTCAGGAAAATGTATGTATTTGGTTTAACCATTTATAACATAATATACAAATGATTGTGTTGGTGTTGGGTATCATGCACTGTCCCAGTGTTCTTGGGGACCTTCAATGCTGTAGAATTCTTTTGGTACCCTTCCCCAGATCTGTGCCTCGACACAATCCTGCCTCGAAGCTCCACGGACAATTCCTTCGACCTCATGGATTAGTTTTTGCTCTGACATGCACTCTCAACGGTGGGACTTTATATAGACAGATGTGTGCCTTTCCAATGAATTGAATTTACCACAGGTGGCCTCCAATCAAGTTGTAGAAACATCTCAAGGTTGATCAACGGAAACATGATGGACGTGAGCTCAATTTCGAGTCTCATAGCAAATGGTCTGAATAAAATAACATAATTCGTTTTTTCATTTTTAAATCATTTACAAACATTCTGAAAACCTGTTTTCTCTTTGTCATTATGGGGTATTGTGTATAGATTGATTATAATTTTTATTTATTTAATCAATTTTAGATAGGGCTGTAATGTAACAAACATTTTGAAAAAGGGAAGGGGTCTGAATACTTTCCCGAATGCACTGTATACACGTATACTTTGTGTACAAAACATTATGAACACCATATTGAGTTGCACCCCCTTTTGCCCTCTGAACAGCCTCAATTCGTCGGTCATGGTGTCTAAAGTGTTCCATAGTTGTGTCAAGTTGGCTGGATGGACCATTCTTGATACACATGGAAAACTGTTGAGCATGAAAAACTCAGCAGCGTTGCAGTTCTTGACACAAACCGATGCGCCTGGCACCTACCACCTACCCCGTTCAAAGGCACTTACAGTTGAAGTCGGAAGTTTACATACACTTTTGCCAAATACATATAAACACAGTTTTTCACAATTCCTGACATTTAATCCCAGTAAAAATGCCCTGTTTTAGGTACGATAAGATCACCACTTTATTTTAAGAATGTGAAATGTCAGAATAATAGTAGAGAGAATGATTTATTTCAGCTTTTATTTATTTCATCACATTCCCAGTGGGTCAGAAGTTTACATACTCTCAATTAGTATTTGGTAGCATTGCCTTTAAATTGTTTAACTTGGGTCAAATGTTTTGGGTAGCCTTGCACAAGCTTCCCACAATAAGATGGGTGAATTTTGGCCCATTCCTCCTGACAAAGCTGGTGTAACTGAGTAAGGTTTGTAGGCCTCCTTTTTCAGTCCTGCCCAAAAATTTTCTATGGGATTGAGGTCAGGTCTTTGTGATGGCCACTCCAATACCTTGACTTTGTTGTCCTTAAGCCATTTTGCCACAACTTTGGAAGTATGCTTGGGGTCATTGTCCATTTGGAAGACCCATTTGCGACCAAGCTTTAACTTCCTGACTGATGTCTTGAGATGTTGCTTCAATATATCCACATAATTTTCCATCCTAAAGATGCCATCTATTTTGTGAAGTGCACCAGTCCCTCATGCAGCAAAGCACCCCCACAACATGATGCTGCCACCCCCGTGCTTCAGAGTTGGGATGGTGTTCTTTGGCTTGCAATCCTCCCCCTTTTTCCTCCAAACATAACAATGGTCATTATGGCCAAACAGTTTTATTTTTGTTTCATCACACCAGAGGACATTTCTTCAAAAAGTACGATCTTTGTCCCCTTGTGCAGTTGCAAACCGTAGTCTGGCTTTTTTATGGCGGTTTTGGAGCAGTGGCTTCTTCCTTGCTGAACGGCCTTTCAGGTTATGTCGATATAGGACTCCTTTACCTGTGGATATAGATACTTTGCTACCTGTTTCCTCCAGCATCTTCACAAGGTCCTTTGCTGTTGTTCTGGGATTGATTTGCACTTTTCGCACCAAAGTACATTCATCTCTAGGAGACAGAACGTGTCTCCTTCCTGAGCGGTATGACGGCTGCGTGGTCCCATGGTGTTTATACTTGCGTACTATTGTTTGTACAGATGAACGTGGTACCTTCAGGCGTTTGGAAATTGCTCCCAAGGATGAACCAAACTTGTGGAGGTCTACAATTGTTTTTCTGAGGTCTTGGCTGATTTCTTTTGATTTTCCCATGATGTCAATCAAAGAGGCACTGAAATACATCCACAGGTACACCTCCAATTGACTCAAATGATATCAATTAGCCTATCAGAAGTTTCTAAAGTCATGACATCATTTTCTGGAATTTTACAAGCTGTTTAAAGGCACAGTCAACTTAGTGTATGTAAACTTCTGACCCACTGGAATTGTGATACAGTGAATTATAAGTGAAATAATCTGTCTGTAAACAATTGTTGGAAAAATTACTTGTGTTATGCACAAAGTAGATGTTCTAACCGACTTTCCAAAACTGTAGTTTGATAACAGGAAATTTGTGGAGTGGTTTAAAAACTAGTTTTAATGACTCCAACCTAAGTGTTTGTAAACTTCCGACTTCAACTGTAAATCTTTTGTCTTGCCCATTCATAGCTTTCACCTAGATTCACCTGGTCAGTCGTTGTCATGGAAAGAGAAGGTGTTCCTAATGTTTTGTGCACTCAGTGTATTTTTTAGGGGTCTCAACTTACTATTGAGATTAAGAATAGTCTAATTTTTAAATTTAGCAATTTGAAAATTTGGTTCTGCATAGTTCTTTAGTTTTTCTCTTGTTATGTCAGTCACTGACATGTCAGCTAAGAATTTTAAATTGTAGTTAGTCTATCCAGTTTTCTAAACTTGTAGTAATCATGACCGTATACTGACCGGGCAGGGCATGTGCCAAGGGCACTAACCTCCAGGTGTCCCCCATTGATTTTGTTAAGGCGTCAGCAGGCTTCGCTTCAGCTGGAGCCTAGCCAAACTTGGCTAGGCAAACCGTATGAGTGTGCTCGCATACTCCCTCACAAGACCTTTGCTTGAGAAACGACAATAGTACTGTTTGTCCATCTTGAGACTGCCTCAAAATAGTCTGAATTCATCTAAGACAAATCAAGAAATTGTAACTTAGTTTATGTTTTTGCATAGGAGATCTTAGTCGTGCAATTTTACATCTAACTAGGATGTCTGGTGCAGTATTTCCCAAGTACAAACACGATTAGTCTTTTACTGAATGAAAACAAACACTTTATTGAGAATCCCTACTGTTGACCAAATAACTGACGAAGTGGCGTAGACCTTGGCTACAAACGTCGGCTTGCTTCAAGAAAATGTTTTGTGTTCATGAACAACAGAAAAAACATGCCGAAGACTAAAAGAGAACAGAAACATCATAAAATGTCGTCTGTTCCGAAATGTTTCGTCTGGGAAGCATGCGGAAGCTTTTTGTCATTCTCACTCAGATATCATATTAACATGGCATAATAAGTCATGGCAAGATGTGTAGAATTGCAGGAAATTGACTTTGAAACTGCAAAAATGTATCTCAAACCCATGGCAAAATGGATAGAATTGCAGGAAATTAGCTGTAAAACTGAAGAAAAACATTTTCTCTGCCCAATGTCAACGTCAGTAGAATTGCATAAAATGTGTTATACATTTTTTTTTTAAATCCTCTCCACCCAATGACAAAATGTTTAGAATTGCAGAAAACTTGCTTTAAAATTGCAACATTTTCTCTATGCCCCATGGCAAATATGTAGAATTGCCGAAAATTAAGGGACAGATCAACATGTACTGGAGGGGCTGGTCCAACTTAAGGTGTCATTGAAAAAAAAAACTCCCCTCCCTAATGTTAGAAATATTTTCACATGACGCTCCCCCCAGTAAATTTCTATCTGTCCCCCCCTTGCACAGTAAAATAAATGTAACACCCTCCCCCTCATAGAATTAACTCAAAATAATGTTACGATCACAAATAACAATAACCGTAGCGACGCTGCGTTCGTAAAGGTGGATATCGACTTTGACACTTCGGCATGCATTTGTGGCACTGTCGATGCCACGCAGGGCTACGGGCCAGAAGGTTGTGGGTTCGCCGACCACCACGGAGGAGCTCACTCTCCCTACCTGTTTTTTGATGCCATATTTAAAATTGATCAAATATATGCAACACATTTTCCACCAACAGGTTTCTGTGCCAATGCACCACACAACCAATAAACAAAGCATACAGACTTCAGGCACTTCGATATCATGGTTTGCATTTTCAACACAACAATAATAGACTATATCAATCTCAACATACAGAAAATACATCCCTCCCTACCTTCTTGTAGGTTTACCCAGTACAGAAGGCTTGGCTTGACAATCTCCGAATGTCGTTAAACGATTTGGTGTTTTGTAGAAGATGTATCTTTCCATTCATCAATTGGCCGCTGCACAGTTTGGATTGATAGATTTTATTTGTCAGTAAATTAAAAAAATTAAAAATGTTTTAAAGTGACTGGGATTGCGCAATAAGGTTGAGAACTTATTTCCATTGTGGTCCCTATTTTTTATTTTTTTACATAAATACATGTACAATTACATAGATACAGACACATTACCGAGATAGAGATGAAAAAATGCTATGAGTATGAGGGGTGAGTTTAAGTACAATTCTTACAAGCTTGTTTGGCTGGTAGCTTATTATTTAGATGTTTGGGGCTGCTGGTGAACCATGATGTGCATGCATAATCAAAGTGACACTGGACCAGAGCACTAGCTAGGTTTCCATCCATTTGGTGACACATTTTAGTGTGAATATTAAAAAATCTTCATTATAACAATATGCCATTACAGAGTTTCCTTTAGGAAAATTTGGTTTTGGACAACATGACAGGCAAGATTTTAAATTACCGGACATTTAAGACATTTTATGGAAATCCATATGCATTCAGATCCGACCTGGCACAGCCAGCGCCATCAATAAACAAGGGATATTCGACTCGTTCATCAGGCATCCATGTGCCAGGTGGGGGTGGAAGGTCCTATATATAGGGACAGTACTCAGTGACATCACTTCCTGAAACAGAAGGTAAACATTTTTCATTTCTAACATAGTTTCACAATATTAACATTCAATGTATCAAAATATATGATCATAAACAGGGAATGTGATCAGTAATAGACGTACAATATTCAATTAGGATTTTTAAAAACAATTTAGACATATTGAAACTATAAAAAAGGTTTCAAGTCAAAATCCTCATTAAGGCCAAGAGGAGAAATTCCCTTTGAAGAAGTTTCCTCTCAATATTGGCTAAACACACATTTCCATCCTTAAAAACAGCCTATAACAAATTACAAAAACACTATTCCTTCAATGTGTAGCATATGCAAAACTTTATAGCCAATTTTTGTATTGGTTTTTAGGCTACTTTTTTAAAGCAACAATTGTCCACCTCACGGTTCAGCTGTCAGAGATTTGATCACTAAATGGATCAGATTATTGCATGCATAGGCCTATAGCTTAGGTGTCCACTGTATGATATTAACGATTTAATAAATACATATAGCCTATATAAAAGAAGAGAAGCAGAGAGATAGTGATATGCCAGTGGCATGCTACGACACCGACATGCATTTCTTTATGTCAGATGGCTACTGCGTCTGTTATACAGATGTAGACGTATAGGAGGCTAATTTGTACATTTTCAATCAGAATATTTTGTATAAAGATAAGCAGTATAATGTTAGATTATGGGAGTAAATCTGGTAGGCCTTCCTCACCTCAAGTTCAACTGTCAGATGCAGTTGATAGATTGATAGATATAAAGGTGCACTGCCGTTATATCATAGGCCTGTAGTAGCTAAAGCTTATGTGAGCGGATCAAGTATTTTTAGGTTGCTCTACAGCGGAAAGGTAGAATAAACGAGTCAGGAGCAGGTTTTCTTACATTGAACAAAGTTCTTTATTGAGAAATGTTTTTCTTCTCAAACAATCCCACACAATCAAGGATGATCTCACAAGGATAACACAAATCTTCTTCTTTACAGGGATAAGGAACACAATGTCTCCCCCACTGCCGGTTCCCTCCTCTCTCTTGTAGGGGGAAGAAAATAGGTGATTAGTAGCGTAAGCTGTGCTTAACTGCCTCTGATCACCTTTACTCACATGCCGGGCTGGGCTACTATCCGTGGGACCAGCCTGCCCCCTGGTGGTCCTTCCACATACCTCACCCCTCAGGACTGGACCGGAGGGCCGGGCGCCAGACGCGCCGTCTTGGTCGCGTTGGGACAGCGTGTCCGTAATTCCCATTCCTCGTTCTGGCCCTGTGGATGACATGGAAAGAGAATGGTTGTAATGCAAGAAACCATCTGGCTATTCTGTTGTTATTGTTTCTCTTACCGGCCATCCACGTGAGGGGAGCATGGTCAGTAACGAGGGCAAACCTATGCCAGAGTAGGTAGTAATCGAGGGCCCACTTAATGGCTAGGGCCTCTTTCTCTACGGTAGCATATCTCTGTTCCCAATCACAGAGCTTCCTATTTATGAAGAGAATAGGCCTCTCTGCTTCACCTTCATCCTGAGCTAGGACGGCCCCGAGCCCTGTATCTGAGGCGTCTAGCTGCACAATGAACTCTTGGGAGAAGTCGGGAGCCTGCAGGACGGGATCAAAGCACAGGCTGGAAGGCGTCTTCCGTCTCTTCCTTCCACTCTATACGGTTTGGCAGGTTTTTCTTGGTGAGATTTGTGAGGGGGTGGCAATGGTTGCATATCCAGGGATGAAACTGCGATAATACCCTGTTATTCCCAAGAAGGGTCGGACGTCCCGCTTCGTCTGGGGCTGAGGCCAGTCCCGAATTGACCAGGTCTTTTCTGCCTGTGGACATATTTTTCCATTCCCCACAGTGCATCCCAGGTATTGCGCTTCAGACAGGCCCAGGCAGCATTTTTGGGGATTGACTGTCAGCCCTGTAGCCTCCAAGCCCACAAGCACCGCCCGCAGTGGCTATCCCAGTCTTTGCAGTGGATGACCACATCGTCTATATACGCTGCTGCGTACTCTTGATGGGGCAGTAGAATGGCATCCATGAGGCGTTGGAAAGTCGAATGTAGAGATGGCGTTTACGCCCCTAAAGTCGTTGCAGAGCCTCATACTACCATCAGGTTTGGGGACCAGGACTATGGAACTGGACCACTCACTCGTAGATGGCTCGATCACCCTCATCCTCAGCATCTCCCTTACCTCGTTCTTAGCGATGACTCGGCGTGCCTCAGGAATCCAGAAAGGCCAGGTATGCACCTTCTTGCCTGGTTCGGTGTGGATATGGTGAAACAGGACATCTGTTTGTCCTGGGAAGGGAGAGAATACCCTGCCGAATTGCATCATCAGCTTGTCTAGCTGTCTCGACTGCTCCTGCAGGAGAGTTCGGCCACGGCGTACCTGTAGCGGGGCCTCCTCTTTTTCCTTGTCCTCCACTGCCATCAAAGCCACACCCTCCTCTCTTGTACTTCTTCAGCAGATTGATATGATAGAGTTGGACCTTCTTCCTCCTGTCAGGTTGCTTGATGCGGTAAGTGACCGGTGAGACCCTCTCCGTTACTCCGTAGGGCCCCCTCCACTGTGCCAGCAATTGGTATTCGGCCATGGGCACGAGTACCATAACTTTCTCTCTCACGGTGAACTCCCTGGGTGTCGCTGACTTATTGTAGGCCCGACCTTGAGTCTGTTGCGCCTTCTCCATATGCTCCTTTACTATGGGCCAGACTGCCGACAGTCGGTCCCGCATCAGGATAACATGTTCTATCGTCGACCAGCGAGGGGTCCCACCCCGGAAGGGGTCCCACGAGGTCCATAGCTATGCGTTCGAAGCAGGTCTCTATAATGGGAAGAGGAATCAAAGGATTACGCCGGTGTGGCCGTGGGGCAATACACTGACATTGATCACACGTCCTACAATACCTGGCCACATCTCGGGTGACACGGGGCCAATAGAACCTCTGCATCATTCTGTCGATCATTTTGTCCCTTGCCAGGTGTCCTCCTAGGACATGGGAATGGGCTAGCTGTAGGACAGTATCTCTGTACTGTATGGTCTACGCACCATTAGTAATTCCTGTTTTCCCCCTTCATTGCACGACCCAATACAAGAGCATGCCTGACTGCATAGTAGGGAAGAGAGGGCTCACCTGACCCGTCGACATTTCTCCTGTCGATCACCTTCACCTTCCTCATGGCGTCCCGTAAGTCTGGGTCTCTATGCTGAGCTGTGGAGAACTGTCCCTTTAATTCTTGGGGCAAGTCGACCTCTGTAGAAGGGTGTGGAGGTTGTTCCCCATCCCTGTTGGGGGTGCCCGAGGAGAATCCCTTCCATGTTCCCTCCTCTGACTGGGCTTCAAACATATCCTGTAGCCTCTGGTCGCGCCTTCCTTCCTCTGTCATGTACAACCCTTCGCAGGTGTCTTCATCTGATGTTTCCTGGAATAGCTGTCGGAGGCGTTGGGTCTGTATTTCTTCCTCTGCTCCAGAGGTAGAGGCCGAGGCTACGTTTCCTTGTAGAGCTACTACCTCGGGCTTGGACTTGGGTTTTTTCTTTCTCTGCTTTCCTGCCCCCCTGTGGTGGGCCGGACCTTGGCGTGTGATAGAGAGACCTGATCCCCTTTGTTCGGTGCGTAAAGTTGTCTGCCGAAGCTCCTTATACAGGGGACAGGCTCTCCCGATCAATAATGGCACCTTCAGCTGGGGTACTTTCCCTGCCCTGACTGTACACCTTCCTTTCGGGGTGAGAATGGACAGACTCACGGTGGGGTAATAGTGGGTGTCTCCATGGATACAGGATACGGCTACTTTGTCTGGTAGCAGTGTCGCTGTGGTCACCATCTGCTCCTCCACTAATTTGACCATACTTCCGGAATCGAGAATGGCTACCACGTCTTGTCCTTCTATTCGAACATGAATCTCTGGGGCTGGGGCTATTTCTGCTAACCAACAGGGGCAATCCTGCCCTCTCGAACAGGGATGTGTGGGGACGGGCAGCGATGACTCGGTGGCCATGGACTCGTCCTTTCTGGGACCTTGTGGGGCGTAATGGTCCAGCGACTGGCATTTATAGCACCAACCCTGTTGTGTGGGTGATGACTTCTCTTCACATCCGGAGCGGGTTCGGTCGTGCCGTGGTTAACCGGGGAAAGGTCTTGGCAGAGTCCTTCTGGTCCTCCTTGTCCCCTTTTAACAACTCCCATGTAGATCGGTACGTTTCCACGGCCTGGGCTATGTCGTCTGCTGACGAGGGGTTTGTTTGCCCCACAACCCTTTTTAAGTCCATAGGTATTTCCCTTAAAATCGTGTCCACTACGAGAGTCTCTACAACATGTCGTACTCCCTTTCTGGGTTCCAGCCACTGTTTTGTTAGTCGTATGGGTGCGAAGATCTGGGCCCGCACGGGTTCGCTGGCCATATAGGTCCATTGATGGAACTTACCGGCTCTATCTCGGGCAGTCAGCTGGTACCGGGACAGAATCTCGGTTTTTAGTCGCCCATAGTCAGCAGCTTTGCGAGGGTGCAGGTCATAGTAGGCTTCCTGGGTTATCCTGGTCAAAAGAGGGGCTAACGCGCTCGCCCATTCTGTTGGGGGCCACTCTTCCAAGGTGGCCGTCCTTTCGAAAGGCATGATAAAAGCCTCAATATCATCCTCCTTTGAGAGGCGAGGTAAGACGGCGTGAGCAGCCGCTCTCGGCTTCACTCTCGGTTCTTCTCGCCGGGCTCAGCTCTTGTTGCATGAGTTCTACGGTGGTCTGCTGTGCCGTGATCAACTGTTGTAGGAGAGCGTTATCCATCCTTCTTGTATGGTTCCTCTGTGTCTACAGGTAGATTTTCCTTTTCCTTACTTATCCTTGGGTAACTCATCCACCTAATGCCCACATTCTCTACCAATGTGAGCGGACCAAGTATTTTTAGGTTGCTCTACAGCGGGAAGGTAGAATAAACGAGTCAGGAGCAGGTATTCTTACATTGAACAAAGTTCTCTATTGATGTATTTTTTTTTCTTCTTAACCTCTAACGCCTCCCTAACCCGGATCCGGGATCCCCCCAACACAAAAGCTGACTAGCATAGCCTAGCCTAAAGTTACAGGGATATCATAAAATAAAATGTTCATGAAATCACAAGTCCAAGACACCAAATGAAAGATACAGATCTTGTGATTCAAGCCATCATCTCTGATTTGTAAAATGTTTTACAGGGAAGACACAATATGTAAATCTATTAGCTAACCACTGTTAGCAAAAGACAACAATTTTCTTACTCCACCATTTTCTTACTGCATCAGTAGCTATCACCAATTCGGCCAAATAAAGATATTGATAGCCACTAACCAAGAAAAAACCTCATCAGATGACAGTCTGATAACATATGTATTGTATAGGATAGGTTTTGTTAGAAAAATGTGCATATTTCAGGTAGAAATCATAGTTTACAATTGCACCCACCATCACAACTCGACTAGAATAAATACAGAGAGCAACGTGTATTACCTAATTACTAATCATAAAACATTTCTTAAAAATACACAGCGTACACTAATTGAAAGACACAGATCCTGTGAATCCAGACAATATTTCAGATTTTCTAAGTGTCTTACAGCGAAAACACAATAAATCGTTATATTAGCATAGCACATGTGCAAACATTACCCCAGCATTGATTCACGGCAAAAAGAGCGATAGCATTATCACCACCAAAATGTATTAATTTTTTCACTAACCTTCTCAGAATTCTTCAGATGACACTCCTGTAACATCATATTACAACATACATATAGAGTTTGTTCGAAAATGTGGATATTTAGCCACCAAAATCGTGGTTATACAATGAGTTTAGTAGCCAAGCTGGTCAGAAAATGTCGGGCGCCATATTAGACAGTGATCTAGTCTTATACATAAATACTCATAAACTTGACTAAAAAATACAGGGTGGACAGCGATTGATAGACAATTTAGTTCTTAATGCAATCGCTGAATTACATTTTTAAAATTATCCTTACTTTTCAATACAGGTTGCGCCAAAGCGAAGCTACACCAAAGAAAATGGCGGCATAAGCGTTTAACATTTTTCGACAGAAACACGATTTATCATCATAAATAGTTCTTACTATGAGCTGTTCTTCCATCAGAATCTTGGGCAATGAATCCTTTCTCCGGTCTAATCGTCTTTTGGTCGAAAGATGTCCTCTTGTCCCGTTGAAATGGCCACTAACGTTCACCATGCACTCGAAAAGTGCCCAGCTCCTCGAGGTGCTTCACACAGAAATGCCATAAAATCGCCCTAAACGGATATAAATTGCTATAAAACGGTTTAAATTAACTACCTTATGATGTTTTTAACACCTATAACGAGTAAAAACATGACCGGAGAAATATTACTGGCTAAACAACAGCTTGGAAGGAGGCAAGTCCGACGTCCATCGTGCGTCAGGCGCAGAGACGAAAAGAAAGCTACTTCCGGTCATTGGTCTTTTATACAGGCCCTGATTGTGCAATCGACTCCATTCAAAGCGTCACCACTTACTGACATCTAGAGGAAGACGTAGGCAGTGTTTGTTTCCCCATAGCATTTACAGGGACATTACAACTGACCTGGGAACAGGGGCCAAGATTTCTGAAATCTCACTCCCTGTCATGAAAAGTGCTGTAGAAGGAGTTCTGTTTCACTCAGAGACATAATTCCAACGGCTATAGAAACTAGAGAGTGTTTTCTATCCAATAATAATAATAATATGCATATTGTACGAGCAAGAATTGAGTACTAGGCAGTTTAATCTGGAGACCAATTAATGCTAAGTCGAAACAGCACCCCCTATATTCGCAAGAAGTTAAACAATCTTACACAATCAAGGATGATCTCACAAGGATAACACAAATCGTATTCTTTACAGGGATAAGGAACACAAGGTGAGTAACTTTTAACTGTGACATAAATCACGGGTGTGTCACTGCCTCAAATATCCGTTCGTGGAGAGCTCCTTTCGGGAGGTGGTGCGGATCCGTGGTTGCCCTTCCCAGAGGTAGTTTATCCTCTTCTTCTCCCTTTCGTCAGGTAAATCCTCTCCTTTGGTGAATCAATCACTTTTTTCACCTCCAGTCTCCCCCACTGCCGGTTCCCTCCTCTCTCTTGTAGGGGGAAGAAAATAGGTGATTAGTACCGTCAGCTGTGCTTAACTCCCTCTGATCGCCTTTACTCACATGCCGGGCTGGGCTACTATCCGTGGGACCAGCCTGCCCCCTGGTGGTCCTTCCACACTTAATAATAACCACGCCATACCTAATCTTCACAGAAGTTTCTAAACTTTATTAGGGTAATATTAGAAGTAAGTCAAGCCATTGTTTATTGAGAAAATATGAGCAGAAGAGCAAGTGTGCAGTACCCTCCCCGTGCCCAATAAAAAACCACACAACCCTCCCCAAAGCAAAATCAAAAGTTTGATAACCCTCCCCTATCTTGGACCACCCCTCCCCCATGTACATTTCAATCTTTCCCTAACTTTAAAACGTGTCCATCAATATATGTTTGTAGCCCAATGTTGCGTTTTTGTGACACTTACAAAAACACCTCTAGCTCAGGCTCAGAAGGTTTGTTTCTCATTTTGAGTTTTTCCTACATACTCACACTACATCTTAAGAGAATACAGGAAACATATTTTAAGTCATGTACTTGCACGTATGGTTTAAATCATATGCTTGTGTAGGGGACCAGTGTGGTCTCAGATGGGTGTACAGTTTTCTAATGTTTCAGAGGCTACTGATGCCACAATAATCATACTAACACACAACAAATACTACTAAGAGATACATCTCTTAGTACCAAGTACTAAGAGTATTAGTACTAGTAAGTATTAGTATCTTAGTACTAAGAGATACACCAAGTACCAGTACGAACAATGCGGGGAACCAGTACGAAAAAAGTATTAAAATGTACTCACTACTGTAAGTCGCTCTGAATAAGAGCGTCTGCTAAATGACTAAAATGTAAATGTAAAAATGTAAGGAGATACACTATGTAGTGTTCGCCATGCGTTTGAGTTTAGGACCTGTACAGGATGCGGTTTAGGAAACATTTCTTCTTCACAATGTTGGTTTTCACAGGGGGTTCGTTCAGTGGGTTTCAAACGTATCCTCTGGGACTCCCCCGGACGTTTCACATTTTTGTTGTATCCCTGAACTAGCTCAGTTGAATCATATGTCAGTCTCCAAAAACACCTTCCACCCTGAACCAACTGGTTTCACTTCCTTTGCATTAACTGTTTCCATTACAATTATTTGACAGGGATAGAGCACATCAATCAACATTTCTATAAATGCGCCAGATTTAGCCAGATAGCTCTAAAATAGTCATTTTTCATAAAATAATACTATATGTTCTGAATGACTTGCCTGGTTAAAGAAAGGCAAAACAGTACAAGTATAATTGCACTTATCATGAGTGATTTAGTTGTTGGTAGTTGGATATTTTCTTACTCAACATGCACTTGGTTCTAATTGTGCAATCAGCCACAGATAATTGAACCAAGAAAGGAGTAAAAGAGACTCGAACACGCTTCCAAATGAGTTATTTACACAGTAAAATACATTCCAACAACCAGAGAGTGCAGAAAGTCTAGAAATACCTATTATCCTATTTCTCCTTTAAAGGAGGGACGGCGTTAGAAGAAATAGCTGAGCTAGATCTCCCTGTGATTCTCTTTTCTGTGCTGAAGGGGAATAAAGCCAGGGGTAGAGGATGAGAGTGGGAGAAAGTGAAGTACTGATATACAGGAAAGAGAGTGAGAGGATAAGGCCAGAGAGAAAAGAGAGGGAGGGGAGAAGGGCAGATCGGAGAGAAGTATGTGATAGAGAGGAAAAAAGAGAGGGAGAGAGGAGAAGAGCAGAGAGAAAGGAGAGGGAGGAGGGGATAGGGAAAATCACTTATTAAATCAAGCCAGGACAGCTTAGTTAGTTCACAGACTTATCCCCCCCTCCTTCCCTTTCATCCCCTGTTCATCTTACATCCCACTTCCCCCTCCCTTCCTCTCATTCTCTCCCTTTCAGTTCTCTCCCCATGCATCGCTCCAGTTTCCAACCCATTCATCCACGCTTATTTCCTTCTCTTTCCCTTCTATCCCCCTTCTCCTCTCCCTCTCTTTTTTCTCTCTCTGAGCAGATCAGAGAGAAGTACTTGATAGAAAGAAAAGAGAGGGAGAGGGGAAGAGCAGATCAGAGAGAAGTGTGTGATAGAAAGAAAAGAGAGGGAGAGAGGAGAAGAGCAGAGAGAAAGGAGAGGGAGGAGGGGATAGTGAAAATCACTTATTAAATCAAGCCAGGACAGCTTAGTTAGTTCAGACTTATCCCCCCACCTTCCCTTTCATCCCCTGTTCATCTTACATCCCACTTCCCCCCTCCCTTCCTCTCATTCTCTCCCTTTCAGTTCTCTCCCCTACATCTCTCCCGTTTCCAACCCTTTCATCCACGCTTATTTCCTCCTCTTTCCCTTCTATCCCCCTTCTCCCCTCCCCTCACAGATTCAGCCCCCCCCCCCCCCCCCCCCCCCTTCCATCCCAGTGTTTACGTGAAGTGATCTCTTGGCAGCGAGACTCAGCTCACTGATTTACACCAGCAGATGGAGGGAGCAGATCTCTCTCTCTCCTTCTGTTGCTCGCTCTGTCTCGCTCTCCTTACACCCGAGTGTGTTCCCTCATGCCCCATTTGGACTGGGCACACAAGCCTGGTCTGCGTCTCTGCTGTGAGTGTGTGAGTTTGAGTGTGAGCGTGAGAAGTGGCTGTGCAGACTACAGGACTTATCTGAGTGGACTCACTCACTGCATAAAGGCCTTTATTCGTCTACAGCTGACTCCCTACGTACAGGTATAGATTGTTTTTGAAACATTTTATTCAACCTTTATTTAACCAGGCAAGTCAGTCAATGTGTGCTTAATAATGTGCGTTTGTGGTCTCTCTAAGTCTTCAATAGGTGTGAGTTTGTTGCTACTGTCTCTAGAACGGTTTGTTAGTCACAAAGTGTGACAATTGTTGAGACTCTTGTTGTGTCGATAAGTTCTGTCCGGTAGCGAGTGTGTTTGTGTTCAATAGGTATTTGTCGTCAAAAGGTATTGTGCGTTTGCTACTGTCTCCATATCTTGGAGTGCCACAGAGAATGTGCGCTATGTCTCAAGGCTTGCTCTGTCAAGTATTGAATAAAGCTAGATAATGTGTGTGTGTTTCAATGCATGTGTTGTACAGTAGGTTCTCTCAGTCTCCTTAAGTGCTCTGCTCTGGTTGCTGTCATTTATCTGTGAAGTATTCAATCAATCCGCTTGAACAATCGGAACGTGTGCCTTCTGTGAATTTGTGCCTTCTGTGAATGTGTGCCTTCTGTGAATGTGTATTGTCAAGGGTTGCATTTATAGTCTGAATTCAATCTGACTTCTTCAACAATAGATGAAACGAATAAAGTAAAATGCACATATGGAAAATGATTTTACTTTGTGCAAAGCAAATACTCCTGCGTGTGACTATTTTCACATATAGTCCTCTTCAAAATAACCGATCTCAGTCCTCTTTAAAGTGAACTCTTGGGTAAAAGAAAAGCAAAATAACTCAGTTCTCTTTGTATTCACACTGCCCATGCCTTTGAATGAGGACCCCAACTCTTTTGCCATTTCACTTAACCTATTTTGTGGTCGGAGTCCTCTTTGCATTCACATTGCCATGTTTAGAAAGGAACCAAGATCTTTTTCCAAAATTTACTCAATGAACTCTGGGTTTTCACAAAGAGCAGTACAAGCCATTCCATCAGATTGTGTTATCAACAGCAAGATATACCTACTTACATTTTGGAAGTTACTATATTGCATTTTGTTAAAAGATGAGACCTAATAATTATAATCAGTAGACAATATTAACATCTAAATATTATTGGTAACAGAATAAATAGCAGAAGAATACTGCAGATTAAATAATGCTGTAATAGATGAGACCCTAAATGTAGGATACTGGCCCTTTAAGTGTTAGCATCGCTTTTGTGGTTAGCGCTATCCGGAATCTTTGTGTTGTCCCTACCCTAAATCCTAAACTCAACCCCTAGCCTAACCCTAACCTTAACCATAAACCATAAACCTTACCTAACCTTAACCCTAACTTTAACCCTTACCTTAGCCATTTTAAATGTCAACTTCTACAGGGTACAAAACTCATATTTTGGCATTTCTGTGCATCCTTGACAATGGCTAATCAATATCTAAAAACAGCAAACGTTTTTTCCACCAACCTGGACATCATCATCTTTTCTCTTTTGTGGCACCAATGTCAGGGGTTATGGCTGGGGAAACGGTGTTGCAATAGTCTAGTGTGTACTACGGGAAAAGGGTCAAGCAAAACCTGCTGAGCTTCGTCTTCACATTGCCCTAAACAAAGGGAACCGGACAGCGGAATTCAAGCGAACCAAACTCTCTAGATGATCTCAGTTTAGTTCGCTTCTGGGTCTCTTTTGAGGGCTGTGAGTCCCTTTGGCGTGTTCAAGCAATTAAGCGAACTGCACTGAGTTCACAAGAATTGTCTGAAAGGTACCAAGTGTGAAAACACCCTAAAATACAGACTAAAGTAGTAGAAACTTACTTAAATACTTACTTACTTTCTCAAGTTAGTAACCTCCATTTATTTTAGTGATCAGATGTTTGTATTTTTGTATTACATTTTTTTAGGGGGTAGATCAGCTTTAATATTGCAGATAGATTGTAGCTTCCATCACTGTAATTGTCTGCATCATTTCCAATCCCCCATATTTATTTTTGTAAATATCTACTGTATATATACCTATATTTAAAAATATATGTATTTTTATATGTACTATTAGGGGTAAAATATATGTATTTTACCCCTAATTGGAGTAAACTAATGGACAACAACACTTAGGCTTCTACTTCCAGCTTATACATTCTATATTCATTTTACGGACACAAGGTATTTTACAATAGTTATATTTTGTTTGTTTTTAATCTCACCCTTCAGCTACCATCAACCCCTCCCATCTGTCTCTTAACACCATCCATTTTTGACATTGATTATGAGGTAGCCTAGTGGTTAGAGTGTTGGGCCAGTAATTGAAAGGTTGGTGGATCAAATCCATGAGTTTACAAGGTATAAATCTGTCATTCTGCCCCTGAACAAGGCAGTTAACCCAGTGTTCCTAGGCCGTCATTGTAAATAAGAATTTGTTCTTAACTGACTTGCCTAGTTAAATAAAGGTTAAATCAAAATATATATATTTTTCAACTGTACTGTTATGTTTCACAAAAGTTCTGAACCTGTCTATGCTCATAGTTTCTATAGATTGTAAATTACATATTTTTGCTAAAAGTATTATATTATTGATCGACTGACTATGACTTTTCAAATCACCCAATAGTGCTATTTACAGAGTTAGGTCCAGGTAAATGTTGCACTTCTTCAACCATTCCCGGACTGCAATATTTTTGCAATATATATGGCACAGCTGTCAATTTTTTGTACCTTAAATGAAACTGGTATACTTTTATATTTAGCACAATTTTCTTTAACCAATTTTGATCTTTAATGCAGGGCCGACAGACAAGTTCCTTACTTTTTCCCCCTTCTACTTGCCTCTTCCATTTTTGTGGTAATGCTGCAATTAGTTGGTTGTAATTTTGGGTAGAGCAGCTTTTCCATATATTTGTGTTAGCTGCATGTGTGACATAACTCCACCAGTCCTATTCATGATATAATTCAAAAGATAACTTTTGAAAACTTCTTTTAAAATAATGTTTTTTTTAATCAATTAGTATGTTAGTTTGTTTTTCTTCCACCAAGCGTAGTGCATAAACCTATAAAACATTGCCTGTGCTCTCCTCCGGTACCTCTAAAAAGTGTCAGTTTAGAACATTTACATCATTTTTTATCATTGGAACACACACACTCTGGTAGCCTGGTTCCAGATCTGTGTGAACTTGATCTAATTCCTAACATGACTATTGCCATAACACTTTTCATTTTTTGTTTCAGGCACAGATAAAAACAACAGATATAGCTAGGGCAATAATCGGGAGTATGGCATAACAACTACAGTCAGAGTAGTTGGCTAAAGAACAAACTGGGTTCTGAGGTGTTTTTCTATTTAAAATGTTCTCTTTCATTTCCTCCTCTTTGTATTGCATTGATCTTACCCCTCTGATCTAACTCCTGACTGTTGTTGTCTTACATGGCCTAACAATGATAGTCAGACAAGATTGCTAAAGTACAAACAAATCTGGGACAATGCAGGTTGGATTATTTGAGTTATTCTATTCAAAATGGCTACTTTCCTTTGGCTTCTTTCCCCTTCTGGTGACATTTGAAGTGATCAGGACAGCTTTTCATGTGTCTGTTATTTAATCAAGCCTGATGATAAACAAGTATACCCTAGGGATCAGGAATGATGCCAACACAACTCATTATTACACTGAAACTCAATAGGGCTGTTGTGGTAGTGTAACTGCTGCTGATTATATGGACGCACGCACGCACGCACGCACGCACGCACGCACGCACGCACGCACGCACGCACGCACGCACGCACGCACGCACGCACGCACACACACACACACACACACACACACACACACACACACTGATACGGACTGACTTCTTGTCCATGGTTCCCATATGATCTGTGGAGTGCACCAATTTTATCTTTCACTTCAAGCTAGTAATACATAATACAGAACATCTACTTCGTGCATGACACAAGTAATCTTTCCAACAATTGTTTACAGACAGATTATTTCACTTATAATTCACTGTATCACAATTCCAGTGGGTCAGAAGTTTACATACACTAATTTGACTGTGCCTTTAAACACCTTGGACAATTCCATAAAATTATGTTATGGCTTTAGAAGCTTCTGATAGGCTAATTCACATCATTTGAGTCAATTGGAGATGTACCTGTTGATGTATGTCAAGGCCTACCTTCAAACTCAGTGCCTCTTTGCTTGACATCATGGGAAAATCAAAAGAAATCAGCCAAGACCTCAGAAAATAAATTGTAGACCTCCACAAGTCTGGTTCATCCTTGGGAGCAATTTCCAAATGCCTGAAGGTACCACGTTCATCTGTACAAACAATAGTACGCAAGTATAAACACCATGGGACCACGCAGCCGTCATACCGCTCAGGAAGGAGACGCGTTCTGTCTCCTAGAGATGAACGTACTTTAGTGCGAAAAGTCCAAATCAATCCCAGAACAACAGCAAAGGACCTTGTGAAGATGCTGGAGGAAACAGGTACAAAAGTGTCTATATCCACAGTAAAATGAGTCCTATATCAACATAACCTGAAAGGCCGCTCAGCAAGGAAGAATCCACTGCTTCAAAACCGCCATAAAAAAAGCCAGACTACGGTTTGCAACTGCACATGGGGACAAAGATCGTACTTTTTGGAGAAATGTCCTCTGGTCTGATGAAACAAAAATAGAACTGTTTGGCCATAATGGCCATTGTTGTTTGGAGGAAAAAGGGGGACGCTTGCAAGCCGAAGAACACCATCCCAACCGTGAAGCACGGGGGTGGCAGCATCATCTTGTGGGGGTGCTTTGCTGCAGGAGGGACTGGTGCACGTCACAAAATAGATGGCATCATGAGGGAGGAAAATTATGTGGATATATTGAAGCAACATCTCAAGACATCAGTCAAGAAGTTAAAGCTTGGTCGCAAAGGGGTCTTCC
Organism: Salvelinus namaycush; assembly: GCF_016432855.1. NCBI lineage: Eukaryota > Metazoa > Chordata > Actinopteri > Salmoniformes > Salmonidae > Salvelinus > Salvelinus namaycush. The sequence goes on along the minus strand of NC_052312.1, from coordinate 24,319,881 downwards.
AAATGGACAATGACCCCAAGCATACTTCCAAAGTTGTGGCAAAATGGTTTAAGGACAACAAAGTCAAGGTATTGAAGTGGCCGTCACAAAGCCCTGACTTCAATACTATAGAAAATTTGTGGGCAGAACTGAAAAAGCGTGTGCAAGCTAGGCCTACAAACCTAACTCCGTTACACCAGCTCTGTCAGGAGGAATGGGCCAATATTGGTGTCATAGGAAGGCCAAAAAGATCATCAAGGACAACAATCACCCCGCTATCATCCAGAAGGCGAGGTCAGTACAGGTGCATCAAAGCGGGGACCGAGAGACTGAAAAACAGTTTCTATCTCAAGGCCATCAGACTGTTAAACAGCCATCACTAACATTGAGTGGCTGCTGCCAACATACTGACTCATCTCTAGCCACTTTAATAATGAAAAAATGTATGTAACAAATGCATCACTAGCCACTTTAAACAATGCCACTTTATATAATGTTAAAATACCCTGCATTACTCATCTCATATGTATATACTGTACTCTACACCATCTACTGCATCTTGCCTATGCCGCTCGGCCATCGCACATTCATATATTTTTATGTACATATTCTTATTCATTCCTTTTAATGTTACATTTAATGTTAGTGGTGGCTGTTTAACAGTCTGATGGCCTTGAGATAGAAGCTGTTTTTCAGTCTCTCGGTCCCTGCTTTGATGCACCTGTACTGACCTCGCCTTCTGGATGATAGCGGGGTGAACAGGCAGTGGCTCGGGTGGTTGTTGTCCTTGATGATCTTTATGGCCTTCCTGTGACATCGGGTGGTGTAGGTGTCCTGGAGGGCAGGTAGTTTTCCCCCGGTGATGCGTTGTGCAGACCTCACTACCCTCTGGAGAGCCTTACGGTTGTGGGCGGAGCAGTTGCCGTACCAGGCGGTGATACAGCCCGACAGGATGCTCTCGATTGTGCATCTGTAGAAGTTTGTGAGTGCTTTTGGTGACAAGCCGAATTTCTTCAGCCTCCTGAGGTTGAAGAGGCGCTGCTGCGCCTTCTTCCGGCGCCGACAGAGATGGCCGCCTCGCTTCGCGTTCCTAGGAAACTATGCAGTATTTAGTTTTTTTACGTGTTAAGATGGTGTTAAGAGACAGATGGGAGGGGCTGAATGGAGCTGAACGTTGGGACTAATAACAACTAATAACCACAAGATAACTAATGTAAAACATACTGTGCCCGTAAAACGTATATACAGGTTAGGAACTTTTTTGAAAGAGCACAGTTGAAAGACATAGAAATCAAATCGGATGGACATCATAAATATATGGGAAAGGTTGAGGGTAGAAGGAGGACAAGTTAAAAACAAACAAAATAAAACTATTGTAAAATAGACTGTGTCCATAAAATGTATATAGTATGTACAGTATGAGCTGGAAATACACGCCTAAGAGTTGTTGTTCACTAGTTTGCTCCAATTGGGGGAGGGGTGGTAGGGTTGGAAGGTAATAAAGGAGAAAAAAATATTTAAAAATATCAAATTAAAATACATTTAAAAAAAGACAATGAAGGAGTGGCTTCGGGACATGTCTTTGAATGTCCTTGAGTGGCACAGCCAGAGTCCCGATTGAACATCTCTGAGAGATCTGAAAATAGCTGTGCAGTGACACTCCCCATCCAACCTGACAGCTTGAGAGGATCTGCAGAGAAGAATGGAAGAAACTCCCCAAATACAGCTGTGCTAAGCTTGTAGCGTCATACCCAGGAAGACTTGAGGCTGTAATTCCTGCCAAAGGTCCTTCAACAAAGTACTGAGTAAAGAGTCTGAATACTTATGTAAATGAGGAAAATGCACTGTGTATTTTGATTGGTGATTTTCTGCATTTATCAAAAGTCCCATCAGGTAACCTGATTTCCGATGTGTCCATGTAAACAGGATTATTAGGGAAATCGTTATTCTTGCAAAGCATGTAAACATTATAAACAAACTATTATATTCATCTGACTATCCACAATTGTATTATTGTGTGCATATAACCGTGCGCAATGTGATTTTCTAGATTGTCAAGGAAATCGTCTGACGACAACAAGTCTGTGATCGAATCCCATTGTCTCTGATTGACACCTCTGATTGAATCCCAGCTAGTGTGTGTGTGTGTGTGTGTTTGTGTGTGTATGTACGCTGTATAGCAAAAGAGCAGTGTGATGTAACATTTGACAGGAGATCCCCCTTCCCTGCCCTTTCATAAATCATTTTCTGGTACGTTTTTCACACACTGTAAACAGCCATCATATAAAACAAGTGTGACGGTGATGCAGTTTGATGCGGTCTGTATCACCATGTTCTCTTGATCGTGTCCTGATATAGTTTGAACAGGACATGACCTGTTCAACCTTTGATTCCCGACCTGGTCAGGCATGTACAGTATGGAGTAATGATGACTCCAGTGGAAAGCTGTCCCAGTGCGGACATGACAAACGGGAAATATAAATGAAATGGAAAGAATAAACGGAACGGGCGTCATAGGGATGGAGATTAGAGGATTCATATCCGACCAGTCATGTGTACAATGATTCATCAGGTCACGAGGACAGGAAAAACTCCTGGCCCTGATCATGGTGTATTCTTGCAACAGAACAGCAACCATATTATCATATGAGAATGTATTCAACCTTTTTAGAGTCATAGTAAATGTTCCTGCAATAGCGTGTGTGTAGGTGGCAGGGAAGTCAGGCGCAGGAGAATCGAACTTGGTATAAATGGAGTCGTTTAATAGACTTTAATAAAACTCCAAAACCAAATTTACAAAATAAATAAAAGTGGGTACAAGAACCCGTCGCGCACCAATACATAATACACGAACATACAAACAAACAATCTCCGACAAGGACATGATGGGAAACAGAGGGTTAAATACACAACACGTAATTGATGGGATTGGAATCAGGTGTGAAGGAAGACAAGACAAAACCAATGGAAAATGAAAAATGGATCAGTGATGGCTAGAAGATCGGTGACGTCGACCAAGGAGAGGGACCGACTTCGGCAGAAGTCGTGACAGTTCCAGAATCCTCACTGCTCTTTGTTTTTCTTTCTACACTTTTTATATCACCTTTATTTAACTAGGCAAGTCAGTTAAGAACAAATTCTTATTTACAATGACGGCCTAGGAACAGTGGGTTAACTGCCTTGTTCAGGGGTTAGAACGACAGATTTTTACCTTGTCAGCTCAGGAATTCGATCTAACAACCTTTCGGTTACTGGCCCAATGCTCTAACCACTAGGGTACCTGCGGCCCCAAACTTACCCTAACAGGGAAACCAGATCGGCCAGTATCTGCGTTGCCAAACCCTAAAATAGAACTTGGTTCTATTTGAGATGCTCTACGCTAGGGATCATCAACTAGATGATATAGTTTAACCACAATATTTGTTGTATTATTTGTTCTGTCTTTTCTGGTGGATTAAACTGAAATTGCAACCAAGTTTCTATGACTTGTTAAAAAAATAATTATATTTTTATCACGTTTCAGGAGAAGACCCAGATGCAGACAGTGTTGAAGTAACACAAGTTTATTACTAGAACAGGGGGCAGGCAAAATGACAGGTCAAGGACAAGCAGAGGTTAGTAACCCAGATCAGAGTCCATAAGGTACAGAACGGCAGGCAGGCTCAGGGTCAGGGCAGGCAGAATGGTCAAAACCGGGAACACTAGAAAACAGGAACTAGAAGAAGACAGGGGCAAGGGGAAAAACACTGGTAATTTTGACTAACAAAACGAACTGGCAACAGACAAACAGAGAACACAGGTATAAATACACTGGGGATAATGGGGAAGATGGGCCTCCACCTGGAGGGGGGTGGAGACAAGCACAAAGACAGGTGAAACAGATCAGCGTGTGACAATTTTGGAGATGATTTCATTTTCAAATAACCGAAATCTGAATAATGTGAAAAAGGCCATTCTTGAACATGGGGTGAGACATTCTTACTAATTTGCTAGAGAACAAGTTCAGATTTAAGTATAACTTTTGTATGACTGATGCCTTTAGTGAGAGGTCTAATGCTTTAACATGTAATAATTTCTGCCCTCCGAATTCAGTACACTATAACATGAAATGAAAATGACTTTCTGTCAAAATTAGAAACATATAATATCTGAAAATGTAGCTAGCTCGACTCTCTTACCCGTATACATGGAATGGACACTTCTCCCTGTCGAGGATGCCATGGTTAGCCTTGCTTAGTTTGAAGATGTAATCCAGAGACAGGTGTTTTTTCCATCTCTTAGCTATTATACTCTAATTCCACTGATTTCAAAACTCGGCCCTCCAGAAAGTGGAGGGCAACATTTATGCAGTTCTACCTCCGATATAATATTTTTTTTAAAGCTGCGTTAGACAGGATTACCTACACATACTGACCAGCTCAAATAGACAGAAACGTGTTACATGGCAGACCAATCTGAACTCATCTCCCGGCATGTCCTGCCCACTCATGATCTCAGCCAATCATGGCTAGTGGGAAAGTTGCTCGCTTTTTCTGTGGCTAAATGCCATCTTGTAATTACAGATGGCATAAAAGTTTGTTATTAAGGTACATGAAAGTTCACATTTTCCAGAAGGCATTTCTGCCAAAAAACGCATTTTGATTTTTAAAAAAAGTTGATGTTCAAATGGCTCCTGTGAAGTATTGATGCGCGACATATGTTTAGATTCCTGAAACTAGTCAGATTTTGTGACATTACAGCCTTATTCTAAAATGGATGAAATCGTTTTTTTCTTCTCATCAATCTACACACAATACCACATAATGTCAGAGAAAAAAAAGGTTTTTAGAAATTTTACAAAAAATATATACACTGCTCAAAACAATAAAGGGAACACTAAAATAACACATCCTAGATCTGAATGAATGAAATATTCTTATTAAATACTTTTTTCTTTACATAGTTGAATGTGCTGACAACAAAATCACACAAAAATTATCAATGGAAATCAAATTTATCAACCCATGGAGGTCTGGATTTGGAGTCACACTCAAAATGAAAGTGGAAAACCACACTACAGGCTGATCCAACTTTGATGTAATGTCCTTAAAACAAGTCAAAACGAGGCTCAGTAGTGTGTGTGGCCTCCACGTGCCTGTATGACCTCCCTACAACGCCTGGGCATGCTCCTGATGAGGTGGCGGATGGTCTCCTGAGGGATCTCCTCCCAGACCTGGACTAAAGCATCCGCCAACTCCTGGACAGTCTGTGGTGCAACGTGGCGTTGGTGGATGGAGCGAGACATGATGTCCCAGATGTGCTCAATTGGATTCAGGTCTGGGGAACGGGCGGGCCAGTCCATAGCATCAATGCCTTCCTCTTGCAGGAACTGCTGACACACTCCAGCCACATGAGGTCTAGCATTGTCTTGCATTAGGAGGAACCCAGGGCCAACCGCACCAGCATATGGTCTCACAAGGGGTCTGAGGATCTCATCTCAGTACCTAATGGCAGTCAGGCTACCTCTGGCGAGCACATGGAGGGCTGTGCGGCCCCCCAAAGAAATGCCACCCCACACCATGACTGACCCACCGCCAAACCGGTCATGCTGGAGGATGTTGCAGGCAGCAGAACGTTCTCCATGGCGTCTCCAGACTCTGTCACATGTGCTCATGTGCTCAGTGTGAACCTGCTTTCATCTGTGAAGAGCACAGGGCGCCAGTGGCGAATTTGCCAATCTTGGTGTTCTCTGGCAAATGCCAAACGTCCTGCACGGTGTTGGGCTGTAAGCACAACCCCCACCTGTGGACGTCGGGCCCTCATACCACCCTCATGGAGTCTGTTTCTGACCGTTTGAGCAGACACATGCACATTTGTGGCCTGCTGGAGGTCATTTTGCAGGGCTCTGGCAGTGCCCCTCCTTGCACAAAGGCGGAGGTAGCGGTCCTGCTGCTGGGTTGTTGCCCTCCTACGGCCTCCTCCACGTCTCCTGATGTACTGGCCTGTATCCTGGTAGCGCCTCCATGCTCTGGACACTACGCTGACAGACACAGCAAACCTTCTTGCCACAGCTCGCATTGATGTGCCATCCTGGATGAGCTGCACTACCTGAGCCACTTGTGTGGGTTGTAGACTCCGTCTCATGCTACCACTAGAGTGAAAGCACCGCCAGCATTCAAAAGTGACCAAAACATCAGCCAGGAAGCATAGGAACTGAGAAGTGGTCTGTGGTCACCACCTGCAGAACCACTCCTTTATTGGGGGTGTCTTGCTAATTGCCTATCATTTCCACCTGTTGTCTATTCCATTTGCACAACAGCATGTGAAATTTATTGTCAATCAGTGTTGCTTCTTAAGTGGACAGTTTGATTTCACAGAAGTGTGATTGACTTGGAGTTACATTGTGTTGTTTAAGTGTTCCTTTTATTTTTTGGAGCAGTGTAGATAACTGAAATATCACATTTACATAAGTAATCAGACCCTTTACTCAGTACTTTGTTGAAGGACCTTTGGCAGCGATTAAAGCCTCAAGTCTTCTTTGGTATGACGCTACAAGCTTGACACAACTGTATTTGGGGAGTTTCTCCCATTATTCTCTGCAGATCCTCTCAAACTCTGTCAGATTGGATGGGGAGCGTTGCTGCACAGCTATTTTCAGGTCTATCCCCAAAAAATTGATTGGGTTCAAGTCTGGGCTCTGGCTGGGCCACTCAAACTTCTTCCATTTAAGAATGATGGAGGCCACTGTGTTCTTGAGGACCTTCAATGTTGCAGAATTTTTTTGGTACCCTTCCCCAGATCTGTGTCTCAACACAATCCTGTCTTTGAGCTCTACGGACAATTCCTTCAACATCATGGCTTGGTTTTTGCTCTGACATGCACTGTCAACTGTGGGACCTTATGTAGACAGGTGTGTGCCTTTCCAAATCATGTCCAATCAATTGAATTTACCACAGGTGGACTCCAATCAAGTTGTAGAAACATCTCAAGGAAGTCAATGGAAGTCTCATAGCAAAGTGTCTGAATACTTAAATAAGTATGGTATTTATTTATTTTCTTTTTTTCAAACCTGTTTTCGCTTTGCCATTATGGTGTATTGTGTGTAGATTGATGAGGAACATGTTTTATTTAATCAATTTTAGAATAAGGCAGTAACATGACAAAATGTGGACAAACGGAAGGGGTCTGAAAACTTTCCAAATGCACTGTATATCAAAACTAATTTCACACATACAGTACCAGTAAAAAGTTTGGACACACCTACTCATTCAAGAGTTTTTCTTTATTTTTACTATTTTCTACATTGTAGAATAATAGCGTAGACATCAAAACTATGAAATAACACATATGGAATCATGTAGTGACCAAAAAAGAGTTCAACAAACCAACATATATTTTATATTTGAGATTCTTCAAAGTTGCCTTGATGACAGCTTAACAGAGTCTTGGCATTCTCCATTAGTTACCTCCAATTAGGGGAGGGGTGGTAGGGTTAGGAGAAAATAATAAAGAAAAATATATTTTAAAAATAATAATACAAAATGATAATATATATTTCACAATATTTTTTTTTATTATTCTTAAAAAAATATATGTTCCTTTATTTACCCCTAACACTACCACTCCTACCCTAATTTGAGTAAACTAATTGACAACAACACGTAGGCTTCTACTTCCAGCACAGGCGTACAATATACATTTTACGGACAGTGTATTTTAAAAGTTATGTTTTGTTTGTTTAAAAAATATATATATGGGGGATTGGAAATTATTTAGACAATAACTTTCATGAAAGCCACAATCTATCTGCAATATCCCTCCCAATGTGTTCTTCAATCTCATAAAATATTAGAAAAGGCAAAGTGCCATTATCCTCACAAGGTGAGGTATTGAAAGGTACTGAAAACAGGGGTACCAATCATTTTGACCCCTATCTTTATTAGATTTTTTTTAAACTTTCTTTGAGCCATTGTTTTGGGGGGGGGGGGGGGTTCAAAAAATGTCAGCATACAATATACTGTGGCTCAGTATCTGTGTTATTTATTTCATATAGTCTTCATCAGGAGTGCCAATAATTTTGGACCTGACTGTACACACACACACACACACACACACACACACACACACACACACACACACACACACACACACACACACACACACACACACACACACACACACACACACACACACACACACATTATAAACACACACATTCCTCAGCTCCAGTCTGGGTAAGGATTTGTCAAAATGGACCACCAGAGTAGAGTGGGGGGTTTCGATGAGCTTTTGTCCCAACCCACTAGTCCTGTATGGGTCAGTTGTTTGGAGCCGCACCCACCCCACGCCGACCACATCAATTCCGAGCCCCACCCGATGCCCGATATAAGGACGGATTTTTCTTTGCAACCTGACCCACCTGCATAGAATTGATCCGTGACCCGCCAAGAAACATCTATTTATTTCATTGTTTTTCAGACTCCAGAGTAGTAGCATAGGCTATCTTTAGGTTAGGTTGTCTGCAGGTATATTCAACACTTGGATAAACCATGCCATTCATTTTTTTATTTTCACAATGAGATGCGGCACATTGACAATTCAAATCGCTCTGGAAAAAAAAGTCCTTCTAGTGAAAGCCTATAGCCGACAAAACAAAACAAGACCTTTACATTCAATATTGTTTAGATAATCAAATAGTTTAATTTAAACTTAAATAAACAATTCCCAGAATCGAATATAGGCTGCAAAAATAAATGTTTTTAGTAGACTATAGCCTACTCAAACTTTTACCAGCCGCACCGGTTTAAACTTGATATGGCCTGTGTATGGTCTAAATGAACAAAAGCCTGAATTAACGGAATAATTAACTGATAACAAACTGAATCAGCCTATCATAAACAAATACCTGCTTGCACTTTTTGCAGGCTGGGTATCCATCTACCAGGTTGTTGTCCTTGTCCACAATGACCTCCAAAATCCTTCCAAACCAAACCGGGGGATTTAACTCGCGCAGCACCTGTTTCCATGATGGTGTATTTCATAACCTTTATTTTTATTTCTCCGGTTAGGCCTAGGCCTACGTTAGTCATTTTTGAGTGAGCTAGGCTAGCCAGGAAAAGTACACTTGGCAACGTATTCTCACGTGGGAGGACGAAACATAAATGTTTCAACACCCCACAAATAACAAACAGTTCCCTGATCCACTGGGTGCATGGCTGGTCTTCTGTCTGCCTCACCGTTCACAGAGTGGAATTCGCAACAGAATACAACACAACAAGCTCCTGAGTTTGTAAGAAATCTTCGGAAACCGAGAACCTAACCGCGGGTTGAAAAAATGTTTTAAAAAATGTGCAGGTCATCCATGGAGAACCGCGGATATCCAACCAGATGCAGGACTCTAGAACACGTACACACATACATATACACACATATATTCCCTTGTTGCCAGTAGGGTACGGGGTCGTCAAAGTGGACCACCACGGATGGGGTTCATCCCAGCACCGTATTTGTTTTTTACTTACCATGTTGTCACCTTAATCCAACATGAAAGAAAACACCTCTTACTCCCTCCATTTTCTTTCTCATCTTACTCCCTCTTTTTTTCTTTCTTTCTCTCTCTCTCCTCTTACTCCCTCTTTTTTTTCTTGTTTCTGGTTTTCATTTGTTATTCTAGACCTCTTTAATTCCCTTCATCCTGTGCCCATTCCAATGACATGAGGTTGTTTATAAGGTTCTAGCTTCCTGGTAATCACCCAGGAATGAAATTGTAACCAGGTAGGAATGGATTCCATCTGAACACTTAAATCTGTCCTTCTCTCTTCCCCCCTTTACCATGTTCATACCATTCCATCCATTCCTTTACAGTGTCAAAGGATTAGGCTAAGTACAGCTACAGTATATTACATCAAATTCCACAAAATTACTTCATATGAATATACTGTACCCTAGACTGTTTTTCTAGTGTATAAAGGATTCTAGAACAGCATGTGTTACTCTAATGTTCTAGAGCAGCAGCTGATACTGATTCCAGAACATCAATATATACTGCAGGAGTATGGGCTAAGGTTCTATACCAGCTGATTCTGATTTCAGGACAGCATCTTCCTAGTCTGGTACTCTTTCTTCCAGTTTCTTTCTTGTTCCTTGCCAACTCCTAATGGACTTGTCATGTTTGTTGTGACAACGACAGAAATGGGGTTTGGCAAGAACATGAAGCGTTTGGCAACAGCGTAAACAGGCAGCATGGCTTGCATCTTCCCACAGCAAGATGATACATTCAAAGTCTATGTCTGTTTTCTGAGACCTACAGTTCTTCTACATTTGACCAGGGCCTATAGGGAATAGGGTGTCATTTGAGACGCACTTTATGATTGTTTCCCAAGCTTTGTGGGTCCAGTGTTAACCCAGAGGGAAAGGGCCTCAAACAGTGTCCTTCGGTTGCGAACTCTCTTCTTCTATTGTTCAGACATAGAATGGCCTGACTTTGGCCCCCTAGACATAGCCCTGAGCAGTCGAAAGAAAGCTTGTCTTCTGACTAAAACAAAACAAAACAAAATAGAAAGAAAACAGATGGATGGTTCTTTTTCCGTAAGAAATGTGTGTATGTGAGTGTGCACATACAATCCCGTGTGTATTTGTCTGACCCATTCAACTCTCAGAGAAAACTCAAATGACCACCTGCAGAGGACAAGGCAATTTCCCTATCATCATTCCTATCAAGCTACAGCATAATTATAATCAAGTTGTTGGGAAAGGGACATTCAGTAAAGATGTTTTTAAGCTCTCGGTAGGCCTAACCTTTGGCTATGTATGCGTCCCAAATGGCACTCTATTCCTATAGTGCACTTTTGACCACAGCCCTATGGGCTGTGGTCAAAAGTAGGAAACTATGTAAAGTAGGAAACTATGTAGCGAATAGGGTGCCATTTGGGACGCACCCTGTAGAGTAGATCCTAGTCAAAGATTATTTGATGGTTGGTTAATAGTTGAGGTAGTCCTTCTGGGATCCTTGGGACGTCGCTACTCCATGGAAGATTAAATCTAAGGAGGTTAGGGTTAGGTATGGGTTAAGGTTAGGGTAGGGTAGAGGTTAGGGTTAGGATTAGGGTTAAGGGTAGGGACATGCCAAGGACAGCAGTAACCTCGTGGAGATGGGTTGAAGCCAGCGATAATGATTTCCATAAAAATAGCCGCCTTCATGGTTTACTCTTCATTTGATACTTAGCTACAGTAAATTGTATGGTTTGAGGAAACCTATTAAAGAAAACATCATAGTAATTCAAATGTCGTTTGGGTACGAGGGTCTTGATTGTGGAAATGTTTTAACTTACTCAGCAATGTTTTCTATGATTGCCTTTTCATGTTTAAGTCATCTCTTTTCCTATCTTTCTCTCCTTTCATCTCCCTTCTTTCCCGTCTCTCCCTCTCATCTCCCACATGCCCTTTTCTCTCTCTGGCCCCTCCCCCTTCTAGGAGTACATTGTAAATGATATCAAGTAATTCAGTTCTTAGCTGTGATTGGTACTATGTGTAATGCCTCCAAGTAATAGCACATTAACCATTCTCTCCTCCCTCCCTCCCTCCCTCCCTCCCTCCCTCCCTCCCTCCCTCCCTCCCTCCCTCCCTCCCTCCCTCCCTCCCTCCAGGGGGACCATACGTGGGCGACCATGCTGGGCCAGAGTGTGCGTCTGCAGCCGGTGCCTATCCAGAGCCTATCTGAACTGGAGAGAGCCAGGCTGCAAGAGGTGGCCTGCTACCATCTCGGGGAGCGGGACCTTGACTTCAACATCAGCATCCCCAGAGGTACACAAGGACTTAGTTGCTATATGGCCAGGCCAGAAAGGACGACAGAGATATGTATACAGTGCTGGGCTCTGTCTAGATTGTAAAGCTCTTCAAAGCTCAATCGGGGTTTGTATCTGGAGGAGAGGGCCCTCGAATTCAACATCAGCATCCCCAGAGGTATGGAGGAAGTAGTAGTAGTAGTTACTGTATGGCCATGGTAGAAAGGACATAGATATGTAGTGCTATACGACATTGAAGTCCCCAAAGGTATGCAAGTGAGGAGAATTTACTATGGCCGTGTTAGAAAGGACGGACTGAAATATATAGTCGGCGTCCTGAAAAAGTATTGTATCTCTCTTCTTGGTGACTTTAATTTCTTAAACATAACACTTTTTATAAAATTCCTGAAATTATTACATTTTGCTCCTCCTGGTCTAGATTGTAGAGCTCTTCACTATGCAGTACATGGCATTGAACAAGGTGAAGAATGATAGCAATAGGGACATGATACAGTTGAAGTCCGAAGTTTACATACACTTAGGTTGGAGTCATTAAAACTCGTTTTTCAACCACTCCACACATTTCTTGTTAACAAACTATAGTTTTTGCAAGTCGGTTAGGACATCTACTTTGTGCATGACTCAAGTAATTTTTCCAACAATTGTTTACAGATTACAGTCAATTGGAGGTGTACCTTTGGATGTATTTCAATGCCTACCTTCAAACTCAGTGCCTCTTTGCTTGACATCATGGGAAAATTTAAATAAATCAGCCAAGACCTCAGAAAAGAAAAATTGACCTCCACAAGTCTGGTTCATCCTTGGGAGCAATTTCCAAATGCCTGAAGGTACCACGTTCATCTGTACAAACAATAATACACAAGTTTAAACACCATGGGACCACGCAGCCGTCACACCGCTCAGGATGGAGACGCGTTCTCTCCTAGAGATTAATGTACTTTGGTGCGAAAAGTGCAAATCAATCCCAGAACAACAGCAAAGGACCTTGTGAAGATGCTGGAGGAAACAGGTACAAAAGTATGTATATCCACAGTAAAACGAGTCCTTTATCAACATAACCTGAAAGGCCGCTCAACAAGGCAGAAGCCACTGCTCCAAAACTGCCATGAAAAAGCCAGACTACGGTTTGCAACTGCACATTGGGACAAAGGTCGTACTTTTTGGAGAAAGCCGAAGAACACCATCCCAACTCTGAAGCACGGGGGTGGCAGCATCATGTTGTGGGGGTGCTTTGCTGCAGGAGGGACTGGTGCACTTCACAAAATAGATGGCATCATGAGGCAGGGAAATTATGTGGATATATTGAAGCAACATCTCAAGACATCCGTCAGGAAGTTAAAGCTTGGTCGCAAAGGGCTCTTCCAAATGGACAATGACCCCAAGCATACTTCCAAAGTTGTGGCAAAATGGCTTAAGAACAACAAAGTCAAGATATTGGAGTGGCCATCACAAAGCCCTGACCTCAAACCTATCGAAAATTTGTGGGCAGAACTGTAAAAGCGTGTGCGAGCAAGGAGGCCTACAAACCTGACTCGGATACACCAGCTTTGTCAGGAGGAATGTGCCAAAATTCACCCAACTTTTTTGTGAGAATCTTGTGGAAGGCTACCCAAAAAGTTTGACCCACGTTAAACAATTTAAAGGCAATGCTACCAAATACTAATTGAGTCTATGTAAACTTCTGACCCACTGGGAAGGTGATGAAATAAATAAAAGCTGAAATAAATCATTCTCTCTACTATTATTCTGACATTTCACATTCTTAACATAAAGTGGTGATCCTAACTGACCTAAGACAGGGAATTTTTACTAGGATTAAATGTCAGGAATTGTGAAAAACTGAGTTTAAATGTATTTGGCTAAGGTGTATGTAAACTTACAACTTCAACTGTATATGATATAGAAACCCACTACATGTTTTCTGCTCATTCCACCACCACTCCCAGACTGTATTACCTCAATAAGTCTGAGTGAATTTTACAGTACAGCTCAGATATAGTCTTACAACTTAAGCTGAAAGAGTAGGAGTCAGAAGATTAGATACAACATTAAGATAAAAGTTTAAGTTTAAAAGCAACAATAGTAGGAGTAAGAAGGGTAAGAAGAGTAGGAGTAAGATGAGTAGGAGTAAGAAGAGTACTAAAGGAGTAAAAATAGTAAGAGTAAGAAGAGTGCTATAGGAGTAAAAATAGTAAGAGTAAGAAGAGTACTATAGGAGTAAAAATAGTAAGAGTAAGAAGCTTGGGAGTAAGAAGAGTACAAATAGTATTGTAGGAGTTTTTTATTTTACTAGGCAAGTCAGTTAGTAAGAACAGATCCTTATTTTCAATGATGGCCAAGGAACAGTGGGTTAACTGCCTTGTTCAGGGGTAGAACAACAGATTTCTATCTTGTCAGCTCAGGGATTCGATCTTGCAACCTTTCAGTTACTAGTCCAACGCTCTAACCACTAGACTACCTGCCGCCCCAGAGTAAGAAGAGTACTGTAGGAGTAAGAAGCTTCTGATTCTGAGGGGTCTTAGCATGCGACATTCCTCTCTCGTGTCACCCTGGGTTACATAAGAGGCATTAGTCTGATCTCAGTGCTTCTCCATGTAGTCTACGCAGAGACAGAAGAGGAAGCGAGTCACCCCACTCGTTGTTTTTTTTCTGGTTCAATAAAAGTCAATGAACTAAGGAGACCAGACCCAGCTGCTATTGCATTGGTGTCTATGGGGGACCCACCCCATTAAGTAGACCCGAACTGACAAATGTTTTCCATGGTAAACGGCCTGAGTGAACTCTCTTCATTTATCCACCATCTTTGGTCTACGTTCATACCGTTAACCTCTCAAACTTTTCAACCTTTGACCCCTGACCACTCTCTAGTCAGTGCTATGTAGTGTACGCTACCTAAGATAAGCAGACTGACAAGTCCATTGGTCAAAACAAGAGGATGACATTTAGACATTATAAAACATCTATTTTTATTGATTTATTGTGTGATTATATATATATTTTTTTACCTTGAACTAAAATAGAAGAAGGAATAGTGTCGAGTCGACTCACAAATTAAACTAATTGGAAAGTGCAACATTTTGCTCACAAAGACCTTCATCAAGACCTACTGTACTTTATCCAGCTCATCCATTCCTTTTGCCTCCATTGGTGACTTTTTATCCTGAAGTAAAACAGGAGAATGGACTCCCACACACTGTATAAATGTACAAATTAAACATGTGTTCAAAAGTGTAACGGTTCACTCACAGTTGTTAGGAATGGAGGTCTATTAGAATAGACTATAATACAGATGTGGGATCTTAATTTGATCACTATTTTGTTGCCCCTCAGTAAGGCATAGTCGCTGTCACACAGTTGCTATACAACCATACTGTACATTGTAGAGCATTCAAATGTGTTACCGTTACAGCATGTAACCAGTCATGGATGGAACAAAGAAAATCTGTCAAACATTTCAAATCAGTTTTCACCTAATCTGTTCCAGTACATTCTAATTATATGTCAACAATTCATTCCTTACAGAATCTTGAAATCAAATATTGTCAAAGTTATTGGACAACACTATATTATTAAGACTAAAATAGATTTTTTTTTTTACTGCATTTCATTCTCTGTTGAGCTGCAGAATACGTAAATAGAAAACAGTTAAATCAGTCAGTCAGGGTCAGATAACTCTATAGCAGCATGACTCGATATACAATATACTGTATAAATAAATAAAACACATACAAATATAAAACGGAGGGGGCCAGTGTTTATAACTGTCACAGGGAAGGGGGATCAGTCAGAGTCCGTAATGTTTGGGAATATTCCTGTCCCTCTCCCTGGGGTGGAGACCTCATACAGAGTCTCTGTTAGCTAGCCAGCCACCTCCCATGTGTGTTACTGCTGTGTCTTTGTCCCAAATGACACCCTATTTATTTTATAGCGCACTACTTTTGACCAAAGTCCATAGGGCTCTTATCAAAAGTAGTGCACTATAAAGGGAGTAGGCTGCCATTTTGGACACAACCTCCACTAGTTAGCCACCCAACTCCCCTGGTGTATCAGGCCCACTACTGTTTCAGTGATGGCTTATGTACAAAATATGGGAGCGAGCTGATGTCTGAGAAAGCACAGTACATGCACGCGCGTGCATGCACACACTCATGCACACACACACACACACACACACACACACACACACACACACACACACACACACACACACACACACACACACACACACACACACACACACACACACACAGTCTCGTACAGCTAATCTTGTGGAGACACACAATTCAGTCCCATTCAAAATTCTATGTTCCCTAACCCTAACCCTAAACCTTACCTTAACCCGTACTCTTAACCTTACCCTAACCCTAACCTTAACCCTAACCCTATCCTAACCAGGCCTCACCCAGAACAGATTGCCTGATCCCCTTAACCCCAAACCTAACCCCAAACCTAACCTTAACCTTAACCTAACCTTAACCTAACCTTAACCTTAACCCTAACCTTAACCCTAACCTCCATCTGTGGGAGCGAGTCCTCGCCAGCAGCCAAATTTATTGACTACTTCCTCAATCCCATCTCACAAAGGCACCCTAGCTACTACCTTAAGGATGCATATCATTTCATAGACACACTTCACAACATTTCAGTCCCAGCACATGCATACCTATTCACTATAGATATACTGTAGATTCTCTCTACACCAACATAGATATTTTGTCAGGTTTAGCAGCGGTGAAATCTGCAATCCAGATTCAGATAGACCAGACTCACACCTCCTACAGCTTCTAGAACTTGGATTAAGAATCAATGATTTCACATGTAATAATAAACACTACTTACAGATTCATGGGACGGCGATGAGCAAACATTTGCCCCAGCCTATATATCTATATGGCAGACTGGGAATTGACAGCCATGGATAAATGCCCATTGCATCCCGTGTTTTATAGACGATACCTGGATGATATCTTCGGAGTGTGGGAACACGATCTGGTACATTTCACAACATTCATTGAAATACTCAATAACCATCATCCTACCATAACAGTTAAATATGTCATCCACCCACAAACAATCAACTTCTTGGAAACAACTAATTTTTTCAAGAGACTGACACACACACACAGTCTCTTCACAAACAAAAGTATATTTCAAGGACACAGACACACACGCCCTACTTCACAAGTCCCGTTATCACCCAAAACATACATTCACTGGCATTGTCAAATCACAACTCATTTGATTCCGTAGACTATGTACACAACAGAAAGACTTTCATTCAGCCACACAGACCCCATTTAGTGCACTGGGGAAGAGGGGATACTCAAAGCGGTCATTGAGGTACATAAAGGCAAACACACTGGCAGGCCTCACCCAGAACAGAATGCTTGATCCCCCCTAACCTTAACCCTAACCTTAACTCTAACCTTAACCTTAACCCTAACCTTAACCCTAACCTTAACTCTAACCTTAACCTTAACCCTAACCTTAACCCTAATCTTAACCCTAACCTCCATAACTCTTCCTGCAGAACTCTGGACCAGGCACTGACTCCTGACCTGGGAGAACAGCCCACACCTATTCTTATCCCTTTCCCGATTCTGGGTCCGTATCCCTATCCCCCCCATCCTATCCCTGTCCTCCACCCTCAGACCTTTCCCAGACCCCCTGTTCCTATCCCCCCAACAGATACAGAACCCCAGATTATATCCATCACCAGCACCTTCTCAGACATAAACAGTCTCCTTCATTCTAGACTCAAAGTCGCTTTCACCCAAACACGACGTACATTTCCCCCACTCCAGGAATTCAGACCTTTATCAGCTGTTCGCAGAAACCCCAACCTAAGGGATCTCTTCATTTTTGTCAAATGTTCCAATAAGCCCACTCCAAAACCACCTATTGAACAACAGTACCATAGACAACTTCAACACGTTCAAAATCCACATGCACAAACCTCCAGTCCTATCCCACAACTCATGACCATTCAGAGCACCAACACTGTTTATGCCATAATATGCACATTATGCCACAACATTTATAGAGGAGAAACCGGTCACACAGTCTTGACACGCCTCAAACAGCACCTCTACACAATTGAAAAAAACACATTACAAACACACCTGGTGAAACACTTTCAAATCCACCCTACAACCTCCCTCTGCATTACCGGTCGGGAGATGAAAGCCTCCTGGACCATAGGCCAGAGAAGAGCAGCTGAATCAAGGTGGATATCCAAACTTAAGTCCTTGGCTCCACTTGGTATGAATGTTAAGGAGTAGTATAAAGTACTGATAGTGGGAGTTAGAGAGGGCCTAATTAAGAGAGCTGGAGGGGCCCCCGACACAAGGAGGAAGTTCAATAAAAAAATAATGTATTTAATTGCTTAATCTGGTTTTGTCTTTTTTATATTTTGCATTGAATTTTTATTATATTATGCACTTTAACATAGCACGTAATCCCTTCATCCTTTTTGGGGGGATTTCCAATTAAGTACTTACTTAATTATTTATTTATTTATTGAATTATTCCAGTATGCATGTTTTATTGTGATTTTATGTGAAATTTGGTTTAAGATTAAACCTTTTTACTTTCAAGATTTTATTGATAATTATCTTCCTCCTGTATTTGAACTGTTGTGGGTGACCCCTTGGAGCTCTCGGCCTCTCATGTTCTCCCACCCTCTCCAGACCTCTCCAACACAGAAACAGGGCAGAAAGTTCCAATAGGCCCGTGGAAAGTTTGATACCAACGTAAACATAAACCCTCTTAAACCTAACCCTAACCTTAACCCAAAAACCTAACCTTAACCCTAAACCTAACCCTAGCTCCTGACCCTAAAACTAACCCTAGCTCCTAACCCTAACCCTTAACGTAATTATAACCCTAACACTAATTCTAACCTTAACCCTAAACCCCCTAGAAATAGCATTTGTCCTCGTGGGGAATAACAAAATGTCCCGAGTTGGTCAAATTTTTGTTTGTTTACTATTGGTAGTTAAACACGTCCACACACACTGAAGACTCATATTATGGGAGCTATCTGCTTGAGGGATGGAGGGAGGTCGCCATAGGTTTCTATTCTGATCCCGCTGTTTGAGCCAATTCCAGAACCTCTGGTTTATTTTTACAGTGTGTGTGTGTGTGTGCATGCGTGTGTGTTTGTTTGTTGTTGGTTTCCTGGCAACGCCTTGGCTACGCTTGATGGATGGATTCTTTCTGAAATCTCTGTTCTTAGCAGTCAGAGTGGTGCTTATTTGGCAACTCTAGAGACTGACTTTTTATGTCTCATTTTCTCATGGATATAGGAAGCAATCCCACAGGGTCTGTCGTTATTTTCTTACTTCCTTTATTTCTCTTGCATGCTATTTCTGTCCTTCTGTTTCTTTCTCTCTCAGCCCCAATTGGGCCTTTCTTTCAGATTTTTTGCTTTGCCTAAATCTATCTCTCACCACTCTGTGTGTGTGTGTCAGTCCTCTAATCTTAAAGTGTGCAAGCCATTGGCAAACACACACACACACACACACACATCCCCAAACCTTAAGTGTGCACTCCATTGTCAAACACACACACACACATACTTAGTACATTGCATGTGGGAATACACACACACGGAGCGTTGAGTTTGCTCAAAGATTAACCCTTGCTCTGGCATGTGCCGAGTGGGAGGAGACGATTGCCGTGGAAATAAACTTTAATTTCCTGTAGTCATGGGAATTTGACCCCCTTTAAACCCTTGACACACACACACACACGCACACACATACACACACACAAACAAACCTCTTCACATGGGGATTTGACTGCTCGGATCATTTACATTTCGAGGCCTTCAAAACTCCTATCCGGTCAGCACTTAAGGATGAAGTTGCATCTAGACACTGGTGTGGAGTCAGTTCTGTTGTTTCCCCATTAGTGGTGAGGATTGGGATTCCGTGAGTTTAAGCTGATCCTAGATCTGTGCCCAGGCCCAATCATGTTGAGAGAAATGAAGAAAAATACATTGTAGTCATGGAAGATCAAGGATTCTGCAACAAACCAGTCCTAAACAGCAAAGGCGTGCTACCTTACAAACACACACACACGCAGACTGTACACACGACTGTGATCTTTAAAGCCCCGAAACCCAAACAGTGATGTCTTCCAGATAAAGCTCGTCAGAGGATGTTTAGGTTGTAAAATCACATCCTTGATCTGCATGTAGTTTCTCTGGTGTCACCCTCTGGCTAAAGGCTACAAAGGCAGTACAGGAGGCTGTGGCCTATACAAACACACACGCAAAGACTTGATGTTGTAAAAAGGTCTATTCTTAGTACCGCCTGAATTGAGGAATAGATGTCATTCTCAGGAAAGCAACTTGCCGCGGTGCGTTGGCGGGGCGTGCGGGCGGACATGTGTTTTCTTCTTCTCTTGTTTGGTCTTCACACGGGTGGAGATTTTGTGCTAATATTCGATCCCGGTTTACATGTGTGTATGTTTGTTTAGCATCGTTTATGGTTCCTTTTTTTACAAGGAGACGATATGGTGGGAGGAGTAGGAGAAAACCCAACATTACCGAGGATGTGTGCCAAATGACGCCCTATCCCCTGTATCAGGGCTCTCCAACCCTGTTCCTGGAGAGCTACCGTCCTGTAGGTTTTCACTCCAAACCTAATCTAGTGCACCTGATTCTAATAATTAGCTGTTTGATCATCTGAATCAGGGGTTGGAGCAAAAAGCTACAAGAGCGTAGCTCTTCAGGAACAGGGTTGGGGAGTTTTGACCAGGGCCGATAGGGCGTAGTGCGCTATACTGTATATAGGGAATAGGGTGTCATTTGGGTTGTGAATTCAAATAAACTGCAAGTGAGACGCAGATTATAAAGAAGCCAGTTAAAACGTCACCAGGCAAACGTTACATTACTCTTCACTCTCATGAACAAACAACCTCTTTTTGTCTTTTTGTCTTTTTTTAATTAACTACCTATTTTTTTTGTCCACTTTTTTCCAGAAATCCGTAAGAGGAGAAAATCGCTCAGGAGGAAGTTTGACTCCTTCTCCAAAGAAAAGAAAGAGAAAGAGCGAGGTAAGCCCCCCCCCCCCCCCCCCCCCCATAAACTAGATGATGAAGTGTCGAAATCTTTCACTGTGGGGGCGAAATCTTTCACATTTTGGAAGCGAAATCTTTCACTTCCAAAATGGCACCCTATATAGTGCACTATGTAGGGAATAGGGTGCTGTTAAGGATGCACACCTATGACTCAGTACTCTTTGTTAAAACCGGAGACCAAATACCATACCTCAGAAGGTCAGACAGACCAGAGTCATGTACTTAGATACACAGCTCTGAGACAGACTAACCGCTATTGACGTAGGTCTACAGGAGCTTCTACTCCTTCTTGACTAATTGACTAATGCCTGTGAAATGATCAACCACTGTTGACGTACAGTACAGTAGCTCCAGGGCTCCTTCTCTATTCCGTAATGACAATTAAGTGACTAATGCTTGTCAAATCATCAAGCACTGTTGACCTACAGGCCAGTAGCTTTTCTACCTCTTCATTGTTTAACGGGGACTAAAGCTGCTTAATGGCTGTGAAATCATTGTGTTCACGACAGTGAGCTCGGTTTCAACCCCAAGAGGCAAGGGCCTCTTTATACTGCAGATGACTCATTTTTGCAACTGTTGTCTGTTGTAGAAGGTTTCAACACTGCCTCCTGAGTGTACACACTGATACACTCTCATAAACATTCACACGCGCACACGAACTGACCCAGAAAATAAAGGCATGCGCACGCACACTCTGACGGAAGTATATGCGTACACAGTCACTTCACAGTCGCTTTTCTCCTTCTCACACACACTGACAAATAACGAAAAGGCACATGCACACACGTGTACACAGTCTCTCCCCCCCCCCCCCCCCACACACACACTCTGTTATCCTCTCCTTGGCCCAGTGCTGACCATGTGGAGGTGTGATCAGGGAGAATAAAGAGATGTTCTCTTTCTCCTCCAGCTGGTTGCCTTCAGGGCAGGGCCATCTAGCCAGCCTGTTGTCTTACCAGGGTTAGGGTTGATTAGACTACCCGTGACAGGACAGGGTCTGCTAGCCAGTCTGTTGTATTAGGCCTACCCCAGAACAGTGGCCAGCCAATCTACTTGTTAGCATTACGGCCAGCTAGCCACCCTGTTACCCAAGCCAATGGACAACTTGTTAGAATTATGGCCAGCAAGCTAGCCTGTTACCTAGGCCATTGGCCAACGTGTTAGCATTATGAACAGCTAGCAAACGTTTTACCCAGGCCAGCGGCCAACCTGTTAGCATTATGGCCAGCTAGCCAGCCTGTTACCTAGGCCAGTGACCAGCAGGCCTGCTGTTTTATCTAGGGTTGGGGTTAGGCAACCTGCCTGTTGATTAAGCTAGCTACTAGCCAAGCTAGGACAATACCTAGGGAAGCCTGTCTGTCATGAGGGCCAGCTAGAGAGCCTGTTGTGGGACGAAGGGCAGTGGCCAGCCTGCCTGCCTGTCTGTCCTTTGGTGCTCTCAGGTCTGTGTCTGGGTAAATCTCCTAAGATGATAGTACTTAATGCTCAGTCAGAACATTAGGGGTTTGGCAGGGATGGATGAATGGATGAAGGGATGGAGTGGTCGAAAACAAACGAGGGTAAACGAACGCTCAAGTGATCAGAGGCGAGTAGCGTCACTAACGCTAATGCCAACAAATGCTAATTAACCCATAAGACTCTAAGCCCTGTCTAAGACAGGGGGGGGGGGGGGGGGGGGGGTGCTACTAAGCTATATGGTATTGTTTTAAGATGGTCATACCAATGATAATTTTTCTATTTTATTTTGGATTTTATGACCCCTTGAAGCCTATAAGAGATAAATATATACAGTACCAGACAAAACACACCTACTCATTCAAGGGTTTTTCTTTATTTTATTATTTTCTACATTGTATAATAATAGTGAAGACATCAAAACGATGAAATAACAGTGTGCAAAGCTGTCATCAAGGCAAAGGGTGGCTAATTTGAAGAATCTCAAATATAAAATATATTTTGATTTGTTTAACACTGTTTTGCTTACTACATGATTCCATATGTGTTATTTCATAGTTTTGATGTCTTCACTATTATTGCACAATGTAGAAAATAGTGAAAATAAAGAATAACCCTTGAATGAGTCGGTGTGTCCAAACTTTTGACTGGTATATACTGTATATTCACTGCCTTCAGAAATATTCAGACCCCTTGACTTTTTCCACAATTTGTTACGTTACAGCCTTATTCTAAAATGGAATCAATAAAAATCCTCATCAATCTACATACAATACCGCACAATGACAAGCGAAAATAGGTTTGAGCTCAAGTGCATCCTGTTTCCATTGATCATCCTTGAGATGTGTCAACAACTTGATTGGATTCCACCTGTGGTACAATCAATTGATTGGACATGATTTGGAAAGACACACACCTGTCTACATAAGGTCCCACAGTTGACAGTGCATGTCAGAGCAAAAACCAAGCCATGATGTAGAAGGAATTGACCGTACAGCGCCAAGACAGGATTGTATCGAGGCACAGATCTGGGGAAGGGTAAGAAAACACTTATATAGCATTGAAGGTCCCCAAGAACACAGTGGCCTCCATCATTCTTAAATGGAATAAGTTTGGAACCACCAAGACTCTTCCTAGACTTGGCCACCTGGCCAAACTGAGCAATCGGTGGAGAAGGGCCTTGTCAGGGAGGTGACCAAGGACCCGATGGTTACCCTGACAGAGCTCCAGAGTTCCTCTGTGGGGATGGGAGAACCTTTCAGAAGAACAACCATCTCTGCAGCACTCCACCAATCAGGCCTTTATGGTAGAGTGGCCAGATGGAAGCCACTCCTCAGTAAAAGGCACATGACAGCCCTCTTGGAGATTGCCAAAAGGCACCTAAAGGACTCTCAGACCATGAGAAACAATATTCTCTGGTCAGTTGAAACAAAGATTGAACTCTTTTGCCTGAATGCCAAGCGTCTTATCTGGAGGAAACTTGGCACCATCCCTACGGTGAAGCATGGTGGTGGCAGCATCATACTGGGGGGGATGTTTTTCAGTGGCAGGGACTGGGAGACTAGTCAGGATCGAGGGAAAGATGAATGGAGAAAACTACATGAGATCCTTGATGAAAACCTGCCCCAGAGTGCTCAGGACCTCAGACAGGGGCAAAGGTTCACTTTCCAACAAGACAACGACCCTAAGCACTCAGCCGAGAGAACGCAGGAGTGGCTTCGGGACGAGTCTCTGAATGTCCTTCAGTGGCCCAGTCAGAGCCTGGAGTTGAACCTGATCAAACATCTCTGGAGAGACTTGAAAACAGCTATGCAGTGACGCTCCCCATCCAACCTGACAAAGCTTGAGAGGATCTGCAGAGAAGAGTGGGAGAAATTCCCCAAATACAAGTGTGCCTAGCTTGTAGCATCATACCCAAGAAAATGTGAGGCTGTAATCGCTGCCAAAGGTGCTTCAACAAAATACTGAGAAAAGGGTCTGAATATTTATGTAAATATAATACATATACAGTTGAAGTCGGAAGTTTACATACACTTTAGACAAATACATTTAAACTCAGTTTTTCACAATTCCTGACATTTAATCCTAGTAGAAATCCCCTTGTCATAGGTCAGTTAGGATCCCCACTTTATTTTAAGAATGTAAAATGTCAGAATAATAGTAGAGAGAATGATTTATTTCAGCTTTTATTTCTTTCATCACATTCCCAGTGGGTCAGAAGTTTACATACACTCAATTAGTATTTGGTAGCATTGCCTTTAAATTGTTTAACTTGGGTCAAATGTTTCAGGTAGCCTTCCACAAGCTTCCAACAATACAGTTGGTGAATTTTGGCCCATTCCTCCTGACAGAGCTGGTGTAACTGAGCCAGGTTTGTAGGCCTTCTTGCTTGCACACGCTTTTCAGTTCTGCCCACAAATTTTCTATGGGATTGAGGTCAGGGCTTGTGATACATTTATTACATAACTTTTTTCATTATTAAAGTGGATAGAGATGAGTCAGTATGTTGGCAGCAGCCACTCACTGTTAGTGATGGCTGTTTAACAGTCTGATGGCCTTGAGATAGAAGCTGTTTTTCAGTCTCTCGGTCCCCGCTTTGATGCACCTGTACTGACCTCGCCTTCTGGATGATAGCGGGGTGAAAAGGCAGTGGCTTGTGTGGTTGTTGTCCTTGATGATCTTTTTGGCCTTCCTGTGACACCAATTTTGGCCCATTCCTCCTGACAAAGCTGGTGTAACTGAGTCAGGTTTGTAGGCCTCCTTGCTTGCACACGTTTTTTCAGTTCTGCCCACAAATTTTCTATAGGATTGAGGTCAGGGCTTTGTGATGGCCACTTCAATACCTTGACTTTGTTGTCCTTAAGCCATTTTGCCACAACTTTGGAAGTATGCTTGGGGTCATTGTCCATTTGGAAGACCCCTTTGCGACCAAGCTTTAACTTCCTGACTGATGTCTTGAGATGTTGCTTCAATATATCCACATAATTTTCCTCCCTCATGATGCCATCTATTTTGTGAAGTGCACCAGTTCCTCCTGAAGCAAAGCACCCCCACAACAACATGATGCTGCCACCCCCGTGCTTCATGGTTGGGATGGTGTTCTTTGGCTTGCAAGCCTCCCCCTTTTCCCTCCAAACATAACAATGGTCATTATGGCCAAACAGTTTCATCAGACCAGAGGACATTTCTCCAAAAAGCACGGTCTTTGTCCACATGTGCAGTTGCAAACCGTAGTCTGGCTTTTTTTATGGAGCATTGGCTTCTTCCTTGCTAAGCGGCCTTTCAGGTTATGTCGATATAGGACTCGTTTTACTGTGGATATAGACACTTCTGTACCTGTTTCCTCTAGCATCTTCACAAGGTTCTTTGCTGTTGTTCTGGGATTGATTTGCACTTTTCGCACCAAAGTACATTCATCTCTAGGAGACAGAACGCGTTTCCTTCCTGAGCGTTATGGTGGCTGCGTGTTCCCATGGTGTTTATACCTGCGTACTATTGTTAGTACAGATGAACATGGTACCTTCAGGCATTTGGAAATTGCTCCCAAGGATGAACCAGACTTGTGGAGGTCTACAATTTATTTTCTGAGGTCTTGGCTGATTTCTTTAGATTTTCCCATGATGTCAAGCAAAGAGGTACTGAGTTTGAAGGTAGGCCTTGAAATACATCCACAGGTACACCTCCAATTGACTCAAATGATGTCAATTAGCCTATCAGAAGCTTCTAAAGCCATGACATCATTTTCTGGAATTTTTCAAGCTGTTTAAAGGCACAGTCAACTTAGTGTATGTAAACTTCTGACCCACTGGAATTGTGATACAGTGAATTGTAAGTGAAATAATCTGTCTGTAAACAATTGTTGGAAAAATGACCTGTGTCATACTCAAAGTAGATGTCCTAACCAACTTGCCAAAACTATAGTTTGTTAACAAGAAATGTGTGGAGTGGTTGAAAAACAAGTTTTAATGACTTCAACCTAAGAGTATGTAAACTTCGGACTTCAACTGTATATTTATTTATGTTTTATTTAAAAAATATATATATATATTTGCTAACATTTCTAAAAACCAGTTTTGAATTTGTCATTAAGGGTTATTGTGTGTAGATTTATGAAAAAAACAACTAAAATCAAATTTAGAATAAGGCTGTAACATAGCAAAATGTGGAAAAAGTCAAGGGGTCTGAATACTTTTCGAATGCACTGTATTTGATGAAAAATTACTGATATTAGCCCATATAATTGCATTGAATAACAGATTCACTACATGGAACAACAGATAGTCCCCCAGAAAAAATCTAAAGGAAGCTTGTTCTGAAGTATTTATCCAATATATATACATATTTTTTACATGTATTTAAACCCTTATTTTGTCAGTAAACAGTCTCCAAATATACTTCCGTAAATGTTTTTGACTGGTACCGAGGGACATTCAGACGTGAGGCCTGTGGGAGTCTCACCTTTACACAGAGTGGTCATATAAGTGTCTAGCCTAAACTGTTTGGACGCTACAGACAGAAGTTGGAAGATCGGCTATACCGACTTCAGACAAGTCCCAAGACGACTGGTGGGGGTCGTCGAGCAAAACGGAGAACAGCATCGTGTTCGTGAGAGTCTCCTCCTTCCATAATAGTTTGTAGGCCAAACCATTCGGGTGTGTAAAAGCACATTTCACAAAATAAAAGTTTGTGTATACTGTGTTTACGTGTCTGTTTACCCTCCACTACAACCATGGATGGATGGATGCCAGTTGTGCTTGTTCCTTTAAGGCTTCAGCCTCTTATCTGTGAAGGTAGCACAGTGGGTAAAGTGGTATGGGTAGCCTAATCTGGAGCAAATGCATTTAGATGGTTGTTAATCGCAATAACATTAACACTCAGGTGTTTCTGCTAATTGTCTTGTTGTGTACTTTCTATCGTTTATTCATGCTAACTGTATTTGTCGCCTGATGGTAGTCAGAAAGTGTGCAGGATCCTTAAAGAAAATGTATCATGGTATTTTCCTGCCATGGTAGTACAATGAAAACAATACTGTGGTACTATCGTGTTTTTTTGGTTACTACCATGGAAGGAAAATACCATGGTACTGTTGCAAATACCATGGTATTTTCAACCCACGCTAGTGACTAAAACACCATGATAGTACCATAGAATTTTTTAAATTGTACTACCATGGCAAGAAAATACCATGGCATTTGCAGCATTACTATTGTATTTTCCTGCCATTTTAGTGACCAAAATACCATGATAATACCATGGTTTTGTACTAGCAACATGTAGTGATACTAGTGAAACATGAAAGCATGGTAGTTGTTTACAATGTATTCTCATGATGGTCCATGTCCCACAATATTTTGGGTTAAGTGACCAGAAACATAGTAATTTATACTCACATAATGCAATATTGACTTCTCGCTCTGCAATGACAAAGTGTAGGCCTACTTTACCCTACTAAACCCCTTGAGCTCATAATGAAAAACCACAACACACATGGTCTAGTAGTGTAGTGTACCTCTTAAACCTTAGTCCGCTGGTCACTATATAGCTTATTAGCACGCTAGTCGGCTAGCTACATGCTTGCTAATTAGCCAGTAAGCCTATTAACTAGTTAGCCTGTTAGCTACTGTAGCTAGCCACTGGCCTGCAACCAAACAGTGGCATCTGCGGGAGGATTTAGTCAGTTGATGTACCTACATACACGTGTCCACGGCTTTCGTGTACCTTGAACCAGCCTCAAGGAAAGGATAAGAAGAGGAGTAAAGGGAAGAGAGAGAGGGTGGGGGAGAAAGAGAGAAGGAAGGTTTGAGAGACAGGGAGAGGCGGGGTGAGAGAGAAGGGAGGGAGAGGGAGAGGGTGAGAGAGCGAGAGAGAGAATGAAAAAGGGAGACAGAAACCCCATTCCCATCCACAGTTTTTATGTGAGTAATGTCATACAGTATAAAACAAATTCTTGACAGCTGTGACCGAAACAGGAAGTTTCAATACAATTTTAGAAATCCCGACATGTTGGGGTCTTTTTGTGTCGGTAAAATTTAGTATGCGAGAAATGGTGGTGGAGAAGCCTTTATGCGCAAATATTGATATAATAACCAGCATACAGTGGTGGAAAAAGTATCCAATTGTCATACTTGAGTAAAAGTGAAGATACCTTAATACGAAATGACTCAAGTAAAAGTGAGTTACCAAGTAAAACACAACTTGAGTAAAAGTATAAAAGTATTTGGTTTTAAATATACTTAAGTATCAAAAGAAAATGTAATTGCTAAAATGTACTTAAGTATCAAAAGTAAAAGTACAGATCATTTCAAATTCCTTATATTAAGCAAAGCAGATGGCCACATGTTGTAGTTTTTTATTTATTTATTTTCAGAGGCAGTAGGGATGACCAGGGATGTTCTCTTGATGCGTGTGTGAATTAGACAATTTTTCGGTCTTGCTAAGCATTCAAAACGAGTACTTTTGGGTGTCAGGGAAAACGTATGGAGTATAAAGTACATAATTCTCTTTAGGAATGTAGTGAAGTAAAAGTAAAAGTAAAAGTTGTCAAAAATATGAATCGTAAAGTAAATTACTGATTCCCCAAAAAATGACTTAATTAAGTAGTACTTTAAAGTATTTTTACTTAAGTACTTTACACCACTGCCATCATATCGAAGTAAACTTGGAGTCACGCGATGACATGGTGTGTGATCCTCCCATAACGACTTGGGAAAGCATGCAGTTTATTAGGCTACAGATGAAATAAATTATGACAAACTTCACAGGGTGGTGAAAGTGCAGTGATGAGCTTGATGCTCCTTTCCAATAAATGTCGAGGGTCTTATTCTGGTGACATGATGATCGATGCTTGACTGCCGTTTGACAAATAAAAATATTATCTCTCTGATCCATAATAATCTCATCATATAGACTTACCTACCCGCAGAGCCTACCCACATTGTATCTACGATATGTTAGCTAGAGAGCAGGTGCCAAGACCAGAGTAGACACATTTGCTATTAAAGCAGCAGTTTTTGTGACAAAACTATCGGTTGAGTTGAAAATGCAATGGAAACACAATTAACATTGTGCACTATGCCATCACACACTGATTTTCATCCACAACAAGTCAGTTTGGTGGAAACGTCACTGGTGGGAAAATGTACATATTTTATTTATGCTGATTTTTTTTATATTTGCATGAAAACCTGACGCCAATTGGGTGGAAACCTAGCAAGAGAGAGAGAATAGTGGTGGATAGAGAGAGAACGATAGAGGAGAGCGAGGAGGGTTTGAGAGATAGAGAGTTAAAAGAGAGATGAAAAAGAAAGAGGGAGAGAAAGAGAGAGCGTAAAGACGAGAGAGAGAGACGGAGAGAGAGACTGGGAGGGTCAAAACAACAGAGACAGAGACAGAGAAAGAGAGAGGTGTATTTCAGGTTTAAGAGGTATTTCAGTTTCAATCCACCTATCCTTAGAGCTTTACCTCTTGGCACTCTGCCAGTCTCCCATGTCTGACCAGCTTTAGGTCTTAAGGCCTCTTCACAGCAGGAGTGTGTGCGGATGTGTGTGTGTGCTTGTGTGTTTTATATGAATTAATTCATTAACAAAAATTGTTTTGTCAAATTGCCAGTTGGCAACCCATTCCTTACGGGATTAATTGACACATAAACAAACATTACAATTGTAACGGCTGTCGTCTTCCTCCTCGTCAGAGGAGGAGAAGTTTGAAGGATCGGAGGACCAATGCGCAGTGTGGTACGTATCCATATTTATTAGAATACTTTTCAAGAATGAACAAAACAATAAACTGACGAAAACCAATGAAGCTACAGTCCCGAACTAGTGAACACAGAAAAAACAGGAACACACGAACAGGAACAATCACCCACAAAACCCAACAGAAAACAGGCTACCTAAATATGGTTCCCAATCAGAGACAATGACTAACACCTGCCTCTGATTGAGAACCATATCAGGCCAAACAAGAAACCCCACATAAAAACAGAAAACATAGACTGCCCACCCCAACTCACGCCCTGACCACACTAAAACAAAGAAAAACCAAAAGAAATATGGTCAGAACGTGACAACAATGTGATAACACAGTGATAATTATTCCGGTGTTCTGCATAGTGGGCACCGCATAAAGAATGAAAAATAAATAAATACATAATAGTAGAAAAGGTTACCCAAGCAATAATAATTTAAAAAATACAATTAAAATACAGATAAATAAATACATAAAAATGAAATGGAAGGCATTTAACCCTGGTCTGTCACAAAGAGAAGATTCAAGTGAGAGAGATATATTGTAGGCCCACACACAATTTATATACACTGAGTATACAAACATTAAGAACACCTGTTCTTTCCATGACGTAGACTGACAAGGTTAATCCAGGTGAAAGCTATGATCCCTTATTGATGTGACTTGTTAAATCTTCTTCAATCATTGTAAATGAATGGGAGGAGACAGGTTAAAAAATGATTTTTAAGCCTTGAGACAATTGAGACATGGATTGTGTGTGTGTGCCCTTCAGAGGGTGAATGGGCAAGACAAAATATTTAAGTACCTTTGAACGGGATATGGTAGTAGGTGACAGGCACACTGGTTTGTGTCAAGAACTGCAACGCTGCTGGGGTTTTACACTCAACAGTTTCCTATGTGTATCAAGAATGGTCCACCACCCAAAGGATATCCAGCCAACTTAACATAACTGTGGGAAGCATTGGAGTCAACATGGGCCAGCATCCCTGTGGAATGTAGAGTCCATGTCCCGACGAATTGCTGTTCTGAGGCCAAAAGGGGGTGCAACTCAATATTAGGAAGGTGTTCCTAATGTTTGGTATACTCAGTGTACATATGCCTATGTCTGGAGATAAATATTTTTATAATTTATGGTGAACAAAAATATGAATGCAACATGTCAAGTGTTGGTCCCATGTTTCATGAGCTGAAATAAAAGATCCCAGAAATTTTCCAGACGCACAGAAAGCTTATTTCTCTCAAATTTTGTGCACAAATTAGTTTACATCCCTGTTAATAAACATTTCTCCTTTGCCAAGATAATCCATCCACCTGACAGGTGTGGCATATCAATAAGCTGTTTAAACAGCATGATCATTACAAAGGTACACCTTGTGCTGCGGACAATAAGAGATCACTTTAAAATGTGCAGTTTTGTCACACAACGCAATGCCACAATGTCTCAAGTTTTGATGTAGTGTCTAATTGGCATGCTGACAGCAGAAATGTCCACCAGAGATATTGCCAGAGAATTGAATATTCATTTTTCTACCATAAATTGCCAAACATCGTTTAAGAGAATTTGGCAGTACGTCCAACCGGCCTCCCAACCGCAGACCACGTGAAACCACGCCAGCCCAGGACCACCACATCCGGCTTCCTCAACTCATTGGGATTGGCTGGGCCTTGCTCCCCCCTGGCTGTGCTACTGCTCAGTCATGTGAAATCCATAGATTAAGGCTAATTTATTTCAATTGACTGATTTCTTTTTATGAACTGTAACTCAGTAAAATCTTTGAGTTTGTTGCATGTGGCGTTTATATTTTTGTTCACTATAGTTATAGGTCGCCCTTTTTCTTTTATTCCGGGCTTTATCAAAAAATTCAGCAAACGGAAATACACAATGGACAAAAAAAACATGTCTGTCCCTTCATCGCTCAGCCACATAATGCCAGGGTATATCTGATGGGCTTTCTGGAATAAGGACAAGCGTATATTGTGGTAAAAACGGCAATAGAGGATAAAATGAATATCATTCTCTATCTCTCCGAGGTCACAATAGTTACATAGTCTTTCCTCTTCCATTTCACCACAATACCGATCTGTTTCAATAGCAGGGGCAATATCGCTGATCTTACCGGTGCACATAGCGATCTTTCTTTTGCTTTTGGTAGGTTGCACATAATATATCTCTCACACACAAATGCACTCTTAATCAAACAAAAGGTTCTCAATTTGGGATTGTGATTAATCTCCTTCACCCATTTATTTTCATATTGCCATTTCAGTTGTTTTTAATAGCGTGTCTTCCTTAATTTGGTTTTCGTACAAATGTTCACAGTCAGACTGTTGGAAAAGCTCAGGATCCTGGGACTGAACACCTTCCTCTGCAACTGGATTCTGGACTTCCTGACCGGCCTACCCCAGGTGGTGAGAGTAGGCAACAACACCTCCGCCACGCTGACCCTCAACCTCCACACTGGGGCCCCCAGGGGTGTGTGCTCAGCCCCCTCCTGTACTCCCTGTTTACCCACAACTGTGTGGCCACACACAACTCCAACTCCATCATCATGTTTGCTGACGACATGACGGTGGTAGGCCGCAATGGGGAGGGTCAAGAGCTTCAAGTTCCGTGGTGTCCACATCACTGAGGACTTAACATGGTCCTCTCACACCAACAGAGTCGCAAAGAAGGCACACCATTGCCTCTTCTCCCTCAGGAGGCTGAAACTATTTAGCATGGCCCCTAAGATCCTCAAGAATCTTTACAGCTACACCATCGAGAGCATTCTGACTGGTTGTATCACCGACAGGAAGGCCCTACAGAGGGTGGTGCGGACAGGTCAGCGCATCCCTGGTGGTGAGCTCCCAGCCATATGCACATGCTAGGCGGTATCTGAGAAAGACTGACAAATTGTTCTCCATGCTCCCGTCCAGCAGACAATACCGGTGCATCAAAGCTCAGACAAACAGACTCCTAAACAGCTTCCATCCCCTGGCCGTCAGACTGTTAAATGGCTACTGCTCTCCCTCTCCCACAGACTACACACACTGGCTCTATGCTCATCCACAGCTCTCTACCCACTCAAACACACACACCCTCACTGTCACTCTTACTCGCACACACATACTCACATACACAGACTCACATACATCCTCACTCACACACTCATTGCTGACGCCACAAACTTACACCCACACACACACAACCCCTCACAGCTACGCTGCTGATGATCATTGATTCAATTTATTACTACCATTACACTGCTGTTCATTGATTATTGATTTCCATTACCATTATATCTATCTATTTATACTGCTACTGGTCACCATTACCCCTGTTTACATGTACAGTGCTTTCATAAAGTATTCATATGCCTTTATTTTTTCCCACATTTTATTGTGTGACAGCTTGAATTTAAAATGGACTAAATTGAGATTTCTTGTCACCAATCTACACACAATATTCCATAATGTCAAAGGGGAATTTTGTTTGTTGAAATTAAAAAACAAATAATAATGAAAAGCTGAAATATATTGAGTCAATAATTATTCAACCCCTTTGTTATGCCAAGCCTAAATAAGTTCAGGAGTAAAATATGCTTAACAAATCACATAATAAGTTGCATGAACTCATTCTGTGTTCAATAATTGATTTTTGAATGACTACCCCATCTCTATACCCCACACATACAATTATCTGTAAGGTCTCTAATTGAGTAGTGAATTTCAAGCACAGATCTAACCACAAAGAACAGGGAGGTTTATCCAATGCCTTGCAAAGAAGGGAACCGATTGGTAGATGTGTAACAAATATCCCTCTGAATATCCCTTTGAGCATGGTGAAGGCTTTGGATGGTGTATTAATACACCCAGTCACTACAAAGACACAGGCATCCTTCCTAACTCAGTTGCCAGAGAAGAAGAAATATGCTCACCGATTTCACCATGAGGCCAATGGTGATTTTAAAACAGTTACAGAGTTTAATGGTTGTGATATGAGAACGGAGGATGGATCAACAACATTCTAGTTACTCTACAATACTAACCTAAATGACAGAGTGAAAAGAAGGAAGACTGTACAGAATAACAAATATTTCAAAACACGCATCCTGTTTGCAACCAGGAACTTTAGTAGTACTGCAAAAAAATATATGTTTTGTCCTGAATACAAAGTGTAATGTTTGGGGCAAATCCAACACAGCACATCACTGAGTACCATTCTTCATATTTTAAAGCATGGTGACTGCATCATGTAATGGGTATGCTTGTCATTGGCAAGGACTAGGGAGTTTTTCAGGATAAAAAGCAATGGAATATAGCTAAGCACAGGTAAAATCCTAGAAGAAAACCTGCTTCAGTCTTTTTTCTAACACACACTGGGAGACAAATTCACCTTTCAGCAGGACAATAACCTAAAACACAAGGCCAAATCTACACTGGAGTTGCTTGCCAAGATGACATGCAATGTTCCTGAGTGGCCTAGTTGCAGTCATGAGTTAAATCGGCTTGAAAATCTATATCTAGTTTTGAAAATAGCCTTCTAGCAATGATCAACAACCAACTTGATAGAGCTTGAAGAACTTTAAAAAGAGTAATGGGCATATATTGTACAATCCAGGTGTGCAGAGCTCTTAGAGACTTGGCCAAAAGACTCTGTGAGCTGTAATCACTGCCAAAGGTGATTATAACATGTATAAGAGCAGAAACTATACCATGAAGTCCAAGGAACTGGACATAGATCTCTGGGATAGAATTGTGTTGAGGCATATATCTAGGGAAGGGTATAAAACATTGTCTAGAGTGTTGAAAGTTTCCAAGAGCACAGTGATCTCCATCATTGGGAAATTGAAAAAATATAGAACTACCCAGACTCTGCCTAGACCTGGCCATCCGACCAAACTGAGCAACTGGGCAAGGAAGACCTCGGTCAGGGAGGTGAACAAGAACCCAATGACCACTCTGGCAGAACTACAGAGTTCCTTGGCTGAAATGGGAGAAGCTGCCAAATAACAGTCTCTACGGCACTTCACCAATCTGGGCTTTAGGAGAGAGTGGCCAGACATAAGCCACTCGTGAGAAAAAGGCACATGACTGCACGCCTGAAGTTTGCAAAAAGGCACATAAAAGACTCTGAGAGCATAATTCAAAAGATGCTGTGGTCTGATGAGACAAAAATGTAACTCTCTGGCCTGAATGCAAAGCGATATGTATGGAGAAAACCAGGCACAGCTCATCACCTGTCTAACACCATCCCTACCATGAAGCATGGTGGTGGCAGCATCATGCTATGGGGATGCTTTTCAGTGGCAGAGACTTGGAGACTTGTAAGGATAGAGGGAACAATGGATGGAGCCAAATATAGCCAAATCCTTGTTGAGAACCTGCTTCAGAGTGCAAATGACCTTAGACTGGGGCAAAGATTTGCATTCCAACATGACAATGACCAAAGGTATACTGCCAAAGCAACGCTGGAATGGCTTCAGAACAAGAATGTGAAAGTCCTTGAGTGGCCCAGCCAAAGCCCAGGCTTGAATCCCATTGAAAATCTGTGGAAAGAGTTGAAGATTCCTGTTCACTGCCGCTCCCCATCTAAGTTAACCGAGCTTGAGAAAATCTGCA
Source organism: Salvelinus namaycush (assembly GCF_016432855.1). Lineage (NCBI taxonomy): Eukaryota > Metazoa > Chordata > Actinopteri > Salmoniformes > Salmonidae > Salvelinus > Salvelinus namaycush. The sequence continues at coordinate 24,284,230 of NC_052312.1, read as the reverse complement.
AGGAAGAATGGGAGAAAATCCAGATTGTGCAAAGCAAAAACTCAAAGCTGTAATCGCCGCTAAAGGTGCTTCTACAAAGTACTGACTCATGGGTGTGAATGTGTATGTAAATGAGATATTTAATTTTCAATAAATTTGCAAACATTTCTAAAAACATGTTTTCACTTTGTCATGATGGGGTATTGTGTGTAGATGGGTCATAAATGTCTATTTTGAAGTTTGGAGTTAGGATAAGGGTTAAGGTTAGGGTTAGGGTTAGGGTTAGTAGATAGTTGAAATGCTACTGAAATGAAATATCTGTTCCTCCCTCTTTCCTTCCCTATCTATCCCAATCTCTTTTCCTCCATCCATACCTCTTTTTACCTTTTCCATCATCCCACAGAGACAGCCGCCAAGGCGTTTGGCATCCCTCTTTCGCAGGCGATAGCCAACGACCGGGCATACAAGCAGCGTCAGGATGCTCTGAAGGTTTTTTTTGTTCATCTACTTCATTAGATTCTTTTACTGTGAAGTGTATTAAAAAAAAAATACAGAAAACAACATGTATCCAAATACAAGTGTAAAAACCGCACACTAGAAAATACACTTTTACTTTAGGTCTATTTCCTATAAAGTGTGTTGTGATTGACTATAAAAGCACTTTAAATAAAGTTAGATTTGATTTGCTCTGAAGGAGAGTCGGAGAGACTGCCTTGATCTCGAGGCCAGCGTCCTGAGGTTCCGGGCTGAGAAACAACAGCAGAGCAACGGGAATAAACCCCTCTGTAGCACGTCTTCATCACCCTTCAGCGGTGCTACATCCTCATCATCATCGGCAGCACTGGCGTTGCACAGCAAGCCACTCTCACCCAGGTTCCTGGATAAGAAAGCTAGAGTGCAGAGACGGGTGAGTTGGAGAGCGCAGACACGCACACACACACACACACATACAGACACAGAGACACACACACACATAGAGACAAGTAGATGTAGATGCTTGTCTCTATGTCTGGGCTTTACTCTGGTCTGAAATATGCGGACCTCTCTTCGGCTATCAAAAGAGCAGTCGAACATCCAACAAACATTTGTCAACCATGACTTGTCGACTTCAAACTACGGTTTCAAAGCATGACCACGCTGGCATATCTCCTCCAAGACAATCAAACATTTCTATTGTATGCATTTGGCACTTGAACGTACTAGCCAGCACATACCTCAGCCCTGAGAACTGTGAAATACTGTGACGTAGGTGAAACGGATCCGAACATATCCGTTCAAAAATACATCTTGAGTTGTTTTATTTGAACACGATAACAATATAGCCAACTTCAACAGAAATCTGGGGTGTAGAAGTTCAACGATGACTATCGGTGTTACTCTCTCAGAACCTCGACCCTGGTAATCAACGTTGATATTGGGAAATGAAAAAAAGGTCTGCATTCCAAATGGCTCCGTATCGTGCAAAAGTAGTGCACAATATAGGGAATCTGGTGCCACGGGAGACACACGAACGAAGGGAACATTCAGTTAAATTTGTCTGCCCTCTGTCTGGCTGTCTCTCCATTCACAATCATTCGCACAATCAATTCATTTTCCTGGTATGGAGTCAGACCGTTGTTTGCTGCAGCAGCGCAGTAAAAATATTAGCAGAGCAAAAACGGTGTGCACGTTCGTGCATGCATTTGGGGCGTAGTCCGTGTGTGTGTATTTAAGTTGAGCCCCTGCTGTGTTAATGTCTGTATCGTGCTGCGCTCTAACCTGCGGTCCTGCTGGGTGAGAGCTCAGACACCATCTCTGCTGGTGGCTCCAACACACTGTCATTACTAGCCAGGGTTAGCGGGACCTGATACTGTATTTGTTTTCACTGAGTGTTTGTCTGTAGTCATTCCACGTCAGAACAGAATGAAGGGATGGAGACTAGTGGAAGAAGGCATGTTTGAGATGCACCCATTAATTAGGGCCTGAACCTAACATAAGCAATTTACTGCATGTGCTGCCAAACGTGACAAAGACAATAAGAGACAGCACACATAAATCTGGGACCAGGTTACTCATGCATAACTTGAATTATGTGTAATAAATGATTTATTGATGTTGATGGGAGATTTGTGTGTGATTGTAATTTCTACGTCTAAGAGATAGAGACAAGAAAGTTGAGTTGAATAATAATTTGGTGTTGCGACGCTTTTTACACGTCTTATTCAGATTTACTTGGAAAACTGAAAAAACTTCAAATCAAAACAGAGGAAGGGAAGTAGAGAGGAAACTGCTTTGGATTATTGAGATCATGTCCGCGGGAAGATGTTTTGGGTTGGGGAGGCTTTTTCTCCGCTCTACTGACAAGTATTGTTCTGTGCTCATACTGGAGTAATAAAGACCTAATGCACTAAATAAATCATATAATTAGTCATGAGAAAACTATCCTGAAAAAAACCAGAACATTTTGCCCAAAAATGAAAACTTAAAACTCCATTTATATAATTTCTCTTAAAATAAAATCTACCTCATTATGTTACCCAGGAAAAATGTCATACTCATCCCAAGATTAACTGGATAGTTTTGCAAGAAAGTTTTCACAGCAACTGGCAGAATTTTGTTACATGATCAACTAATGGAAATCTTTTTTGAAAGCCAGGAAAAATATTGTTGAAATCATTTTGCTTTCCCTTTACTTGTACCCCCTTCTCCATCACCCTTCTGTTTATCCTCTCACTCCCTCGTTCTTCTGTTCCTTCACTCCCTCTCCTTCCTTCTCATCCATACTTCCCTAATGTTCCACTCTCCTTCCCTCTGTCTCTCATCTCTTCCCTCTGCTCCTCACTCTCTTCTGTCTCCCTCTCTTCGTTCCTACTATCGTTTCTCTCCTACTCTTTTCTCACCCTTTTTCCCCTCACCTCTGTTTTTCACTCTCCCTTTTAATCAACTCCTAAAGGTTTTGAAACTTGAACTTGAAATGCTTAATCTCTCCCTCCCTCTCCTCCTGCCTTCCCCTTCTCCCTCCGACAGGGTGGCCTGTCAGTGGACTCCATCTCAGATCTTGTCGAGAGTCAGTCCCGCCTGTTGGAGGCGCTGCAGCTGTCCCACCCTGCAGAGCTGGAGCTGAAGAAGACTGCAGCAGGTGCCGGGGGGCGGACCCAGACCAAGTTGAGCCTCAACCCCATCTATAGACAGGTTCCCCGTGTGTTGGAGAGGTGCTGCTGCCACATAGAGAGACACGGTGAGACACAGAGGTCTGCTGATGTGACTATGTTAGCCCATCTAGCTAAAGCTTAGGCATTAGCTCAGGGGAACCAACGTAAATCTTCCGGTCTCAAGCAAGGTCACTCACCATGCGAGTGTGGTTCATTGAACCATCTCTCTGACAATTATAAAGTGTAAAATATATGGGATAGAATATTGAGAGATCTTGCTCTTTCACAATAATCTGAAGTGGCATTCTCTCCTTCTCCACAGGTCTACAAACTGTGGGGATCTTTCGTGTTGGGAGCTCCAAAAAGAGAGTTCGGCAGGTGAGTCTTTTTGCTCTCCACGCATAAATGTTCATGTTTTCAACATTACAATTAGCTCTCCCCTGGTTTAGACCTATTTACTAGCCAGTGTGTCGATGTACATTTGCTCTCCATATTACACAAACGTTAGCCCAACTACAGCAGAATTGTGCATTACCTTCATTTCATACAGTAGTCATTTATCCCTACTCGGTAGTACTAGCCAGTGTGTTGATGTTGTGGCAGGTGTACTTCTCTTCAGCTGTGTACTTTGTACTCAGGGCCGTTGATCCCTGTCATTTCCTGTTTAAAAAGAAATGCGTCACATGGGAAACTGACCTTATACTGTGTGTGTGGCCGGTGCATGTGAACTTATTTGTGTATGTGTCTGGTTTTGATGTGTGTGTGTGTGTGTGTGTGTGTGTGTGTGTGTGTGTGTGTGTGTGTGTGTGTGTGTGTGTGTGTGTGTGTGTGTGTGTGTGTGTGTGTGTGTGTGTTGACTCTCACATGGGTGCTGCCTCGAACTGTGCGTTCTTGTGTGTGTATCTGTTGCCACTGCCTTTTAAGTGTGTGTGTGTGTGTGTGAGTGCGTGCGTGTGTGTTCTGATATGGTGCTGATGTGTGTTTGCCCCACCTAGCTGCGTGAGGACTTTGACATAGGGACAGACGTGTGTTTGGATGAGGAGCACAGTGTCCACGATGTAGCGGCATTACTGAAGGAGTTCCTCAGAGACATGCCCGACCCTCTACTGCCAAGAGAGCTCTACGCTGCCTTCCTACACGCCAACCGTAAGGCGCACGCGCACAGTAACCCATACGACACACACTAGCCATACGAATGCAACCGTTATCATTTTCTACTGGTAAATTCACACGGTGCTCAACAAGGTCTCTTCTCTCTCTCTCTCTCCTCTCAGTTCTGCGAGGGACAGACCAGCTCCTGTACCTCCAGCAGCTGCTCTACCTGTTACCCCCCTGTAACTGTGATACCCTGCTCCGCCTCCTCACCCTGTTACACACCGTACAGAGCCACGCACAGGACACCACAGGACCACAGCACCAGGAGGTTAGTCCCAATGTGGGGTGAGGGGGAAGTGGGGGTCCGTGTTTGTGTGTCATGGAACTGTCTATCATTCTGTTCATCTGTCCATATTTTTTTCTGTCAGTTTGTCTGTTTCATCTGTCCGTCATCAACACGTTACCTTCTCTCTCAAGAGGAGAGCACATAATAGATTTTGGGTTTTCTTAACCCTCTCTCTCTCCTGTTTCGGTTTCTCTGTCTCACCGGACCCTTTCTATATTATATACCGTCTCCTAACGCCTCTCTCTTTCTGTAGCTCTACACTAACTAGCCTAGCCTACACAGTAGGTAGACCTAATATGCGGTCTTTCCCCTAACCTCTCTCTCTCTATCGCTCTCTCCTTCTCTTTCCCCATCTCATCCCTCTCTTTACCTGCAGTTCCCCGGCAATAAGATGACAGCAACCAACCTGGCGGTGATCTTTGGTCCCAACCTGCTGCAGGGGGAGAGGGGCGGAGGGGACAGGGAGATGAGTCCCCACGCCATGGGCATTGAGGACAGCACTGCCATCATCAACGTCACCCTTCACCTTATACAGAACTACAGGCGACTGTTCACGGTAGTTGGAGTGTGTGGGTCGGGAGGGGGGGGGATTTCATTTTTTTTAATTTTTATGTACGGATAGCCAGGAGCACACTCCAACATATTTCACAAACGAAGCATTTGTGTTTAGTGAGTCCGCCAGATCAGAGGAAGTAGGGGTGACCAGGGATGTTCCCTTGATAAGTGTGTGAATTGGACCATTTTCCTGTCCTGCTAAGCATTCGAAATGTAACGAGTACTTTTGAGTGTCAGGGAAAATGTATGGAGTAAAAAGTACATTATTTTCTTTAGGAATGTAGTGGAGTAAAGGTTGTCCAAAAATATAAATAGCAAAGTACAGATACCACAAAACAATCGACTTAAGTAGCACTTTAAAGTACTTTACACCACTGTGCGTGTTAGCATGCGCGAGCGTGTGTGTGTCACCCTCCTGTCCTCCTCTCCCCAGGTGTCAGCAGAGCTCCAGCAGGAGGTGCTGATGAGTCTCATCCAGACAGATCCTGACATCATCGACTATCTCCTCCGCAGGAAACTCAGGTAGGTGTACACTTCAGGGCCCATATTTACATACAGTCTCGGAGTAGGTCCCCCCCTGTCCATATATTCTTATTTACTATGATCTAAAAGGCTAAACTGATTCTGGATCAGCACTTCAGTTGTCTCTGAGTCTTAGTGTTGTGTGTTTATTGAGTGTGTTTCAATATCTCTATTTGTGGCGCTGCAAGACTTTTTGCAACGTGGATAACAAAGTACTCTAATCTCTACTCCCTCTGCTTGCTCTCCTTCCCCTTTTTTTCTCTCTCTCTCGTTCCTCTCCTTTCTTTCCCCTACTCTCCTCCTCCCACAGTGGCAGTCACCTGACGGTGGAGACGGTAGACACAGCTGGGAGTCGGCGGGACACGGGGGCATCTCTGGACTCTGTAGGGGCGTCTAGTGGTAGCCTGTCACCCCTGGAGCCCCCCTCGCCCCTCTTCAACCCCGACGAGCCCGGGGACAGCAGGCTGACCACAGAGGTGTTCCTCAACCTCGACATCCTCCAACGCCACCATAACAACAAGAAACGTAAGTCATCGAGTTTAGGTTTAAGATCAGGTTAAGGTTAAGGTTCAGGTTTGATTAGGTTTAAACAGCGTCCTGGATGTCTTCTGACACCACCACAACAGGAAAAGGAAGTTACTTATTCTTACAGGGTCCCACTTATTTTATTACACCCATAGCAGGTAGACACAACCACAACAGGAAAGTTAAGTCACACATACGGTATATAAAGGGGTTGGATTTCAGTTACAATACCATCAGCAGGTATACTACACTGAACAAAAATATAAACGCAACATGTAAAGTGTTGGTCCCATGTTTCGTGAGCTGGAATGAAAGATCCCAGAAATGTTCCATACGCACGAAAAGCTTATTTCTCTTAGATTTTGTGCACACAATTGTTTACATCCCTGTTAGTGAGCATTTCTCCTTTGCCAAGATAATCCATCCACCTGATAGGTGTGGCATATCAAGAAGCTGATTAAACAGCACGTTCATTACACAGGTGCACCTTGTGCTGGGGGACAATAAAATGCAACTCTAAAATGTGCAGTTTTGTCACACAACACAATGCCACAGATGTCTCAAGTTTTGAGGAAGTGTGCAATTGGCATGCTGACTGCAGGAATGTCCACCAGAGCTGTTGCCAGAGAATTTAATGTTAACTTCCATAAGTTGCCTCCAACGTCATTTTAGAGAATTTGGCAGTACAAATTTGGTCTCACAACTACAGACCTTGTGTAACCACGCCAGCCCAGGTCCGCAACATCCGGCTTCTTCACCTGCGGGATCGTCTGAGACCAGCCACACGGACAGCTGATGAAACTATGAGTTTGCACAACCGAAGAATTTCTGCACAAACTTTCAGAAACCGTCTCAGGGAAGCTCATCTGCGTGCTTGTCGTTCTCACCAGGGTTTTGACCTGACAGCAGTTTGGCATTGTAACCAACTTTAGTGGGCAAATGATCACCATCAATGGCCACTGGCACGCTGGAGAAGTGTGCTCTTCACGCTCGAGAAGAATCCCGGTTTCAACTGTACTGGGCAGACGGCATGTATGGCGTCATGTGGGCAAGCGGTGGGGTTATGGTATGGGCAGGCATAAGCTACGGATAACGAACACAATTGGATTTTATCGATGGCAATTTGAACGCACAATGATACGTGACGAGATTCTGGGGCCCATTGTCGTGCCATTCATCCGCCGACATCACCCCCATGTTTCAGCATAATAATGCATGGCCCCATGTCGCAAGGATCTGTACACAATTCCTGGAAGCTGAAAATGTCCCAGTTCTTCCATGGCCTGCATACTCACCAGACATGTCACCCATTGAGCATGTTTGGGATGCTCTGGATCTACGTGTACGAGAGCGTGTTCTGTTTCCCTTCATTATCCAGCAACTTCGCACAGCTGTTAAAGAGGAGTGGGACAACATTCCACAGGCCACAATCAACAGCCTGATTAAGTCTCTGCGAGGGAGATGTGTTGCGCTGCTTGAGACATGGTGGTCACACCAGATACCGACTGGTTTTCTGATCCATGGCCCTACCTTTTATGTTGTTGTTGGTATCTGTGACCAACAGATGTATGTCTGTATTCCCAGTCGTGAAATCCATCAGCATCTAATGAATTTACTTCAATTGACTGATTTCATATGAACTGTAACTCAGTAAAATCGTTGAAATTGTTGCATGTTGCATTTATATTTTTGTTCAGTGTACTTAGCGGGACAGGAGTCATCGATATTTATGGGGTCACTACACCTTTATGAGCTCTGTTGGTATGCAACATCCAGCTAGGGTTAAAGTTAGGGTTATGGTTGAGCTGAGGTGAGGCATATTTACTTAACATCGACTAATTTGCATATTCTAATAAAATATATATATATATTTTTTAAATATTTCTGTACATTCAACTGTTAAAAGTTGATTGTGATATGATTATGATTTTAAAAAATTATGTGGGGGGGTGGGCCTTAACAGAATAATAAGATCAGTATAGTAAGAGCGTGATAACATTGTAATAACAAAGTAACATTCTAATAATACAATGTCGCTGGTTTTGGAGAATTCAAGCACTGTTAAGGACAACAAACCCAATCAACAAAACAAACCAAAGCCAAGTTGGCCAAGCGGTATCAACGATGGCATCAAACCATCCCCAAGCAAGAAGGGCGCGAGTTGGGAGAGGTTTACAGATATGGATGTTGACTTGTTGAAATCCATCAATGAAATGCTTGCCAAACTTGATATATTGGATATACTACGAGAGGACATCAATGCATTATGTGCCAGTCTAGAATTCAGCCAATGTCAGATTGATCTAAGGAAGGAGAACACGGTGCTGAAAGGTACTGTGGACTCTATTCATGGCAAGGTGGAGGTGGTGCAAAGGGGGAACAAACAACTTAAAGAAACCTTGCTTGATGTACAGTGTCGATCAATGCGGGACAATCTCATCTTTTCAGGGAGACCGGAGAATGACAACAGCAGATGCTGTGAGGACACTGTCCGAGACTTTATGTTAACTCAACTGAAACTGCCCACAGATGTCGTGCATAATGTCACTTTCTCCAGAGTCCTTAGAATGTCCACTTTCTCCAGAGTCCTCTCCAGAGTCCTTAAAATGTCCACTTTCTCCAGAGTCCTCTCCAGAGTCCTTAGCCTTTTCCCAGAGGCCTCTGGGAAAAGGCCACAGGCTATTATTTCAGGTTTTGAAAATTTTAAGGAAATGGCAAAGAGCAGCGGCAGAGAACTCAGAAAGACTGATTTTGGAATGAATGATCACTTCCCCCCCGGAGATAAATGAAAAGAGAAAAAAACTGTATCCCATCATGAAAGAAAAGCGTTGCCTGAACCAATGCGTTTCCTTGGTGATGGATAAACTTTACATCAATGGGAAACTGTTTCGGGACTCGAGAGTAACTCCCTGGTTATTTTAATCCAATGTTCATGTTTGTGTGCTGTAGTGTATCATGACAACTTCAACTATAACGAATACATGATCTATTGATCTCCACTTGACAAGGAAAGGGCTGCATATAGCTCAGGTTAATGTATGTAGTCTTCCTAACAAAATACATTCAATTTTTTTACTTGGTCAACATAAATAATATTCATATTTTAGCTTTGACCGAAATGCATTAGGATGCATCTGTAAATGATGGGCAAATAAACATTAATGGATATAGTCTACTTAGAAGGGACAGGACTAGGAATGGTGGGGGTGTAGCACTGTACATTCAGAATCATATACCTTTTAAGAGGAGGGATGACCTTAATGTATGTCAAATAGAGGCACTATGGGCTCAAGTACATCTGCCTCACCAGGCACCCATATTGGTAGGATGTGTGTACAGACCTCCTAGCTCTAAGGTGTCCCATCTGGATGACTTATGCACTGGGTTTGACCAGGCCACAGATAGTAACAGAGATGTATTTATCTTGGGTGATATTAATATAAATTGGAAGGATCATAATAGTTCAAATAGAACAAAAAAAATGAGATATCCCGAGAGCTGTGGTTTGAAACAAATGGTGAATGATACTATTAGTATCATGAACTAAGTTAGGTCACCGTTCGGACACGTGCATTCATCTGATCTTCTGTAATATACCATTGCAATGCTTAACCAAGAAAATGCATATCCTTGCTTCAGGGCCTGAGCTACAGGCATTTAGATTTGGGTATGTCATTTTAGGCGAAAATTGAAAAAAAGGGTCAGATATCTTAAGAGCCAGATCAATGCCAGTGGGCTGGACAGACCATAATATTGTGACCATAACCATGAACACCACAGTTCCAAAGAAACCCCCAAGGATTTTGGTCAAGAGAAATGTTAAAACATTTCATCATAATCTATTTCAAAAGGATTTGGCTGCTGTACCGTGGGAGCTGATTTATCTAGAGGATGATTTAAATCACGCTTCAGAATGTTTTATTGATTTGCTCACTGAGGTATTGGACCATCATGCCCCAGTAAGAAAGAGTACAGTTGGGGCTTGTCCATTTCCATGGATTGGGTGAGACATTTTCTCCAAAAATATGGCAGAAGTCTTAGCAGCCAAATCTAAACTGGAAATTGATTAACAGAATTGTAGAACACTACGTAATTATGCAGTTAAATTAAATCGTAAGATTTTTTTTTACATTTTACAACAATGCTTTTATTGATTGTAAAAATGATTCTAAAAAGGTATGGAATACAGTTAAAGGCTTACTTGGTACATCTATCTCATCATGCCCATCTAGTGTGGAGGGTGAGGGCAGAACAATAACAAAACCAGCTGATTTTGCCAATCATCCTATTGAAGTTATTACCCAATGGTAAATTTGGTTATGATCTTATGGACAATTTTTTACTTCGCTATGCTGCTCCCCAGATTGCAGCTCCTTTGAAATACATATTTAATTGGATCATTGGAAAAGGGGACATTTCCAAATATATGGAAGCATGCTAAACTGTGTACAACCCTGAAAGACAGCAAAGATCCCATTACTCCTGCCAATAGTTGACCAATTAGTCTACTCCCTTCATTCAGTAAGATATTGGACGGTATTGTGAGTGGACACATATGGGAGTACATGGAAAAGAATGATCTGATCACAGCCAATCAGCATGCTTATTGCAACAACAAAAAATCCACTACCACTGAATTGGTTGACATGACTGACCAGAGGCTCTATGCTATAGACAATAGACAATTCATTTTGTGGATCATGAAATAATTTTGTCAAAATGATTTCATTATGGGTTTAAGGAGGCATTATTGAATTGGGTACAATCATATCTAACTGATGGGAAACAGTCCACCTATATCAATGGGTCGTTTTCTTCCCCTCGTGATTTAAACTGTGGAATACCGCAGGGCAGCTGCCTTGGGCCACTTCTTTACTTAATATATACCAACGACCTTCCTTATGTCTTATCTGAAACTCAAGCTACTATATCTGCAGATGAAACTACAATTTATACAGCAAGATAATCGGTTCAACAGGTACACCAAGCTCTACAAGTAGATCTGGGAAATATCAGAGAGTGGGTTTGCTGGAACAAACTTGTTTTGAACACCAAGAAAACCAAGGTTATGTTGGTCTGTTCCACCAGGAAAAGGTCAACACAGAATGTGATACAATTAAGTATGGAGTGTGTACAAATTGAGTGTCAGAAACCAAACTACTAGGGGTCCAGCTAGACACCTGCTTATCGTGGTCGTCTCAAATACCTCAATGTAAAAAAAAAAATATTACAACTGCATGCATGATCAGAAGGATAGCTAAATATTTACCGGGAAAGATTCTTAAGCAAACAACCCAGGCATTAATTGGGAGTCAGGTGAACTACTGTTCTGTGGTCTGGGGAAATTCATCAGCAAGTGAAATTAGGAGGATGCAGACTGAACAGAAGCAGCAAGGATTGTTTTAAGGTGGAGATATGGTAATTCTGTTGTAGTCGTGCACAACGCTCTCGGTTGGTCATCAATCAACAAGATAATTGGAGGAAAAAAAATGCTTATTTTATTTCACAATGTACACCATTTAAAACAGCCAAACTCCATTCACAATAGTATTCAGTTGGTAAGAGACAGTCATTCAGTAAATGCTAGGAATAGATTGTACACCATCTGTGTTAGACATAAAAGAAAAATAGGCAAAATAACATTTGGATTCAATAAAGAAATTGAATCACTTATCTGAGCAAACCAGAAACCTTTCAATAAATACTTTCAAACATTTTTTCCCCCAAATATAATAAATTGGAAGGTTGTGCAGGACTATGGTAGATGAAGGAATCAATCTATATTTTCAGACTGTTTAGAGTATTTATCTGGTCAATATGTCAGTGTATTATGTCTGTAACAGTGTATTATGTGAAAATGTGATCGTATTATAACTTGTATTTTAATGTTTAAGGACTCTTGGAAGATTAGTCCAATTCAGGACTAAAAGAGATCTTAATAAAAATAAAACCTCTCCCTCACCAGGTTCCAACGAGACCCCGTCCAAGTCCATTGGTCAGATGAGACAGTTCCACTCCCACCACAACCTACTGAGTCTGGCCCAGCCCTCCAGTAGCTCCAGAGTCCACCCAGAGGACAGCCAACACCATTCCCAGGAACGGAGGGCTCCGCTGGGCGAAGGTCTGAGCTTCACCATGGGGGCTGCCTCATGCTCCAGCCTGGGAGGACAGGGGGAAAACAGTATCTGGGTGAGGCAGACACCCCAGGAGGAGAAAGAGAAACCCTCTCCTAGTCATACAAGTCATTTTTGGGACTTCTTCACAGGCAAGGGCTCAGGGTCTGAGACCATGGTATGACAGGATAGAACACTGGGGGTGGACTGGAATGGTTGGACTGGCCCACCATGCCTTTGTCTGGTCTGCCCGATTGTCATTTCTGGGTGGCTGGGAGGTGGTTGGACCATGTTGAGGGACACTGGTGTAGAGTAGTGTTCATACGAGTGCAAACATAGACACACATTGTTGTAACGTGTGAACTTATATTTTTTACTATAGAGCCTATATCCCCTCTATCCCTCAACTTTTCCATGATCTCTCGTGATGCTACGCTGAGCTCCATCCAAACAGAAAGGAAAAAACATCAGTGGATGTATCCTTTATCTATATTCTGAACCCTCTGTTGGCTAACTGAACACTTAATGTTTCATGCGGCTGAAGACCAAGGAGACGACGGGCAACACTCTGTAAATACATCAGTGTTTTAAACCGTGAAGACTACGGGCTCGATTCAGTTCGTAAAGTTCTGCGTTGTAGCCCGATTGACATTTAAAGACAACGTTGCCATGCTAGCGGAGACTGCATTCACGTTAACCGCTTCATATGTCGGCTCAATCGGGAAATTAATTCAATCCCAAGTGCTTTCTCGAATCTCATATATTTTGGGTTTGAAACATTGGTTGCCATGACAAGGTGACATTTTTCATATGTACAGAAAAGTATATAATCGTTCAATGTGTTTGCGTCATCTTCCTGGTAAAAGGTCACCCCATGGGGGGGGGGGGGGTTTAACCACACATCGTTTCTGTCTGGAACTTATCACGCTTCACAGGACTATTTTAATTAACTACCAGGGACAATGTGGCCATAGAGAGCCCATATATTCAATAACTAAAAGAACTACATGAGAATTCAATTGGTCTGAGGATTGAGACAACTTCTTACAGTCAACCTGTCCCTACCATGTAAATGCAGTATTGTCTGTTTTTTGTATGTATATAAAAAATATGTAGGCTTGTGTGCATCCAGTCTCTGTATTTGTTCTGGACCTTATTGAATTGCAGTATTGATCTTCAACAAAAGACTTGTTCCATGAGGTGCTTGCTATCCTGTAAATATGAATCTCTACTTAACTCTTGTACCATTAGATATACAGTATAGACATTTTTTCTTGGCAATACTTTTCTATACTTTGTAAACAAGCAAGCAATATCCCCTCAAGGTGTAGCTAGATTTCAAACTGTCTATTTTCTTACAGGTGTTTCTTGGAATGTATCTATGTACGAGATCTGAATTAAATGTACAATTGTTGCTTCGTTATCCTTTATTGAATCCAGTGGGGGAAAAACCCGTATGGCTAAAACAGATTTAGCAACACAAAACAGGGTTGTTGATTCATAGCTTACTGAAGCAAGAAGAAACTTGTATATCCCTTGTGTAATGTTCTGTATTTTTGGAAGGTCATCTACTTATGGAAAAGACATGGCCGTGTAGAACAGCAGCAACCCCTGATGGACAAAAAGCATCAGCTTTACCAGTACAGTTCTGTAAATGTTCTACTTAGAAAATGTAACAGAACCAGAACCACCACACACAGAGAGAAAGACAGACACTTTTTCCATCTTAAACCAGTTATTTATTGGAGAAAGTTTAGACAAACATTCCCCCCCCAAAAACATACACATTTTCACTGCGTCCGGGCCACGACATCTCACTCTGCACCCCAATAAACACTCCCCTCCTTCTCAAAGTGCACTTCAACTTAAATCACTTTACACATAAGAGCAGTGCCGGGTTCAATTCTTATTACATTCTTGGCGAGTTTAAGAAGTGAAATGAACATCTGTGGACAAATCCCCCATGGCAAGTTCAGTTGACTGGGATTGAAATGAAATTACCACCCCAGGTAATGTTTCTAGGACCAGGGATTTTTCCCGATCAGGAAAAACGTCCTGGTCATAATGGAATATGATCAATCGTACAGACCTCTTATTTCAAGCAAGCAATTAATTATACTCCAATAACAACATCTTTATATTTACACATTTTCAATGTCTCCATCCCAAATGGCACCCTATTCCCGATGTAGTGCACTACCTTTGAACAGCACCCTATTCCCTATATAGTGCACTACTTTTGACGGCCCTGGTCAAAAGTAGTGCACTACATAGGGAATAGGGTGACATTTGGGACACAAACGTTCTCTCAAATATAACCCTAAATAAATCACAACCCCATTCATCTCAGCTGCCTACACAAGAATGGTAGGTCTAAATTAGTAAAATATATATAAAAAAAGTGAACATCTAGGAAAAAGTGAATAATAATACTTAAAAATAAAATAACTTCAGACCCTAGTTTTAATTTGTGTTGTTCCCACCCGTGTCTCCTAAACCATCACTACCCCTCATCAAGTTTATGGAAGTATGGTGGTGTATGCATCCCAAATGGTGCCCTCCTCCCTATGTAGTACAACACATAGGGAATGGGGTGCCATTTGGGACACAACCGGTATGTGTCAGTACATACACAGAATTTCTTTAGAAGAAAATGAACAGCCTCCTCTCCATCATCTCTCCTCGTGTCCTTTCCTTCGCCTAAACCGGTCATAGTCATTGGTTGCGTGAGTAACCTTATTAACCGCTGGGACATGCAAAAATAGTTTCTAACGCATCTTGAAATCGTTGTTCCTACAAATTTTGCTGTTGATTTTGAACGGTTAGAGTGATTACCACCTACAAAGCTGTGCAGGGCTTGTTAGAAGGGAGAGTGATGAATCTGCACAGAATAACCGAGGGAAATGAATTGATTCGCCACAAATGATCTTATAGCATTGTTTGATGATCATCCCTGATGTTTTCCTGAACTTTCCAATACCTTCCTGATACCACCAAGTGTCCAAAAATAGAGAATCAGATAATCAAATAGATTGATGGTCTGTTAATAGTATCTTAAATATCATGTGTAGATCAATTTAATATAATGTACAATTTTACTTTGTGACCACCCCCTACCCCCATTCTCTGATTGGAATGCGGCTCGCCCAGCGATTTTGTTTTACTAAAGTGTCTCCCTCTGAAATATTAGTAACTACCAATGATCTACACCGAGGTGAAAAGAACTGGAGTGGTTAAACCAAATACCTAGAAATGGATAGAAAATGTTGCTGTCCCCTACCCAGGTTTTACACATCACTGCAGATAGATGAAGGAAAGGAGACGAGGCGAGGAAGCCACGTTAAGACTATTGATACGCACCCAGGAAGCAAAACGGGACACATTGCAGATCAGTGTAGTTTGTTAGTTACATACGAAGCTGCTAGATATAAACACCATTTCCTGCTGCTAAAAGGTAGACTCAGGGATATGACGTAGGTGCACAAAGCAAACAGCATAGTGGGTCAATTCCCGCAACTAAGAGCGCTGAAGCGCGAGGCTAAACATCTCAGCGTGAAGCGAACCCATGCACAGTCGCAAATACTGCGTCTGACTCTGTGGGAGCGATGTCTTGCATCTCGCTCGTCGCAAATATCGGCAGTGCTGTTCGTGGCAACATCATTTCACTGAGTCTACATTACATGTCCCTCTGTCAGTTAGCCTGGAATGCACACTATGGAAAGCTGGGTGACACCTGTTTCTCTGTACTGTGTCCAGCCATGCGTGTCCTGTGGCGTGTGCTCACGATCACTCACTTCAAACACAAATCAACCCAAGCGTGATAATTGACGCCTCACTTCACTCACCTACTACACACACACACCAAAAGTTAGGGAGTTCAGAGACGCAGACAGACAGGGTAGACAGAGTGTGCGTCCCAAATGGCACCCTATTCCTTATGTGCCCTGGTGAAAAGTAGTGCACTACAAAAGATACAGTGTTCCATTGGGGACTCACAGTGAGAGTGAACCCTATAGGCTAGAAGAGTGTACTAGGTAAATTGTCTAGATCGTAATAGCCTAACTTCAATCATTAATGAGTTTAGCTCCCCCACAATCCAAACACGTTCTAAGTAGAGTAGCAAGTCACACAATATAACATTTAAAAAGGGCAATTCCTCCACTTTTCAACCTCATATCTCCAACATCATACTAGTGTCAACATATGCGAAAACAGCGCATTTCCATGATCTCTGGTTAAAAAAACAAGGGGGAAAAATACACTTCTGTGACATCACACGGTAGGATTAAAGTACAAAAACATTTTTTTTCAAAACCTGCAAAGACTTTCTAGCCTCGGTGCTGGTACCAAGTTATCGTTACTCATTGTGTTTATATTCCTCTTCTATCAGGTTCTCCTTTTTCTCCTCTCTGCATTGTCGGAAAACAAGCATGTTACAAATATTTTTGATTTAGCCAGAGGGAGGGTATTTTCTTGCTCCCCACATCACTGCAAATCTCATGAGTTAGGAAATGTATTTCACCTTTATTTAACTAGGCAAGTCATTAAAGAACACATTTTTATTTTCAATGACGGCCTAGGAACAGTGGGTTAACTGCCTTGTTCAGGGGCAGAACGACAGATCTGCACCTTGTCAGCTCGGTTACTAGTCCAACGCTCTAACCACTAGGCTACCTTGCCAAAATCACAGTTTTAACTTTTAAATGATGTCATTGGGTAGAACTTAACTTTATATTTTTTCCTACAAAATGTAGAAATGCGCATTTTTCACATAGGTAGACAATGGTATTGTGCTGAAGATAATGAAAATGTGGTTGAATTGCCCCTTCAATATCAGTTTAGTTATGGTTTGCAAAACCAGAATTCCTGGTTGGTGGATTCCAGATTTCCAGCTTATTTCTTCTTGATTTCTGCGAATCTTCCAGACGGGATTTTCCCGGAAGACCTTGGAATTTTGGGAAAGTTACCGGAGTTCTGCAACTCTACACACAACGTAAAATGTTTCGTTTTAGTCCTTCACCAATGTCAACCTCATATTAGTAATTAGTTAACCCTAAAAAACAAGCAGCATGTCTTAGACAGTTAGATTTGAGCTCACAAAGGAATGGTTTATGCATTAAAATACATGGTTGCAGAGTATAGCCTAAAAACACAAAATGGCACTCTATACCCACTAGGGCTCTGGACAAAGGTAGTGCACTATGTAGTGAATAGGGTGCCTAGGTCTCCAACTGGTGGGGTGTGTTTGAGATTTAAGAAAACTCTGGGCCCTAGTCATAGACTACAGCTGAGTCCCTAGGAGACCTGGTCAAAAATAGCGCAATATATGTTAGAGAATCGGGTGCCATTAAGGCACAACCTATATATCTAGTACTGGTCAGGATTGGTCAAAACTCCAGGCCCTAAATATGGGCCAACCAATAAGCAGCCAGTTTCGTACTGTACATTTCAAAAACGGCAGACTGTCTTACATTCAACTTAATACAGGTCCCACTCTGGGCCTAGCTAACATAAACGCCTCCCGTGTCAGAGCTATGGATCAGGGCCTGTATTCATAAAGCTTCTCAGAGTAAGAGTGCTGATCTAGGATCAGATTTAAAAGGCTAAACTGATCCTAGGTCAGCACTCCTGCTCTGAGACATTTTATGAATAGTGGGCCTTAATCAACTTATCTTTCTGTTGAGAGTACAGGCTCTGTTCCAATACCTACACCAGCGTATTACTTAGAATGTATTGGGACTTGCATACTTGGTATTGTGCTAGAATAGATATTGGGACAAAGCCTTTTGAAAAGAGTGAAGTTAGGTTTATTACCCCAAATGGCAATGCAGCACATACTTAATATTATAAACCAAACAACCGCTATGTTTGGTTTACTTCTACGGTCAAAAAAAATTAACAGGAAATGCGTGTATACCTCAGGCTCTGATTGGAAGGTTCATATCAGGTGACAGGAAGAGGAGCGAAATGTTGCAGCAGCCAATCAGGTTTATACTGCGTTAAAGACGACACAAAGAGGATGGCTGGGTTATGTCCCAAATGACAGCCTACTCCATATATAGTGCTCTACTTATAGAGTGCAGTACATAGGGAACATGCTGTCATTTGAAGCACAGCCATTGACACCAGTGAGATACTTGCTTGCTTAGGAGACAGATATAAGATAAACATCTGGTTGGCAGGTTATTTGTAGTTGGTGGTGTAGTTTGCTGTCGTTGCCAGAGGGGGAAGTTAGAGAGCATATATGCGTGTGTCCCTTTAAAACAGATGGTAATATAGATGTGCAGCTTTCAGCATCTGCACCATGATATAATAAAACACTGCCAAATCTGGGCCGGTGAGCTGCAAAGGGACCAAACTCAACTCTCCACCCCGCTCTCCAAACTAACAACAACTGGCAACAAAGTATTGAGAACATTCAGGAAATGGCAGATCCACTTTTCACCAATCCCAAATCCTGTTTAGCCCCTCTGAGTGGCACTAAATATGACAAGGACACCAATAATTGATGAAACACCAGTAAAATGGTGCCACATCAGTAACGGCACACCATGTAAGCAGAGAGCTAGCCAAGCTAACACACCATATATTGCTAATCTGCTGTCAAATCCCCAAAAAAGACAATCAGTACGATGATGATGAAACGGAGGAGAGAGGATGACGAAACATAACAATCCCCGGTACCTGCTCTTCGTTCTACGATGTCATATCAACTGATCAGTTGCTCGGGCATCGTTGGCTCCTGTCTGCTGAAGATCCTCCTCCCTGTATCCTCTCGGCGCTCCACAGCTTCCGCTGTAAAGCCTGAATATTTAAAACAGGTGGTGGGCTAGGCAGGGCCTGTGGCTGCCCAAGCCCCTCCCCTCTATGCTGAGTCCCAATCCCAATGGCCCGTTTCAGCCTTGGGCCGCTGCCATTTGCTGGTTCAGTCCCGGGACTGGTAGAACAGGATGTAACCTGACTCAGAGTTCTTAGAAATGTCAGACGTTAGACCGTAGAACTCCTCGATCGCCTGGGCGTCGATTTTCTATAAAGGAGAAGAGTTAAAGGTTAGGCCGAATCTCAAAATGACATCCTACTATTCCCATCCTACTAAATCGCAAATGTTTGTGTCTGTCACGACACAAACATATAGCGACAGAGTTCACCATATAGCGTGCTACTTTTGGCCAGAGCCCTATCTTTTTACTGTGTTCTGTGTTACTTGTCATATACATTTTGGAAATCTGTAAGACTATACGTCTGCGGTACAACAAATGTGGATCCCCTCAGACGAAAGAGAGAATAAATTGGTTGTGCGTCTACCGGTTGTGAGGGTAGAGTAGTGAGGCAACAACGTTTACTTGCAGTTCCAATGTCAGTTTCCAGGAGAAAAAGGTACTTCTCCCTTTATCCTGGAAACTGAAATTGGAGTGGACTGCGTGCGAGAGGAGGAAAAGAGGAAGAGAAGAATTTCAAACAAACCCACAGCAGCCATGTCTACTCTTCTATCCCCTCCCATTCCAAGTTGCCCCTTAGCTACAGATCTAGGATCAGTTTACCTTCTCAAAACCCCAACCTTAACACTAGAACCGCTACAGCAGAAATTATTACTGCCATTTTTAAAGTTATGGCCCCCTCCTTCCTTGACTTTTCGTAAATAAGTCTATATAACATATGGTCGTTGCTAGAATCTTAATGTCAATAACAGAACTGGAGTTATAAATCAGTTTTAGGAGGGAATGTCATTTTTTTTTTTGAATGGTTTTCCCCCGTCGCCCGACAGTTGAAGGTGCCCAGTTGATAACTGCCTTGAAACTTAACCTACTTTTTTTTTTTACACATACAGTATAACAGATTAAATAAATTAAGTTAAAGTATGATGGAGGAGAATGTGTGAGTTGATGAGTGAGGGGAGCAAACAATGCCAAATGATGTAAACACCAATTGGGAATGAATAAGAGGGAGGCCCATTCTTTTGTATTGATCTGTTCTAATTATAATCTCAAAATCGATTATATGCTATATCTAGGTCCCAGTTGTATTTTTGCCTAATTCCATATATATTTTTTCCAAAGTGCTGTTTTCGCCAGGTTTCTGTTTCTCCCGGTTTTTTTTAGGTTTACGCTCTCGCCCCCCCAAAAAATGTAATAGAAAAACAACCAAATTGGATGTTTTAAGTCCTCAACAACGCTTAAACCACACAAGGAGAACACTTGAGGTCTGGAAAAGAAATCGAAGAACTTTTCATTTATGAGTGTAGATATCCTTTAATTTAACTGCACACCAGCAAATCAAATCAAATTTTATTTGTCACATACACATGGTTAGCAGATGTTAATGCGAGTGTAGCGAAATGCTTGTGCTTCTAGTTCCGACAATGCAGTAATAACCAACAAGTAATCTAACCTAACAATTCCACAACTACTACCTTATACACACAAGTGTAAGGGGATAAAGAATATGTACATAAAGATATGAATGAGTGATGGTACAGAACGGCATAGGCAAGATGCAGTAGATGGTATAGAGTACAGTATATACATATGAGATGAGTAATGTAGGGTATGTAAACATTATATTAAGTGGCATTGTTTAAAGTGGCTAGTGGTACATTTTTACATAATTTCCATCAATTCCCATTATTAAAGTGGCTGGAGTTGAGTCAGTATGTTGGCAGCGGCCACTAAATGTTAGTGGTGGCTGTTTAACAGTCTGATGGCCTTGAGATAGAAGCTGTTTTTCAGTCTCTCGGTCCCTGCTTTGATGCACCTGTACTGACCTCGCCTTCTGGATGATAGCGGGGTGAACAGGCAGTGGCTTGGGTGGTTGTTGTCCTTGATGATCTTTATGGCCTTCCTGTGACATCGGGTGGTGTAGGTGTCCTGGAGGGCGGGTAGTTTTCCCCCGGTAATGCGTTGTGCAGACCTCACTACCCTCTGGAGAGCCTTACGGTTGTGGGCGGAGCAGTTGCCGTACCAGGCGGTGATACAGCCCGACAGGATGCTCTCGATTGTGCAACTGTAGAAGTTTGTGAGTGCTTTTGGTGACAAGCCAAATTTCTCCAGCCTCCTGAGGTTGAAGAGGCGCTGCTGCGCCTTCTTCACAACGCTGTCTGTGTGGGTGGACCAATTCAGTTTGTCCGTGATGTGTACACCGAGGAACTTAAAACTTTCCACCTTCTCCACTACTGTCCCGTCGATGTGGATAGGGGGGTGCTCCCTCTGCTGTTTTCTGAAGTCCACAATCATCTCCTTTGTTTTGTTGACGTTGAGTGCGAGGTTATTTTCTTGACACCACACTCCGAGGGCCCTCACCTCCTCCCTGTAGGCCGTCTCGTCGTTGTTGGTAATCAAGCCTACCACTGTAGTGTCGTCCGCAAACTTGATGATTGAGTTGGAGGCGTGCATGGCCACGCAGTCGTGGGTGAACAGGGAGTACAGGAGAGGGCTCAGAACGCACCCTTGTGGGGCCCCGGTGTTGAGGATCAGCGGAGTGGAGATGTTGTTACCTACCCTCACCACCTGGGGGCGGCCCGTCAGGAAGTCCAGGACCCAGTTGCACAGGGCGGGTTCGAGACCCAGGGTCTCGAGCTTGATGACGAGTTTGGAGGGTACTATGGTGTTAAATGCTGAGCTGTAGTCGATGAACAGCATTCTCACATAGGTATTCCTCTTGTCCAGATGGGTTAGGGCAGTGTGCAGTGTGGTTGCGATTGCGTCGTCTGTGGACCTATTGGGTCGGTAAGCAAATTGGAGTGGGTCTAGGGTGTCAGGTAGGGTGGAGGTGATATGGTCCTTGACTAGTCTCTCAAAGCACTTCATGATGACGGAAGTGAGTGCTACGGGGCGGTAGTCGTTTAGCTCAGTTACCTTAGCTTTCTTGGGAACAGGAACAATGGTGGCCCTCTTGAAGCATGTGGGAACAGCAGACTGGGATAAGGATTGATTGAATATGTCCTTAAACACACCAGCCAGCTGGTCTGCGCATGCTCTGAGGACGCGGCTGGGAATGCCATCTGGGCCTGCAGCCTTGCGAGGGTTAACACGTTTAAATGTTTTACTCACCTCGGGTGCAGTGAAGGAGAGCCCGCAGGTTTTGGTAGCGGGCCGTGTCAGTGGCACTGTATTGTCCTCAAAGCGAGCAAAAAAGTTATTTAGTCTGTCTGGGAGCAAGACATCCTGGTCCGCAACGGGGCTGGTTTTCTTTTTGTAATCCGTGATTGACTGTAGACCCTGCCACATACCTCTTGTGTCTGAGCTGTTGAATTGCGACTCTACTTTGTCTCTATACTGGGACTTAGCTAGTTTGATTGCCTTGCGGAGAGAATAGCTACACTGTTTGTATTCGGTCATGTTTCCGGTCACCTTGCCCTGGTTAAAAGCAGCAAGAGACTCTTTGATCAGTGGGGTTTCTGTAGCATACATGTGATTGCAGAGTTTGCTAAACAAAATTGCCACTGCATTGACGCAAACAATCATGATATCAAGTAGGCACTAGCTACTTTGTAGTTAACATTTAAATTAGAAGGTTTTTAGGAAAGCCTTTCCATTTACCAGAAGACGCTACACAAAGTGCTAGACGAACGCACACACAGAGACCCGGGCATTCCTGCATTGCCTCTAAAGAAAGTTGAAGGAAAATGTCAATCACTGATGCATTTTGTTAATGTCTTATCAAATTTGGGCATATTAATAAAATGTTCTAATAACTTCAATAAATGTCTTTATATTGTTTGAACTCCGCTTTAATGTCTGGATTCCATGATTCTGTCTACACCGGCCTACTTGGGAGTACACAGCGAGAGCGTGCGTCATTCACAATGGCAGGAAGACTAAGACAAACAGATGCACATGCTGCCGCGTTCAAGTTGCTACAAAATCTGAATGAAAATGACATCTCTGATGACTATTCTTCTGATTCTGAGCCTTAGCCTGACCTACACCGCCGAGGCCCAAGTGCAGAAAAACGCGCACTGAACAGGCGTTGATGCCACCACATGAAACTGCGAGGCAGGGACAGAAGAGGGGATGGCACCATTTGGATAGAACAAGCTGGTGACAGTGCTACAGGTTGATTACCACAGAGAGCAAGCCCGACATCAAGCAAAAAAAATAAAAATAATAAAAATAAAAAATAAAACTACACCAGCAACACACTCACATTTTTTGTTTGTTTGTTTATGTGACATGGATATGCTCCAACTGATGCCATTGCGTGGCACGAAGACGCTACAGTTGCAAAATTCCGGGAACTATTCCGCAAACCTTCCAACCAGAATTTCGGGAAAAACTAAATTTCTTGAAATTTCCCAGAGATTTGTGAACCTAGTATACACATGAAAGCACGAGTTGACAATAATTTAATAGTTTGGACTGCCGTCAATTCGACATTTCTATTAAATAGAATGCCATCATTGCCTTTGTGCTGATTTTCACTATTTATCAAGCTCACTTGGCGCTTATAATGATGTGTAGGCTACTGACGTTATTATTTGACCGTGCGTCTTGTTGAGCGTGCATCTTGGTGGATGGTTTAGTTTACATTTTGTAGCTGTTACCACATTCCAAGACATATGCCCTTGAATGTGTTTGTGGTTTATAATTTTTTACATAGCCTACAGTACCAAACTAATGAAAACACTATTGTGTTCATATTTTCAAGCACGGTGGTGGATGCATTACGTTATGGGTATGCTTGTCATCTGCAAGGACTATGGAGTTTTTGGGGATAAAAAGAAACAGAACGGAGCTAACCACAGACAAAATCCTAGAGGAAAACCTGGTTTAGTCTGCTTTCCAACAGACACATTCATCTTTCTGCAGGACAATAACCTAAAAACACAAGGCCAAATCTATACTGGAGTTGCTTACCAAGACGACTTTGAATGTTCCTGAGTGGCCTAATTACAGTTGACTTAAATCATCTTGAAAATGGCTGTCTATCAATGATCAACAACCAACTTGACAAAGCTTGAAGAATTTTAAAAAGAATAACGGACAATTATTGCACAATGCAGGTAGGGCTGGGGGAAATGGCATAGAAATCTACGTTTTTTGGGGCGATTCACTATATATATATATACACACACACATACAAAAAACTATGTGGACAACCCTTCAAATTAGTGGATTCGGCTATTTCAGCCACACCCGTTGCTGACAGGTGTATGAAATAGAGCACACAATCTCCATAGACAAGCATTGGCGGAAGAAGAGCCTTACTGAAGAGCTTGGTGACTTTCAACATGGCACCGTCATAGGATGCCACCTTCCCAACAAGTCAGTTTGTCAAATTTGCTGCTCATAAGCGTGGAACTGAGAAAAATGTATTTTATTTACCTTGGTTTCACAGTAACTTAATGCAGTTACTGCTAACATGACGTCCATTTTCTCCAAAACACAATAGAGGCAGGATACATGTATTTAATGTAGCAAAAATGACATAGCGCACTTTTGACCAAATGATTAGTTACTGCCTTTTTGCTTGATAGGGTAGTATACCCTATAACACTATAGTGGGGTGGTAGATGCCTACCTAGTCTCCCCTAGGGCTCACATCAGGTTCCCACATGGTACATACACCATAGGCATACATAATTCAACAAGCTCAGACATATCCACAAAATAGTTAGACAGATCCAGCTCAGAGGCCCAGCTCATGGGCTACATCAGATTTTTATTTACACCGCACAAAAATATGAAAATGCAACATGTAAAGTGTTGGTCCCATGTTTCGTGAGCTGGAATGAAAGATCCCAGAAATGTTCCATACGCACAAAAAGCTTATTTCTCATAGATTTTGTGCACACAATTGTTTACATCCCTGTTAGTGAGCATTTCCCCTTTGCCAAGATAATCCATCCACCTGATAGGTGTGGCATATCAAGAAGCTGATTAAACAGCACGATCATTACACAGGTGCACCTTGTGCTAGGGACAATAAAAGGCCACTCTAAAATGTGCAGATGTCTCAAGTTGAGAGAGCGTACAATTGACATGCGGACCGCAGGAATGTTGAGAGCGGTTGCCAGAGAAGTGAATGTTCATTTCTCTACCATAAGCTGCCTCCAACGTTGTTTAAGAGAATTTGTCAGTACGTCCAACCGGCCTCACAACCGCAGACCACATGTAACCAAGGCAGCCCAAGACCTCCACATCCAGATTCTTCACCTGCGGGATCGTCTGAGACCAGCCACCCAAACAGCTGATTAAACTGAGAAGTGTTTCTGTCCGTAATAAAGCCTTTTTGGGGGGGAAAAACTAATTCTGATTGACTGGGCCTGGCTCCCAAGTGGGTGCACCTATGCCTTCCCAGGCTCACCCATGGCTGTGACCCTGCACAGTCATGTGAAATCCATTGATTAGTGGTCTAATAAATGTATTTCAATTGACTGATTACCTTCTATGAACTGTAACTCGGTAAAATTGTTGAAATTGTTGCATGTTGCGTTTATATATATTTTTCAGTATAGGAAAGGAAAATTAACGTGCTTATGCGAGAAATGTTCGTGCATCAAATCGTATCGCATCGGTTCGTTCTCCAATCAAACCAAATCGTTTCAAAGTAAAACATATCGTTCCTATATCATATCGGAGCCGATGTATCTAGATACGTATCAAATAGTCTTGAAAGGTAAAGATGCACATCCCCAATTAAATGTATTAATTATACTGTTAGAATGTTGCAGTCAGAATGATTAGCTTGAAGGGGCTCCCTCGAGGCCCAGCAGTTCTAGTGTTAAAGGGATAATTTGCCATTTTGGCAATTTTTCTACTTACCCAGAGTCAGATTATCTCATGGATACCCTTTTAATGTCTCCACGTGCAGTTTCAAGGTAGTTTCTGGAGCCATTGTACCTAGTATAAGCTCATGACTGGACATCTAGACTGACTATGGGTAAGTAGAAAAAAGGGCTTAACTGCCAAAACGTCTAACTATCCCTTTAACCATTAGACGGTAAACCCACAGCTGATCTGAGACCAGTGTCTTTCCAAGCCCAGTGGAAACGTCAACACTCAGCCAGGTTCTGCTCATCCACCAGATGTTACAATGGGACTCTTTCCATAGCGGAAAAACCCTAGACACTGATCAAAGATCAGTTTTGCATTGTTCCACTCTAATGGTTACACTGGGTAAACTGAGTGTATGCTGATTCTAGGTCTGTGCCTATGGAAAGTGTCTACCCGGAGTGGAAAAAGCAGGCCCCTCGATTGCTATAACATACCTCTACACTGTGGGTACATTTGAAACAGAGCCATGTATTACTACTGTGTGGACTCATTCCCCGAATGTGATCTGGACTGAAAACATTTCAACAGACGCAGTAGGCCTACTTGACTTTCAAGTATTTCATAGTGTGTGCTATGCCATGTTTACATGCATTCTTATTTCCTGAGAAAAGCAGGTTGATTATGGTGAGTGTGAGAGAGAGGACAGAGAAAGCTAGACTACCATACACGGACAGAAAGATCTCCCCCCTTCGGCTCATCCTACTAACTTTTCTAAAACTGGTATTTCCAGTCTGTCTCCCGCTCCCTATTCATAAAGATAACACATTATTAACACAGCCACCTGGAGCTATCTGGGTCGACCGAAGCGGAGCAAGGGATGGAATTCCAAACAACATTGGAAGCGAGTAGGGATCAGACCTGGGTTCAAATACTTTTAGCGTTTGCTCTAGTCTGCCTGGAGTGCCAGATGGTTGGTGTTTAGACTCCTTCAGAGTATTCTATTGGTTATATTGTGCCAGGCAAGTTCAATTAAGCACAGATACAAATATTTAAAATGATTGCAAATCATATTTGAACCCATGTCTGGTATGTAGTAGGGGGATGGACTGGAATGCGGCTTGGAATAGGTCTCTGATGGGTCTCTATGGATGCTGTGAATGAGTGAGTAGAATCAAACTAACAGTTTATACCATAAAAATAGATGGTGTCATTTGTTGACAACAGGTCGTTATTGGAGGCGCCGTTGGAGACATTTATTGGGAATTTGCGAGTACCTACAGTTCATTTAGCCTTTCTGTTTAGCCCGTCTCCAGCTTTCATACCGTAATGCCACTAAAAACTGTCTTTGAAAACACAGCTGGCGTGTTTGAGGGTCCCATGTACCACAGCCGATCAGCATCTCACTCTTCTCTTTGAACATACGGAATATACTCATTGAAGAAAAACAACCCTTAGAATATAAAGAGATAAGAGTTATCACTAGAAAATAATAGAGTATAGACAAGCTCTCCTTACCTCTACTATGTCGTCATCAAACAAGAGCCAGAATCCATGACTCTTCACTATGGTGATGTAATGACCACGGTTTGGACCACTGGAGAGAGAGGAACACAGACATACACGTTATAGACAGGAGGTACAACTAAAAGTCTATGCTGAGCAGGAGAGAAGAGAGATGGACAGAAACAGAGAACTATTGAAAAGGTGACAGACAAGGGAAGAGCGAGAGAGAAACAATCTAAAAACAGACACACACACAGATCTGGCACAATCTGAGCGAGCGACCACACATAGTCTCTCTCTCTCCCTTTACCTTCCACAGTGGACGACCACGGCGACCAGGTCGTACATGCGGTCGGGGTTGGTGGCGTCTCCTGAGGTGTTGAAGAGGCGGAGCTCCAGGGGGAAGACGACGCGATAGGACAACTTGGTGTAGCGATGCAACTGGTCCATGTACTTAAACCTCTTCAGGTGTAACGCCAGGATCATAGGGAGCTTCTTCACACGCATCCTAATAATAATAAAGAACATAATAATATATGATATGGAGAGGGAAGGAGTAGGGTTAAAGATCCAACGCAACCGTTTTTTAATCTCAATAACAAATCACTTCCTGGGTAAAAGAAAATTAGCTTTTATAGGCAGAGAGGTTTGGAACACTTAAGCAATAAGGCACAAGAGGCAGTGCTGTATCATGAACACAGTCAAAGGTAAAAGGCATTGTTCGGCCCGAAGCGACAGCGTCATTTACTTGGATATGTCCATGATCATGATGTCGATGTGTGATTTTGCCTGGCTCAAATTTTTTTTGTCTCATCTTGTCTGGGGACCATTCAATCTCCATGTATGGTACAGAGATGAACACTCAAAAGTGAAGCATTGTTTCCGAGTCTAGACAGGGAGACGTATATTAACCTTGCTGTACCAAACTAAATGCTAGGATGGAAGCAAGGGGAAATAATGTGTGATAAACACAAGAGATGGTTCAGACAGCAACATGAGATTCTTATGGCGGCGGAGTGATCATTTTCAGATGGAACTGTTAGCAGGCATAGCGTGCCTGTGACGGCCAATAGAGCACGGCTTGGAACGCCGCTTGTCCAATCAGCATCCAAACAATGGGTTGTATAATCTTTCTTATTGGTCTGTTAACTAATTTACCACATGGTGATGTCAACATGGAATGGAAAAACTCCCTCTCACCAAAACAGGCTGAAATTTCAGGTGGTCTTTTCGAACAGCTCTTAAACTAAAAAGGGCATTATTATAACTTTCACAAAGTATTATTCCAACCTCAGTGGGGAAACATTAAAACACAGGAAATCATGTTTTTTTTTTGACTGCACTGGGCCTTTAATGTTAGTATTTAAACCTCTTTAGGTGTATCACCGGCAAGCTTCGATCCTGTCTACTAATCACCTACTTACTGTATGTTTGCGCCAACTGCCATTTAAATGCACTTTTTGGCCACGTTTTTCCACAGAGACCAGCCAGCTCACCTTTTCTGTGCCTCCTGTTTACTCCGACACTGTTCACAGTAGTACTTGTATTCACTACATAGTGTCTCAGTGTTGCTGAAACCCCTGTGGAGAGAAAAGAAGATGCACACACACACAGATGAGTTCTGGAGCATCCACAAAGTGATGTCATTTGGCATATGTATGACTTGGACTTTTTCATAACGCTTCCTCCTATTTGGGCCTACTGAACTCTTCGGTTTTTCCTCCATCCATTCATTAATTTATATTTTCCCCTCTATCCCTTTCTCCATCCCCACAGTGGCTCTCTCTCTCTCTGGCAGTACACACACACCTACCTAAGACAGTGCGTGATGGAGGTGTTCTGCTCCACGTCGACAGACAGGTCCAGGAAGTCCTCATCTTTACTGCTCACCTGGACAAGCACAACATTGGTGACATCTACCTCTGTTTAAACACTGTTCAGTAATAGGAAACTGGCATAAATTACAGCTCCTGGCCCCATTCCTCTCCTTCATTTAAAAAACAATGACAGTCTCCATTTTGAATCTCCCCTTACCATTACAATAGTGTCGAGAAACTAGCACAGCCCGGCATCCATTACTGCTCTCTGGCCTATTCATGAACCCATTAACAGTCTCCATCTTGGATCTCCCTCCACTTACAGCTTCACAGTTGAGGCAACGCGTCTCATTGGTCAGGGTTCCCTGGAAGATCTCATGGACCCAGGTCTGCTGTATCTTCTCCCCTTCCTCTCCCTCTCCTCCTCCTGTCCCGCTGCTCCCCCCACCTCCTCCGTTCTGCACCAGTTTTCCGTTCTGCTGTCGCTCCTGGCCCTTCTCCTCCTGGAGCAGGTCAGCGATAGTGTTGAGGAGGTAGTTGAGGAACTCATGGGCATCTTGCTGCATGTAGTTGTCAAACAGCTCTGGAGAGAGAAGAGGATAGAGAAAGAGGGGATGAAGGAAGAGTAATGAGCTGTCTAAAGTTGCTACATTTTCTCCAATCTCCATCTATCCTTTCTTTTTCAGGAGCGAGATTAACTTTTCTTTCTCTTTTGCACCCCTCCCATCCTTCTCACCATTCTCCTTCCTCAGACGGGAGATGAACTTCTTAGGAGGGATGACGCCGACCTTCTTCTTTTGTGTAGCGATGCTGTTGAACAGGACATGTTGCCATGTTAAAGAAAATTGTAACAAAGTTTCAATTGTAACTCTCTCCTCCCCCCCCCCATTTCTGATCTATTTTTGGTTCCAAGAACCATTTCATGTGTTCATGTGCACATTCTCTCCCCTTTACCTGTTGAAGAGGTCAGACAGACAGGTGAGCAGGGACTCTTTACGTCTGGGCTGGACCTTGTAGGCCAAGACCTTTTCCCTAAAAGGACGGCAGAAGTAGAGGGCCTGCAGCACAGAGTTACAGTAGCAGGTGTTTCCAAACTAGAGAAGAGGAGAGAGGGAGGAGACGAAAGGAGAGGAGAGAGAGGTAGAAGTGTGAGAGCATTTGATAAGTCTTGTGTTATGATAGTTGGAAAAAAGGTAATTCAATCTTAATTCAAAAGCAAACACACTAACACTAAAATCCATGGTACTGTAGCTATGGTTATATATTGTGTTTGTGCAGGTGCATGCTGGGAAACTTACAGTTGAAGTCGGAAGTTTACATACACTTATGTTGGAGTCATTAAAACTCGTTTTTCAACCACTCCACAAATTTATTGTTAACAAACTATAGTTTTGGCAAGTCGGTTAGGACATCTACTTTGTGCACGACACAAGTAATTTTTCCAACAATTGTTTACAGACAGATTATTTCACTGTATCACAATTCCAGTGGATCAGAAGTTTACATACACTAGGTTGAGTGTGCCTCTAGAGCTAGGGGGCAGAATTTTTATGTTTGGAAAAATAACGTTCCCATTGTAAGCTGCCTATTTCTCAGGTCCAGATGCTAGAATATGCATATAATTGACAGAGTAGGATAGAAAACACTCTAAAGTTTCCAAAACTGTCAAAATATTGTCTGTGCGTATAACAGAACTGATTTTGCAGGCGAAAACCTGAGGAAATCCAACCCGGAAGTGACTCTTATTTTGAAAAATCCCTGTTCCATTGCCTGCCTTTTCTCCATTTAAAGGGATATGAACCAGATTCCTTTTCCTGTGGCTTCCTCAGGGTGTGAACAGTCTTTAGACATAGTTTCAAGCTTTTATTTTGAAAAATGAGTGAGATTTATCAAAACGCGTCAGTGGATACACGGATGTCCCTCCATTAGTTGATGCGCTCGACACTGTTTGCTCGACATTTTCTTTCTCTCCAGTATTGAATAGTTTACAGTCCGGTTGAAATACTATCGTTTATTGATGTTAAAAACAACCTGAGGATTGATTATTACAAACGTTTTACATGTTTCTACGAACTTTACGGATACTCTTTGGAATTTTCGTCAAGCCTTGATGACCTGTCTAAGGCTGTGGAATACTGAACCTAACGTGCCAAACAAATGGAGGTTTTTGAATATAAAAATAATCTTTATCGAACAAAAGGAACATTTATTGTGTAACTGGGAGTCTCGTGAGTGCAAACATCCGAAGATCAAAGGTAAGCGATTAATTGTATTGCTTTTCTGGCTTTCGTGACTAATCTACACTCCTGCTAGGTGTTCTTAATGTTATGCCTAGTGATCGATAAACTCACAAACGCTTGGATTGCTTTCGCTGTAAAGCATATTTTCAAAATCTGACACGACAGGTGGATTAACAACAAGCTAAGCTGTGTTTTGCTATATTGCACTTGTGATTTCATGAATATAAATATTTTTTGCAAATTTTTATTTATTTGGCGCTCTGCAATTTAGCGGTTGTTGATGAAAATGATCCCGCTAAAGGGATGGAAATTCCAGAAAATTATGTCATGGCTTTAGAAGCTTCTGATAGGCTAATTGACATCATTTGAGTCAATTGGAGGTGTACATGTATTTCAAGGTCTACCTTCAAACTCAGTGCCTCTTTGCTTGACGTCATGGGAAAATCAAAAGAAATCAGCCAAGACCTGGGAAAAAAGTTGTAGACCTCCACAAGTCTGGTTCATCCTTGGGAGCAATTTCCAAACGTCTGAAGGTACAATGTTCATCTATACAAACAATAGTACGCAAGTATAAACACCATGGGACCACGCAGCCGTCATACCACTCAGGAGATGCGTTCTGTCTCCTAGAGATGAACGTAATTTGGTGCGAAAAGTGCAAATCAATCCCAGAACAGCAGCAAAGGACCTTGTGAAGATGCTGGAGGTAGCAGGTACAAAAGTATCTATATCCACAGTAAAACGAGTCCTATATCGACATAACCTGAAACGCCGCTCAGCAAGGAAGAAGCCACTGCTCCAAAACCGCCTTAAAAAAGCCAGACTACGGTTTGCAACTGCACATGGGGACAAAGATGGTACTTTTGAGCAATGGCCTCTGGTCTGATGAAACAAAAATAGAACTGTTTGGCCATACTGACCATTGTTATGTTTAAAGGGGGAGTCTTGCAAGCTGAAGAACACCATCCCAACCGTGAAGCACGGGGGTGGCAGCATCATGTTGTGGGGGTGCTTTGCTGCAGGAGGGACTGGTGCACTTCACAAAATAGATGGCATCATGAGGGAGGAAAAGTGTGGATATATTGAAGCAACATCTCAAGACATCAGTCAGGAAGTTAAAGCTTGGTCGCAAATGGGTCTTCCAAATAGACAATGACCCCAAGCATACAAGCAAGGATGCCTACAAACCTGACTCAGTTACACCGGCTCTGTCAGGAGGAATGGGCCAAAATTCACCCAACATTGTTGGAAGCTTGTGGAAGGCTACCCAAAACATTTGACCCGAGTTAAACAATTTAAAGGCAATGCTACCAAATACTAATTGAGTATATGTAAACTTCTGACCCACTGGGAATGTGATGAAAAAAAAAAATGCTGAAATAAATCATTCTCTCTACTATTATTCTAACATTTCACATTCTTAAAATAAAGTGGTGATCCTAACTGACCTAAGACAGGGAATTTTTACTAGAATTAAATGTCAGGAATTGTGAAAAAATGAGTTTAACTGTATTTGGCTAAGGTGTATGTAAACTTCCGACTTCAACTGTACATTGACCAACAGCTATGGTTTATATTGTTGTGTTGGTACTTACGTTGACCAATCCAAAGTAGTGTTCATTAACTGGAAACTGTTCCGGTCCGATCTCCTTCTCCAAAGCTGAGGCATTGG
This sequence comes from Salvelinus namaycush, assembly GCF_016432855.1. NCBI lineage: Eukaryota > Metazoa > Chordata > Actinopteri > Salmoniformes > Salmonidae > Salvelinus > Salvelinus namaycush. The sequence continues at coordinate 24,251,020 of NC_052312.1, read as the reverse complement.
CGCCCTGGAAAGTAAAGTATTGCATTTACATAGTGTCTGCTAAATGACAATCTATTGTCCAGTGACTTACAAATCAGTAAGAGTCAAAGGGAGTGCATACCATCAGCCATGTATTCTAGCCAAGAGTGCCAATAATATCCACACTAGAATACTTTTTAGTATGCTCTAATAACTTTTCATGTAGTATGAATATTGGGATATAGCCTAGTTAGATTGGCTATAGGCCTGCCCTCACTATTTCGTATGCTTGGCTACTAGCATATCATGTAGTAGGTCTACTAGTATTAATATTGTGATATAGCCTAGTTAGATTGACTGAAGGCCTGCCCAACACACTGCTTGGACTGTATCCCCACCAATCCCATTTGACCCCTAGGTCTGGTACGTATCGTAATGTAATGATTTTACACGGTATCAAGTGCACCGTCTGCCTGAGACCTGTCCAGTATCATCTTGGGACAGAAGGCGTGGTCCTCCTAGTCCTTATCCATGATTACACATTTATGAATTCATTATGGTGCTCTGTCATCATATAACAATTACCACTGCTGACTAAAATAACTAAAAAAGGTGTGTGTGTCTCATATGTGTGATGTTTCCATACGATACAACTGATCTACAAGATGCAGACAGAAGATGCCGGTGAACTGACTAGCTAACCCCTGTGAATGAAAACCAAAGGTTATGAATATGACTAGCAGTAGCAGGGCTTAAACACACTCAGCACACTCTTAATTTTAAAAAAGGCTGCTTGAAAGATTTCTCCCTGACATCTGGGGTGCATTCATTACGTCTTGCAAACCGAGTATAAATTGAAAGAAACGGGGAGGAACTAATGATGTATATATGCACATCACTGGGAGAGAACTAACTGAATTTGTCCAATAGAAACTCGCAAAATGTTCTCTGTTTGGAGTAAAAGGCCTCTGTTGCAAAAGGTTGTGCAACAGACAAAATGCTTTGTTACAGAATCGCCGTAATGAATACACCCCTGCCATTCATCTCAACTAGCTGTTGGTCTGATACAGCTTGGTGCAGCGGCAGAGGGATGAAATGCGTGTTCAAAATTAATCTGTCACCGGATAATGCACTTCTTTATCAGCGACTGGTAGGCGAGTAGATAACCTGTCACTTGTCAATGTGGGGATCCGTGAGAGTAAGATTATGTCACACAGGGTGGCACTTTCCCTGGCATCTTTTATGTTTTGGCAGAGGGACAGGTGAGGAAATTGGTTGAGTTGCATTTCAGGTGGAGCATCTCTCCAGGAATTATTGAATGACACAGCCAGCGTTCTTTCAATCCATAGAATTCAGTTACTGCTGATAGCTACATAACAAACCAATGAAGCCCAAGCTAACGTTAGCTAGCTAACAAGCACTGACCTCTGAAACGGATTTCACATTTCATTGCTGCCTTGAGGTATATGAAAACGATACATATAGAGCGAGATTAGCAGAACACAGCTAACTCACTATGTAGGTAGCTAACTTGCCAGATAAATGTTGCTGGCAAACATCTATTCAGTAACATTAGCTGGCTAATATTTTAGTTACCTTAATGTAGCTAGCTAGTTGAAGTTGAAAGGTTGACCAATATGATTTCGCTAGATAATGTTAGTAGCATAAAACACTTTATCAAATAAAACGCCTAAGATGACGGAGAAAGCAACATAACTACCTAAGTTAGTTAGCTAGACAAGTAACGCCAAATTTAGCTAACTCTGTCAACACTTTGTGGTATTGATAAAACTAGCATTAGCTTGTGGCTAGGCTAACGTTATATGCTAACTAGTTAGCTGGCTCTTATTTGCTAACTAGCTAAAGTTAGCTACCCCTGTTGATCCACCCATATCTAAAGACCGTGCAGTCTAGTGATACTTTGACTTCTTGAAACCCAACAACTAAACGCATCAATAACAGCCACCTATGTTTGCTTCTCTAGAGAGATGTGCCTAGCTAGCTAACCAACTTTCTGGAAAACCTCAGTCATGTCCTGTTCGACAGGTTAGCTAGCATTAGCAAACTAGCTAGTCGCATAGAAAATAACGGATTTTAAACAGAAAAAATACCGTACCATCGTACAAATCGAGGCGATCTTTCGGACTGTCATCAGTATTTCCATCCGTCTGTCGCCATATTGGACCGAACCCCAATTTGAAAACGTTGACAGCCGCTGCGGCTGTTGGAGTTCAGGGGAGACCTTTTGCACCGTCCAGTTTGGGGATGAGGGAGTGTTGATGCACGGCTCTGACGCTGCACTGTTTCCTCTCAGGCCAGCTTCATGGCGAGAACGAGGCTCGCAGATAAAGTACACGCGCACACACGTTTGTGCACTGGGTGGATTATAATTGACTGGTCGTTGCGCAGATAATAAATCAAAGCAGGCTAAATCGTAGCCTATGCAACTCACTCTCAGGATGTTTAATAGATCAGTCATGCAAGAATGCAGATCCAATAATGCATGGTCACAGAGAGGCAAAACCGTCAAATACGTGGAACTGTCTTGGTTGAACTAAATTAGGGACAGATCACAATTTATTCGGGGGGAGAAGTGATCCAGGGGAGGGTTGTCAGACTTGTTTATTTGCTTTGAGGAGGGTTGTGCCTATTTTTTTCCTGGTTAACATTTGCTCTTTTGCAGGTTTTACTACAGCATTTCTTCCATCCTAGCCACATTTTCTCACCTGCTTGCATGCGCCACCCCTATATCAAGGTGTTTTGGTACTTCCCTTATGCACTACTCTTTTCTGTGTGCAAATTTTTACTACAGGTCAGTATAATCTACCAGTCTAAGGTCTATCCTGCCCTCTATCCACCATTCATAGTGACAATAGGCTGACTAGCAATCATACCACACATAAAAGCATTCAAAGCTGCATCAATTTGAATCGATAAGAACCAATAGGAATAGCTGATAGGCAGCAGACAGGCCAGGTGCATCATTGTGCATGAAAGAGCAGTGAAGACATGTAACACACAGCTCCCCTATTGATCTTGTTTGGAAACAATACAATTATCCTACCTAGACTATGATAGTAGTATACAACACCACAATACAATGAATAATTGCGTTATTGTTTCAAGTGAGTACAACATTCTACTCTAGGCTGCAGTGAAAATGTCATTTGAATAATGGCGCAAAAGTTGTGTGATTTGTCTGTTTAATTCGATTTGGATCAATTGTGGGACTAGTCTCAAACGTTTATAAGTTCTAGAAAGGCACTATAGCAGGCCAGTAAGACTGTATTTTTACTTCTGATACTGAAGTAAAAGTATCAGAAGAATCACTGTCTGTTTCAGATCATCATTATCCCAAGTCCTCCCATAGTAATGTGCCACATATGCTCCTGGCAGGCCCAGTTATTCAGGAAAGCTTAACATGTGCTCTGCCTCCTCTCCAATCCAAATGGCTATTCCTCGCGCACTGAGAACCTAATGCTTTAATATAGCCTAAATATTTATCATTTAACTTTTAAAATGTATTACCTTTTATATGTGACATGAACACAACCAGTCACGGTGTTTTAATCTGATTAGGCTACTTCAAAAGTCTCCTGTAGGCATACGCACATTCATCCAAAAAATAACTTCAGCATCCTCAAAATGGCTTGACATTAACCAGGTTTCCATCCAACCGTTTTATGCAGTAAAGTACCCTACATGTCGGATAGAAAATGTCAAGATGTCATGAAAAAGCATGGAATTTATTAGGCTACAGATGAAATAAATGATGATGAACTTCAGAGGGTGGTGAAAGTGCGCAGTGATGAGGTTGATGCTCCTTTCAATTGGTCTTATTCTGGTGACATGATGATCGATGCTTGGCTGCCATTTGACAATTAAAAATAATCTAGCAATTCATGTAGTAGGCTATACCTGCACTGTATCTGCAAGCTGTTGGCTAGAGCACACGTGCCAAGACCTGTCACGCCTTGGCCATACAGAGGTTTTTATTCTCTATTTTGGTTGGCCAGGGTGTGACTAGGGTGGGCATTCTAGTTTCTTTATTTCTATGTTTTCTTTTTCTTTGTGTTTGGCCGGGTGTGGTTCTCAATCAGAGGCAGCTGTCTATCGTTGTCTCTGATTGAGAACCATACTTAGGTAGCTCTTTTTTCCACCTGTGTTTGTTGGAAGTTAACTTTGTTTAGGGCACTTTGCCTTTGAGCTTCACGGTTTGTTTTTGTAGTGTTTATTGTTTTTGTTTGGCGTCATTTTGATTTAATAAAGAAAATGTACGCTCACCACGCTGCACCTTGGTCCTCTCCTTTAAACGGCCGTGACAATACCAGAGTGGGCACATTCTCTAAACCTATGCAACATTTTTTTTGTAACAAAACCAAAACTCTGATTGGGAACACAACTCTGATTGGAAAATGCTCCAGTGTTTCCCTTAGTAATTCTGGCTTTTGGCTGATAAAAAAATGAAAAGCAAATAAATAAAAGTGTAGTGGGCCAAATTGTCCATGAGAGGCTGTCTATCATAGCTTACAAGGGGAATTTAAAATATGTTTTAATATTGTAGTGGAAGATGAGAAGGTTGGTCAGGCCAAATGCAGGCTACTGTGCAACTCCCTATTCAGGAAGGATGCAATTTTGAATTACATTTATTTATAATTTTTTTTGCATTATTTTTACTGTATATAATTGTTATTCTTGTAAGCCTATTTATTAATTGAAACCAGTTTAAATATGCAAAACCGGTTTTGTTTAATTTTGTTTAGACATTTTCATTGGCTAAATTACATTTCTTCTGTCTTTTTAATTGTGTGCTCCATGTTTAGTTTAAAATAGGTTTTAAGTAGGTCTGTTGTAAAATAAATAACATTAGCCTATTTCTGTCATTTGTTGGGTATGGTAGGCACTTGCCTTTGTTGCTAATTGCTGCAATATCAGTCAGTGTGGTAGCATGCTCTTGGAATATCTCTATCTCTCTGGGGATAGGCCTAAGCTTCTCTTCCTTTCTTTATACAAGCTATATATTTTTTTGCTCATAATGCGCATATTGTTTACATGCAGATTTTAGAATATTCACGTAAAAATCTGTTGCCAATTTGATGGGAACATAGCTATAGACGTCCTAAAGACTGTGGCAGGTGTGCTAGTCCAGTGTCACTTTGATTATGCCTGCACATCATGGTTCACCAGCAGCCCCAAAACATCATGGTTCACCAGCAGCCCCAAACATCTAAAGAATAAGCTACATATTAGGGGTGAATATTTTCCCTGCATTTTACAAATGTTCCATTCCATTGGGTAAGTAAATTAAACAAGCACTTGCAAGCTAATCTTTTTGAGTGTGGACTGTATTACTGTACTGTATTAGTTTGCAGACGACACAACAGTGGTAGGTCTGATCACAGACAACGACGAGACAGCCTATAGGGAGGAGGTCAGAGACCTGGCCTTGTGGTGCCAGAGTAACAACCTATCCCTCAACGTAACCAAGACTAAGGAGATGATTATGGACTACAGGAAAAGGAGGACCGAGCACGCCCCCGTTCTCATCGACGGGGCTGTAGTGGAGCAGGTTGAGAGCTTCAAGTTCCTCGGTGTCCACATCAACAACAAACTAGAATGGTCCAAACACACCAAGACAGTCGTGAAGAGGGCACAACAAAGCCTATTCCCCCTCAGGAAACTAAAAAGATTTGGCATGGGTCCTGAGATCCTCAAAATATTCTACAGCTGCAACATCGAGAGCATCCTGACTGGTTGCATCACCGCCTGGTACAGCAATTGCTCGGCCTCTGACCGCAAGGCACTACAGAGGGTAGTGCGTACGGCCCAGTACATCACTGGGGCTAAGCTGCCTGCCATCCAGGACCTCTACACCAGGCGGTGTCAGAAGAAGGCCCTAAAAATTGTCAAAGACCCATGCCACCCCAGTCATAGACTGTTCTCTCTGCATGGCAAGCGGTACCGGAGTGCCAAGTCTAGGACAAAAAGGCTTCTCAACAGTTTTTACCCCCAAGCCTTAAGTCTCCTTAACACCGGACAATTTGCATTGTGTGCCCCCAACCCCCCAAACCCCTTTTTTACGTTGCTGCTACTCTCTGTTTATCATATGCATAGTCACTTTAACTAAATATATTCATGTACATACTACCTCAATTGGGCCGACCAACCAGTGCTCCCGCACATTGGCTAACCGGGCTATCTGCATTGTGTCCCTCCACCCACCACCCGCCAACCCATCTTTTACGCTGCTGCTACTCTCTGTTCATCATGTATGCATAGTCACTTTTGGACACACCTACTCATTCAAGGGTTTTTCTTTATTTTTACTATTTTCTACATTGTAGAATAATAGTGAAGACATCAACACTATGAAATGACACATATGGAATCATGTAGTAAGCCAAAAAGTGTTCAACAAATGAAAATATATTTGATATTCTTCAAAGTAGCCACCCTTTGCCTTGATGACAGCGTTGCACACTCTTGGCATTCTCCCAACCAGCTTCACCTGGAATGCTTTTCCAACCGTCTTGAACGAGTTCCCACATATGCTGAGCACTTGTTGGCTGCTTTTTCTTCATTCTGTGGCCAAACTCATCCCAAACCATTTCAATTGGGTTGAGGTCAGGTGATTGTGGAGGCCAGGTTATCTGATGTAGCACTCCATCACTCTACTTCTTGGTCAAATAGCCCTTACACAGCCTGGAGATGTGTTTTGGGTAATTGTCCTGTTGAAAAACAAATGATAGTGCCACTAAGCGAAAACCAAATGGGATGGCGTATCGCTGTAGAATGCTGTGGTAGCCATGCTGGTTAATAAGTGTGCCTTGAATTCTAAATAAATCACAGACAGTGTCACCAGCAAAGCAACCCCACACCATCACACCTCCTCCTCCATGCTTCACGGTGGGAGCCACACATGTAGAGATCATCTGTTCACCTACTCTGCGTCTCACAAAGACACGGCGGTTGGAACCTAAAATCTCAAATTTGGACTCATCGGACCAAAGGACAGATTTCCACCAGTCTAATGTCCATTACTCGTGTTTCTTCGCCCAAGCAAGTCTCTTCTTATTATTGGTGTCCTTTAGTAGTGGTTTGTTTGCAGCAATTCAACCATGAAGGCCTGATTCACACAGTCTCGTCTGAACAGTTGATGTTGAGATGTGTCTGTTACTTGAACTCTGTGAAGCATTTCTTTGGACTGCAATCTGAGGCTGGTAAATCGAATGTACTTATCCTCTGCAGCAGAGGTAACTCTGGGTCTTCCTTTCCTGTGGCGGTCCTCATGAGAGCCAGTTTCATCATAGCGCTTGATAGTTTTTGTGACTGCACTTGAAGAAAGTTTCAAAGTTCTTGACATTTTCCGGATTGACTGACCTTCATATCTTAGGGTAATGTTGGACTTTAATTTCTCTTTGCTTATTTGAGCTGTTCTTGCCATAATATGGGCTTGGTCTTTTACCAAATAGGGCTATCTTCTGTATAGCACCCCTGTATACCGCCCCTATATCATCAAGGCAACGGGTGGCTACTTTGAAGAATCTAACATATATTTTTATTTGTTTAACACTTTTTTGGTTACTACATGATTCCATATGTGTTATTTCATAATTTTGACATATTCACTATTATTCTACAATGTAGAAAATAGTAAAAATAAAGAAAAACCTTTGAATGAGTAGGTGTGTCCAAACTTTTGAATGGTACTGTATATGGACTGCAGTTACACACCTCTTTCAAACCATGAACCTGGGAGAAAACATGTGATGCTGGTGCAGGACATGTGCCTACAAAGTTAAAATTTTAGGCTAGCGATTTAGATTTTAATTTGGAAATATAATACGTCTTATTTTACATTTGTATAATTAGTACTCTGACACACTCGCACACCTTTCATAATATTTCCCCTAATGTTGTCTGACATGCCTACCTCCTTTCTCTTTTGTTGCTTCATTCCTTTCTTCGCTTTCAACAGCTACCCTAAATTAAATGTTTATTTGTCCTGATCTTCATCGTTGTAATGACATGCTTGAATAATTAAGCAGTAAGTCCTGAGTGGGTGTGGTATATGACCAATATACCATGGCTAAGGACTGTTCTTATGCACAACGCAATGCGGTATGCCTGGGTACAGCCCTTAGCCGTGATATAATGGCCATATACCACAAAACCCCAAGGTGCATTATTGCTATTATAAACTGGTTACCAAAGTAATTCATGTTTTGTCATACAGGTGGTATACAGTCTGATTTTTTAATTTTTAATTTTATTTATACCACATCTTTCAGCCAATCAGGATTCAGGGCTCGAACCACCCAGTTTATAATATAGAATAAGATGCCGATGGCTTTCTTTTCTCTTCACAAAGATTGAATGTTTACAGAACTGAACAAAGAACTGCTCTAGCCTACCGCCATTCTGCATTCTCTCTTCTTTCAAACTCCACAATTCTCAATTCTTTCAAACTTCCCGGCCCGTGGCTGTGAGTTCTATTGGCTGAGGTACTTAACATTCACCAAACAAGAGCTTGCATCCCTCTTCCAATAGTCTATTAGTATAAGAAATGCTACAAATAAATTATTCCAGCAAGCTATTTCTAGTCTAGCTTTTCCTGGGACTCCAAGAGCTAAAGAACATTTTTTAAGGAGAGAGGCCAGCAGAGCACCTGGTGCATATTGCGCAAGAGACAGAGGCTATACATTAGAAGCTTATGCATAGCACATCATTCATTAGCTAAATATAAGGCTAAAAACTGCATTGAATTTATTACCTGAAATTATTACCTGAAAGAGGTAGGCTGGGACATACACTACCGTTCAAAAGTTTGGGGTAACTTGGAAATGTCCTTGTTGTTGAAAGAAAAGCAATTTTTTTTGTCCATTAAAATAACATTAAATTTATCAGAAATACAGTGTAGACATTGTTAATGTTGTAAATGACTATTGTAGCTGGAAATGGCTGATTTTTTTATGGAATATCTACATAGGCGTACAGAGGCCCATTATCAGCAACCATCGCTCCTGTGTTCCAATGGCACGTTGTGATAGCTAATCCAAGTGTATAATTTTAAAAGGTTAATTGATCATTGGAAAACCCTTTTGCAATTATCTTAGCACAGCTAAAAACTTTTGTTCTGATAAAGAAGCAATAAAACTGGCCTTCTTTAGACTAGTTGAGTATCTGGAGCATCAGCATTTGTGGGTTTTCGATTACGGGCTCAAAATGGCCAGAAACAAATAACTTTCTTCTGAAACTCATGTCTGTTCTTGTTCTGAGAAATGAAGACTATTCCATCAAAGAAATTGCCAAGAAACTGAAGATCTGCAATGCTGTGTACTACTCCCTTCACAGAACAGAAGAAACTGGCTCTAACCAGAAGAGAAAGAGGAGTGAGAGGCCCCGGTGCACAACTTAGCAAGAGGACAAGTACAGTGCATTAGAGTGTCTAGTTTGAGAAACAGATGCCTCACAAGTCCTCAACTGGCAGCTTCATTAAATAGTACCCGCAAAACACCAGTCTCAATGTCAACAGTGAAGAGGCGAATCCGGGATGCTGGCCGTCTAGGCAGAGTTGCAAAGAAAAAGCCATATCTCAGACTGGCCAATAAAAAGAAAAGATTAAGATGGGCAAAAGAACACAGACACTGGACAGAGGAACTCTGCCTAGAATGCAGCATTCTGGAGTCTCCTCTTTACTGTATTTCTGATCAATGTATATTATTTTAATGGACAAAAAAATTGCTTTTCTTTTTAAAAAATGACATTTTTAGGTGACCCCAAACTTTTGAACCGTAGTATATCTATCTATCGATTTTGAATATAATTTGAATGGAATTGAGGGAGAGAGAGAGAGACAATACACATGTGCACACTGATTTAAAGCAACAATATTGAAGTGATGTGCTGATTTAAATCTCAACAGCAAAAAATAGATTAACTTTCCAATTAAAAAATAAAGTTCCCCCACAAAAGCGAGATAGAGATGTGTAAATTAGACCAGCATTTAGTCCTTATATTAGTGTAGCATACGCTGAAGCAAAGTAGGGACCTCAATGGAAATAAATTACCAACTTTATTGTGCAATCCCGGTCACTTTTACAATTATTTGTGTAGATTTACAGTACCAGTCAAAAGTTTGGACACACCTACTCATTCCAGAGTTTTCCTTTATTTTTACTATTATCTACATTGTATAATAATAGTGAAGACATCAAAACTATGAAATTACACATATGGAATCATGTAGTAACCAAAAATGTGTTAAACAAATCAAAATATATTTGATATTCTTCAAAGTAGCCACCCGTTGCCTTCATGGCAGCTTTGCACACTCTTGGCATTCTCTCAACCAGCTTCATGATGTAGTCACCTGGAATGCATTTCAATGAACAGGTGTGCCCTGTTAAAAGTTAATTTGTGGAATTTCTTTCCTTCTTAATGCGTTTGAGCCAATCAGTTGTGTTGTGACAAGGTAGGGGTGGTATACAGAAGATAGCCCTATTTGGTAAAAGACCAAGTCCATATTATGGCAAGAACAGCTCAAATAAGCAAAGAGAACCAACAGTCCATCATTACTTTAAGATACCGTCAGTCAATACAAAAAATGTCAAGAACTTTAAAAATGTCTTCAAGTGCAGTCTTAAAAACCATCAAGCGCTATGATGAAACTGGCTCTCATGAGGACCGCCACAGGAAAGGAAGACCCAGAGTTTCCTCTGCTGCAGAGGATAAATTCATTAAGGTTAACTGCACGTCAGAAATTGCAGTCCAAAGAAATGCTTCACAGAGTTCAAGTAACAGACACATCTCAACATCAACTGTTCAGAGGAGACTGCGTGAAATCAGGCCTTTATGGTCGAATTGCTGCAAAGAAACCACGACTAAAGGACACCAATAATAAGAAGAGACTTGCTTGGACCTAGAAACACGAGCAATGAATGTTAGACCGGTGGAAATCTGTCCTTTGGTCTGATGAGTCCAAATTGGAGATTTTAGGTTCCAACCGCCGTGTCTTTGTGAGATGCAGAGTAGGTGAACGGATGACCTCCGCATGTGTGGTTCCGACAGTGAAGCATGGAGGAGGTGTGATGGTGTGGGGGTGCTTTGCTGGTGACACTGTCAGTGATTTATTTAGATTAAGGCACACTTAACCAGCATGGCTACCACAGCATTTCCTGCCGCGATACACCATCCCATCTGGTTTCCACTTAGTGGGACTATTATTTGTTTTTCAACAGGACAATGACCCAACACACCTTCAGGCTGTGTAAGGTCTATTTGACCAAGAAGGAGAGTGATGGAGTGCTGCATCAGATGGCCTCCACAATCACCCGACCTCAACCCAATTGAGATGCTTTGGGATGAGTTGGACCGCAGAGCATTCCAGGTGAAGCTGGTTGAGAGAATGCCAAGCATTTGCAAAGCTGTCATCAAGGCAAAGGGTAGCTACTTTGAAGAATATAAAATGTAAAATATATTTATTTGTTTAAAACTTTTTGGCTTACTACACGATTCCATATCTGTTATTTCATAGTTTTGATATCTTTACTATTATTCTAAAAACCCTTGAATGAGTAGGTGTGTCCAAACTTTTGACTGGTACTGTACGTATTTTTTTTATTTACTGACAAATGAAAGAAATCAATCAATCCAAACTGTGCAGTGGCAAATTGGTGAAAGAGACATCTGTTACAAAACACCAAAAAATGTTGTGACATTCGGAGATTGTCAAACCAAGCCTTCGATACTTGGTAAACCTACAAGGAAGGGAGGGATATATTTTCTATTTGTCGAGATTGACATAGTCTATTTATTGTGGTGTTGAAAACATTAACCATGTTATTGAAGTGTCTGAAGTCAGTATGTTTTGTTTATCGGTTGTGTGGTTCATTGGCACAGAAACCTGTTGGTTTGTGTTGCATATATTTTATATAATTATAAATATGGCAACAATATGATGATAATCTGACTCCCTCCTAGTTGACCATTGTCTGTAACCGGCTCTGATCGTGAAGTAATGAAACAGTCAGGGAGAGTGATCTCAACTGTGATGGTTGGCAAACCCTCAGCCTTCTGGCCCGTAGCTCTGTGTGGCATCAACTGTAGTATTGTTATTTTTTCTTCATTTAACTAGACAAGTCAGTTAAGAACAAGAGTGACACCTCTTGCAGTGCCTTAGACAGCTGTGCCACTCAGGAGCCTATTTGTGGGTATTAACATTATTTTGAGTTAATTCTTTGAGGCGGGTGGGTGTTACATTTATTTTACAGTACAAGGGAAGGGTGGTGTGAAAATACTTTTAATGTTGGGGAGGGGTGTGCATTTTTTTATGACACCTTGAGATGGTTAAGTGAATGAGTCCTAAATGGCACCCTATTCCCTATACAGTGCACTACTTTGGTCCAGGGACCAATAGCATTCTAGTCTAAAGTAGTGCACTATATAGGCTACGGAATAGGGTGCCATTTATACAAAAACATGTATTTCAGTTCGGAGTTGTGCCTCTTCAGCAGCTCTAGCCTACTCATTCTTCTCATCCCTCTCCGGCTACTGTCTCTCACTAGACGAACGAACCACTGCTGCGGGCTCTGGAATAGGAGGGATAGACTTGTCTAGGCTACTCTAACCCCTTTGGCTTATGTGAAATATTTGCTGCTCTGTCTCGGTATACTTAGCCGATGTGAAATAACCGAGACAATATAAAACCTACGGTCAGATAACGGGTCTGGTCAGGGTGCGCCAAAATAACAGGATTCTGTCAACTTGTTGCGCACTCAATGCAGTGGAACTACAAGTGGTAGTTAGAATTGTTTCGAGTAGCAGCCAAAGTGGACGATTATAATTTCAGTTATCATCATGGGCGAGACACACTAAGCCTCAGCTCCGGAGGATCAGGATTGTTTTAGCAGTGGGGGGACGAAGAGAGAGGCACGGCATTCCCAGACGGGACCGATAAGGACTCCTAAATGCGTCTTCCTGTCGACCCAACGACAACAATGAATAGTGGTTCTAGCAACTTTCTGCTAGTTCCAATACAGGAGTATCCCGTTCTAGACTGCGTACCCAACAAAAACGTCAAGATCGTGGTTTTGGGAGCGAGCAACGTGGGGAAAACAGGTAGGAGATCAAGCTTTACGAGAAGTGTGAAGTAGTCTGAATCGCACCGTTGTCGTGAAAGTCCGGAGGTTTTTAGTTTCCGACTCTTTGAATGAATCTATCGAGGAGTATTAATCGGGTCCAAATAGAAAATGTATACTAGAATGGAAATACTTTATTTGCATCCGTTTGGCACAAACGGATTGGCCATACAAGTAGCCTATACAAATTTCGATTTTGGAAAAATGTCTACGTATTAATATTTCCACCAAAATATTTTATTATGTCTTTGGGATAGGCGACACACTGGTGTGCCAGTTGAACAGTGAGAGGTAAACAATCTCGCCAGGGGGCGACGTGTACGTTCACAGACTCGATCAGGACAGACAGGCTGAGCGCATGTCCCAAATGGCACCCCATTCCTTATTAAAGTGACCTACTTTTGAAAAGTAGTGCAGTACGTAGGGAATAGGGTACTATTTGGTTTAGGATGCATACAGCCAATGCCAACTAAGGAGCAGTATTCTCTTACGGCAACTATAAGAGATATGTGGCCTTCTAGTATTCTTTTCAAGGTGTTTATATTTCAATTTTTTTCATTTAGTAGACACTCTTATCCAGAGCAATTTAAAGGAGTAATTAGGGTTTAGTGCCTTGATCAAGGGTACATCGATATTTTTCCATGTTTAGGATGTTGTTGGCCTATGCCAACTAGGAGTACAGTGTTCTTCAATGGCAACTATGAAAAATATGTAGTCAACTACATTATTATTCTCAAGGTGTTTCTCATTGGAGACTATTCTTCTCCTTGTTTCATTCACAGCGTTGATAGTCAGGTTTCTGACTAAGAGGTTCATCGGGGACTATGAGGCAAACACAGGTACGGTTTTATCATTCTAACAGTCCCATTCATATAAAATACACACACACACACTCACCACCATGCACTCACCTACCACGTATGCCATACTGTTTACTATTATCATTATTTATCCTGCTACCAGTGTGACGTGGCGAGGTTGGACCCAGGTGCAGAGAAGAGACTAAACGAGGAATCAGTGGTTAAGGATAAACATAATACTTTACTAAGAACGGTAGCCACGGGATCCCAGTACACTTGAAAACAAACACTAAGTCTCGAAAACTCACTCAGGAACCGACCGCACACGGTCAACAATTCAAGCTTCTGCAATGTACAGCAGAAAACACACCTCTTTTTTTAAACAGGGAAATCATAATGAGTAATAGAACACACCTGAGTGTCGTAATTGCCTCTAGGATGGTCTCTGCTGCCCTCTGGTGGTGGAACCATGACAACCAGTCACTTTCGCCTAATCCCCTGCTTACATGTACATATCTACCTCCAATTACTCCAGTACCCCTGCATAATATGCATAGTCTTGTAAATTTGGTATTGCCACTCACCCTGTAATGTATGTTATGTTCGTGTTTTTCTTTGTTATGTATATTTATTTTGTATTAGTTATACTATTTTGATATTGATTACTGCACTGTTGGGTAGAGCTTGCAAGTGAAACATTTCACTGTACTTGTGCATGTGACAGTAAAACTTGAACTTGTCATTTCACATTGTTATAACCTTGTAAGAACCCCATACTAGTTTACTACACATTTAGAAACAATTTCACTTGTAAACACCCAGTGAAAAGCCTGAGCTGGCGCACACCCAAAAAAGTGCTGACTAATGGTGAGTTAACTGTAGGCTATAAAAAATAAATGGAGTCACACACTCGATAGACTCCCAGTAATTTATTGGATAAATACCAACGTTTCGGCATCCCTGTGTAGGGCACTATACAGGGCACTAAACTGTGAAGTAGGCACTGTGATGCTGAAACTTTGGTGGTTTACCCAACAAATGTCTCTCTTTATTAACTTATACTGTAAACACCCACCCTAATAATACAGGCAACTTATACATTTTACATCCTCATTCATTTGTTGCATAGAAATCACTTGTGCGTAGTCAGTAATGTTTTGCTTATCTCTGTCCCCAGGGGCCCTGTACTCCAGAAAGATCAATCTAGATGGAGAACAGGTTTCACTACAGGTTCAGGACACGCCCTGCGTCTCTCTACAGGTCGGTCTCTCTCTCTCTCCACACAAGGGCTGAGTCCCAAATAGCACATTAAGGAATGGGAAAGGGAAAGGGGGATACCTAGTCAGTTGTACAACTGAATGTGTCTTCTGCATTTAACTCAACCTCTGAATCAGAGAGGTGAGGGGGGCTGCCTTAATCGACATCCACGTCTTCGACGCCCGAGGAAATGTGGGTTAACTGCCTTGCTCAGGGGCAGAACAACAGATTTTTACCTTGTCCGCTCGGGGATTCGATCCAGAAATCTTTCCTATATAGTGCACTACTTTTCAAATCAAATGACATTTTATTAGTCACATCACATACACAGTTTACAGCAGGTATAAAAGGTGCGGTGAAATGCTTATGCGCAAGCTCCCTCAGCAACGCAGTACATCAGTCAATAACATTAATAACAATAAAAAGAGTCAAGTCAAAAATAACAAGTAATAGAAGTAATAAGAGATGGACTGTATTACACTGTAGTGGGCAGGGACTTGTTCACACAGTGGAATACTGTAAATAGTATATAATAGGACAGCAACATTGATTGTGTTATATGTGTGTGTGAGTTGTGAGTGTGTGTGGGTGCTTGGGTGTGTGTTTATGTAGGTTTGTGTGTTTGTGTGTGAGGGTTTTGCTTAGTCAGTGCAAATAATGTCTGAGGTGCAGATTGTCTCTTAGGTAAAAATAGTCACAGGTACAAGTCTGTGCAGGGAGTCAGCTAGGGTTAGCTGTTCAGCAGTCTGATGGCCAGGTGGTAGTAGCTGTCTCAGAGCCTGTTGGTCTGAGACGCGATGCTTCGATACCGCTTGCCAAATGATAACAGAGTGACTAGAGTCTCAGGCATTATGGAGCCTTATGGGACCTTGTCTCCATAGGGAGTATGGTGCCATTTGGAACACAGCCTCTGTATCTCTCTACAGGTAATTCCTAGTCCTCTCTACAGTCTAAGGGTATATGTAACCAGACCTGGGTCAAATATTTGTGAAATACTTTCAAATGTCAAGTACTTTAAATTACTTGCCAAGTCTCTCTTGGGAAATAGGTTTTCTAACCTCCATGGGACTTTCTGGTTCAATAAAATAAAAGTTACCGTAAATAAAACAGTATCTCGGTTTGCACTTTTGGGACTATTCCATTGTATTGGCTCCATCGCAAAAAAGTATTTGACATACATACAGTAGCTTATGTATTTGATCCCGGCCTGGATATAACAAGTGGAAACATCTCCTTATTTACAGTTCATCACTACCAGTAAGAAGTTATGATGTTACAGTAGAACAGGCCTACATCCAGTATCAGGGCATATCTCAATTATTCTTCTCCCTCTAGAGTGGTTTTTGATAATTCAGTGCCAGGCCTAGGGGAGGCTCCCATTCGTTTATCAAACTCACTTCCACCGCCCGTTCAAAGGCCTGGTCTTGTAAACAGACTATGCCTGAGATAGAGAGTGTGTGCTGTCTTTCTGTCTGCTCCATAATCTCATAATAATAACCGTGCCGACTACTGTGGGAGTTGAACACATCACTAGCTACATACCATTGACTTCCCCTCTCTCTTTCCTCTCTTTCTCTCCTCTACCCACCCCCCTTTCCCCCCTCACTCCTCCATCCAGGACGATGCAGAGGGACTTTATTGTCAGGAGCAGATCAACAGGTCTATCTACTGGGCGGATGGATACGTCCTGGTCTTCTCCATCACAGATGACAGCAGCTATAGAACCATCCAGCCTCTCTACCAGCACGTCAGACGCATCCACCCTGCAGGGAATATACCTGTCATACTGGTGGGTTTGACCGTTGTATTACATCTATTAGTAACGGGAGCTGGATGCTATTATTAGTATTATTTAACTATACAGTATCTGTTACCCATCTATTACATCTGTTTCCATAGCGATACATTAAATGATATGTTATATTTAACTCTCCCGGTGTATGTCCTCGTCATACTGGTGGCTCGATAACCTTTATTTTATCTGGAAGTATTTCTGGACATTGCCTTAACATTGGTCTAATCCATCTCTCATCTCCTCCCAGGTGGGCAACAAGAGTGACCTCCTCCGTGCCCGCCAGGTGCCAGCCGATGAGGGTGAGACTTTGGCAGCCTCTCTGGGTGGTGCGTATTTCGAGGTCTCTGCCCGGGAGAACCACGAGGGGGTCCACGCCGCCTTCCTGCACCTCTGTGGCGAGGTGAGCCGAGCGCTGGGCGGGGGGAACGGGGAGAAGAGGAGAGGGCTGCACCTAGCTCGGCCTAAGTCCCCCAACATGCAAGAGCTCAAAAGAAGGTTCCGACAGGTGCTCTCTTCCAAGGGGAAGTCTTCCACTACCCCGCTGTGATGATTCTGGTTCTGGTTCCGATGGTTCTAGTTCTGGTTCCAGAATTGGAATTATTGATTTAGCCCAGTTGACTCTCTTGTGATGTCATTGTATGAGAATGAATGGAACAGTTTCAATGGAACAGTTTCAATGGAACAGAGAGAAGAGATAAACGGTTCTATATTCTATTTCATTCTATTGGAATGGAACGTTGAGATAAGGAAATCTATATTCCACTTGTGGAAGGAATGGCACAGAGACAGCAAGACCAAACGCTTCCAGCAAAGGAGTGGGCTTCGTGGTATGTGATATCACAAGCCTGTCTGCCGATTCAACCAATGGTGACTGAGGAGACTGAAAAACAGACTATGACTGACAGGTCTAACGGACCAATCGTAGGCTTCTCTGAGATCGCTATTCGTACTAAGCGATCATGCAGTAGTCAACTCTCCTTGCTTTTGATACATTTGTATTTAAAGAATGTAATCTAAAATAAACTGTACCCAGAGGCAAAGAAAAATTATGTTGGCATCACAGATTACCTATAATGAAGGGAATCTTTATCTCTAATGGCACTCTACGAGCCCTGGTCAAAGGTAGTGCTCTAGGCTATATTATAGTGCTCTAGGCTATATTATAGCATTAGAGATGGAACCTATGTATTTTCTCAATGAAACATTTAAAACATGGACGGGCCATGCTTAATTCAATTGAATCGCTAAAAAATGCACTCAACCACAGTCCTTGACATCCTGGTCTGTACTAATCTATACCAGCTTGGTTCCCCTGAACAGTCACTAACCACAGGATCAGTTTACCCTACCCCAACCCTAACTTAAACCATCAGGAAGGCAATAGATAAAACTGACCACAGACCAGTTCTTAGGGGAAACTCCATCCTACATCAAACCACTGTGATACCTAGGGTTGGAAGATTCCTGGAATCAGGAGGGAATAAGCAGGACACTTTGAATCCTTCAACCAGAATTTCAGAAAAACCTGGGAATTATGGGAAAATTACAGGAATTTTGCAACCCTACTCAGGCCCCTTTAAGGTAACATATGTGGCAGCTGTATGTCCTACAGATGTATCTTTCTGTCTGTGTTTTTTATATGAGTCTGGAAAGGAAGAGACATGGTATGCGTCCCAAATGGCACCTTATTCCCTATATAGTGCACTACTTTTGACCAGGGCCTATCAAAAGGAATGCACTATATAGGGAATAGGGTGCCATTTGGGATGCACAACAAGTTCTCATGACCTTTCACCTCTATCTGCTGTGTCAGAGTTTAACACACACCAGAGCAGGGATCATCCACTAGATTCAGCCGCAGGGTGATTTCTTTTCTTGAGCGGATGGTCAGGGGGCCGGAACATAATTACAAATAATTTGAAAACCGCAAATAGACCGCAAGAAGCCGAAACTGATATAATATCTCAAACCTTGTTTACATTTGTATACAATCACATACTGTATATACAGTATATATCTATTAAGTGTGGGAATACTTTGGAACAGATTTCCACATTTAAAATCCCTTGGAGCTGACTTGCTGGTGTTTTTAGTCTTTTATGTCCACAATAAAAGTAAAATATATTTTTGGGACCCAGAAAACTCCAGTTGGGGAACCCTGCACCAGAGGTTAGGGAGTGCCCAGTTCCCCCAGAACCCCCCCCCCCCCCCCCACACACACACACACACACACACACACACAAGTAACTGGTGTGAAATGGCTAGCTAGTTAGCGGTGTGTGCTAGTAACATTTCAATCAGTGACGTCACTCGCTCTGAAACCTTGAAGTAGTTGTTTCCCTTGCTCTTTGGAGCGATAGGTAACGATGCTTCATGGGTGACTGTTGTCAATGTATTCAGAGGGTCCCTGGTTTGAGCCCAGATTGGGGCAAAGAGCGGGATGGAAGCAATACTGTTACATTAATGTTGTTGACCCGGATCATTCAGTTGGGCTCTGCCCAGCAGCTGGGGTTGCTACGGAGAAGGAAGAGGTCAAAGGGGGGGGGTGAGTGTAACCGGTGTGAAATGGCTAGCTAATTAGCGGTGCGCACTAGTGGCGTTTCAATCGGTGATGTCACTCGCTCAGAGTAATTGTTTCCCTTGCTCTGTAATGACTGCGGCTTTGTGGAGCGATGGGTAATGATGTTTTGCGGGAGGCAAGTTATTGATGTGTTCAGAAGGTTCCTGATTCGAACCCAGGTTGGGGCAAGGAGAGGGATGGAAGCAAGACTGTTACACACAACCAGAAGAGAGACGCAGAAATGACAACACACTAGGACACCTGGGGGTACAGTGCTCTGATAATGAGAAATTCCTCGGCACCTGGAATTTTTATTTGTGAATCTGGTCGTTGCCCCCAACCTCCTCCGTTAGACACACTTGACTTTCTAAATGTAATCCGTTACAGATACTAACGTAAACTCACTCACTTTTGTACATCGCCTTGGTCCGTACAATTGACCTTATTTTAGCGCCCTAAAAACGTAATACTTCCAGATCAACTGTAATGTCAATACCATTGTAAAGCACAATTTCTCCCCTTTCCAACAAAATTAATGACATGACCTCCAAGCTGCCCGTTTCTGCATTATTCAAGAAGGCAATGAGCTCCGTCGGGTCTTTTTAAAAATGGCGGGTGGGGAAGCGAAACTAATGCGTGGTAGTGAGAGGAGAGGAGATGTGTGGGAAAATGGCTTTTCTTCACTCGATCTGTCCAACTTATCACCTTATCGCCTCTAAAATGTAAATAAAACACTATAAAGAGTTTATATAATGTGTCATTACATACCTATTTGAAGGTTTGTGTCGAATTTGAATCGGGTTTTTAGGGCGGTGCTAAAGTTAGTTCAGAAGTAAACAGCGGCTTTGAGAGTCATGATCGTTTACAGTGATGATGCAAAAAATTACTAGGTATCCCCCTTACCCCCGTCACTGTCCATTTCTTGTTTTTAAACGATGAGAGAAGTGCTACACCTGGTGGAGAGAGATTGTAAGACAGAAAAAGTTGCTTAATGCGTGCTGTTCGTTACGGCATGACACGTCACGATGTAACGGAGGGTCAGTTTTTTCAACTTTTCTCTTTTCTCTTCACTTACATTTTACATGTACATTTTAGTAATTTAGCAGACGCACTTATCCAGAGCGACTTAGTTTAGTGCATTCATCTTAAAGGGATACTTCAGGATTTTGGAAATGAAGCCCTTTATCTACTTCCCCAGAGTCGGATGAACCCGTGGATACCATTTGTGAAGTAGATAAAGGGCTTCCTTGACAAAATCCCGAAGTATCCCTTTAGCCCTTTCCTGCAGGCAAATGACCAAATCTCCCTCTAGTGGCCTCATGGGTGAAATGTTATTTATATTTGTCATATCTGTCACTTTGTTATATTTCAGTCTTCTGTGATATATAAAGTTGTAATATCGGGATGCAATACATTTCAACTCTATTTCTAGTAGATTCAAAATAGATTTGTTTAAGACTACCAAGAAACCCCGTGTGACACTGATTTAGCCCACGGCAGTAAATTAAGATAGCTAGGTGAGACAATATCTTTGCTGGAAACGTAACTGATTACAGTCAAAAGAAAATTGTAATCAGATGACATGTAACTCCCCAACCCTAAACACACACACGCACACACACACACACACACACACACACACACACACACACACACACACACACACACACACACACACACGCACACTTCAAAACCTTTTAACCCCTTGAGCCCTGACCTTTAACCAATCAAATTAATCAGTCTCAATATGTGGCAGTACAAGGATTCATCTCACAGTGGTGGCTGACCGAGTATCGCTATACTGGGTCATGCCCATTAGGGTCCAAACGGACTGAAACAGTGCTTTTTATTTTCAGTTTTCCACTGAGTGCCCTATTAAACAAGACCTGGATGTTTGACATGTAGTTTAGAAATGCAAATAAAGAAAAAATGAGAGAGAAGTAATTGACTGTATTCTTTACATTTGAATGTCCTTCTCTTCCTGAGTATTTAAACTCCCTGACTACCACACGCACACACACACACACACACACACACACACACACACACACACACACACACACGCACACGCACCGGCCAAAAATCTGAGGGGGCATGAAGTACATGAGGATGGCTGGTGAGTGGTCTGTAGGGGGTTGTCAAACACCTTAAACAGCCTTTTCCTGCAATATAGAGCCATAATCATTATGCTTAATTCTATGACAAGCATATGTTTATTTTCTGCATATCTAAGCATACCTCTTGAGCTGTCTGTCTTTTTAAAAATAAACTAAATATGCTTCTCTGCTAAAATCTTGGTCAAAGATTGAAAGGAATGTGAGTCTTATTCAGTACATTTAGTTATTGCATGCTTTTCTAAAGTTTACCAATCTTGCCAGCAGGGCAATCCCAGCTAAGATAGTTAGACAAGCTAGCTACTCTAAATTGATAGCCTGCAATGGCTTCTTGATAGCTAGTTATGAGGTTGTCACAACTTCTGCCGAAGTCGATGCCTCTCCTTGTTCGGGCGGTGCTCGGCGGTCGACGTCACCGGTCTTCTAGCCATCATTGATCCATTTTTCATTTTCTATTGGTTTTGTCTTGTCTTCCTACACACCTGGTTCCAATCCCATTCATTACATGTTGTGTATTTAACCCTCTGTTTCCCATCATGTCCTTGTCAGAGATTGTTTGTTTTGTATGTTCGTGTATTATGTATTGGTGCGCGACGGGTTCTTGTACCCACTTTTATTTATCTTGTATTTTTGATTATGGAGTTTTGTCAAGTCTATGATATAAGTTCGATTCTCCTGCGCCTGACTTCCCTGCCACCTACACACACGGCATTAGAGGTTGAGAGATTGGTAACCTATCTGAGCTAGCTAAAGCCAACTTCATAAAATTGCTAGGTGGCTAGTAGTATTACAGAGAAACAACAAAAACCTATATATTTGTTTTTAACAGCACAATCTGATACGTTATATTTTAGGTTTTCTCCCAAATGGAACCTTATTCCCTACATAACCCTGGTTGTCAGAAGTATTGCACTACATGGAGAATAGGCTATGGTCACAAGAAGTGCACTATGTGGGGAATAGGGTGCCATTTGGGAGGCAACCGTACTCTTATTTCCCTCCAAGTGTGCCTGAATGCCTTTAGTCCATCCAGTCTACCAGATGAGCCAAACAGTAGCAACATCGCCCCAGCCCACCATAGAAGAGCAGACAGCAGTAACATGGCTCCAGCTCACCATAGAAGAAGAGCAGATAGTAGCAACATGACCCCAAACCACCATAGAAGAAGAGCAGACAGTAGCAACATGGCCCCAGCCCACTATAGAAGAAGAGCCTGACAGTAGTAACATGTCCCCAGCCCACCATAGAAAAAGAACTCTGACCTTTGAACCCAGCAGCTCTCTCCAAGCCTCTTCTTCTAGCTCAGTGCATCTTCCTGTCTTCAGAATAGCAGGCTTGCACAACAGGGTCAAATCTGTCATGGATATCACTAGCTAGGTCTAACTGTTCTGTGTGTGTGTGTGTGTGTGTGTGGACGTGTTTAACTATTCTTGTGGGGACCAGAAGTCCCCACAAGAATAGTAAACAAACCACAATATGACCAACTGGAGAAATGTTATTAGTCTACACAAGGTGAAATGCTATTTTTAGGGGGTTTAGGGTTAGAATTTGTGTTAGGGTGGCACGCCCTGAACATAGTAAGCTGTTTTTTCGCTGTGTTGGTTGGGGCGTGATGGTGACTTGGGTGGGTTATCTATGTGTATTTGTATGTCTATGGTGGCCTGATATGGTTCCCAATCAGAGGCAGCTGTTTATCGTTGTCTCTGATTGGGGATCATATTTAGGCAGCCATTTCCCTTTTGTGTTTGTGGGATCTTGTCTATGTTTAGTTGCCTGTCTGCACTATTTGTATAGCTTCACGTTTCGGTCGTTGATTTTGTTGGTTTGTTAAGTGTTCATTCATTAAAAGAGAATGTACGCATACCACGCTGTGCCTTGGTCTCACTCATATGACGAACATGACACTCCAGCCCACCATAGAAGAAGAGCAGATAGTAGCAACATGGCCCCAAACCACCATAGAAGAAGAACAGACAGTAGCAACATGGCCCCAGCCCACTATAGAAGAAGAGCCTGACAGTAGTAACATGTCCCCAGCCCACCATAGAAAAAGAGCTCTGACCTTTGAACCCAGCAGCTCTCTGCAAGCCTCTTCTTCTAGCTCAGTGCATCTTCCTGTCTTCAGAATAGCGGGCTTGCACAACAGGGTCAAATCTGTCATGGATATCACTAGCTAGGACTAACTGTTCTGTGTCTGTGTGTGGTTGTGTTTAACTATTCTTGTGAGGACCAGAAGTCCCCACAAGAATAGTAAACAAACCACAATATGACCAACTGGAGAAATGTTGTTAGTCTACACAAGGTGAAGTGCTATTTTTACGGGGTTTAGGGTTAGAATTTGTGTTAGGGTAAGCATACAGGTTATTTATTTTTATCTTTATTTAACTAGGCAAGTCAGATAAGAACAAATTCTTATTTTTACCTTGTCAGCTCAGAGATTCAATCTTGCAACCTTTCAGTTACCAGTCCAATGCTCTAACCACTAGGCTACCTGCGGGTTAGGTGTTAGGAAAAATAGGATTTTGAATGGGACTGAATTGTGTGTCCCCACAAGGTTAGCTGTACAAGACTGTGTGTGTGTAATGGTCTCTGGCATGGCCTGATGTTGGGGTTAGGGCTATGGTTTGGGGAAGGCTAATAGAATAATAATAAAAAACTATACGCTATTACCATCAGGTATCATCAGTATTCTCACGGCTTGCTAGAGCATTGTGAAGTGTGGTGGCACAGTGGTCTGAGCAGCGTGCTTCGAACTCCGAGCATCACAAGTATTTTTTTACAAAAATTTGGTGAGCACCGAGCAAGGCAGATATCAACGTTCTCAGGACCTTTTCAAACGTCTGAAATCGACGTTTATTTCTAGTGAACAGGCTGGCTGCCTAGGGCCTTATCTGAGTTGCTTGGTTTCAATAGTTCCACAAAGAATACACTGTATACACACTATATATACAAAAGAATGTGGACAAGACAAAATAATTTATAACTTAATTTTTCCAGAACAATGTAGGTTCAACAAATCCCCTTGTTGTTTGGGATACCTTTAAATATACCTTCAGAGATCATTCAATATTCATCAATAATAATAAGAAAGCAGTTTCTGTCTAATGAGACAAGACTAACAAGGGAAATACATGAACAAATAGTGTTACACGGAGTGGAACAGGGGAACACAAGAGCAGACGAGGAGACTGGGATGAAGTAACCAAGGAATTTATTGAAACACAGGTGGGAGATGGAGTACAGGTCAGGGGAAGCTCGGGCGGGTTGCTGAAAACCAGGTGCGGAGGCTGAGGCTGGAGCGAGAGGGGTTGAGACAAGGTAAGCAGGTCCAGAGGGGAATCCAAGGGAGTAGTAGAGTGGGGAATCCAGGACAGAGTAGCAGGATGACGAGACGTGGGACAGGAGACAGGGACCAGAGTCAGAGCGGGCAGAATGAGCAGAGATTACAATCTGGCAGTGTGGAAGTGGCAGGGCTGAGTATTTGTAGAGTTCTTGATTATGGAACAGGTTGCAGCTGGTGGGGATCTGCTCTGACTCCAGCACACCTGTCTCCGCCCACACAATCACACACACACATAGAGAGAGAGGGAGAGAGTACTGGGGGAGTGGCGGCAGGTCAATGATACACAGGATGAGCAGTAGAGGGCGTTGCAGGAGCAGATGTGACAAATACTACAGGTAGATAGCAATAAAAACGGTACTACAAAGATACAAAATAAGTTAGAGGAAAACCAAAAAAAATAGAGGAACTTATTCAAGAATGATCTAACGTAATCTATTACAAACATAAAGCAAACTGGATGTAATATGGAGAAAAATGCACCAAATTCTCCCTGAATCTCCAACTCAGTGATGCTGCCAAAAATAAGTAGCAAAAACGAGTTACTAAAGACGGAGTCATCTATGATTCTCTGAATTATATTTTAAAACAGGAAGCTAAATATTTTAAGCAGATGTTTTCTTTTCTGTCTCCCCCTCCCCCTCTGAATGACGATTACTGTAAGGAATTCTTTCCAAATAATAAAAAAATGGAAAAGTAACAAACATACAAAAAGATCAGTGCGAAGGCCAAATGACAAAGTATTAACCTTTTATTAACTTTTTGAGGCTATTGAATCCTTTCAGTCTGTAAAAACACCAAGGCTTGATGGCATACCTTTTTTTATATACTCAAAGCTCCATGTTTGGGCTTGTTTTAACTACTCCTATAGAAATTTTGGTCTTTCAGGTACTCAGCAGGAAGGTCTGATTTCTCTATTATTAAAACAAGACCCGGTCAGCAAATATAAAGATCTAAAAACATTGGAGGCCCCTTACACTTCAATGTTGTGATGCAAAAATACTAGCGAAATGCATAGCACTCAGAAATGAAAAGGTTTTACCAGATATTGTTCATCCTGATCAGAGAGTTTTTTTTACATGGACGATACATTGGAGATAAAATACGACAACTACTAGAAATAATAGAACAACATTAAACATCTAAGATGCCAGGCCTTCGATAAAGTAAGACTGGATTAGATTTATAAATGCCTGGATTTTTTCAATTTTGATGAGTCTCTTATAAAATGGCTAAAAGTAATATATAGCAACCCCAGGTGTAAAATAGTAAATAGTGGCTAATTCTCAGAGTTTTGAATTGTCAAAAGGAGTTAAACAAGGGTGTCTGCTGTCACCATATCTATTCGTTATGGCCATCAAAATGCTAGCTATTAAAATCAGATCAAATGACAACATTAAAGGATTAGAAATTCAAGGCTTAAAAACAAAGGTGTCCATGTATGCTGATGACTCAAGTTTTATAGTCCGCAAGCTAGATCCCTGCAATGTCTCATTGAAGATCTAGGTAACTTTTCTGGACTCTCTGGACTAAAGCCAAAGTGTACAGTATTACGTATTGGATCTTTAAAAAATACAACTTTTACATTACCCTGCAGTTTACCTATAAAATTGGCTGACGGTGAAGTAGATATACTTGGTATTCATATCACAACAGATATGAGCTCTCCACAATGAATTTCAATAGAAAACTAGTAAAAAATAGCAACCATGGAGAGGTAAAAAAATTGCACTGATTAACTCCTTAGTCATATCTCAATTTACTCACTTACTTATGGCGCTGCCTACTCCTAATGATTTGTTTTTCAAATCATATGAGCAAAAAATATTTCGCTTTGTCTGGGATGCTAAACCAGACAAGATAAAACGTGCCTATATATATAATGAATATGAACTGGGTGGGTTGAGATGATTAAATATAAAAGTAGTAAACCTCTCTCTAAAAGCTTCACTTAAACAAATGTTTTACTTGAACCCAGAGGCGCAACTTTGGTTTTAGAAGTGGGGGGGACATAATTATTATCCAATCGGACAAACAGCCTACCCAACCGCTCGGAGGAGTCCACATGGTCCTAAAGCACTCTGGTGCCTCATTTTGTATCATAAATCTGGGGGGGGCAATTTCAGTTTAAAAATGGCCTTTTTGCCTTTGTGCATATTGACATGTCAAATTTTTTATTTAATTGAAAATCAAACCTTTTTCTTATCTCTCTTTTTCAAACAAGCATTACAGAGCTGGTTCATATGTATTTAAATTTCATCCCCCTGAAAACATAGAACAAATATTATGGTTGAACTCAAATGTGCTGGCTGATAAAATACCTGTATTTATGGAAAACGTGTTTAAAAGGGTATTTTGTTTTTAAGTTATATTTGAAATTGGAATGGTAGAGTTATGTCTTTCATGGAGTTATCAGAATGGTATGGGAAGGTCTGCTCAATCCAAGATTACAACCAATTGATTACAGCATTACCCCAAAAATGGAGGAGGCAGGGGGCAGCGGGAGGAGGTAGGGAACTAGTCTGTCTTCCCAATATAAAGGATAAAAACTGGCAGAGGAATAAAAATAGCATAAATAGGAAACTACACCAGTTTCATTTGAGGACCAGGATGTTGACAGCTGTGCCATTCAGGTTGCAAAGTAGTTAAAATGACACAAGATTCAAGACTTTGTGCCTTTCAGCTAAAATTATTGTACAGAATTCTTGCCACCAACAGGATATTTGGGGCATACAATCATCGCAGCTCTGAAGATTTTGTTGTGAGTCACAGAATCAATAGACCATTTCATTTGGTATTGCCTTCCGGTAGCCTGTTTCTGGTCTCAGGTTCAGGAATGGATGCACTTGCATTCAAACTCACACACGTGCTCTCACACACACACACACACACACACACACACACACACACACACACACACACACACACACACACACACACACACACACACACACACACACACACACACACACACACACACACACACACACACACACACACACACACACACACACACACACACACACACAGAAACACACATGTAAATAGTGCCATACATGCACTCAAACGTATTAATTTGGCCTTGCTGTTATGATTTTTGTTGTCCTTGATTTATTTTTTGCAGTGTTTTCTGTTTTCGTTTTTTCCCCCTCTTTTTTCTCTTTTGTTAATTTTGTTGGTTGTTAGTGCATTTGGGGACGGGGGCTTGGGGGGACGGGGGTCTTGGGGGTAGGGAAAGGAATTATTTTACTTTATTATTATTTTTTTCAGGAGGGTGGGGACTGTGGGGGGGGGGGGGGGGGGTCTCAGATGGTTGAGGAGCAGCTCTCGGGGAACTTTGGAGGGCTGATGGCCTGGCGTTTGGGAGCTTGTTCCGGTGGATGGCAGGTCGCTGGTTTGGCTCCCTGTTTTTGACCTTGTGGGAAATCTGTCAACGTGCCCTTGAGCAGGGCATTGACCCTGGTTGCTTCTGTTAGATGACTCAATGTAATGTAAATGTTGAGCGGCTTCACTACAAGTAGATTGAATTTTTTAATATTCAATAATAAAAAAGTTAAATTTAAAAATGATGTGGACACCCCTTCAAATAAGTGGCTATTTCAGCCACACCCGTTGCTTACAGGTGTATAAAATCGAGCACACAGCCATGCAATCTCCATAGACAAATATTGGAGCTCAGTGACTTTCAACGTGGCACCGTCATAGGATGCCACAATTCCAACAAGTCAGTTCGTAAAATGTCTGCCCTGATAGAGCTGCCCCAGTCAGCTGTAAATGCTGTTATTGTGAAGTGGAAACATCTAGGAGCAACAACGGTCAGCCGTCAAGTGGTAGGCCACACAAGTTCACAGAACGGGACCGCAGAGTGCTGAAGCACGTAGCGTGTAAAAATTGTCTGTCCTCGGTTGCAACACTCTCTACCGATTACCAACCTTTCTCTGGAAGCAACGTCAGCACAATAACTGTTCATCGGGAGCTTCATGAAATGGGTTTCCATGGTCAAGCAGCCGCACACAAGCCTAAGATCACCATGCACAATTCCAAGTGTCGGCTGGAGTGGTGTAAAGCTCGCCGCCACTGGACTCTGGAGCAGTAGAAACGCTTTCTCTGGAGTGATGAATCACGCTTCACCATCTGGCTGTCCTATGGCCGAATCTGTATTTGGCGGATGCCAGGAGAATGCTACCCGAATGCATAGTGCCAACTATAAAGTTTGGTAGTTTGTCGAGATTGGTGTGGAAGAACATGATTTGCCTGCACAGAGCCATGACCTCAACCCAATTCTACACACATTTTACATACAGTACATGGCACTTCTTTTTTACAGTAGTTACATTGCATATATTTTGATATACGTTTAATCTAGATAGATAGCATTTATACATTATACAAATAAAAGATTACTGAAATGGTACAACAATTGTCACGTTCTGACCATAGTTCTTGTGTGTTTTGCTTGTTTTAGTGTTGGTCAGGACGTGAGCTGGGTGGGCATTCTATGTTGTGTGTCTAGTTTGTCTGTTTCTATGTTTGGCCTTTTATGGTTCCCAATCAGAGGCAGGTGTTTTGTGTTGTCTCTGATTGGGAATCATATTTAGGTGGTTTGTTTTGTGTTGGGGATTGTGGGTGGTTGTTTCCTGTCTTTGTGTTTCTCTGCACCAGCTAGGACTGTATCGGTTTGCCACATTTATTTATTTTGTTATTTGTAAGTGTTCACAGTTTCATAATTAAACATGTTGAGCACTGGCTACGCTGCGTGTTGGTCCGATCCTTGCTACACCTTCTCTTCTCGTGAAGAGGAGGAAGGCTGCCGTTACAACAATAAGGTACATCTTATCCAAAACGATACATTGCCAATGCTTTCACTGACTAAAGTATTCAATAAAGATAATTTACCAGTATATACCCAGAAATTACTGCAAAGAAAGTCAAAACATTTGCGATTTGCGCTCAAGGGTCTCAGAGAGATGCATGTGATGATGACCCTCTCCTTCCCTATACCCTAATAAGCAGTTGTTGATGGTTTCATCCTTCACTGGCCAGCTCTCTCCTGTCCCTCACGTCCCACTGACACCGCTGACAACAACATAAACAATGAGATCACTCCCTTTGACAGATTAAAATGGATCACTTCCTGTCTTCTGATGATGGGCCTCGCTCTTGCTTGAAGCAGAAACTTCCCCGCAGATCTAGGATCAGTTTACCCTCTCTGAATTCTAACCGTAGATTAGTCTTAGATCTTTCTTGTGGCAACTTCCTCCTACTCCTCGCAACCCTTAAAGAGATGAAAAAATATTTAAAAAATGTAAATTAAGAAAACAAACTCTTTTAACTGTAAAGGGGGTTATCAGCTAACTCAAAAATAAAGCATGTAAACGAGCATTTATAATGTGCCTCAATCAGTCTGTGAAAGCATGATAGATGGTGGGAGAGGGATCGTTATGAGAGGGATTAGAACATGGAACGTGGAACGTCTTCTAAGGAAATGTGTTGCTGGACATGGAACAGCTGTTGGTCTTGTTGGTGTGTGTGTCCGTGTTAGAGTGGGCGAGGTTGTTAACGCTTTGCCTCGTTATCAGATGAGGCAGGATGTGCGGGTTCGGAGGCCAGGAGAACACTCACTGCCTGGGATTCTTTTTTTTTTACCTTTATTTTTAACTAGGCAAGTCAGTTTAGAACAAATTCATATTTTCAATGACAGCCTAGGAACAGTGGATTAACTGCCTTGTTCAGGGGCAGAATGACAGATTTTCACCTTGTCAGCTCAGGGATTCGATTATGCAACCTTTCGGTTACAAGTCCAACTCTCTAACCACTAGGCTACTTACCGCCTGGGATGAGGGGAGAGGGGGAGGAGGAGAGAGAAAGAGAGCGAGAGAGAGCGAAAGAGAGAGACACTAACCTCCTAGGATGAGAGAGGGGGATGGATGAGGGGGGGAGAGGAGGGAGGAAGAGAAAGGCCAAGGGAGAGGGGGTTAGAGGGATAGAGAGCAGGGGGCAGGGGAGGAGGGTTGGGAGAGAATGAGAGAGAGAGAGGCCAGAGCAGAGGGGGACAAGCAGAGACAGAGGGCGATTGAGATGTGGGGAGCAAAAGGGAGTGAAAGGGCAGGGCAGCAGAAAAGAAAGAAAGTGAGAGAGATAGATGGGCCTGGAGTAGAACTCATGTCAGTGTGCTGGTCTGGAATTACCTGTGAGTCCATCAGTCAAACTGACTGATGTATGAACGCTCTGCAGCACCCAACACACACCACTTTTCCCTACACTAGACTTTGGGCTTACATCTGTATCTGGGTTTTAGATAAGGAATAAGGGAACACAACTTAGTCAATAAGAGTGTCTCATCAGATAACTGTCCACTTTCAACCACTGTCTATAGAAGGGTAGGTTGACAATTTCACAACAACGATGCACGCGCAACTCAGAGGCTAAAGGCCGTGTGCTATGATTCTGAGCGGTCAGATAGCTAGCAACAATGACAAGAAGCTGCTGTGTATCTTGTTCTTGAAATCATCTCTTGTCTTGAAGTCTTTTGACCTATGCCATATTTTTGCTACACTCTAGTAAAAAGGGTTCCAAAATGGTTCTTTGGCTGTCCCCATAGGAGAACTGTTTTTGGTTCCAGGTGGAACACTTTTTGGTTTTTGGTTTCATGTAGAGCCCTCTGTGGAATGGTTGGCCATATTACACTCTTAGAAAAAAAGGTGCTATCTAGAACAAAAAAGGGTTCTTTGGCATTCCCCATAGGAAAACCATTTGTAGAACCCTTTTTGCTACTAGGTAGAACCCTTTTTGCTACTAGGTAGAACCCTTTCCACAGAGGGTTCTATATGGAACCAAAAAGGGTTCTCATATGGAGACAGCTGGAGAATCCTTTTGGAACCCTTTTTTCAAATGTATTTATGTTTTCAATAAACATTTGCGTACAAAATATAGTTTACAGATTGTCAATAATCCTTTGATTGTAAGCCAAACCTGTCTGTTTTGCCTCGAAGTTGCACACACATCGGTTTTGTTGGTGAACACCCAACCCGTCTATTAAATGTTAAAACAATTGTTTGAAATGAAACGTATAAGAATGCAATAGCACTCACACATACAATATGTATTGAATATATAGTTTCAAGCTCCTTGGTGTCCACATCACCAACAAACTATCATGGTCCAAACACACCAAGACAGTCGTGAAGAGGGCACGACAACACCTTTCCCCCCTCATGAGACTAAAAAGATTTGGCATGGGTCCCCAGATCCTCAAAATGTTCTACAGCTGCACCATTGAGAGCATCCTGACCGGTTGCATCACCGCCTGGTATGGCAACTGCTCGGCATCTGACCATAAGGCGCTACAGACGGTAGTGCATATGGCCCAGTACATCACTGGGGCAAAGCTTCCTGCCATCCAGGCCCTATATACCAGGCTTTGTCAGAGGAAGGTCCAAAAAAATTGTCAAAGACTCCAGTCACCCAAGTGTTCTTTCTGCAACGGCACGGCAAGCGGTAGCAGAAAGAAGCGTCAAATCTAGGTCCGAAAGGCTCCTTAACAGCTTCTACCCGCAAGCAAAAAGACTGCTGAACAATTAATCAAATGGCAACCCAGACTATATACATTGACACCCCCCCACCCCTGTTTTTACACTGCTTTTTACTTATTTAACCAGGTAAGTTGACTGAGAACACATTCTCATTTACAGCAACAACCTGGGGAATAGTTACAGGGATGAATGAGACAATTGTAAGCTGGGGATGATTAGGTGACTGTGAGGGTATGAGGGCCAGATTGGGAATTTAGCTAGGACACCAGGGTTAACACCCCTACTCTTACAACAAGTGCCATGGGATCTTTAGTGACCACAGAGAGCCAGGACACCCATTTAGCTTCCATTCCTAAAGACAGGACCCTACACAGGGCAATGTCCCCAATCTGCCCTGGGATATTAAAAAAACAAAATTAGACCAGAGGAAAGGGTGCCTTCTACTGGCCCTCCAACACCACTTCCAGCAGCATCTGGTCTCCCATCCAGGACCAACCCTGGTTAGCTTCAGAAGCAAGCCAGCAGTGGGATGCAGGGTGGTTTGCTGCTGCTGGCATGCTGCTGCTGGCATGGGCATGCTGCTGCTGCTACTCGCTGTCTGTTATCTATGCATAGTCATTTTACCCCAACCTTCATGTACAAATTACCTCGACTAACCTGTACCCCCACACATTGCCTCGGTACCGGTACCCCCTGTATATAGCCTCGTTATTGTTATTTTTATGTTACTTTTTATTGTATTTTTCATTCAGTAAATATTATCTCAACTCTATTTCTTGAACTGCATTGTTGATTAAGGACTTGTAAGTAAGCATTTCACGGTAAGGTCTACATCTGTTGTATTCGGGGCATGTGACAAATACAATTTGATTTGATTTGAAAAACAACTTGCTGATGTTGAGTTATTACAGTTGTTTATCGCTTTGTTACTATTTTCACAAGTATGTGGTCAAATGTCACAACTCTTAGTACAAAAATCAAAACAGATCATCAAAAAAGCTGTTTTTTCAAAACTTTAAGCACATTTTCAATTGACTAAGTATAACACAGTAACTTTTTCACCAAACCTTATCAGTGTTTAATCTAGAAATACCTTTCATTTAAAGTAATTGCCTTTCACAATGCAATGCTCACAATACTTTTCATATGATTCTCTTGTCATTTCTTTAAATACATTTGACCATCACTTAATCCAACTGTGCTTAACGGTTAATCACTTAACCGTTTGGTATACCTATAGATTTTAAACTGGTGTTGTCTACTATATATGGATTTGGAGAAATATAAATAAAATGTGTGTTTGTAAAGTATAATCATCTAAATGATATATATGGTACATGATAACCATGCATAGTAACTACAGGTTATTGCTAATTGATTTCACATAGTGGTTAACACAATTGGTCGCCAATAAAAGGCAGTGTGTGAACACTTGCAATTTCTTTCATCATGGAGCAGGATAGACAGCAAGGGAGATGAAGAAATAAAAGATCTTGTGGACAAGAGGCCCGTCAGAGAGGTGGGCATGGGCCCCATCAAAGAGTTCAAAGAGGTGGGCATGGGCCCCATCAAAGAGTTCAGAGAGGTGGGCATGGGCCCCATCAGAGGTCAAAGAGGTGGGCATGGACCCTGTCAAAGAGGTCAAAGAGGTGGGCATGGGCCCCGTCAAAGAGGTGGGCATGGACTCCATCAAAGAGGTCAAAGAGGTGGGCATGGGCCCCATCAAAGAGTTCAAAGAGGTGGGCATGGGCCCCATCAAAGAGGTCAAAGAGGTGGGCATGGACCCTGTCAAAGAGGTCAAAGAGGTGGGCATGGGCCCCGTCAAAGAGGTGGGCATGGGCCCCATCAAAGAGTTCAAAGAGGTGGGCATGGACCCCGTCAAAGAGGTCAAAGAGGTGGGCATGGGACCCGTCAAAGAGGTGGGCATGGGCCCCGTCAAAGAGGTCAAAGCGGTGGGCATGGACCCCGTCAAAGAGGTCAAAGCGGTGGGCATGGGCCCCGTCAAAGAGGTGAACATCAGAGCGGGGGAGGCAGACAGCAGGGAACTGTTGTGTCTAATGAAGTCTGTGCCAAAATTGTTGACCGTGTAGTAAACAGAGACCTTACCATGGCAGAGGCTACCAGATTAGTTCACCCAAATCTGAAGATAACTGTCAATTCGATCATTGGAACATTTTGCCAAGATAACCGGTATCTCTGCAGGACATGCACTATGCTTTACCATTACATTTACAGTGACATATTGTAAATGCATGCAGCCGTGTGCTGATCGACCAACAGGAGTGGGCAGTGGTGGAAATGGTG
This sequence comes from Salvelinus namaycush, assembly GCF_016432855.1. Lineage (NCBI taxonomy): Eukaryota > Metazoa > Chordata > Actinopteri > Salmoniformes > Salmonidae > Salvelinus > Salvelinus namaycush. The sequence goes on along the minus strand of NC_052312.1, from coordinate 24,216,221 downwards.
AGGCCCAGGAATGACATAGAGCTGTCCGCAATAAAGCAGGCCATTGCTGGTCATCTATGAACATTTGAACATCTTGGCCATGTACTGTTATTATCATGACACAAGGCGAGACCCAAATGCAGACACAGGAGGCAGATGGTTGGAGTCTTACAATATTTATTAATCCAAAGGGGTAAGGAGAGAGAATGGTCGTGGACAGGCAAAAAGGTCAAAACCAGTTCAGAGTCCAAAAGGTACCGAAGGTCAGGACAGGCAGGATGATCAGGCGGGCGGGAAAGTAGTCCAGAGTCAGGCAGGGGTCAAAACCAGGAAGACTAACAAAAAGAGAATAGCAAAAGGATTATGGGAAAAACCACACGGGTTGACTTGACTAACATACAAGACAAACTGGCACAGAGAGACAGGAAACACAGGGATAAATACACTGGAGAAAATAAGCGACACCTGGAGGGGGTGGAGACAATCACAGGAACAGGTGAAACAGATCATGGCGTGACAGTTATAATCTCCACCCGGCACAACCAGAAGACGACTGGCCACCCCTCAGAGCATGCTTCCTCTCTAGGTTTCTTCCTAAGTTCCTGCCTTTCTAGGGAGTTTTTCCTAGCCACCATGCTTCTGCATTGCTTGCTGTTTGGGGTTTTAGGCTGGGTTTCTGTATAGCACTTTGTGACATCGGCTGATGTAAAAAGGGCTTCATAAATACATTTGACTGATTGGTTGATGGAGAACGATGACATCTTTGCCAATGTGGCATCCATCAGCCTACCAACAATCGCCTGTCTTTTGAAGAGGCACCAGGTATCTATGAAACACATTTACCTGGTGCCTTTTAAAAGAAACAACGACCGGGTGAAACAACTGCGGGCCGAGTATGTTCAGGTACAGCAATATATACTGTATTGCCGTTACTATTTGATGCACATGCTACTTCACAATATCATATTGGAACTATACTGTAAAAAGAGGGTGATTGATGTTGTTGTGAACCATCACAAGTATATCTTTGTGAGTGAAGCAGGCTTCAAACTCAGCATCGTGGGCAGAGCATCATCAGCCAATGGGCGACCGCCCAAGTGCCTGGATAACGTGGGGGAAACATCTCCATGTGCACAGCTATCTCTGAAGATGGTGTGGTAGGATCTAGGCCATTTCTTGGAGACTGCAACGCTGCACACCTCATTGTGTTTCTCAATTAAAATGAGCAGGCCTGTCAAGGTGTGGGACAATGTCAGGTTCCACCATGCAGAGTTGGTTCAGGCACGGTTTCGGGCCCATCCCCGATTCGTGACCCTATACCTGCCCGCATACTCTCCTTTCTTCAAAGCTATTGAATAAACATTTTCAGCATGGAGGTGGAAGGTGTATGATCGCCATCCCCATGAACATGCCACCCTCCTTCTGGCCAAGGATGAGTCATACGACAACATCAATGCAGACCAATGTCAAGCTTGGATTCGCCATGCCAAGATGTTTTTCCCACGGTGCGTGAACAATGAGGACATTCACCGTGATGTGGATGAGAAATGATGGCCAAATGCTCAAGAAACACTTGCATGCAAATTAATGTGTGCTAAACGTTATGTTTTATTTTCATTCCTTTCATTTGTTGCATTGAATTTTGTGACATTTGATTACAGACAGTACATCTATGTTGCAATTATATCTGAAAAGTAGAAAAAAAAATTGTATTCATGATTCATTGATCACACCTTTGATAGATATTATGGAAATTATAGATGTTCTGTCAATTTTGTTGGGTAATGTAAGTGTATTGCCTAATGTGAACTGTGTAATTTACAGTAGTGGAGCATATTACTTTCATCACTTCTTCTAAGGGTGATTTGAAACGAGTATCTTGCATTGTTTGCTATTGGATTAACTGGTAGTTAAAACGACTCAATTGAAAAGATATCCTTATATTGTGTTTTGGTGATTAAAGCCATGTTCTCATTTACATTTCACTATAAATATATTTTGAATCAAGGGTTATGTGGTGAGAGATGTTTAAAATCCAAATGAATGCACAATGACATGTTTTGAATAAAAGACTGTCTTACAAGTGTGACTAGTTTGGAGTTTTGTACTAAGAGTTGTGAAATGTACCACATACTACATACTACTAAAACTGGACTGGTTTGCTTCCTTATCTACTGTGTGAATTGAGTCTGATCTGTTTGATAAACATCAAGAAACGTGGACATATTTGCTTCTATGTGCAATCATTTGTAGTTCAGAGACTAGCTGCTTTTAACTGAATGTGGGCCGTTCCTCTGTGTGGTGTGTGTGTGTGCGCGTTTCGTCAGTTGACCGATTTATCTGATACCACAATATCAAAGATGTCAGTATATGCACAGGTCTATGATCAGCTCAGTCTCCTAAAGCCTTACCTTAACCATACACGGATCACCACAAAACTTAACCTAGATCAGTGGTTCCCAAACTTTGATAGTCCCGTACCCCTTCAAACATTCAACCTCCAGCTGCGTACCCCCTCTAGCACCAGGGTCAGCGCACTCTCAAATGTTTTTTGCCATCATTGTAAGCCTGCCACACACACATTATACGATACATTTATTAAACATAAGAATGAGTGTGGGTTTTTGTCACAGCCCGGCTCGTTTGAAGTGACAAAGAGCTCTTATAGGACCAGGGCACAAATAATAATATAATAATCAATACTTTTGCTCTTTATTTAGCCATCTTACATATAAAACGTTATTTGTTAATTGTAAATTGTGAATAACTCACCACAGGTTAATGAGAAGGGTTTGCTTGAAAGGATGCACATAACTTTGCAATGTTGGGTTGTATTGGAGAGAGTCTCAGTCTTAAATCATTTCCCACACAGTCTGTGCCTGTATTTAGTTTTCATGCTAGTGAGGGCTGAGAATCCACTCTCACATAGGTACCTGTTTGCAAAGGGCATCAGTGTTTTAACAGCGCGATTTGCCAAGGCAGGATACTCTGAGCACAGCCCAATCCAAAAATCTGGCAGTAGCTTCTGTTTAAATTCAATTTTCACAGAACCGCTTGTTGCAATTTCAATGAGGCTCTCTTGTTCAGATACCGGTAAGTGGACTGGAGGCAGGGCATGAAAGGGATAACGAATCCAGTTGTTTGTGTCATCCTTTTCGGGAAAGTACCTGCGTAATTGCGCACCCAACTCACTCAGGTGCTTCGCTATTTCACATTTGACATTGTCCGTAAGCTTGAGTTCATTTGCACACACAAAAATCATACAATGATGGAAAGACCTGTGTGTTGTCCTTGTTAATGCAGACAGAGAAGAGCTCCAACTTCTTAATCATAGGCTCAACTTTGGCCCGCACATTGAATATAGTTGCGGAGAGTCCCTGTAATCCTAGATTCAGATCATTCAACTGAGAAAAAACATCACCCAGATAGGCCAGTTGTGTGAGAAACTAGTCATCATGCAAGTGGTCAGACAAGTAAAAATTATGGTCAGTAAAGAAAACTTGAAGCTTGTCTCTCAATTTAAAAAAACGTGTCAATTCTTTGCCCCTTGACCACCAGCGCACTTCTGTATGTTGTAAAAGCGTTACATGTTCGCTGCCCATATCATTGCATAGTGCAGAAAATACACAAGAGTTCAGGGGCCTTGCTTTAACAAAGTTAACCATTGTCACTGGAGTGTTCAAAACGTCTTTCAAGCTGTCAGGCATCTATTTGGCAGCAATCCCTCAGTGGATGCTGCAGTGTACCCAAGTGGTGTCGGGAGCAACTGCTTGCACGTGCGTTACTATGTCTCCCTGTCATGGCGTTTGTGCCATCAGTACAGATACCAACACATCTTGACCACCAAAGTCCATTTGATGTCACAAAGCTGTCCAGTACTTTAAAAATGTCCTCTTCTGTTGTCCTGGTTTCCAGTGGTTTGCAGAAGAGGATGTCTTCCTTAATTGACCACCCATAAACGTAACGGACTGTCTCGGTCGTCGTTACGCGAAGGAGAGGAGGACCAAGGCGCAGCGTGATAACAATACATCTTACTTTTTAATGAAGATGAAACTAACACTTTTACAAACTAACAAAACAACAAACCGACGAACGTGAAGCTATACAAACAATAAGTGCAGACACTGGCAACTTACACATAGACAATCACCCACAACCTACCTAATGACTATGGCTGCCTAAATATGGCTCCCAATCAGAGACAACGATAGACAGCTGTCTCTAATTGAGAACCAATCTAGGCAACCATAGACTTACATAAACACCTACAATGAACACAACCCCATGAACTCTACAAACACCCCCTGGACAATACAAACACCCTAGACGAGACAAAAACACACAAACATCCCCCATGTCACACCCTGACCTAACTAAAATAATAAAGAAAACAAAGATAACTAAGGCCAGGGGGTGACAGTACCCCCCCCCCCCCCAAAGGTGCGGACTCCGGCCGCAAAACCTGACACAGAAGGGGAGGGTCCGGGTGGGCCTTCCTACGGCGGTGGCTCGGGTGCGGGACGTGGACCCCACTCCACCATAGTCAATACCCGCTTAGGTGGCCTCCCAGGAACGAGGACCCTTGCAGCGAGTCCCGGACTGAAGACCATCGTAGAGGGCGCCACTGGACGGAGGGGCAGCTCCGGACTGAGTGGTAGCTCCGGACTGAGGGGCAACTCTGGACTGAGGGGCAGCTCCGGACTGAGGGGCAGCTCCGGACTGAGGGGCAGCTCCGGACTGAGGGGCAGCTCCGGACTGAGTGGCGGCTCCGGACTGAGTGGCGGCTCATGACTGGAGGGCGGCTCATGACTGGAGGGCGGCTCATGACTGGAGGGCGGCTCATGACTGGAGGGCGGCTCATGACTGGCGGGCGGCTCATGACTGGCGGGCGGCTCCTGACTGGCGGGCGGCTCTGGCAGCTCCTAACTGGCGGGCGGCTCTGGCAGCTCCTGACTGGCGGGCGGCTCTGGCAGCTCCTGACTGGCGGGCGACTCTGGCAGCTCCTGTCTGGTGGTCGGCTCTGGCAGCTCCTGACTGACGGACGGCTCTAGCGGCTCCTGACTGACGGACGGCTCAGATGGGGCAGGGCAGGCAGGCAGCTCAGATGGCGCTGGGCAGGCAGGCAGCTCAGATGGCGCTGGGCAGACGGGCAGCTCAGATGGCGCTGGGCAGACGAGCAGCTCAGATGGCGCTGGGCAGACGGACAGCTCAGATGGCGCTGGGCAGGCGGGCAGCTCAAACGGCGCTGGGCAGACGGACAGCTTAGATGACGCTAGGCTGGCGGGCAGTTCAAACGGCACTGGGCAGATGGCAGACTCTGGCCGGCTGAGGCGCACAGTAGGCCTGGTGCGTGGTACCGGAACTGGTGGTACCGGGCTAAGGACACGCACCTCAAGGCTAGTGCGGGGAGCAGCAACAGGGCGCACAGGGCTCTGGAGACGCACAGGAGGCTTGGTGCGTGGTGCCGGAACTGGTGGTACCGGGCTGGAGACACGCACCACAGGGCGAGTGCGTGGAGGAGGAACAGGGCTCTGGAGACACACTGGAAGCCTGGTGCGTGGTGTTGGCACTGGTGGTACTGGGCTGGGGCGGGGAGGTGGCGCCGGATATACCGGACCGTGCAGGCGTACTGGCTCCCTTGAGCACCGAGCCTGCCCAACCTTACCTGGTTGAATGCTCCCCGTAGCCCGACCAGTGCGGGGAGGTGGAATAACCCGCACTGGGCTGAGTTGGCGAACCGGGGACACCATGCGTAAGGCTGGTGCCATGTATGCCGGCCCGAGGAGACGTACTGGAGGCCAGATACGTTGAGCCGGCTTCATGGCACCTGGCTCGATGCCCACTCTAGCCCGGCCGATACGTGGAGCCGGAATGTACCGCACCGGGCTAAGCACACGTACAGGAGACACCGTGCGCTCTTCCGCATAACACGGTGTCTGCCCGTACTCTCGCTCTCCACGGTAAGCACGGGGAGTTGGCGCAGGTCTCCTACCTGACATCGACACACTCCCTCTTAGCCGCCCCCCAAGATATTTTTGGGGCTGACTCTCAGGCATCCAGCCTCGCGTCCGTGCTGCCTCCTCATACCACCGCCTCTCGGCTCTAGCTGCTTCCAGCTCTTCACGAGGGTGGCGATACTCTCCAGCTTGAACCCAAGGTCCCTTACCGTCCAGTATTTCTTCCCAAGTCCATGAATCCTGTGTTCGCTGCTCCTGCTGCTGCTGCCGCTTACCACGCTGCTTGGTCCGAGTGTGGTGGGTGATTCTGTCACGATTGTCGTTACGTGGAAGAGAGGAGGACCAAGGCGCAGCGTGATAACAATACATCTTACTTTTTAATGAAGACGAAACAAACACTTTTACAAACTAACAAAACAACAAACCGACGAACGTGAAGCTATACAAACAATAAGTGCAGACACTGGCAACTTACACATAGACAATCACCCACAACCTACCTAATGACTATGGCTGCCTAAATATGGCTCCCAATCAGAGACAACGATAGACAGCTGTCTCTAATTGAGAACCAATCTAGGCAACCATAGACTTACATAAACACCTACAATGAACACAACCCCATGAACTCTACAAACACCCCCTAGACAATACAAACACCCTAGACGAGACAAAAACACACAAACATCCCCCATGTCACACCCTGACCTAACTAAAATAATAAAGAAAACAAAGATAACTAAGGCCAGGGCGTGACACGGACATATACCAGGAGCTGTGCCAGGCCGCCACGTCTGTTGACTCATCCAGCTGTAGCGCATAGATTTCACTGGCTTGTATGCGAAGCAGTAATTGTTTGAAAACATCTCCTGCCATGTCACTGATGTGTCGTGAAACAGTGTTGTTTGATGAAGTCATTGTCTGTATAGTTCTTTTGACCTTTTCCCCCAGCATTGTCCCAGCCATAACTGCGGCAGCAGGACGAATTAAGTCCTCCACAATAGTATGGGGCTTGCCTGTCCTAGCCACTAGGTAGCTCACCATATAACCCCTTCTTATTAATGGGATCTGTTGCTTTTGTACATGTCTTACTACTCGAAAGTAGTCTTAATTAAACCATCTAATGTGATTGGATGTAAATTATTTTACTGGTCTACCTGTATTTGATATTGTGTTGTTATTTCGCTGAACACTAGATGGTTTAATTTTATTTTTGGCAGTGAAACGAGGCTACTCAGGCGAGAAAAAAATCTCACCCAAAGGTATAGCCCCGTTGGAAAATATAAATGGACCGTTTGAAAATAAAAAGTGAATCCCATTTTTATTTGGCGTACCCCCGACGGCATTGCGCGTACCCTGCTGAAAAACATGATAATTAGCCAACCGCCTGTCTATTTATTTGATATCAATTAGAAACCATGATTTTTGTTAATTTTGGTGGCGAGACACGGACCTGCTTCTAAATCAGTCTGTTTATTTAAAGGGGCAATCGGGGATTGCTACATCCATTTTTGGACTTTTGAATGAATGATATTTAGCCATGTTGTTTTTTCAACCCCAGATTGTTTTGCTAGCACAGAGTGGAATATGATCCAGGATTCATCCAATGGCATTGAGCCATCAGTACAGATACCAACACATCTTGACCACCAAAGTCCATATGATGTCACAAAGCTGTCCAGTACTTTAAACATTCTACCTCAGTCACAGGTTTCATCAATAAGTGTATTGACGACGTCGTCCCCACAGTGACCGTATGTACATTTCCCAACCAGAAGCCAAGGATTACAGGCAACATCCGCACCAAGCTAAAGGCTAGAGCTGCCGCTTTCAAGGAGCAGGACACAAATTCGGACGTTTATAAGAAATCCCGCTATGCCTTCAGACGAACCATCAAACAAGCGAAGCATCAATACAGGACTAAGACTGAATCCTACTACATCGCCCCTGATGCTCGTCGGATGTGGCAGGGCTTGAAAAATATTACGGACTACAAAGGGAAACCCAGCCGCGAGCTGCCCAGTGACACGAGACTACCAGATGAGCTAAATGCCTTTTATGCTCGCTTCGAAGCAAGCAACACTGAAGCATGCTTGAGAGCACCAGCTGTTCCGGACAAATGTGTGATCACGCTCTCCGTAGCTGAGCAGACCTTTAAACAGGTCAACATTCACAAAGCCGCGGGGCCAGATGGATTACCAAGACGTTGTAACGGCAGTCTAAGTCGTCCTCCTCCTCAGACGAGGAGAGGCGAGAAGGATCAGAGGACCAATACGCAGCGTGGTAATTTTCCATAATGAATTTAATGGACAAAACAAAAACACTATACAAAATAACAAAAGAACATACCGTCACAGTCCTAGCTGGTGCAGAACACAAACACAGAGACAGGAAACAACCACCCACAATCCCCAACACAAAACAAGCCACCTATATATGATTCTCAATCAGGGACAACGATTGACAGCTGTCTCTGATTGAGAACCATATCAGGCTGAACATAGAAACAGACGAACTAGACACACAACATAGAATTCCCACCCAGCTCACGTCCTGACCAACACTAAACAAGCAAAACACATAAGAACTCTGGTCAGGACGTTACAGTACCCCCACCCCCCCCCGAGGTGCGGACTCCGAACGCACCCCTAAAACTCAAGGGGAGGGTCTGGGTGGGCATCTGTCCGCGGTGGCGGCTCCGGCGGTGGACGAGGACACCACTCCACCACTGTCTTTGTCCCCCTCCTTAACGTCCTTTGAGTGGCGACCCTCGCCCGCGACCTTGGCCTAAGAATCCTCCCCAAGGCCCTCACATGATTTAGGAGGTAGCTCAGGACAGAGAGGTAGCTCAGGACAGAGAGGTAGCTCAGGACAGAGAGGTAGCTCAGGACAGAGAGGTAGCTCAGGACAGAGAGGCAGCTCAGGACAGAGAGGCAGCTCAGGACGAATGGCAGCTCCGGACTGAATGGCAGCTCCGGACTGAATGGCAGCTCCGGACTGAATGGCAGCTCCGGACTGAATGGCAGCTCCGGACTGAGTGGCAGCTCCGGACTGAGTGGCAGCTCCGGACTGAGTGGCAGCTCCGGACTGGGTGGCAGCTCCGGACTGGGTGGCAGCTCCGGACTGGGTGGCAGCTCATGACTGTAGGGCAGCTCATGACTGTAGGGCAGCTCATGACTGTAGGGCAGCTCATGACTGGAGGGCAGCTCATGACTGGAGGGCAGCTCATGACTGGAGGGCAGCTCATGACTGGAGGGCAGCTCATGACTGGAGGGCAGCTCATGACTGGAGGGCAGCTCATGACTGTAGGGCAGCTCATGACTGTAGGGCAGCTCATGACTGTAGGACAGCTCTGGCAGCTCCTGACTGGCTGGCGGCTCTGGCAGCTCCTGACTGTCTGGCGTCTCTGGCAGCTCCTGACTGGCTGGCGTCTCTGGCAGCTCCTGACTGGCTGGCGTCTCTGGCAGCTCCTGACTGGCTGGCGGCTCTGGCAGCTCCTGACTGACGGACGGCTCTAGCGGCTCCTGACTGACGGACGGCTCTAATGGCTCGGGACAGACGGGCGGCTCTAATGGCTCGTGGCAGACGGATGACTCAGATGGCGCTGGGCAGACAGATGGCTCAGATGGCGCTAGGCAGACAGATGGCTCAGACGGCGCTGGGCAGACGGATGGCTCAGATGGCGCTGGGCAGACGGATGGCTCAGACGGCGCTGGGCAGACGGATGGCTCAGACGGCGCTGGGCAGACGGATGGCTCAGACGGCGCTGTGCAGACGGATGGCTCAGACGGCGCTGGGCAGACGGATGGCTCAGATGGTGCTGGGCAGGCAGGCAGTGCAGGCAGCTCAGACGGCGCTGGGCAGACGAACAGTGCAGGCGGCGTTGAGCAGACGAGCAGTGCAGGCAGTTCAGACGGCGCTGGGCAGGCAGGCAGCTCAGACGGCGCTGGACAGACGAGCAGTGCAGGCGGCGTTGAGCAGCCGGCCGACTCTGACCTGCTGAGGCGCACAGTAGGCCTGGTGCGTGGTGCCGGAACTGATGGTACCGGACTGGAGACACGCACCTCAAGGCTAGTGCGGGGAGCAGGAACAGGGCACACTGGACTCTCGATGCGCACTATAGGCCTGGTGCGTGGTACCGGCACTGGTGGTACCGGGCTGAGGGCACGCACCTCAGGGCGAGTGCGGGGAGAAGGCACAGTGCGTACAGGGCTCTGGAGACGCACAGGAGGCTTGGTGCGTGGTGCCGGAACTGGAGGTACTGGGCTGGAGACACGCACCACAGGGAGAGTGCGTGGAGGAGGAACAGGGCTCTGGAGACGCACTGGAAGCCTGGTGCGTGGTGTAGGCACTGGTGGTACTGGGCTGGAGCGGGAAGGTAGCGCCGGATATACCGGACCGTGCAGGCGTACTGGCTCCCTTGAGCACTGAGCCTGCCCAACCTTACCTGGTTGCATGCTCCCCGTAGCCCGTCCAGTGCGGGGAGGTGGAATAATCCGCACTGGGCTGTGTTGGCGAACCGGGGACACCATGCGTAAGGCTGGTGCCATGTACACCGGCCCGAGGAGACGTACTGGAGGCCAGATATGTAGAGCCGGCTTCATGGCACTTGGCTCAATGCTCACTCTAGCCCGCCCAGTGCGGGGAGGTGGAATAACCCGCACCGGGCTATGCACCCGTACAGGAGACACCGTGCGCTCTTCCGCATAACACGGTGTCTGCCCGTACTCCTGCTCTTCACGGTAAGCATGGGAAGTGGGCGCAGGTTTCCTACCTGCCCTCACCACACTACCCTTTAGCCCCCCCCCCCCCCAAGAAATTTTTGGGGTTTCTTCACGGGCTTCCAGCCCCGCTTCCGTGCTGCCTCCTCAGACCACCGCTCCTGGGCTTTAGCTGCCTCCATCTCTTCCTGAGAGCGGCGATATTCTCCAACCTTAGCCCAGGGTCCTTCTCCGTTAAATATTTGCTCCCATGACCATTCCTCCTGGTACCGCTGCTGCTGTTGCTGCTGCCCGTTGCCACGCTGCTTGATCCTTGTTTGGTGGGTGGTTCTGTAACGGCAGTCTAAGTCGTCCTCCTCCTCAGACGAGGAGAGGCGAGAAGGATCAGAGGACCAATACGCAGCGTGGTAATTTTCCATAATGAATTTAATGGACAAAACAAAAACACTATACAAAATAACAAAAGAACATACCGTCACAGTCCTAGCTGGTGCAGAACACAAACACAGAGACAGGAAACAACCACCCACAATCCCCAACACAAAACAAGCCACCTATATATGATTCTCAATCAGGGACAACGATTGACAGCTGTCTCTGATTGAGAACCATATCAGGCTGAACATAGAAACAGACGAACTAGACACACAACATAGAATTCCCACCCAGCTCACGTCCTGACCAACACTAAACAAGCAAAACACATAAGAACTCTGGTCAGGACGTTACAGACGTGTACTCAAAGCATGCCTGGACCAACTGGCATGTCTCTTCACTGACATTTTCATCCTCTCCCTTACCAAGTCTGAATGCTTATATGTTTCAAACAGACCACCATAGCCCATGTGGCCAAGAAAGTGAAGGTAACCTGCCTAAATTATTACTGCCCTGTAGCACTCACATCGGTAGCCATGAAGTGCTTTGAAAGGCTGGTCATGTCTCACATCAACACCATAATGCCGGAAACCCTAGACCCACTCCAATTTGCATACCGCCCCAACAGATCCACAGATGATGCAATCTCAATTGCACTCCCTTTCCCACCTAGACAAAATGAACACCTATGTGAGAATGCTGTTCATTGACTACAACTTCAACACCCTAGTGCCCTCCAAGATCATCACTAAGCTAAGGACCCTGGGACTAAACACCTCCCTCTGCAACTGGATCCTGGACTTCATGACAGGCCATCATCCACACCAAGACAGTTGTGAAGAGGGCACAACAACACCTTTTCCCCCCTCTGGAGACTGAAAAGATTTGGCATGGGTCCCCAGATCCTACAGCTAAACCAATGAGAGCATCCTGACCGGTTCACCGCCTGGTATGGTAATTGCTCGGCATCTGACTGTAAGGCGCTACAGAGGGTATTGCGTACGGCCCAGTACATCACTGGGGCAGAGCTTCCTGACATCCAGGACCTATATACTAAGCGGTGTCAGAGGAAGACCCAAAAACTGTCAAAACTCTAGTCATCCAAGTCATAGACTGTTCTCTCTGCACATCGCACAGCAAGCGGTACCGGAGTGCCAAGTCTAGGACCAAAAGGCTCCTTAACAGCTTCTACCCCCAAGCCATAAGACTGCTGAAAAATTAATCAAATGGCCACCCTGACTATCTACTACTATCTACTATCTTTTTACACTGCTGCTACTCGCTGTGTATTATCTATGCATAGTCACTTTACAAATGACCTCGACTAACCTGTACCCCCGCACATTGACTCGGTACTGGTACCCCCTGTATATAGCCTCGTTATTGTTATGTGTTTTTCTTTAGTTTATTTAGTCAATATTTTCTTAACTCTATTTCTTGAACTGCATTGTTGGTTAAGGGCTTGTAAGTAAGCATTTCATGGTAAGGTCTACACCTGTTGTATTCGGCGCAAATCTGATATGATTTGAGATTGTCTCTCTAAATTGTCTTCAAGAGAACTCAACAACACTCAACTCTGCAATACCTCTGTGATGTATGACTGTGTTGTTAGGGGATAGTCAGCATTCCAAATGGCACCCTATTCCCTTTACAGCGCACCACTTTTGACCAGAGTCTTATGGGGCCTGGTCAAAAGAAGTGCACTACATAAGGAATATCGTGGCATTTGGGATGTAGCCACAGTCTCTGATGACACATTTGGTTCTGAGTGCCAAAATTAGTTAGGGAATAGGGATGGTCTGTTGGTTGCTACCACAACAAATAGAAAGAGTCAATGGATGTGTCTCAAATGGGTCCCTTTTCCCTTTAGAGTGCACAACTTTTGGCCAGGGAACATACGTGTAGGCCAATGGTCAGGGCCCATAGGGCTCTGGTCAAAAGTAGTGCCCTATATAGGTAAAAGAGTGCCATTTGGGATGCAAGCAATGTGTTTTAAGCACACATATACGAGAACCTTGTTTGGTCTTGACAAAAGTCCTATCAGGGCAGCAGCTAGTCTGGCGGTTAGTGCGTCGACAAGCTGCCGATGTACCCTTGAGCAAGGCACTTAACCCTAATTTGCTCCAGGGCCGCTGAACTACAATGGCTGACCTTGTAATACAGCACATTTCACTGCACCTATCTGGTGTATAAAACATATTTAATCTAATATATCTGTCAGCTATGGAAGCTCAAACTTACTGGCTTCAGTGATTATCTATCCACGTATAGGCCTATTAAAAGTGTTCACTGGACATCCAAACGCATTAACATAATAGCCAATATGGTTGAGGGAGAGAGAGATATTACACTTACCACCCAAGAAAGATGATTGCATTTTTATTTGCAATTTCTGTGAATTCAATGATACTTAAAATTCAATTCACACGTAATATTGTTTTTAGCATTTTATTACATATTCTGCAGAAAGAAGCCTTTTGAAATATCAGTGATGTCATTTGCTATTTTGCAGCTGAGGCCAATGTCATATTTTCTTTCCTTCGAGAGTGTTTTGTAATCACCAACTCCAACTGACCCGATCCTCTCCTCCCTCCCCCACATCCCTCATCCCCAAGTAAAACAAACAGAGAGAGGAAGAAAAAAAGAAAGAGGGAGGGGCACTTGTTTACCCATTCATCCTCTCCAAAATGTTTTCCTTGAGGGGGAAGAATAGATCCTTCTTTGACCGAGAAACTTCTTCGGAAGTCTAGCACCGAAACATCACTATAACCATTCATACAGCATAAAATTTGTTTTAATGTGTTTTCCTGAGCCTGTAGGCTATTCTGAATGCAATCTGCAGTTCACACAATAACAAAGTGGCTACCCCACCACTGTTTTGATAAAAGGCTGAGGCATGGGACTGGAGAAATGTAACCACTAAAATTCACAGACAGAGCTATGGATGCAAGGACCGACCATCCATGATATCAAAATGATAGTTTTAACCATGTTTTGAGGCTATACAGTGTTTATTTACAATTTTGTTGTTTACAAACAATAAGTAAAACAAGCTTATATTTTGGGTTTGGATGGAGTACGACAGTTGAACTAAGCTCCTGAGGCATTTATAAGCTATATTCTTCAAGAATCAATGGGTATGTATGTATCATTCATTTAGCGCAGATTGCCCCTTTAAACTCTGTGGTTCAAGCTCAAAGTCTTGGAAGTGTGGCCTGGCTCATCAAAATCATTACAATAAACCCACATTACAATAAAACAATATCCTCAAAAATAATACTCTCTGATCTACAATCTTTGAGGTCCAGACTGTCATTGCCATTATTATTATTATTGTTCATTATTGTTCATTATCATCATCCTCCCTAAGAAGAGAGCCAGACTGTTGTGGACAGCATCAGACAAGACTCAAGGGACAATGGGCGATGATGTCTCAATATGGTCGCACTAGGAGATAGCCAGTCTTTGGGAACCACCCATCACTGACAGTACGTGGCTCAATATATCGTCCCAAATGGCACCCTATTCCCTATTATAGCGCACTACTTTTGACCAGTTACAGCATCACTATCTGACCACCTGTCTTCACCTGGGCATAAGCCTGTGTCTGCTTCCAAAATAGCTCCCTATTCCCTATATAGGGAACAACCTTTGACCGAAGATGTTATCAAATAAAATGTTATTTGTCACATGTGCCGAATACAACGGGTGTAGACTACACCGTGAAATGCTTGTTTTACGAGCCCTTCCCAACGATGCAGATAAAGAATAAAAATAGTAACACTCTTAGAAAAAAAGGTGCTATCTAGAACCTAAAAGGGATCTTCGGCTGTCCCCATAGGAGAACCATTTGAAGAATCCTTTTTAAAAAAATGTTATTTTACCTTTATTTATACAGGTTTTTTCTCATTGAGATAATATGTATTTTCCAAGAGAGACCTGGTCCAATAGCAGCAGGGGGAATAACGTTTCAGACAAAACAACTTACATACACTAACACAGCATTAAACAAAACTATAAACACACATACAGTACAACAATTACATATTACATTAAAAACACAAACATCTTGACTAAAAACAGCTGGCCTAAAAACAATTACACTCTTCAATGATATATACATCGATCGAGACCATCACATTTTAAAATGTTCAGGAGAGAATTCCAGGACCACGGTGCTAAGTAACTAAAACTATTTCTACTATGACCTGTTCTAATTTTTGGAACTGTTAGAAGCAAATCAGAATCCTTGTTGGTTCTAGGTAGAACCCTTTTGGTTCCTAGTAGAACTGTTTTGGGTTCTACTGTTTTGGGTTCTACATTGAACCCAAAATGGTTCTACCTGGAATCAAAAAGGGTTATCCTATGGGGACAGTCAAAGAACTCTTTTCAAACTATTTGTTCTAAGAGTGTCGTGCACTACTTTTGACATTAGTCCTGTGGGCCCTGGTCAAAAGTTCTGCACTATATACATAGGGAATAGGGTGCCATTTGGGACGCAGACCCTTGGTTGTCAGTCTCCCTACTAACATCTGGACCTGTTAGCATTGGCAGACTGCTGCTGTTACTAATGTCAGGGGAAGGGGGGAGAGAGAGAGAGAAAGAGAGAGCATGTCACAACCATCCTTAATAAGGACTTGGATACAACCTCTTGGGTGTTCAGCTTTCTCTTTCCTTCTCTTTCTCTCCCTCTCCCACACTCACTCACTCTTTTCTGCCAATCTGTTTCCCTCTCTAATGGTCTTTCACACAGTTTATTCTCTCTGTCACGTGACAGATTCATGATGATGCCATTTTCAGAATGAGAGAACTGGTAAGAGAGAGGAGGTGAAGAAGAGAGAGAGTGAGTGAGTGGTGGGACAAAGAAAGAGATAGGGGAATAAGGAAACCGATGCTACAGATTATGTTAAACAGTGCTTGCCAAGCCCAAAACTCACTTAAATCTTGTTGTTTGTTCCCAACACCAAATAGTACAAGCTAGCTTATCACAGTGAATTGGTTAAGTAAGTCTGGGTGAATGAGGAAAGCGCATGCAAAATCAGAATCTGTTTTCTATCATTATAGAGTTCCAGAATGTAACTCTATACTCAGAGTTCCACATGGGAACTCCATTGTAGAACTGTTACCCAATGAGAACCCCTGAAGTTGCTATCTTGTGCTGCCCTCTAGCTTCAAGAAGAATAACTGAAAATCCGGATGCTGTTGGTAGAAGTTGCCCAAAGATAGGAGCAGGTCTAGGATCAACTTACTCCCATATCTGAAGGTGTAAATTACAAAGTAAAACACAACACTGACCTTAGGTCAGTGTTTAAGCGCTTCCTGGTGTCCTACAATGTTTTGTAGCCTAATTCTGCTATACTGACTGACACACACACACCAATCCAATCAGAGGGGTTGGGTAAATTGCGGAAGACACATTTCAGTTGAAGGCTTTCAGTTGAACTGACTAGGTAATCCCCCTTCACCCTTTCCCTTAATATGGCTAGAAGATACACTACATGACCAAAGGTATGTGGACACCTGCTCGTTCCAAAATATCATTCCAAAATCATGGGTATTAATATGGAGTTAGAACAGCCTCCACTCTTCTGGGAACGCTTTCCATTAGATGTTGGAACATCACTGTCGGCATTTCAATTCATCACAAAGGTGTTCGATGGGGTTGAGGTCAGGGATCTGTGCTGGCCAGTAAAGTTTTTCCACACAGATCTTGACAAACCATTTCTGTATGGACCTCACTTTGTGCATGGGGGCACTGCCATGCTGGACAGGAAAGGGCCTTCCCCAAACTGTTGCCACTAAGTTGTAACCACAGAAAGGGTCTGGAATGTCAGTGTATGCTGTAGCGTTAAGATTTCCCTTCACTGGAACTAAGGGGCCTAGCCCAAACCACTAAAAACAGCCACAGACCAATATTCCTCTTCTACCAAACAAGACAGTTGGCACTATGTGTTCAGGCAGGTAGCGTTCTCCTGGCATCCGCCAAACCCAGATTCGTCCGTCGAACTGCCAGATGGTGAGACGTGATTCATCACTCCAGAGAACGTATTTCCACTGCTCCAGAGTCCAATGGCGGCGAGCTTTACACCACTCCAGCCAACGCTTGGCACTGTGCATGGTGATCTTAGGCTTGTGTGCGGCTGCTCGGCCATGAAAACCCATTTCATGAAGCTCCCGAAGAACAGTTCTTGTGCTGATGTTACTCCCAGAGGCAGTTTGGAACTCAGCAGTGAGTGTTGCAACCGAGTACAGACGGTTTCCTCTTTTCTATCTGTTTCAAAGACAGAGTTCCAGAGTTGTAAAATACAGAATAAATCAGAATGTCTCCATGGACAGGCTGGACATGGAAAATCAAGATGGAATGTTAGGTTAGAGCCTGCATATCATGTGCTTGGGGCTGTGCTCTGTCCCAGAAAGTCCAGCAGTAGAACAATAGGGTTATTATGTTGAGATTGAGATACATGATTTGTCCCACTATTGTAGTCTACAAAGTAACTTCGGCCCCACACTACTTGGGCAGATGTGTCTGGTCAGCGGGAGTAGGCCTACCTACAAAGAGCAAAATAAGGTTGAAGATAAAGGTTATAGGTAGGCCTAATGTAAAAACATTTCCTGTTTTTATACACTACCGGTCAAAAGTTTTAGAACACCTACTCATTCAAGGGTTTTTCTTTATTTTTACTATTTTCTACATTGTAGAATAATAGTGAAGACATCAAAAATATGAAAATAACACATATGGAATCACGTAGTAATCATAACATGGTTAAACAAATCTAAAAATATTTTATATTTGAGGTTCTTCAAATAGCCACCCTTTGCCTTGATGACAGCTCTGCACACCCTTGGCATTTTCTCAACCAGCTTCACCCTGGAATGCTTTTCCAACAGTCTTGAACTAGTTCCCACATATGCTGAGCACTTGTTGGCTGCTTTTCCTTCACTCTGCGGTCCGACTCATCCCAAACCATCTCAATTAGGTTGAGGTCGGGGGATTGTGGAGGCCAGGTCATCTGATGCAGCACTCCATTACTCTCCTTCTTAGTAAAATAGACCTTACACAGCCTGGAGGTGTGTTGGGTCATTGTCCTGTTGAAAAACAAATGATAGTCCCACTAAACGCAAACCAGATGGGATGGCGTATCGCTGCAGAATGCTGTAGTAGCCATGCTGGTTAAGTGTGCCTTGAATTCTAAATAAATCACCAACAGTGCCACCAGCAAAGCAACCCCACACCATAACACCTCCTCCATGCTTTACGGTGGGAAATATACACGCGGAGATCATCCATTCACCCACACCGCGTCTCACAAAGACACGGCGGTTGGAACCAAAAATCTCAAATTTGGACTCCAGACCGAAGGACAAATCTCCACCGGTCTAATGTCCATTGCTCGTGTCTCTTGGCCCAAGCAAGTCTCTTCTTCTTATTGATGTCCTTTAGTAGTGGTGTCTTTGCAGCAAGTCGACCATGAAGGCCTGATTCACACAGTCTGCTCTGAACAGATGTTGAGATGTGTCTGTTACTTGAACTCTGTGAAGCATTTATTTAGACTGCAATATCTGAGGCTGGTAACTCTAATGAACTTTTCCTCTGTAGCAGAGGTAACTCTGGGTCTTCCATTCCTGTGGCGGTCCTCAGGAGAGCCAGTCTCATGAGAGCCAGTTTCATCATGGTTTTTTGCGACTGCACTTGAAGAAACTTTCAAAGTTCATGAAATTTTCCGTTTTGAGTGACCTTCATGTCTTAAAGTATTGATGGACTGTCATTTCTCTTTGCTTATTTGAGCTGTTTTTGCCATAATATGGACTTGGTCTTTTACCAAATAGGTTGATATTCTGTTTACCTACCCTACCTTGTCACAAAATAACTGATTGGCTCAACTGATTGGCTCCAAGAAGGAAAGAAATCCCACAAATATACTTTTAACAAGGCAAACCTGTTAATTGAAATGCATTCCAGGTGACTACCTCAAGAAGCTGGTTGAGAGAATGCCAAAAGTGTGCAAGGCTATCTTCAAGGCAAAGGGTCGCTATTTGATGAATTTCAAATAGAAAATATATTTTGATTTGTTTAACACTTTTTTGGGTTACTACATGATTCCATATGTTTTATTTCATAGTTTTGATGTCTTCACTATTATTCACTATAGTAAATACAAAGAAAAACCCTTGAATGAGTAGGTGTTCTAACCAGTTGAAGTCAGAAGTTTACATACACCTTAGCCAAATACATTTAAACTCAGTTTTTCACAATTCCTGACATTTAATCCTGGTAAACAGTTCCTGTCTTAGGTCAGTTAGGATCACCACTTAATTTTAAGAATGTGAAATGTCAGAATAATAGCAGAGAGAATTATTTATTTCAGCTTTTATTTTTTTCATCACATTCCCAGTGGGTCAGAAGTTTACATATACTCAATTAGTATTTGGCAGCATTGCCTTTAAATTGTTTAACTTTGGTCAAACGTTTTGGGTAGCCTTCCACAAGCTTCCCACAATAAGTTAGGTGAATTTTGGCCCATTCCTCCTGACAGAGCTGGTGTAACTGAGTCAGGTTTGTAGGCCTCCTTGCTCGCACATGCTTTATCAGTCCTGCTCACAAATTTTCTATGGGATTGAGGTCAGGACTTTGTGATGGCCCTCCAATACCTTGACTTTGTTGTCCTTAAGCCATTTTGCCCCAACTTTGGAAGTATGCTTGGGGTCATTATCCATTTGGAAGACCCATTTGCGACCAAGCTTTAACTTCCTGACTGATGTCTTGAGACGTTGCTTCAATATATCCACAATTTTCCTACCTCAGGATGCCATCTATTTTGTGAAGGGCACCAGTCCCTCCTGCAGCAAAGCACCCCCACAACATGATGCTGCCACCCCCGTGCTTCACAGTTGGGATGGTGTTCTTCGGCATGCAAGCCTCCCCCTTTCCCCCCCAAACATAACAATGGTCATTATGGCCAAACAGTTTTACATTTGTTTCATCAGGCCAGAGGACATTTCTCCAAAAAGTATGATCTTTATCCACATGTGCAGTTGCAAACCAGTCTGGCTTTTTTATGGCGGTTTTGGAGCAGTGGCTTCTTCCTTGCTGAGCGGCCTTTCAGGTTATGTTGATATAGGACTCGTTTTACTGTGGATATAGATACTTTATACCTGTTTCCTCCAGCATCTTCACAAGGTCCTTTGCTGTTGTTCTGGGATTGATTTGCACTTTTCGCACCAAAGTACGTTCATCTCTAGGAGACAGAACGCGTCTCCTTCCTGAGCGGTATGACGGCTGCGTGGTCCCATGGTGTTTATACTTGCGTACTATTGTTTGTACAGATGAACTTGGTACCTTCAGGCGTTTGGAAATTGCTCCCAAGGATGAACCAGACTTGTGGAGGTTTTGGCTGATTTCTTCTGATTTTCCCATGATGTCAAGCAAGGAGGCACTGAGTTTGACAGTAGGCCTTGAAATACATCCACAGGTACACCTCCAATTTACTAAAATTTTGTAAATTAGCCTATCAGAAGCTTCTGAAGCTATGACATCATTTTCTGGAATTTTCCAATTTTCTAAGCTGGAATTTTCCCTCCTAGACCTGTTTAAAAGCACAGTCAACTTAGTGTATGTAAACTTCTGACCCACTGGAATTGTGATACAGTGAATTATAAGTGAAATAATCTGTCTGTAAACAATTGTTGGAAAAATGACTTGTCATGCACACAGTAGATGTCCTAACCGACATGCCAAAACTATAGTTTTTAACAAGAAATTTGTGGAGTGGTTGAAAAACGAGTTTTAATAACTCCAACATAAGTGTATGTAAACTTCCGACTTCAACTGAAGTATTTTTTTAGGTATCTGTACTTTACTATTTATATTTTTGACTACTTTTACTTCAATACATTCCTAAAGAAAATGATGTACTTTTTGCTCCATACATTTTCCCTGACAACCAAAAGTACTTGTTACATTTTTAATGCTGAGCAGGACAGGAAAGTGGTCCAATTCACACAATTATCAAGAGAACATCCATGGTTATCCCTACTGCCTCTGATCTGGAGGACTCACTAAACACAAATGCTTCATTTGTAAATGATGTCTGCGTGTTGTAGTGTGCCCCTGGCTATCCGTAAATAGCATATTTTTTTAAACAAGAGAATTGTGCAGTCTTATTATAAGCAATTTGAAATGATTTATACTTTTGACACTTAAGTATATTTAAAACCAAATAGTTTTAGACTTACTCAAGTAACGTTAGTATTTTCTGGGGGACTTTCACTTTAACTTGAGTCATTTTCTATGAAGGTATCTTTACTTTTGACAGTTGGGTACTTTTCCCACCACTGCAAGGTAGGTCGGAGGTCAGAACGCTCGGATCAACCGAACTCCTTGGCCAGAGCGTCTAGTGTGCGCTGTGAATTTACGAAGGGACAATCTGACAACGCTCTGAATTTACAAATGCCCAGAGCGCACTCTGAGCACACTCTGGCACTCCAGATTGAATTTACAAACTACGAACACGTTCCAGGTCTCTTGTTTCTTAGGCGACGCATTAACCATATCCGGTTGTTTCGGGGTCCCAACAAGATCCTGGTCACCCTCAACGACATCACTTTCATCAAACCGTCGCTTACCAACAAGGTCAGCCAAGCAACTCGACTCCAACTCAAACCAAAAAGTATTGTGAAATGCTCTCATAAACAACATGTAGGCTTATTTTACTGGGCGTCTACGACGCCGATTCCACCGATTGTGCCTTTTTGTGAAGTGTATCTTGGTCGACAAACTTTTGATTTCACTTCATTTTAACATTCTGTCAAAGAGCACATGTTCAACTTCATAAACACATTTTCCCATCTCAACAGGTTAAATGAAATAATTACTATAGTAAGCGCCTATTAAGTGACAAATAAAATTACAGGGTTGACGATTTCATCTTAAATCAGCAATACAACCCCTTGTGACAGAGCGAATGGAAGCTTGATGTGTGCAACAGGAAGTGGTAATTGAATGCAAGCGACAACAAAATGTAATTGCTCAAACATTTCTAGGATGTCTGAGGGTTGACGTGTTATGCTCAACCCGCTCAGTTTTCTACCACAAAACACCAGAAAATGGCCAAAAATAGTAGAGCCAGCTCACCGGCTTTTGCGCTATGATTTGAATGTTATATATTCAAATCTTCTTTTGGAAATCTATTTAAAAAGGACTTGTTTCACAATATAAAACCAGAAATCAGTTCACGTAACAGGGTTGACTTAAAAATGAGGAACAGACCTACATTTATCACTAACTACGTAAAACAATGATCTTCCAAAATGAGTTTGTCAAAGCAACAAAGTAACTATGGCTTTACAATGATGGTGAAACTTGGAGACATTTTTGGATTAATTGGGTCTTCCTAGAAGTGACAGGGTTGATGGATGGACATGTCAAAATGCAGATTTTTTTTACTTTAGCAAGCCTTCATTTACATAAAACAAATCTATAAATCGGATTTATTGAATTCTCCATGTGGTCTATATTAAAGGGCACTTCATTTAATATAACAGGCTTTTAAAAATTCAATATTGGTGTACAATTTCTACTTAAAATATCAAATTGCATTCTTTTTGTGGAAAGACCCTGGTGTATTAGCAGTCATGATTGAACCTATTTCTGCTGTGCTCCAGAAGCTGAGTATAGACGACAGTAAGAGTAAGACCAGTGGAGTCTCTCTGAGGAGCCTGTCACAGCGCATGCGTCATGTCCCCTTCTCTGGACAATTACCTGCCACCTACGATAACTCCGTCCTCTATGAAGTAAGAAGAGCAGAATGGTTGTTTGATTGTTAAAATGATTGATTGGATTTGTTATAATGAACTGCGTTAGTTAAAAACATGTTTGTGATGAACATCTGAGTGGGGAGATTCTTGACTATTATGGGCCAATTTAATGTTGGTTTAGACTGGGCGTGGCTTATGAGACTACCTCATGGAACATTCAGGAGCATTAATACCAAAATCAAATTGTATTAGTCACATGCGCCGAATACAACAGGTGTAGACCTTACAGTGAAATGCTTACATACGAGCCCCTAACCAACAATGCAGTTTAAAAAATACGGATAAGAATAAGAAATAAAAGTAACAAGTAATTAAAGAGCAGCAGTAAAATAACAATAGCGAGACTATATACAGGGGGGTACCGGTACAGAGTAAATGTGCGGGGGCACCTGTTGAGGTAGTATGTACATGTAGGTAGAGTTAATAAAGTGACTATACATAAATGATAACAGAGAGCAGCAGCGTTGGGGGGGTGCAAATAGTCTGTGTAGCCATTAGATTAGATGTTCAGGAGTCTTATGGCTTGGGGGTTGAAGCTGTTTAGAAGTCTCTTGGACCTAGACTTGGCACTCCGGAGAACAGTCTATGACGTGTTTGAACGGGTGGGTTACCTTAAGATTTTTTTTTAAATGAATGTTTATTCATATCCTTGGCTATAGTTTTCTAAGTATATTTTCACATCAAGTTGGTGATTAGTGATGTTTTCTGTCCTTGCTGTTGTTGGGGTTCGTTCCTTGTTCCTTGTCAATCATTGGCTCATTGGTGAAATTAGCATTCAGACAGTATCTTTAATTAAATCAATCATTCATTTATTAATGCAGTTGCAGACAGAAGTTGACAACAGGAACATAGCACGCATGTTTCCGAGTAAGTTCTGCATAATAGAAAAGGGTCTGAGTTGTTTTATTATGCCTGCAGTCATATATCTTAGTGATGTCACTGCCTATGTCATTACCTTCTACTCATGAGACCAAACCCATGCCTACACATCTATACAAAGAAGAGTTTCAGTGTTATTTAAAGGCTCAGCAGTAATTGTCCACTCCCCAAGTTGATTTATAGTGGAATGTCTGACTAGTCTCATCTCTTTCACTCCCCCGCAGAGTTCTGTGTCTCTGCATCTCTTATCTTTGAGGCTCTTTCTCAGTCACACATCTCTCAGACCATTTCTTTATAAGAGGCAGAGACTAGAAAATAACTGTGGAACAATATTAAACCTTATAATGCAAATACATATTGTTAATCTGTAGTCTAGGACCCTATAAATGTAAGGGGGAGGGGTCTTATAACCCTTCCCCTTCTATTAATACAACATAAGCATAATCAATTATTATAATACATCAAACATTTGGTACAGCCCCTATCATGACCCCAAGGTGAACCCAACACTGTACTCTAGTGCCAGTCTGTTTTGTGCTACCATGCCACTCCTTGTTAGTCATTGTTTGGCACAAACAGATCTGGGAACAGGCTAGCTGTACTTTACACTGTCATAAATGCTGTTGAAATATGACACCATAATACAATACCTACCTCTAATCTCCCCAGATGAAGGACATGCGTCATGAGAACATTAACCTTTTCCTGGGTTTTTACCACAACCGTGGAGTGTTTGCCATCGTGACAGAGTTCTGCACCAGGGGAAGCATGGAAGACCTATTGCTCAACAATGATGTAAAACTGGACTGGATGTCATCACTACTGCTAGACCTTAAGATAGGAGGGAGGGAGGAAAAGAAGATGGGGGAGGGTGGACTGGATGTTCAAGTCATCTCTACTGCTGGACCTTATTAAGGTGAGGAGAGGTGGAGAGGGAGGGGGGATGGAGGCATTAGGAGGAAAGGAAGAAGTAAGAGGGGATGGAGGCAGGGCAAGAGATATGAAAGTGGCTCAGCCAAAAGGAAAGCGGGAGGAGCAGGAGTCTAAAGTGCAAAGGGGAAGGTGGGAGGGCACGCCTGGGTTCCATGCTAAGTACCAGTGTTCTCTATATTCTATGTTCTCTGAGTTCTATGCTCCATGTTCTCCCCCAGGGTATGAAGTACCCGCACCACAGGAACTTGTTTCATGGTCGTCTGAAGAGCAGGAACTGTGTGGTGGATGGACGTTTTGTCCTGAAGAGCACTGACTACGGATACAACGAGGCAGCAAGGTTCCCCTACCCAGAACCGCCTGCAGAGGGTGAGTAGGTCTGGAGAGGGGTAGAGAGTTTTACCTTGAGTGCCTTAAGTTCCATCTGGACAGAGTGGACTGATTCTGTATGTTTAAAAGTTAATATACAGTAACTTGTAGTTTGTTTCTCTATGCATATGTGTGTGTGTGTGTCAGAGGAGGCTGGTGGGAGGGGCTATAGGAGGACGGGCTCATTGTAATCGCTGGAATGGAGTTAATGGAAAAGAGTCAATGTGGTTTCCATATGTTTGATAACATTACAATGAGCCCGTCCTCCTATAGCTCCTCCCACCATCCGCCACGTGTGTGTGCTAACTCTATGCTTGTGTGTGTCTGCGTGCATGCCCCTCCTAGACCTGTTGTGGATGGCCCCTCCCCGGTCTCTATGGCGGTCTCCATGGTGACATCTGCAGCTTCGCCATCATCATCCAGGAAGGGGTTATGAGGGGCCCGCCCTTCTGCATGCATGGGGCAGTCTGCTGCAGGTAAGAGACTACATTACGCAGAGTACACCTGTACAAGGAACAGGAAGTGGTCATGAGTGGGCCGACCTTCTGCATGCTGGAGCAGTCTGCTGCAGATAAAAGTACATTACCCAGAGTACCCCAGTACAGGTAACAGGAAGTGTTCCCCCGAAGAGGTGTACATTTTAGTTTTTGCCCTAATCCTACACACCTGATTGAAATATTCAACACATCATCAATCCTTTGGAACTTGGTCTGAGTGGAGTCAGGTGTGTGGCGTTGAGACAAACATAAATGTGCGCCACTATAGGTCCCCAGGACCAGGATTAAGAAACCCTGCTCGAGAGTCATGTTGCTACTGTATTTTTCTTTAATATACCTGACTAGTCTGTTGTCCTTTTGATCTTTACCCCCTGCCCCTCCAGAGTTGATCCAGAAGATCCGTAAGCCCCCTCCGCTGTGTCATCTAGTGGTCTACCCTGACTACGCCCCATGGAGTGTATCCAGCTGATGAAACAGTGACGGAAGGAACAGCCAGACAGACGGCCATGCTTCGACGAGATCTTTGACTTGGGTATGTATGTGTACTTTATTAGATGTAGAGATGAATCAGAATCAAATGAACATGTTTTCAAGATAAGGCAATGATACAAGTTATACACTGAGCGAACTCAACATTGTTCTTTCCATGACATTGACTGACCAGGTGAATCCAGTTGAAAAGCTATGATCCCTTATTGATGTCTCGTGTTAAATCCACTTCAATCAGTGTACTGGAGGAGACGGGTTAAAGGAGGATTTTTAAGCCTTGAGAGAATTGAGACATGGATTGTGTATGTGTGCCATTCAGAGGGTGAATCAAATCAAAGTGGGCAAGTCAAAATATTTAATTAAGTGCCTTTGAACGGGGGATACCTAGTCAGTTGTCCAACTGAATGTATTCAACTGAAATGTGTCTTCCGCATTTAACCCACCCCCCTCTGAATCAGAGGTGGGGGGGGGGGGGGGGGGGGCTGCCGTAATCAACAGCCACGTCTTCGGCACCCAGGGATCACTGTCTTGCTCAGGGGCAGAACAACAGGTTTTTACTTTGTCAGCTCGGGAATTCGATCCAGCAACCTTCCAGTTACTGGCCTAACGCTCTAACCACTAGGCTACCTGCTGTAGGTGCTAGGCGTACCGGTTTGTGTCAAAAACGACAATGCTGCTGGGTTTTTTCACGCTCAACATTCTCCCATGTGCATCAAGGATGGTCCACCACCCAAAGGACATCCAGCCAACTTCACACAACTGTGGGAATCATTGGAGTCAACATGGGCCAGCTTCCCCGTGGAATGCTTTTGACACCTTGTAGAGTCCATGCCCCAACGAATTGAGGCTGTTCCGAGGGGGGGAAAAGGTGGTGTTCTTAATGTTTTGTATACTGAATGTACAGTGGCAAGAAAAGGTATGTGAATCCTTTGGAATTACTGGGAGTTCTGCATAAATTGGTCATCAAATTTGATCTGATCTTCATCTAAGTCACAATAGACAAACAGTGTGCTTAAACTAATAACACACAAATGATTGTATTTTTCTTGTCTATATTGAATATATCACTACACTATAGTGTAGGTTGGAAAAAGTATGTGAACCCCTAGGCTAATGACTTCTCCAAAACCTAATTGGAGTCAGGAATCAGCTAACATGGAGTCCAATTAATGAGATGAGATTGGAGATGTTGGTTAGAGCTGCCCTATAAACACTCAGAAAAGTTTGAGTTTGCTATTCACAAGAGGTATTGCCTGATGTGAACCATGCCTCGAACAAAAGAGATCTCAGAAGACCTAAGATTAAGAATTGTTGACTTGCATAAAGCTGATAAGGGTTACAAAAGTATCTCTCAGATCTCTCAGATCAAATGTTATGACCAATTTATGCATAAATCCAGGTAATTCCAAAGGGTTCACATACTTTTTCTTTCCACTGTATATCCGTGGCTTGATATTGACCAATATGATTTAACCCTACTTGTATTTCCATGACATACGTTTATCAGGGTGAACTTCTTACCTTCAAGTCTGTCTCTGTTATTCACTCATAAACTTAGGGTCACTGACTGAACCTGTACTGTATTCCTTAAATGCTCTCATTCTCTCACTCTTTCCCTCACTCAGTCTCATCATTCACACACTATATACTCTTTCTGTCTCCAGTTTAAGAAAAATCAACAAGGGCAGGAAGACCAACATCATAGAATCTATGTTGTCGATGCTGGAGCAGTATTCCTCTAAACTGGAGGACAGAGGAGCTAGATATAGAGAACTAGAAGACCTGAGAAACTACTCACTCAGATGCTGCCTTCGTAAGCCATATAAAGACACCGGTACACACACATACACATACACATACACATACAAACACACCTGTAATGTCTCCCCCTCGCTCCTAGGTCCGTGGCGGATGCCCTAAAGGTGGGTTGTAGGTGGTGGTACCAGGCAGTGATACTTGTCCCGACAGGATGCTCTCGATTGTGCATCTGTAAAAGTTTGATGTGGTTTTTTTTTGGATGTGTTTTTGGTGACAAGACTCATCATGAGGTTGAAGAGGCGCTGTTGCACCACCTTCACCACGCTGTCTGTGTGGGTGGACCATTTCAGTTTGTCTGTAATATGAACGCAGAGGAACAAAACTTTCCACCTTCTTGTCCCGTGGATAGGAGGGTGCTCCCTCTGCTGTTGCCGAGGGAATTCATGTGTGTTATTACAGCTGTTTACATACTGTCACAAGCAAACACCCGGAGGCAGTCTTTATTGTCTCGGGTGATTTTTAACCAAGCACGTTTAAAATAAATTTTTCCAAAATATCACCATGTATCCATGAGAGGAAACAACGTGCTGGACCATCTATATACAAACATCTGTGACGCATACAAAGCCATTCCCGCCCCCACTTCAGCCAATCAGATCAGGTCTCTCAGTTCCTATTCCCTGCCCACAAGCAGCAACTCAAGAGAGCCAACACAGAATATTGAGGCGCTGGACAGAAGAGGCAGACTCTAATACTGCGGGACCTTTTTGAGAATACTGATTGGAATTCAAAGCTGTTAGGTGCCAACCGAAGCCTCACGCCCAGACAAGCTTAACACATTCTATGCTCGCTTCGAGGCAGACAATACTGAGTCATCCAGGAAGACTCTCGCTGCCTATCAATACACACACAAGTTACAGCCTTATTCTAATAGATTACATTTAAAAAATCCTCAGCAATCTACACACAATACCCCATAATGACAAAGCGAAGATAGTTTTTATAATGGTTGCAAATTTATTAAAGATTAAAAACAGAAACACCTTATTTACATACGTATTCAGACCCTTTGCTATGAGACTCAAAATTGAGTTCAGGTGCATCCTGTTTCCAGAGATCATCCATGAGATGTTTCTACAACTTGATTGGAGTCCACCTGTGGTAAATTCAATTGATTGAACATGATTTGGAAAGGCACACACTTGTCTATATAAAAAGGTCCCACAGTTGACGGTCCATGTCAGAGCAAAAACCAAGCCATGAGGTCGAAGGAATTGTCCGTAGAGCTCAGAGACATGATTGTGTCGAGGCAAAGATCTGGGGAAGGGTAGCAAAACATTTCTGCAGCATTGAAGATCCCCAGTTTCGAACCACGAACTCTTCCTAGAGCCGGCCGCCCGGCCAAACTGAGCAATCAGGCGAGAAGGGCCTTGGTCAGGGAGGTGACCAAGAACCCGATGGTCACTCTGACAGAGCTCTACAGTTCCTCTGTGAAGATGGGAGAACGTTCCAGAAGCACAACCATATTTGCAGCACTCCACCAATCAGGCCTTTATGGTAGACTGGCCAGACAGAAGCAACTACTCAGTAAAAGGCACGAGAGCCCGCTTGGAGTTCCCCAAAAGGCACCTAAAGACTCTCAGACCATGATAAACAAGATTCTCTGGTCTGATGAAACCAAGATTGAACTCGCTGTACAATTTGCCCAGGGTCATCCTTGTTTGGCTGGTGTAGGCAGTCATTAATAATTTGTTCTTAACTGACTTGCCTAGTTAAATAAAGGTTAAACACTCTTAATCTCTATCCAACAATGTCACCAAGCTCTCAACACATAGAACCCCTATAATGCTCTGTGGCACAATCCCAATACAACTCACTAGGTTCATTCTCTGATCCTAATTCTATGATTGATGGACAACATGTCAGTTCATACTGCAAAAGTTGATTGGTTGGAGGACATCCTGGTCGTGGTCATAATTACCATTTATCAAATCAAATCAAATCAAATTTTATTTGTCACATACACATGGTTAGCAGATGTTAATGTGAGTGTAGCGAAATGCTTGTGCTTCTAGTTCTGACAATGCAGTAATAACCAACGAGTAATCTAACCTAACAATTCCACAACTACTACCTTATACACACAAGTGTAAAGGGATAAAGAATATGTACATAAAGATATATGAATAAGTGATGGTACAGAACGGCATAGGCAAGATGCAGTAGATGGTATCGAGTACAGTATTTACATATGAGATGAGTAATGTATGGTATGTAAACATAAAAGTGGCATAGTTTAAAGTGGCTAGTGATACATGTATTACATAAAGATGGCAAGATGCAGTAGATGATATAGAGTACAGTATATACATATACATTATATTAAGTGGCATTGTTTAAAGTGGCTAGTGATACATTTTTGATCAATTCCCATCAATTTCCATTATTAAAGTGAGCTGGTGTTGAGTCATATTGACAGTATGTTGGCAGCAGCCACTCAATGTTAGTGGTGGCTGTTTAACAGTCTGATGGCCTTGAGATAGAAGCTGTTTTTCAGTCTCTCGGTCCCTGCTTTGATGCACCTGTACTGACCTCGCCTTCTGGATGATAGTGGGGTGAACAGGCAGTGGCTCGGGTGGTTGTTGTCCTTGATGATCTTTATGGCCTTCTTGTGACATCGGGTGGTGTAGGTGTCCTGGAGGGCAGGTAGTTTGCCCCCGGTGATGCGTTGTGCAGACCTCACTACCCTCTGGAGAGCCTTCCGGTTGTGGGCGGAGCAGTTGCCGTACCAGGCGGTGATACAGACCGACAGGATGCTCTCGATTGTGCATCTGTAGATGTTTGTGAGCGCTTTAGGTGACAAGCCGAATTTCTTCAGCCTCCTGAGGTTGAAGAGGTGCTGCTGCGCCTTCTTCACAACGCTGTCTGTGTGGGTGGACCAATTCAGTTTGTCCGTGATGTGTACGCCGAGGAACTTAAAAATTACTACCCTCTCCACTACTGCCCCGTCGATGTGGATAGGGGGGTGCTCCCTCTGCTGTTTCCTGAAGTCCACAATCATCTCCTTTGTTTTGTTGACGTTGAGTGTGAGGTTATTTTCCTGGCACCACACTCCGAGGGCCCTCATCTCCTCCCTGTAGGCCGTCTCATCGTTGTTGGTAATCAACATTGAGTATTAAAATTAATTGTGAATTAAAAGTGAGGATCGACCTCTGTCTAAGATCAGTTTCATGAAGAAGGATGAAACGGTGCGTGCGTTCAATACCAACTGGTACAACAGTATAGCTGGTTAACAGGAGCCTTTCATCAAGCCGCCTGTATGTCTATAGAAGGGGGTGAGGCCTACCAGCCTCCTAGGTTTTGTATTTAAGTCAATGTGGCCAGAGGAGGACAGAAGCTAGCTGTCCTCCGGCTACACCATGACAGTGCTGTTGAAGTTACCTTCATTGCAAAACAGTGTATTTTAATCAATTATTCGGTGACAGGAATATATTTAATACAGTTTTATCTTAGGATACTTTTTTTTATCTTAGGATAGTTTTATCTTATCTTATCTTATTGTTACTATTGTTATGAAATTTCATGGTAGAGTTCATGGTAGAGTCTGGCCACTCTACCATAAAGGCCTGATTGGTGGAGTGCTGCAGAGATGGTTGTGCTTCTGGAACATTCTCCCATCTTCACAGAGGAACTGTAGAGCTCTGTCAGAGTGACCATCGGGTTCTTGGTCACCTCCCTGACCAAGGCCCTTCTCGCCTGATTGCTCAGTTTGGCCGGGCGGCCGGCTCAAGGAAGAGTTTGTGGTTCCAAACTGGGGATCTTCAATGCTGCAGAAATGTTTTGTTACCCTTCCCCAGATCTGTGCATCGACACAATCATGTCTCTGAGCTCTACGGACAATTTCTTCAACCTCATGGAGATGCATACAGCCTATGTGCGCTGTCCATTTGGTCAGGGTAAACTCATTGATAACTTTATGTATTTATAGTCCATTTGTGTGTCAGGAGAAAATGTGATCAAATTTGGTCAACATTGGGCTGGCTAGGCTGCCAATACGTTTTCAATCAAAAATTATTAACTGGAATTAATCAATCAACAAGTCTTTTGACCGATGTGAGTAAATATTTTATAAGGCCTATAGTTGCATAGAACTGCATGATGTAAACATAAAGCAAGCTCAGCCCTGTGAGTTCTATTGTCTATCAGTTGTTGTCTGGATAGAGGAAATCCCCTTCCTAATCTAGTATAAATATAATTCAAATGAACAAGTGTAAGGTTGATGCAGTTTGACAGGGTTTTCATCCACCCAGGGCCAGGAGTTTTTTTTTCTTCCGTTTTTAAAAACATTGGACTTGATTGGGAAAAACTGGTCCCATCATAACCCTTATGTCACGTTCGTCGTAGTGAAGAGACCAAGGCGCAGCGTTATGTGAATACATTCTTCTTTTAATAAACGCAGAACACTTAAACAAACTAACAAAATGACTGTGACGCTATAAACAACTAGTGCTGACATGCAACTAAACATAGACAACTACCCACAAACCCAAAATGGAAAATGGCAACCTAAATAGGATCCCCAATCAGAGACAACGATAAACAGCTGCCTCTGATTGGGAACCAATTCAGTCCACCATAGACCTACATGACCTAGACATACAAAATCCCCATAGATAAACAAAAACCCTAGACAAGACAAAAACACACATACCCACCCTCGTCACACCCTGACCTGACCAAAATAATACAGAAAACTAAGGTCAGGGCGTGACACCTTATAAAAACGTTTTACAACTGATTAATCACTGTCATACCTTATAGGATCCAGAGTTGTCCTGGTTAGGTTAACAGATCAGGAAAAAAAAAACGCTCTGGGACCTATGGTGCCACCAGTCTGCTTGCAGTTGTCTGTTATGGTCAGGTATGTGGATGATCAGGGCTTTATTCCGGAATGTTTCTTGGGCTACTTGGATGTGTCACGTGGGCGAGATGCCAACTCTGTGTTTAACTTCACGGAGAAGCTTCTTCAAACCTACGATGGCGCAGCTGTAATGGAATGTATCTGCTATTTGTATTTCCAGCAAAGTCCCCTCCTGTTCCCTGATTTTTAAGAGGTGATGACCAGTCCACTCTGCTACCATTGTCAACTCTGTCCTGACATGAACTGAAGCCATGTCGCATGTGCCCGCTCATCCACTTTCAAATTCAACCTAGCTAATTTCCGATTTATACGAAATTGTTTGACTAGAGACTAGCAAAACTGTACTTCAAATCTATGATACTCCCCCACTTAACATACTGCTTGACTAGTTGGGCCCAAGCTTGCTGTACAACATTAAAACCTATTCAGTCTGTCTACAAACAGGCTCTCAAAGTGCTTGATAGGAAGCCCAATAGCCATCATCACTATTACATCCTCAGAAAGCATGAGCTCCTGAGTTGGGCAAATCTTGTGCAATACACCGACGCATGACTTGTATTCAAGATCCTAAATGGCTTGGCTCCCCCTCCACTTAGTATTTTTGTTAAACAAAAAACACAAACATATGGCAGCAGATCCACAAGGTCTGCCATGAGAGGTGACTGTATAGTTCCCTTAAGGAAAAGCACCTTTAGTAAATCCGCTTTCTCTGTGAGAGCTTCCAATGTCTGGAATACACTGCCATCAGACACACATAACTGCACCACATATCACACTTTCACAAAATGCATGAAGACATGGCTAAAGGTTAATCAGATTTGTGAATATAATCCCTAGCTGTGTGTTGCCGCTTTCCATGGTGTCTGTTGTCTGTAGCTTGTGAGGTGTGGAAACACTTTGTTGCTTTTATGAATTTTGTCTTGCTGCTTTTTGTTCTATGTTGCTCTGTCTGTATGCTACGTCTTGCTTGTCCTATGTTGCTCTGTCTGTATGCTATGTCTTGCTTGTCCTATGTTGCTGTAACGTCCTGACCAGAGTTCTTATGTGTTTTGCTTGTTTAGTGTTGGTCAGGACGTGAGCTGGGTGGGAATTCTATGTTGTGTGTCTAGTTCGTCTGTTTCTGTGTCCAGCCTGATATGGTTCTCAATCAGAGACAGCTGTCAGTCGTTGTCCCTGATTGAGAATCATATATAGGTGGCTTGTTTTGTGTTGGGGTGGTTGTTTCCTGTCTCTGTGTTTGTGTTCTGCACCAGATAGGACTGTTTCGGCTTTCACGTTTGTTATTTTGTTATTTGTTAATGTTCACCGTTTATCGTCTGATTAAACATGTTGAACACTAACTGCGCTGCATTTTGGTCCTCTCCTTCATCCCAGGAAGAAAGCCGTTACAGTTGCTCTGCGTGTGCTCACAGCTCAATGGTTGTCTATATTTTAATTGTTTTTAATAACCTGCCCAGGGACTGCGGTTGAAAATTAGCCGGCTGGCTAAAACCAGCACTTTTACTGAAACGTTGATTAATGTGCACTGTCCCTGTAAAAATAAAATAAACTCAATGAACTCAAACATTGAATGTTTCCTCTCCAAGCCCTGTGTACTCCTATCATTTTCTCTCATTACTCTATGTAGAGTCAATCACATACACAATCACATTATTACACATCAATGATTTTGCTCCGTGCTTGGTCTAACTGTTGTGTTATTGTTTTTTTTGTCTTCCCAGACATTCTGTCCTGCACTGAAGTCAAGCCTCTGAACACCTCAACTCATGCCTCACACACTCATTCAATCACTGCTGTGATAAACACTGTAAGGAACCCTCTTATTCCCATTCCCCATAATATTGTACTATAAATGTATTTTATTAAATGCTTTAGGTTAAAATAGTTACTCTTTTGACGATTTTTGAAACACACTGACATCTCCGTGCGTTCAGCACTTATACCGTGGGTCTCCCATCATCAATTTTTCAAGTCACCAGCATCCACTGATATATATACACGTACACCCACAAGTCAAAAGTTTGGACACACCTACTCATTCAAGGGTCAAAATATATTTTCTATTTGAGATTCTTCAAATAGCCACCCTTTGGTTTGATGACAGCTCAAATAAGCAAAGAGAAATGACAGTCCATCAATACTTTAAGACATGAAGGTCAGTCAATCTGGAGAATATTACGAATTTTGAACGTTTCTTCAAGTGCAGTCGCAAAAACCATGAAGCGTCATGATGAAACTGGCTCTCATGAGGACCGCCATAGGAAAGGAAGACAGTTACCTCTGCTGCAGGGGATTTCATTGGAGTTAACTGCACCTCAGAAATTGCAGCCCAAATAAATGCTTCAAAAAGTTCAATTAACAGACACATCTCAACATCAACTGTTCAGAGGAGACTGCGTGAATCAGGCCTTCATGTTCGAATTTCTGCAATGAAATCACTACTAAAGACACCAATAATAATAATAAGAGACTTGCTTGGGCCAAGAAACACAAGCAATGGACATTAGACCGGTGGATATCTGTCCTTTTGAGTCCAAATTTGTGTCTTTGTGACGCGAAGTAGGTGAACGGAGGATCTCCGCATGTGTGCTTCCCACCGTGAAGCATGGAGGAGGAGATGTGGTGGTGTGGGGGTACTTTGTTGGTGACACTGTCTGTGATTTTATTTAGAATTCAAGGCACACTTAACCAGCATGGCTACCACAGCATTCTTCAGCGATACACCATCTCATCTAGTTTGTGCTTAGTGGGACTATCATGTGTTTTTCAACAGGACAATGACCCAAAACACACTTCCATGCTTTGTAAGGGCTATTTGACCAAGAAGGAGAGTGATGGACGGCTGCATCAGATAACCTGGCCTCCACAATCACCTGACCTCAACCTAATTGAGATGGCTTGGGAAGAGTGGGACCGCAGTGAAGGAAAAGTAGCCAGCTAGTGCTCAGTGTATGTGGGAACGTGTTTTAAGACTGTTGGAAAAGCATTCCAGGTGAAGCTGGTTTAGAGAATGCCAAGAGTGTGCAAAGCTGTCATCAAGGCAAAGGGTGGCTACTTTCTAAAATATATTTAGATTTGATTTATTATTTCATAATAAATTAGATTTATTATTTCATGTGTTATTTCATAGTTTTTATGTCTTCACTATTATTCTATAATGTAGAACATAGTAAAAATCAAGAAAAACCTCAATGCTGTGGGCACCTTCAAGATGAGACACATGCTTGATGTCCCTGTACGCATAAGCATAGGACTACATTCAGGTGAGAGAGTGGGGGGGACATACCTTACCTCACCTATCTGTGTCTATCCAATAGGTCCGTTTGTAGCAGGGGTAGTAGAACTGACTATGCCCAGATACCGTTTATTCAGTAACCGTCTCTCGTATGGAGTCTACTGGGATGGGTAAATTACATATGCATGTATAATAGATATGTGACGTAGTCTATGCACTGTTGCTTAAAAGTGAGGGACTTGTCGTGGGTACATGATTGACTGAGCCAGGAAGCTTCTTTATAAAGTGTGTATAAATTAGAGTTTTGAGTGTCATGCCGCCTGTATTTGCAGCGTCCAGAATCCACATCCATAACAGCACAGTTAAAATCCTCCTGGATCTCAAGGCAGGTTACAAGGTGCAACTGAGGCAGGACAGGCCTCAAGGTAAAAGTCACAGGTAGGACCGACTACTTGGTACCACCATCATGTTACATACAGTAAGTTCAAGAATACTTCAAACTCCCTACAACACCCTAAAACTTCATAGAACTGTCTAGAACTCTCTAGAACTCACCTAGATCTCCCTACTAAACTCTTTCTCTCTCGTCTTTCCCTGCCCTCTGTCCTCTCCCCCTCTCTTCTTCACAGGGAAAAGGAGGAACAGAGGAGACCTACTGGCTTATAGGGAAGGGCAACTTTGAGAAACCTCTCCCCGTCCCTCCCGAATTCAAGAAAGGGTAAGGAACGCCCTCCTCCCTTCCCTCTCCTGTCTCTCCTCTAATGTCTGTGTGTCTTTCCTTGTTGATCCTGCCTCTGTGTCCGGTTCGTTTTCCACAGGCAAATGGCTCACGGCCTGCAGATGGAGGAGATGGCGAGATAGAAGATGAAAAAAGCTGCTCAATTGCAACAGCTTGCAAAGAAAAATAACTGCATTTACATAAGGTAATGTGATGCATGAAAAATGTATAACATTACTTGTTTGGCTATGTTTTTACTTACTGTAGTTTAGGACTTGGGGCTAGTTGTGATCCTTATGAAATGTTTTGTTTGGCGTCACACCACTGCCATTTATATTAATTTGTTGGTCATTGATGACTCGGTTCTTCTACTTTACAAGTTTGAGGCCGTAATTCGGTCAAAGGTACGTTGTTGACAATGCGCCTTTGATTGAATCTCAGCCTAAGTTTCACTTGTAAACTTAGTGTTATGATACTGTATGTGTAGATTTGATTCTAAGTTAGTATGAAAGGTATGGAAGCACTATTGCAAATTTGATGGAGCAAACCAGAAGAAAATAAAACTTACAAAATGTCCAGACACATACTGATGTTAACCTTTCTGGTTATAACCTTTTTCGTCAAGACAGATCTTCCAAAGGTGGGAGTGGCAATCTTTACCAAGGATCACCTTCAGTGCTCTGTTGTCTGTCCCCAAACAATTTGATTTGCTGGTTTTAAGTATTAAACTTTCAAATAGCTCTTTGTTGACTGTTGCTGGGTGCTATCGTCCTCCATCAGCACCGGCCTGTACCCTACCTTCCCTAAGCTCTCTCCTGGCCCCTTACACTAAGTCTGAATTTGTTCTGCTAGGTGACCTAAACTGGGACATGCTTAAACCCCCTTACCAAGTCCTAAAGCAATGGGACTCCATAAATCTTTCTCAGATTATTACCAATCCCACAAGGTATGACTCCAAACACCCAGAAAAGTCTACTCTTCCTGATGTTATCCTCGCAAATAATCCTGATAAGGTATCATTCTGGTGTTTTCTGTAATGACTTTAGTGATCATTGTTTTACAGCCTGTGTTTGTAATGGCTGCTTAGTGAAACGACCTGTCCTGATTTGTCATAGACGCTTGCTAAAAAAAAAAGTATGAGCACGCCTTCCTTCATGAACTGGCCTCTGTAAAATGGTATAGAATCAGCTTGATCCCCTTTGTTGAAGACGCTTGGACATTCTTTTTGATATTTTCAGTGGTACACCCCCCTCATTAAAAAAAAGAGAATTAATAACAGGTTCAGCCCCTGGTTCGACTGTGATCTTGCAGAGTTACTCCACCTCAAGAATTGCATTTGGTCAAAGGCTCGGCGTGCGCATGCTCAGGCTCGGCGTGTTCATGCTCAGGCTCGGCGCGCGCATGCTCCGGCTTACTGTATAATCTCGTTCAGGCAAATGAGAAATAAGTGCACTCAGGCTATCCGGAAGGCCAAAGTTAGTTACTTTAAGGAGCAATTCTCTCTCTGTGGATCTATCCCCAAGAAGTTCTAGAAAACAGTTAAAGACCTGGAGAATAAACCCTCCTCACAGCTGCTCATGTCCCTTAATGTTGATGATTTGTTTGTTACTGACAAGAAGCACATGGCTGAGCTCTTCAATCACCGCTTCAGGTGATTAAGTCAGGATTCCTATTTGACTCAGCTATGCCTCCTTGCCCATCCAACATTTCCTCATCTCCCACCCCTTCTAATGCTACTATCCCCGATGCTTCTCCCTCTTTTTCCCCCTGCCCCGCTACAAAGTTTCAGGCAGTCACTGAGTCCAAGGTGCTAAAGAAGCTCCTTAAACTTTACCCCCCAAAAAACACGAGTCAGATGGTTTAGACCCTTTAAGGTTGCTGCCCCTATCAATCGCCAAGCCCATCTCCAACCTTTTTAACCTCTCTCTCCTTTCTGGGGAGGTTCCCATTGCTTGGAAGGCAGACCTGGTTCGTCCTTTATTTAAAGGGGGAGATCAAGCTGATCCTAACAGTTATAGGCCCAGTTCTATTTTGCCCTGTTTATCAAAAGTGTGAAAAACTTTTAAAATAATCAACTGACTGACTTTCTTGGTGTCTAAGGTATTCTCTCTGGTATGCAGTCAGGTTTCCGCTCAGGTTATGGATGTGTCACTGCGACCTTGAATGTCCTCAATGATGTCACCATTGCCGTTGATTCTAAGCAATGTTGTGCTGCTATTTTTATTGACTTGGCCAAAGCTTTTGATATGGTAGACATTCCATTCTTGTGGGCCGGCT
This sequence comes from Salvelinus namaycush, assembly GCF_016432855.1. Classification (NCBI taxonomy): domain Eukaryota; kingdom Metazoa; phylum Chordata; class Actinopteri; order Salmoniformes; family Salmonidae; genus Salvelinus; species Salvelinus namaycush. The sequence continues at coordinate 24,177,299 of NC_052312.1, read as the reverse complement.
AAGGAGAATTGGTGTCTCCTGAGGGGTCTTTGGGCTGGTTTGCTAACTACCTCAGAGTGCCGTGTATAAAGTCAGAAACTGCTGTCTCAGCCACTGCCTGTCGCCAAGGGAGTACCCCAAGGCTCAATCCTAGGCCCCACGCTCCTCTCAATTTACATCAACAACAAAGCTCAGGCAGTAGGAAGCTCTCTCATCCATTTATATGCAGATGATAGTCTTATACTCAGCTGGCCCCTCCCCTGATTTTGTGTTAAATGCTCTACAACAAAGCCTTCTTAGTGTCCAACAAGGTTTCTCTACCTTAACCTTGTTCTGAACACCTCCAAAACAAAGGTCATGTGGTTTGTTAAGAAGAATGCCCCTCTCCCCACAGGTGCGATTACTACCTCTGAGGGTTTAGAGCTTGAGGTAGTCACTAGGGATGCACGATATATTGGTGAACATATCGGAATCGGACGATATTAGCTAAAAATGGCAACATCGGTATTGGCTGATGTCTAGTTTAACGCCGATGTTAAAAACCGATGTCAAAGCTACCGTGCATACCTATATAACGTAGGTACATGACCTAATGACGCCACGTAAAATTTTGCGCTAAACGTGCAACACAGCATTCATAACCTAGCCCACACAATGTCTGCTGTGTGGATTTCAGTGAGACAACTCAAAGGCGAAATCTATTAAAGCCAAGATAATGGAATTCATTGCCCTTGACAATCAACCGTTCTCTGTCGTGGGTGATGTTGGCTTCGTCGACTGGTCGAGCAATCGTACACACTACCACGTGCACTATTTTTCAGATGTTGCCCTACCGGAATTACACTGTAAATGCTTCACTGCTATTAGCTTCATGACATACATACTGTGGAACGCCATTTGGGTCTTTGCGCGTAAAAGAAGATACAGTAGCACTGTCAAAGCTGTACAAAAAAGTATGCAAACAAGCAAACCCTGGACACGAACGATGTGTTTACAATACCGCGTTGGTGATAAAGCATAATTTGCTCGACCGGAACTTCTGGGGTAGCTAGCTTTAGCTTGGTACCAAGCTAACGCCAATACAACCAGCCTGAAAACAATGACCAGTAGAAACTGCAGTCATTTTCATTATTCTTAGCAATGATATAGAAATCCTTGTGAGTAAGTATTAGCTAGGTAGCCACTTATTGTTCGCCTATTGAAATTGAACTTCAGTTCATGAAAATAAATAGCTAGCCAGCTACTTAACCCTGTTGCCCAAAGCTAACGTTATAAGCAGCCAGCTAGCTTCATCTGACTAGTGAGGTTCGATCAGACCGGGTTGTGTTGTGAAGCTAGCCACAATAAGGATTAGGCCCAATAGTGGAATTTGCTGTTTGCCTTCAAAATAAAAGTATGTCATTGAGTGATGCAAATGAATACAAATAGTAGAATCATGCCATACTTTTACTTTGAAGGCTAACCGTAGAGTCCAGTATTGTGGCTAGCTTCACATAGATGGGTCCGACCACCATTAATCAAATAAGAACTGTCTTATAAATTAGGGTTATTTTAGATGATGACACCTGTTGATAAAACATTTACTGGAGACAGGAGATCAAGTTGAGACATAGGACTAGGTGGATATGGTATAATAGAGGCAGTTTATTCAAAGGTAAAGATATCTGGTAAATCGTGCTGCACGGCCCCTTTCGTCTAGCTCGTATGGAACCGTCGGAGAAAGAGGCCCGAAACATATTGTGCAGATTATATATGCAGTAAATGACGTAGGTTGAATCTGGTAGTCTGGCCTTCTGATTGGTCGATCTGGGTCGTGGGTAGTCCTGTTCGGGCCTGGTGTCGACGTTCCATTGGCTCTTAACATAGTTCTTTGTCTTGAGTCCCAACCTTGGAAAGAATGTGTGTGCCTAATGTGGTTGCAGGGGCCTGTTCTGAGTGGGGGTGTGTGTGTGTCTGTGGTTGGTATCTAATGAGACCAGCATGTGTCTAAAGAGAAAGAGGGGGTGGGTGCATGTTGTATAAAAGATAGCTTATGTTGAGAAGTTGTTATAACAAGTTTCCAGTATCTATTACAATTTCTTACACACCTAGCTATATTTTTAGCTAGCTAACTATAGCTACTGAAACAGAATGTCGTTTTGCTATGTTTTTGGGGAAGAGCATTGTTTGCATCCATGAGCTAGCTAGCTTTTTTTATGACCAGCACTGTAGGTGCGCGAGACAACGTTACCAGCATCATAGCATACGTATCGATGAATCGTAGTGACATATGAAACACGAGTGATAGTGTAATCAATGTGTTAAAAAAAAATATGAACGCGTTAAATTATTATGTGACGTGCTGTCATATTCAGGCCCTGATTGGTCAACAAACTTATTTGAAACGTCAAATAGTGTTATTTGACACGCAAAGACCCAAACGGTATTCCATAAAAATCCTGGTTCAGAATGAAACGACTAAACAAATGAACAACGAAACAGCACAGCAATAAGTGAAAGAGAGGATTTGATGATGTTTTACTGGTAATGGGGACACAAGTAAATGCCAACAAAATAACTTTTTGGTCAGTGTGGTGTGTGTGTGTGTAACCTTTTATTTAACTAGGCAAGTCAGTTAAGAACAAAATGACGACCTACCAAAAGACCTCCTCGGGATGTTGTCATCCCGAGTCACATTTTATTTATTTTCCAAGCTATAGCAAACAATATTTGACATAGAACAGGTTTTTAAAGGACAAAAGAGTTAGATCTGCTTCGTGTTTATTTTTGCCATGGAATTTTTTTTGCGATACTGGTATCGTCCAGGCCCTAATATGAAGCACGTACTATAGGTTCTTATAGCATTTTATATCAGCTGCCAATAATGCTCCCTACTGTATGTGTGGAATCCTACATATGTTGTTTGTACTGTACAGTCGTGGCCAAAAGTTTTGAGAATGACAAAAAAAAATGTTTCACAAAGTCTGCTGCCTCAGTGCCTTTAGATATTTTTGTCAGATGTTACTATGGAATACTGAAGTATAATTACAAGCATTTCATAAGTGTCAAAGGCTTTTATTGACAATTACATGAAGTTGATGCAAGAGTCAATATTTGCAGTGTTGAACCTTCTTTTTCAAGACCTCTGCAATCCGCCCTGGCATGCTGTCAATTAACTTCTGGGACACATCCTGACTGATGGCAGCCCATTCTTGCATAATCAATGTTTGGAGTTTGTCAGAATTTGTGTGTTTTTGTTTGTCCACCCGCCTCTTGAGGATTGACCACAAGTTCAATGGGATTAAGGTCTGGGGAGTTTCCTGGCCATGGACCCAAAATATCGGTGTTTTGTTTCCCGAGCCACTTAGTTATCACTTTTGCCTTATGGCAAGATGCTCCATCAGGCTGGAAAAGGCATTGTTCGTCACCAAACTGTTCCTGGATGGTTGGGAGAAGTTGCTCTCTGAGGATGTGTTGGTACCATTCTCCCTTGGCTGAGAAGCAACCCCACACATGAATGGTCTCAGGATGCTTTACTGTTGGCATGACACAGGACTGATGGTAGCGCTCACCTTGTCTTCTCCGGACAAGCTTTTTTCCGGATGCCCCAAACAATCGGAAAGGGGATTTACCCCAGTCCTCAGCAGTCCAATCCATGTACCTTTTGCAGAATATCAGTCTGTCCCTGATGTTTTTCCTGGAGAGAAGTGGCTTCTTTGCTGCCCTTCTTGACACCAGGCCATCCTCAAAGTCTTCGCCTCACTGTGCGTGCAGATGCACTCACACCTGCCTGCTGCCATTCCTGAGCAAGCTCTGTACTGGTTCCCCGATCCCGCAGCTGAATCAACTTTAGGAGACGGTCCTGGCGCTTGCTGGACTTTCTTGGGCGCCCTGAAGCCTTCTTCACAACAATTGAACCGCTCTCCTTGAAGTTCTTGATGATCCAATAAATGGTTGATTTAGGTGCAATCTTACTGGCAGCAATATCCTTGCCTGTGAAGCCCTTTTTGTGAAAAGCAATGATGACGGCACGTGTTTCCTTGCAGGTAACCATGGTTGACAGAGGAAGAACAATGATTCCAAGCACCATCCTCCTTTTGAAGCTTCCAGGCTGTTATTCAAACTCAATCAGCATGACAGAGGGATCTCCAGCCTTGTCCTCGTCAACACTCACACCTGTGTTAACGAGAGAATCACTGACATGATGTCAGCTTGTCCTTTTGTGGCAGGCCTGAAATGCAGTGGAAATGTTTTTTGGGGATTCAGTTCATTTGCATGGCAGATGGACTTTGCAGTTAATTGCAATTCATCTGATCACTCTTCATTACATTCTGGAGTATATGCAAATTGCCATCATACAAACTGAGGCAGCAGACTTTGTGAAAATTAATATTTGTGTCATTCTCAAAACTTTTGACCACGACTGTACACCAGTACCATGTCAGTGTGCGGGTGTACAGGCTAGTTGAGGTAATCTGTACATGTAGGTGGGGGTGAAGTGACTATGCATAGGTAACAAACAAACAGCGAATAGCAGCAGTGTAGGGGGGGATGTCAATTGTCTAGGGGAGATTTTTATGAATTGTTCAGCAGTCTAATGGCTTGGGGGTAGAAGCTGTTGAGGAGCCTTTAGGTCCTAGACTTGGCGTTCTGGTTCCGCTTGCCGTGCGGTAGCAGAGAAAAGTCTATAACCTGGGTGACTGGAGTCTCTGACAATTTTATGGGCTTTCCTTTGACACCACCTATTATATAGGTCCTGGATGGCAGGAAGCTTGGCCCCAGTGATGTACTGGGCCATTCATACTACCCTCTGTAGCGCCTTACGGTCAGATGCCGAGCAGTTGCCATAACAGGCGGTGATGCAACCGGTCAGGATGCTCTCGATGGTGCAGCTGTAGAACCTTTTGAGAAAATGGGGGGCCATGCCAAATATTTTCAGTCTCCTGAGGGGGAAAAGGTTTTGTCGTGCCCTCTTCAAGACTGTCTTGGTATGTTTGGACCATGATAGTTTGTTGGTGATGTGGACACCAAGGAACTTGAAACTCTCGAACTGCTCCACTACAGCCCCGTCGATGAGAATGGGGGCCTGTTCGGCCCGCCTTTCCCTGTAGTTCACGATCAGCTCCTTTGTCTTGCTGCCAATACCATGTCTCTTCAGCAGAGTTGATTCTCCCTGGTAGTTCGTTGATTAATTGTCATGGATTGACCATTGTGTCCACTCCCCTGGTTGGGGAAGGATGAAGACAGGGATGGAAAGCCCGAGGCTAGTAGAAAATTGTCTTTTCAAATATCGCAGGGCACAGATTTAGGACCCGGACTTGTAAAACTTGTGGTCTATAAGTCCGACTGAGCAGTGCCCAAAATCCTTAACTTCTTACCGTCCCACCTGCCCAACATCCGGTGAAATTGCAGAGCGCGAATTTCAAATTACAGAAATATAAATATTTAACATTCATGAAAATACAAGTATTATACATCAAAATAAAGCTTAACTTCTTGTTAAAACCTCTAACACCTCCCAAACCCGGATCCGGGAGCACCCCCATCAGTAGAAAAGCTACTAGCATAGCCTAGCATAGCGTCACAAGTAAATACTAGCATCTAAATATCATTAAATCACAAGTCCAAGACACCAGATGAAAGATACACATCTTGTGAATCCAGCCATCATTTCTGATTTTTAAAATGTTTTACAGGGAAGACACAATATGTAAATCTATTAGCTAACCACGTTAGCAAAAGACACCATTTTTTTTACTCCACCAGTTTTTTACTCCATCAGTAGCTATCACAAATTCGACCAAATAAAGATATAAATAGCCACTAACCAAGACACAAATTCATCAGATGACAGTCTGATAACATATTTATTGTATAGCATATGTTTTGTTAGAAAAATGTGCATATTTCAGGTATAAATCATAGTTTACCATTGCAGCCACCATCACAACTCGACTAGAATAACTACAGAGAGCAACGTGTATTACCTAATTACTCATCATAAAACATTTCTTAAAAATACACAGCGTACAGCAATTGAAAGACACAGATCTTGTGAATCCAGACAATATTTCAGATTTTCTAAGTATTTTACAGCGAAAACACAATATAACGTTATATTAGCATACCACAATAGCAAACATCACAACCGCATTGATTCAAGCCAAACATAGCGATTACGTATAAACCACCAAAAGATATGAATTTTTTCACTAACCTTCTCAGAATTCTTCAGATGACAGTCCTATAACATCATATTACACAATGCATATAGAGTTTGTTCGAAAATGTGCATATTTAGCGGCACAAATCGTGGTTATACAATGAGAAAAGTAGCAAAGCTGCCCAGAAAATGGCAGGAGAAATCTTTGAAGAGGCACCTATTCTAATCAGTAACTATTCCAAAACTTGACTAAAAAATACAGGTTGGACAGCAATTGAAAGACAAATGAGTTCTTAATGCAATCGCTGGCTTACATTTTTTAAATTAACGTTACTTCAAGCATACAGCGTGCGCTAAAGCGAGACCGCACCATAATTCATGGCGGAATTATTATCTGACATTTGTCAACATAAGTACGAATTAACAGCATAAAGACTGCTTACTATTAGCTGAGCTTCCATCAGAATCTTGGGCAAGGTGTCCTTTCTCCAGAACAATCGTCTTTGGGTTGAAAGATGTCCTCTTGTCCGGTCGAAATAGCCGCTAATGTTAGCCGCCAACTGGAGTGGTGTCCAACTCGTGAAAGCGCATGGCAAAGAAATCCCAGAAAATCGCAATAAACTGCTATAAACTGCTAAGTCGGTTTAAATTAACTACCTTATGATGTCTTTAACACCTATAACGAATAAAAACATGACCGGAGATATAGAACTACTAAAACGAAAGCGTTTGCAGGACGCCATTGTGATGTCTTCATGCGTCAAGCGCACCGTTGAAAAGGACGGTACTTCCGTTCCACGGTCTATATATAGGGCCCAGATTGCGCAATCCACTCCATTCAAATTCTCCCCGCTTACTGACATCTAGAGGAAGACGTATGCAGTACATGTAGCCCCATAGCTTACATTGGGACTTATAAACTGACCCCAGAACAGGGACCTCGATTTCTGAAATCTCACTCCCTGACAGGAAAAGTGCTGCAGAATGAGTTCTGTTTCACTCAGAGAAATAATTCAAACGGTTTTAGAAACTAGAGAGTGTTTTCTATCCAATAGTAATAATAATATGCATATTGTATGAGCAAGAATTGAGTACGAGGCAGTTTAATTTGAGAACAATATTTTACAAAGTTGAAATGGCGCCCCCATAGGCTCAAGAAGTTAATCCAGCCTCTGTGTCAGATTTCAAAAAGGCTTTACGGCGAAAGCACACCATGCGATTATCTGAGGACAGCGCCCTGCATACAAAAACATGAAAAACATTTTTCAACCAGGCAGGTGCGACACGAAAGTCAGAAATAGCAATATAATAAATGCCTTATCTTCTTCTGTTGGCACTCCAAAATGTCCCAGTTACATCACAAATGGTCCTTTTGTTCGATAAAGTCCTTTATATCCATAAAAACTAAGGTTTGGTGGCGCGCTTCATTCAATAATCCACCGGTTTCCCTCCTTCAAAATGCATACAAAATGAATCCCAAACGCTACCAATAAACTTATCCAAACAAGTCAAACAATGTTTATAATCAAACCTCAGGTACCCTAATATGTAAATAAACGATACAATTTAAGACGGAGAATAGTATGTTCATTACCGGAGATAAATAACAAAGAACGCGCTTTCACCCACATGCATGGAAACACTACAGCCAAAATGGGAGCCACTGAGAAAAACTACAACTTCTAGCTCATTTTTCCAAAAACCAGCCTGATACTCTTTCTAAAGACTGTTGACATCTAGTGGAAGCCCTAGGAACTGCAATCTGGCAGGACTTCGCCTCATAATAAACATGAAAGCCATCGGAAACAGTGGGAGGCTGAAAATTATTATTATTTTGGATGGTTTGTCCTCTGGGTTTCACCTGCCATATCAGTTCTGTTATACTCAGACATCATTTTAACAGTTTTTAGAAACGTTAGAGTGTTTTCTATCCAAATCTACCAATCTACATATCCTAGCTTCTGGGCCTGAGTAACAGGCAGTTTACTTTAGGCACGCTTTTCATCCGGACGTGAAAATAATACTGCCCCTACCCAAGAGAGGTTAAGTTCCATCCCTGAATGAAAACCAGCAGCAGTGTTGCTGCCAGTCAGACCTCCAGGCTTAGATTTGAATAGCCCCTAGTAGAGCCATGTATTTCTAGAGTTATTTAGAAGTTGTAGAATGTTGAATCTTGTTCTAATTCTAGACATTCAGTTGCATAGCATTATTTATTATTTCAGGTCCTTCTACAAAACGTTCCAAGATGATGGAGCAGCAAAGCTAAAATCACTCTTACTAGACTGTTCTTGTGTTGGGAACATTTATGTAAAACTCTTCTCTTGTCTTTCAGGTCTGCCCAGGAGATCAACAAGATCTTCAAGCGGCTCCTCCAGAAGGCCGTGAAGAAGATCTCCACAGTGGCTCAGAGGTTCCATTGGTGGGTAGCTACAGGTGTAAAGACCAAGTCCCCAAATAAGAGAAAAGTTACTGTAACATGTACAGTACATCGGTTGAATGATTCACAAAAGTGTTTTTAAATTTTAATTTTTTTATGGGGCCAAGAGGTTGCTGCTATGAACATTGTGCTCACAGAGACACATTTACGTAATTTAGCAGAATGTCTTATCCAGAGCGGCTAACAATTATTGCATTCATCATAGACACTTTCTTTTAATGTGAGAGACAATCCATCAAAGCTCACTTGTAAGAGTTATCTGATGCACCATCATACACTCTGAAGCACAAACATTCCCTCTACTCATTTTTATCAGAATTATAGTTTTTTTGTTTTGTGTACCAGTATTGATTGTATTCATCTATAATTGTGTACTGTAACTTGTTAGCATTGCTTGCATTAGATACTATTTCCATGGCTTCATAATAGACTAGTCACTACTGGTCAATTTACTCACAATAATGCACTTTCATGACCCATATGTGGTGACTCAGACAAACAGTACATATGCCTACAGTATGACCATATAGTTAAATGATTGTAACAGTGTGCCGTCTTTCAGTAAACATATTTCCCAATATCGCAAATACTGTAGCTTTGGTATTCTGAATGGCATTCAAATTAGATACACAGAGGAGCAAGGTAAACCTAATTGCTTACATCAATTATGAAAACTTGTATCTGTACTTGTGCACATTCTACCTACTCCCATGATCGAATGATATCTGACTGTTATAATAAACCATTTTTCCTCGATCACAAATATATATCTGCGGGGTTCTGAATGGATCTCAAATTAGATAAAAGATGGGGCAAATAAAACCTAAATCTCAATGAAAGGGTTATGAAAAATATATGTATCATTGGTTACAGGCAACCCCTGTACCTGTAGGCTTACTGTCTGTCCCTATGTACCAGTACATGTCTCAGGGTTTAATCAAACTACAGCACTCCCCCTGGTGGCAGAGGGAGCAAAAGCAGCAGATGGTAACTCAGAATGCAACTGGGACTGGGATTATCTCATAGAGATAGATATAGGACTCAAGTGCCCAAAAGCCTGTTTTAGCATGGACAGTGCCATTGAGGACTTTCACCATTTTGAACTAGTCAACTGGGTGGGACTTCCCATGGGTTAAGGAAGGATCACATGAGTCCATCTTGATCATCATTAGGGATCAGCCAATGAATTATACTCGTGAGCAAACATTCCATAACTAGGTGGCAGTAAATCGCCAACCTTGGCTTTATACCTGTTCAAACAACACACTCTAGATGGCAGTATGCACCCTTTCAGTTTGTTTGCCTACTCATAGAAGTAGTAGAAGAAGAAAATGTACTATTTCAAAATGAAGATGGCCTCAACGGCGCTGCCCATGCTCTTACATGTGCCATAATGGGACAGATACAATGCAATCTATCTACACTGAACAAACATATAAACGCAACATGTAAAGTGTTGGGCCCATGTTTGATGAGCAGAAATGAAAGATCCCAGAAATGTTCCATATGCATAAAAATAGTATTTCTGTTAGTGAGCATTTCTCATTTGCCAAAATAGTCCATGGACCTGATAGGTGTGGTATATCAACAAGCTGATTAAACAACATGAACATTACACAGGTGCACCTTGTGCTGTTGACAATAAAAGCTCACTCTAAAATGTGCGGTTTTGTCACACAACACAATGCCACAGATGTCTGAAGTTTTGAGGGAGCGTGCAATTGGCATGGTGACTGCAAGAATGTCCACCAGAGCTGTTGCCAGAGAATTTAATGTTAATTTTTCTACCATAATCTTCTTCCAACGTAGTTAAAAAAACATTTGCAGTACGTCCACCCGTAGACCACATGTACAATGAACACAATTGCATTTTATTGATGGCAATTTGAATGCACACAGATACCGTGACGGGATCCTGAGGCCCATATTTTTAAAGGTATCTGTGACCAACAGATTATTATCTGTATGCCCAGTCATGTGAAATCCATAGATTAGGTCCTAATGAATTTATTTCAATTGACTATGAACTCTAACTCAGTAAAATCTTTGAAATTGTTACATGTTGCGTTTATATTTTTATTCAGTATAAATCTATGAATTATCTACTGTTCTACTACCTGCGGGCGGGGCAGTCTGCCTGCTCCTAGAAGGACATAATGTGTAGGAGGGCTGGGTCATCCTTTACCATATTATAATCACACTACAGGCCCAGTTATAAACCTGCTCATAGATAGAGCCACACACAGATTATATGCTGCCTGGGAATATGTATCAGACTACATTAACATTTCAGTGTTATCAGATTCTACTACTGGACAGGAACAAAAAACAGCAAGCAAACCCAGATTATAGTCCCTCTGCACCATTTATAAACCTAATCATAGATAGAGCCACAGACAGATTAAGGTTATATTAGAACACACTGCTGCCTGGGAATATGTATCAGACGAAAGTATAATTTCGCCTACAGTATAATCTGGGTTAGCAGATTTTTTTTCAACAGCACTACACAGAGTATATGATAACACTGCTAGTCTGCTGGGGATAAGTATCCGTCTAAAGCACCATTTACTGTACATGGGGGCTACTGTCTGAGTTTGCAGAGATTTTTCCCAGTCCAGCACTACAGACAGATTATATTACAACACTTCACTGGTCTGCTGTGTTGGGAATATGTATCAACAGACTAAAACACCATTTACAGTACATCAGGATGAGCATAAATACTATGGTTTGCAGGGTCTTGTCCAGCACTAACCAGATCGGTTTAAAAATATTTATTGTGGACTTTAATCAACAGATCACTTCAGTCTGGACCCTAGTTAGTCATATTGAGTGTATTAGTGTCGGGCTAGAACAAAAACCTGCATATAGCTCTCCAGAAATGATTATTATTAATGATAAAGTTCTGTAAGACATACTGGTTAAACACAGTAATGCATGTATTGCACAGTATGTCTGTATATGGATATACAGTGCATTCGAAAAGTATTCAGTCTCTTTGACTTTTTCTGCATTTTGTTACGTTACAGCCTTATTATAAAATGGATTCAATTGTTTTTTCCCCCTCATCAAACTACACACAATACCTCATAATGACAAAGCAAAAACAGCTTTTTATAAATATTTGCAGATTTATTAAAAATAAAAAACGGAGATATTACATTTACATAAGTATTCAGACACTTTATTCAGTACATTGTTGAAGCACCTTTGGCAGCGTTTACAGCCTTGAGTCTTCGTGGGTATGACTCTACAAGCTTGGCACACCTGTATTTGGGAAGTTCTTCCCATTCTTCTCTGCAGATCCTCTCAAGCTCTGTCAGGTTGGATGGGGAGCGTCGCTGCACAGCTATTTTCAGGTCTCTCCAGAGATGTTCAATCGGGCTCTGGCTGGGCCACTCAAGGACATTCAGAGACTTGTCCTGAAGCCACTCCTGCGTTGTCTTGGCTGTGTGCCGAGGGTTGTAAGTTCTATTGGAAGGTGAACCTTTCCCGCAGTCTGAGGTCCTGAGCACTCTGGAGCAGGTTTTCATCAAGGATCTCCCTGTACTTTGCTCCACTCATCTTTCCCTCGATCCTGACTAGTCTCCCAGTCCCTGCCTCTGACATACATCCCCACAGCATGATGCTGCCACCACCTTGCTTCACCGTAGGGATGGTGCCAGGTTTCCTTCAGACGTTATGCTTGGCATTCAGGCCAAAGAGTTCAATCTTGGTTTCATTAGACCAGAGAATCTTGTTTCTCATGGTCTGAGAGTCCTTTAGGTGCCTTTCGGCAAACTCCAAGCGGGCTGTCATGCACCTTTTACTGAGGAGTGGCTTCCGTCTGGCAACTCTACCATAAAGACCTGATTGGTGGAGTGCTGCAAATATGGTTGTCCTTCTGGAATATTCTTCCATCTCCACAGAGGAACTCTGGAGCTCTGTCAGAGTGACCATCGGGTTCTTGGTCACCTCCCTGACCAAGGCCCTTCTCCCCCGATTGCTCAGTTTGGCCGGGCGGCCAGCTCAAGGAAGGCTCTTGGTGGTTCCAAACTTCTTTCATTTAAGACTAATGGAGGCCAATGTGTTCTTTGGGACCTACAATGCTGCAGACATCTGTTACCCAGATCTCTGCCTCGACACAATCTTGTCTCGAAGCTCTACGGACAATTCCTTCGACCTCATGGCTTGGTTTTTGCTCTGACATGCACTGTCAACTGTGGGACGTTATATAGACAGGTGTGTGCCTTTCCGAATCATGTTCAATCAATTTAATTGACCACAGGTGGACTCCAATCAAGTTGTAGAAACGTCTCAAGGATGATGAATGCATACAAGATGCACCTGAGCTAAATTTCGAGTCTCATAGCAAACGTGTCTGAATACTTATGTAAATACGTTTTTTTACATTTTATTTATAATACATTTGCAAAACATTTTTAAATAAGCTGTTTTTGCCTTGTCATTATGGGGTATTGTGTGTGAAATAAAAACCTAATATAATACATTTTAGAATAAGGCTGTGAATGTGAAAAAAGTCAAAGGGTCTGAATACTATCCGAATGCACTGTATGGCATGCAGAATAGGAAGGAGACTAGAGAACAGTCATTTTGGGATGAATTATGTAATCTGGAGTTGAATGGTGGTTGAGGGGGAGGGGTAGAGGGAAAGGATGGAGGGAATTGAAGGGGGATTGGTGAGGGGGGAGGAAAGGCGATAGCCTATAGCATTATATGTGTAAGCATGCAAAGTAGGTAAGTACTTTTACTATTCACTATTCCATTTTAGTTCTATGTCCATGCATTTTTACATAAAATAACCAAACAACTACAATACATCACTATAGATGTAACTACAGCACACCCAACTGCATTTTTCTCTGGCACATTGCTTCAATCAGGAATCAGGAATATTACAACATATTATGGTGGTCCCATTATTATCAGACGGCATACCATTTACAGCACAATGGGCAAACCTTCTGTAATGTACTAAGGAAAACAGTAGAGGACGCTCAAACTGTCTGTTGTAATGCCAGTACAAAAGTACTGACAAACACATAACAATGACTATTAAAAGTTGTGGTATAATTTCTTACAGATATGCCAGCAAAGGAGTTTCCACTCCTTCAATGGCCAGTATAGCTTGATAAATCCACGTTGGGTAGGCCGTCATTGTAAATAAGAATTTGTTTTTAACTGACTTGCCTAGTTAAATAAAGGTTAAATAAAATAAATAAATAAATAAAGATCGGGGGGGACTAGTCCAATCCAGGGATGTCCCATGTCAAATAATGAATGTGAAAAGATCATGATACTATAGTGATTAAAATAATGTTTGGAAAGAATGAAAAACTCATTATTATACTTTACACCCATCTCTGTCTCTCTGGAGCTTGACCAGACAGCAGGTCACAGGTACATTTTTGCACAAGCGCCAAGCGGCAACAACAAAACATAGGCATGCTGAGTCATGATTCACACCACTAATCATTCTACAGCAAGCTAACTAACAAGATGATTGCAAAAAGAAAACACAAATTGTCAACAGATTCTACAAACAACACCATAAATAATTACTGTGGCCCCTGACTGTGACACCTGGCCCTTCCAATTTTGCAGATCTGAAATAATCGGATAGGTGCTATCAGTTTGGTAATATCTCCAACCATTCCACTGGTTTTACTGGAGCCCACTTCTTTGGAATCTGTAAAGTACACCAAATGGGAAAGAGGCAAGGGGTTGTTTTGGGGCACATTTTCCCCAAGGCCTTGCAAAGATTTTGGGGTGGCAAGTAGCCTAGTGGTTAGAGCGTTGAGCCAGTAACTAAAAGGTTGGTGGCTCGAATCCCAACGCTGACAAGGTAAAAGTCTCTCGTTCTGCCCCTGATCAAGGCAGTTAACCCAGTGTTCCTAGGCAGTCATTGTAAATAAGAATTTGTTCTTAACTGACTTGCCTAGTTAAATAAAAATACACCTTCGTGCCAAATCAAAACAGTGGTCAATCAACAATATTGTCCAATGAAAGGGATAGCATCAACGAACGCCTATCACTGTACCTATAATCATTGGCCAGTCAGCTGTCAATCATCTCGAATACCTCTCTTTAACTAATGAAAATATGTGCTATGTCTCATTGGTCCACCGTATTGACGTAAACACAAAACAATTGTCTCGTTTGCCTGTCAGTTCCTGTCAATCTCGCTGAACTTCCAATGAGAAGCCCCGTCTGGCTCATTATTCCGCCTACTTATGGCTGACGTACCAGTCACGTGTTGTTTGTGCTCCGCTCTGTAGAGATATGTAGAGAGGGAGAAGGGGACAGTTTGCTAGCTAGCTAGCTTGGAGAATAACGATTATAGAAACATGGGCATGTTGCACAGGGGCGGCTTTATTTCATAAAACCCCATATTGGATACCTGTTTTTCGCGAAGAGGCCTGGACCGGTCGTTTTTAACTTAACAATCTGACATTTTTGCTTTGATTGTAGCTAACCATCGCGCCACCACAATACAGCAGCGCCAGCCGGAGCCCGTCTCCTAAACAAGAATGGGGTCTAGGTCCACAGCACTGCTTAGGTAAAGTGACCTTTGGTTGTGTTATATAAATGGCCAATTTTATGAATTACCAAGAAAACAAAGCCGCTATGTTGTTGGTGGAGACGCAACAGAGGGGCATCGGGACGACACCAGCAGGTACGGCAGCCAACGGCTACACCTCAATTGGGGAACCCCCTTCCCCGTTATTGAATATCTGTGGTGGCAGTGGAGCTCGTTTTCATCAGCAATTGCCGCCCTCCAACCACCACAGCCACCATCACTATCCCCAGAGCTCGCTGCCCAAAGAACAACGCCCGCTGTTGCACCACTATCAGGCGGCGACACAGCAACAGCAGCATACTCTCTCTGGTGAAAACATCCCTGGGTCCCCGGTAAGGAAAGCCTCGTTGTCGTCTTTGAACCTGGTACATGAGGACCCCTCTGCTAGCCACCACGCACTCGCTGCATCGGTGAACGCGGCGTCGGCTGCGATTCAATTGGCTGCGAATGCTAACGTTAGCGTCGCTGCCTCAGGGGTCATGGACGACATTCGGAAGTGTGGCTACCTACGGAAACAGAAGCACGGACACAAGAGGTTTTTCGTTCTGAGGGTGGCGAGCCACCTAGGCCTCAGCCGGCTGGAGTACTATGACAGCGATAAAAAATTCCGCAGTAGCCTCCGGTCTTCAGCAGCAGCCCCGAAACGGGTGATCTATCTGTATCAGTGCTTCACCGTCAACAAAAGAGCAGATTCCAAGAACAAACACCTCATAGCCCTCTACACTAAGGATGAGTACTTTGCCATTGTGGCTGAAAACGAGCAGGAGCAAGAGGACTGGTATGTAGCCCTGAGTGAACTGATGAGTGAGGGGAAAAAGGGGCATCTAGACTCTGACGAGTTGGATGATGGCTATGGTACAGTCACACCAGGTACGGTTTTCAAAGAGGTGTGGCAGGTGAACGTGAAACCCAAAGGGCTGGGTCAGACCAAGAACCTCACAGGTGTGTATCGTTTATGCCTCTCTTCTAAAACGATCCATCTGGTCAAACTAAACTCTGAGACACCGTATGTTAACCTCCAGCTAATGAACATCAGACGATGTGGACACTCAGAAAGCTTCTTCTTCATCGAGGTGGGTCGGTCGTCCTCCATAGGACCAGGGGAGATATGGATGCAGGTAGATGACTCTGTAGTGGCTCAGAACATGCACGAGACCATCTTAGAGACCATGAAGGCTCTGAAGGCCTTCGCAGAGATCCGCCCCAGGAGTAAAAGCCAATCATCGGGCTCCAACCCCATGGCGTTCATTACCACCCGCCGTCACCTAGGCAACCTGCCGCCGAGCCAAACGGGTCTCCAGCGCCGCTCCCGGACCGAGTCGGCGGTCGGTACGCCACCATCGAGTAAGAGCTCCGGTGCCAGTGGCTACCGCTTCAGGACGTCGAGTGAAGGCGAAGGGACGATGAACCGGCCATTCCGGTCTGTTACCGGCAGCCTGATCCACCTGAACACCGCCCGGATACACCTAGGGCGCCAGGAGGGTGGGGGAGGGGCAGGGAACACCGGGGGAGGAGGGCGCTATGTCAGGGCGCTACCGGGCTCCAACTGCCACACCCGCTCCGCCTCGCTCCCCGTC
Source organism: Salvelinus namaycush (assembly GCF_016432855.1). Lineage (NCBI taxonomy): Eukaryota > Metazoa > Chordata > Actinopteri > Salmoniformes > Salmonidae > Salvelinus > Salvelinus namaycush. Next base: position 24,160,581 of record NC_052312.1, on the reverse strand, counting down.
TCCCACTTCTCCTCCACCACCTCCCCCGTCAGCGTGTCCAGCAGCAGCGGTCACGGCTCAGTCTCTGACACCCTCACCCGGCCCTCCAGCTCGTCCATATGCGGCTCCCCCTCTGACGGAGGCTTCAACTCCTCAGACGAGTACGGCTCAAGCCCCGGAGACTTTCGCTACTTCCGAGTCCGTAGCAACACACCCGATTCGCTGGGCAACACCCCACCAATCAGAGAAGAGAACTGCCTGAGTGACTACATGGCCATGGGCTGGCACCGCGAGGTGTTTGGAGCGGGCGGCGTGAGTAGCTCTGGCGGCGCTGAGGCCCCCCACCGGGACGAGAGCACGTCGACGGACGAAGACCGGTCTCTGAGGCGGCGGACACACTCGTTCACGCGGCCCGGGAGTCAGGGTGGTGTTGCCGGCGGTAGCAGCGGCGTGGCGGTGTACCAAAAGATGACCCAGACCACCACCTCACAGGACGAGTTGGTGTCTGTGGAAGAGGCTCTGTCTCTGGGCCGCAGCAGCAACCAGCCTTCCTCCCCCTCTTCCTCCCTCCGCTCTGACTACAGCTCCTGCTCCGAGCACAGCCAGGGCAGACCCCCTCCTCTCTCCTCCTACCCATCCTCCTCGGCCAAGGAGGACAGTGGCTATATGCCCATGTTGTGTGGGGTGGCAGCCTCACCCCGTGACACCCCGGATTACATGCCTATGCAACCTAGTTCCCATTCTCATCCCCATCACCACTCTCTCTCACACCCTCCCCATCCTCAGCCCTCCCACTCCCCCCAGGCCTCTAGCCCAGCACTGGCCCCACGCTCGGCCCACCAGCTGCAACCCCACCAGCCTACGGACCCCCAGGGCTACATGATGATGCTACCAGGGGGACCGAGCTCCTCTTCCCCAGTCCAGGCCTCCCCAAGTCCCCACAGCAGTAGCAGTAACATGGGTCTGGGTGTCGGTAGTTCTGGTAGTATAGTGGAGCGGCCTGAGACTGGAGAGTACATGGACATGTCGTACAGCAGTGGAAGAGGAGGGAACGCGACAGGAGGACGGAAGCTCTCCAACGAGGGTGGATACTACACACTGAGCAACCCTGAGGGTCCCCCCAAATCATACAGTCCCTACTTCTCCCTGCCTCGCTCCTACAAGGCCCCCGTCGCCAGAGATGGTGAACAGAGAAAATGGGAGCATGAGGAATACGTGCCTATGAGCTCCCCAGCTAAACCCGTCTACTCCCAGGTCACTGGCGTTACGACAAAGGGTTTCAGTAGTGGGGGGTCAGACACCCCTCACGCCCACCACCCCCCGCCCTACGGGGCCCACCACCAAGCAGCTCGCGGTGACCGGCGAACGACTGCGGTTCGGCCCAACCGCCTCCCCCTGGGCCGCCACAGCTTCCACGGGTCGCTGAGGGTTAGTGAGCCAGCTGCTGCCGAGGGACCCTCCAGCCCCGGCGAGTACATCAACATCGAGTTTGGAGATCCCTACGGACCCCCCACATCCTGCCCTCTCGCTGACCAGTACGTCTCACCCTCGATGGGCTCCGTCGAGCAGCGTCACTCCCCTCCCCAGAACCAGGACTATATGAGTGTAGAGGGTGGGGGTGATGATGGTTGCCGCCTGACTAAGAACCAGTCCCCCAGACCCTCTCTGGTGGCCCCATGGAACCCACCCAGCTACATTCGACCCCTGACCGCCAATTCCTCCCTGAGCGGAGCTCCTGGATCTTCTGGCGCTCACTGGCGGACGGGAACAGATGACTACACAGATATGACCTTTAACCTTAGCAAGGGTGAGGGGTCGCGGGGGTCACAGAGTAGCCCCACAGCCATGCTGCAGCACCTGTGTTTGATGGAGGGCAGGTACCCCCCTACCTTACTCCCCCACCCCATCACTCCTCCCTCATCCTCCAGCCCCCAGCCTGAGCCCCCCAAAGTGGTACGTGCTGACCCCCAGGGGCGACGCAGACACAGCTCTGAAACCTTCTCCTCCACCCCTGGAGGAGGCAGAACCACAAGCTCTAGCACAGGCACCAATCCCCCCTCGGGCTCAGCCAACCCCTCGGCCCTCAACGGCGCTCTCCTGGCCGAGGGCTCCAAGTGGGCCAGCTCTGGCTCCTTTGACAGCGTGTGGATGTGTGTGGAGGGGATAGGGGTGGATTTGGCCGGTTTCCCTGCCCAGCCAGGGCCCTCTGATCTGGGCATGGACTCAGCCTCCTCTGGGGGCCCTCCTGGAGGACATATGTGCAGAAATGTGTCTGTGGGGTATCAGAACGGCCTCAACTACATTGCCCTGGAGCTGAGAGAGGACCAGGAATCTAACACACTCCCCATATCCCAGCAGCAGCAGGGGGGAACCGGGCCGACCCCCAACGCCCCCTCAGCTGGTAATGTGACTGTGCCGGTAGCAGAGAACAACGGCGCCTATGCCAGTATAGACTTCAACAAGTCAGACGGGATGACTGCCACGTTCACGGGTGAGTGACGGAGGGAGTGTTTTTGTGGGGATGAGGTGGGGTTTGTGTGTGTGTGTGTATGGGGGGGTCTGTGTATATTAGCCTAATGCTCATAAGTGTGTCTGTGTGCTTACATCTGCTCTGTGTTCAGTGTGCTTGTAGGAGTTCTGTGTTTGTGTGTGTAGCCCTCCAGTTGTGTCTGTTGGCATGCAGGGAGGCATGCTTGCCCTGCAGTGTATAAGGTGATAATGAGGAGAGGGATTCTCCCCTACTGTACTCTACCAGTGATTGGGGGGTAATCGATAGTTGCATATCGGGAAATAATTTGACGATATATCGTCTCGTTTTGACTATCGCAATATTATTTTTGCACTAGTTGGCTGTACCTGCACCAACACTCCAGTATTTTTGCTTAATAGTTTGTTCTCCATCTTCCTTTTGAAATAGAGAGCCGATTTTGTTTTCGGCACTTTTTTTATTTCCATGACTGATCAAAACACATTTTCTCATGCTCTCTTTTCCAACTGCAGCAGACATATAATGAGCAATATGTGTGCAACATAGAATCACAGTATTGAACCGCAATACACAGAATCGTGAGAATGCAATGCATATCGTATCAGCACCAAAGCATCGTGATAATATCGTATTGCGAGGTCCCTGGCAATTCCCAGCCCTATACTCTGCACACACTTTTGTATTTAATTTTTTTATGAATCAGCAGCATTCCTGTATCATGCTGTAGATGCATCAGTCATGAGTTAAAATCATCCAAGGTGTTACATTTTAAGGGTGCTTCGTAAATTCACTCGAGTGTCAGAGGGCGCTCAAGAGCGTTTTGTAAATTCAAAGGTTGACAGATTGTCCCTTCCTAAATTCAGTGTTTCACACTGAGCGTTCAGAATGAGCACTAGACGCTCCGCAGACCTGCAAACTTGCACACATTTTGAGTTCAAAGTACGCTGGTATGAGACACGAATGTAAAATATGCAAAAATAGACTTCTAGTTGGCACATTGGTTTTTGACTCAACTGTCTGAAGTTGGAGCTAAGCCAATCAGATGACTTGGGCAAGGAGAAAAAATTAAACACCATCAATTTTACAACGGGTGTAGAGCTTAACTGTCATACGTAGGCGGTGTGTGAATTTGGAGAAGATCATTTTCACCATTAAAAATGCACATTAATAATGCATTACATGCATAATCTCATTTACGGTCACGGAATATTCGTGTTTATAGCCTACTGCCATGTGCACATTGCTGCACAATTAGCAGGAAAACAACATTCTCAAAAGTGACCGTAAATGCACTTATAATGTGAATAAATAACCAAATAGTTTATCAACATTTTAAGCTAAACGTTCTAATCTGTTGCATCAGCCTCATTGATTTTTTAAAATGTTTTTTTTTATATTAGTGGTTGTATTAATTTGGGATCTATGGCATCCCACATCTGTCCCATCCTACTATCCCCCATTGTAATTCTCACTCAGAAGTACAAGTTGACCAATAGAATACGTTAACTTTTGTACTTTTGAGGGATAGTGGATTGACATGTTTCTTTGTTAACCGCTCAACACAGAATAGTCGTATGTGCGCACTCCCTGAAATTGTTTGGAGAAAATATATTTCATTCAGCTATGTCCAATTGTATTCTTCATACTATAAAAGAATTCTAAGCAAATCTTGTCTGCTAAATTAACTGCTGCTAAATTAACACAGCCAATATGGCATAGCCAGATCCGGGCCTAACATAAGGACAACTCAGAGTATGCTAATCTGTTCTTCTGAAATAGACATTTTTTTTCATATTTCTTTAGACCTGTCTTAAATGAATAATGGATTTATTGTGATGGTGTAGGCTATATTATATGGATTTATTAGACTTTTTAAAATGTAGATGTTCCAAAGGTCTGCGTCAGTTGAGACCGGCAGTTATTTGCTTGACCGTCACCGGCTGACAATTTTATGACTGCCACAGCCCTTGGTGTACCGTATTTTAATATATACCGGTATTGATGCACGGACCAGTTTGGGTTTTTACTTTACCTTCTATAACAGTATTTAAATGTTTGGTTTTCTAAATGTGATACGCCTTGTATGAAGTCAATTGTTATAGTTTACTCTGCTACTTGAGTCATCTCTCTCTATGCCACTTTCCACAGACCTAGCCCCGCCCCCTGTCACTTGAGGAGCGCGTTTGTTGTGGCTCGACCATGAGACACTTGCATTCAGTCTGCATGGTTAATGCAGCACATGCAGCAATGTTGATGACTGCGATGCTGTTTCCACTTAGCTTCTTAATATAAATCCACAAGCGTTCTATAATTACACAATTCCTTTGTGTTTCTTACATCTGCAAACAGCTAGTTTGTCTTAGCCACAAGCTAAGTCGTGTTAACCGCTAATGCTAATCGCTAGTTAGCTGGCTAGCTAGCTAATAAAAGTACTGAGTCAGTGCAAACGTAGCTAGCTATACAGCCTGATACCAGTGATGGTTTGGCCTAAATCAGCATACTGTTTTTACAACCTTATCTTCTAAATCAGAGGAATAGGCGAAGCATGACTGTTAGCTACATGAAGTAACTAAGAGAAAATATTTAATGTAGCCAAAGATTATAGGGTGCCCTAGGAAATGATGACCAACTCTTTGGTTCCTAACCTGTCAATAACTCGTCACCTGGCATTTTCATTCGTTGTCATGTCAAACACTCTATTCAAAGTGCCCACTATTATCTTCTAACTATAGAATTAGAATAATCATTATTTTCTTGTGATTCCAACGGTTCACATAAGTGTTTTGATCTAAATCAAGGCAAATCGCAACACTTGGTTAAAAACAAGCCTTTTTTCCCCTCCATATCTTGCAGCCCTACGTGGCAGTGTGGAAATGATCTCAAATGAGTGCAGGAAATACAGATTTTTGGGGGAGGGGTTGAAGTTTAATTGAACAGTAGCAAACAGTCAAAGTAGAGCAACCCATTGAAGTCACTTAGAATGTACAGTACCAGTCAAAAGTTTGGACACCTACTCATTCGAGTTTCTTTATTTTTACTATTTTATACATTCTAGAATAATAGTGAAGACATCAAACTATGGAATAACACATATGGAATCATGAAGTAACCAAACAAGTATTAAACAAATCCAAATATGTTTTATATTTGAGATTCTTTAAAGTAGCCACCTTTTGCCTTGACAGCTTTGCACACTCTTGGCATTCTCTCAACCAGCTTCATGAGGTAGTCACCTGGAATGCATTTCAATTAACAGGTGCGCCTTGTTTAAAGTACATTGGTGGAATTTCTTTCCTTAATGAGTTTGAGCCAATCAGTTGTGTTGTGACAAGGTGTGGGTGGTATACAGAAGATGGTAAAACACCAAGTCCATATTATGGCAAGAACAGCTCAAACAAGCAAAGGGAAACAACAGTATATTATTTTAAGACATGAAGGTCAGTCAATCTGGAAAATTTCAAGAACTTAAAGTTTCTTCAAGTGCAGTCTCAAAAACCACCCAGCTCATAAATAAGTGTCAGTCTGAAAATAAAGCAGTAAATATAGATGGAGGAGGTATTGGAAAGGGCAGCTAGCGAACACTCAACAGCAGCTAGCTGATACACCGCTCTGCGAAACTTAACTCAGCCCCACAACATGAAACTGGCTCTCATGAGGACTGCTACAGGACAGGAAGAACCAGAGTGGCCTCTGCTGCAGAGTATACATCCATTAGTTACCAGCCTCAGAATTTGCAGCCAAAATAAATGCTTCACAGAGTTCAAGTAACAGACACATCTCAACATCAACTGCTCAGAGGAGATTGTGTGAATCATGGTTGAATTGCTGCAAAGAAACCACACCAATAAGAAGAGACTTGTGTGGGCCATGAAACATGAGCAATGGATATTAGACCGGTTGAAGTCTGTGCTTTTGGTCTGATGAGTCCAAATTTGCGATTTTTGGATACAACTGCCGTGTCTTTGTGAGACAGAGTAGGTGAACGGATGATTTCTGCATGCGTGGTTCCCACCGCGAAGCATGGAGGAGGTGTGATGATGGTGCTTTGCTGGTGATTTATAATTCAAGGCACACTTAACCTGCATAGCCACCACAGCGATACGCCATCCCATCTCTTTTTTTTCTCCTTAGGCAAGTCAGTTAAGAACATTGTTATTTACAATGACGGCCTAGGAACAGTGGGTTAACTGCCTTGTTCAGGGGCAGAACGACAGAGTTTTACCTTGTCAGCTCAGGGATTCGATCTAGCAACCTTTCGGTTACTGGCCCCGCTCTAGCCACTAGGCTACCTGCCGCCCCTTGTGCTTAGTCCCACTATCATTTGTTTTTCAACATACACAGCCTGGAGGTCCTTATAAGGGCTATTTGACCAAGAAGGAGAGTGATGGACTGCTGCATCAGATTGCCTGGCCTCCACAATCACCCAACCTCAACCCAATTGAGATGGTTTGGGATGAGTTGTACCGCAGAGTGAAGAAAAAGCAGCCAACAAGTGCTCAGCATATGTGGGAACTCCTTCAAGGCGGCAGGTAGCCTAGTGGTTAGAGCGTTGGGCCAGTAACCGAAAGGTTGCTAGATCGAGTCCCCGAGCTGACAATCTGTCGTTCTGCCCCTGAACAAGGCAGTTAACCCACTGTTCCTAGGCTGTACATAAGAATTTGTTCTTTACTGACTTGCCTAGTTAAATAAAAGACTGTTGGAAAAGCATTCCAGGTGAATCTTGTTGTAAGAATGCCAAGAGTATGCAAGGCTGTCATCATGGCAAAGGGTGGCTACTTTGAAGAATCTAAAATATATTTTTGTTTAACACTTTTTTGGTTACTACATGATTCCATGTGTTATTTAATATTTTTGATGTCTTCACTTTTTATTCTACAATATAGTAAAAATAAAAACCTTTGAGTAGGTGTCAACTTTAGAATGGTACTGTTCGTGTTTCCATTCTAGGGTCACGCACTACTCATAAAGCAAATGTTACAATTTTATCATTGAAAAACATAAAATACCACCCAAAATTGGAAAAATACTGTGATTATATTTTGGCCATATCGCCCTAATCCAGTAATCCCCAAACAAAGTTAAGAAGCCATTTTCACTAGACTATTGACATAAAGACACCTAATAATCAATACCCCTACATTTTAACCTAGAAAAAATGTGAAGGTGTCATTGAGACGACGACCTCAATTTCATTTAGGATTCAACACAAGACTTCTGTGTTGTCTACATTGTTTGATATAGACTCTGTTTCAGGAAATGGCATTCAAAAATGCAAAATGCTCCAACTTCCTGAGGGGGAAGTTGACTGACCCAACCTTAGGCCTACATCAGCACCGCCTTGTCAGAAAATCCTAGGGAGAGCCCTGATTGTACATTTTAAACATTTCTAGTTAGCTAAGGAAGAGCAGCCAATTTCCAAGTACCCGTAACAGTCTATAGTCTACCATTCCTGCTGAGGCAGTCTTCAACCAAGGTAATTATTAGGCTAAAAAAGGTTGCATTTGCTTATGATTTGAGTAGTGTGGGTGTCACACGTGCCACCGTGGGGGCTGGGGGTGCCACCGCCACGCTGAAGTGGTACTCGTAACAATTCAGGACTGGCTGAGGAGTAGGGTTGATCTGAGCGTTCTGACCTCACAATGGCGGTCAAGCACCCAAGCCAACTGGCTAAAGTTGGCTAGCTTACTAGCTAGCTATTTCCAGACACAATGAGAGAACACCTCTGAACATTTTACTCGCCCTAGCAGAGCTGGTAGAGCTGCTAGTGTTTTCATGTTATCAAGAGGGTTAGTGACGAACTGTTACTGGCAACAATTGAATTGTTTATTTTTGTCTGTCTACTTACACCTGGCATTCCTCAATTATTCTAATGTTTTATGATTTCTTCTTGGAAATGTACTTAAAAACATCTACAGGATCGGTGCCCCCCCCCCCCCGTGGTACGGTTGAGCTAACGTGCGCCAATGTTACTTACAACGTCATGCTAATCACAAGAGAATTTCCCTCCCAGGACATAGACATGTCTTATATGGGCAGAAAGCTTAAATTCTTGTTAATCTAACTGCACTGTCCAATTTACATTAGGTATTACAGTGAACGAATGCCATGCTATTGTTTGAGGAGAGTGTACAGTTATGTACTTGAAAATGTATCAATAAACCAATTCGGCACATTTGGGCAGTCTTGATACAACATTTTGAACAGTAATGCAATGGTTCATTGTATCAGTCAAGCACTTTGCACATTGCTGCCATCTAGTGGCCAAAATCTAAATTGCTCCTAGACTCCTTAGTCATATAATGGCCTTTCTCTTGCATTTCATAGACGATGGACCAAAAGAAAAATTTGAAAACACGTTTTTTTCTTTGTCTTTTACCAGATCTAATGTGTTATTCTCCTACATTAATGTCACATTTCCACAAACTTCAGTGTTTCCTTTCAAATTGTATCAAGAATATGCATATCCTTGCTTCAGGTCCTGAGCTACAGGCAGTTAGATTTGGGTATGTTATTTTAGGCAAAAATGGGGGGGGGGACGATACGATCTTAAGAGATTTGTTACTTTAGGACAGCTAAACCCTTGTCTTGTGATGAATGGATACTTTTGTAACCATGAACTGTCCCTTGCCATACCCTCGACGGCAGAGACTGACTCGGCCATCCTCTTTTTTTGGTCTCTGCAGTGACCCCGCAGTTATCAAGTCTCCCCAACAGCAACCTTTTTCTGGCTGCTATTTCCTCCAGCATCACTACAAGCACTTGTTTGCTGAAGCTTTTATTGTGCTTTCCTTGGTTATCTTTATTTTTGATATAGCTAGTCTGATGGCTATAATGTGTGAAAAATAACATTTTGTTTTTGTGTATAAATGGTTTGCGAGCCAACGAAAGAAAAAAATATATATATATATTCTCGAGACATAAAGCAGATGCTTCAAATGTATTACATTTATCAACACTTTATTATAGTGGGCAAAATCCTATCATCCCTGTCACAGGCTTATTTATGGTTTCAAGCAAGTCACTAATGTCAATGCCACCAAAGGAGATATTTACAAAGTTTTTAGGAAAGCTATTTGCAAAGTTCCTAAGAACATTTTGAGGAATTGCACTTACAAACTATCTTGTGAACTTGTATTTTTTTCCCCCCTTAAACTTCTTACTTTTTCGTAAGTAGTGTTTTGTGAATCCGGCCCCAGAACATTAGTGTACCGTTAGTACAGTACATGCCTACTACAGTACAGACAAGATTGGGTTGGTTTGACAGCCCATTAGGAAAGAAGCATGAGGTGTCAGCCTAGTAAACATGGTGTGTGTGTTAAGTGCAGTCTATCCGGTGTTAAGTGAGAAAAGCATCTCTTTTGAGCCTTTAACCTATATTTTTTTCTACAACATATCCTATGAGCAATCTAATGAAACAAACAAATCCTAGACAATGAGCAATTTCATCCGGGGTGATTGGTGCTTGATAGTTTGACTCAATAGGTTCATGCAACCACAGGCTGACTCATATGTTAACTGTTGAGCTGGGGCTGAAATGGACAAAGGGGTATACGTTCATTGACGCTGAGCCTGGCCAGTGTGCCAAAGTGGGTCAAACAGTACCAAGGTAATATGGAGAAACCTTGACCTGTAGTTGTGTGTGTTCACGTGTGGTGTGTCTGTTTTCTCCCGAGGTGTGTGTCTTGCATTGACCCATTTCTGCCCCCCTTAGTGAGGTCATGCTCCCATAGGAGAAACAATACTGTTTGTATCTGTGTTTTTGGTTTTCCACAGGGAAAAAACAGTATTTTCTGATGAAGGGTGTGTTCACTGAAGTGTTTTCCGCTGTTGTGTGTCTGAGTCATGCGGATGGTCTTTGATGTGCTCTAATTGGCCCAGCGTGTCTCAGCAGCACGGCAAGAGGCACAGGAAACGCATCATCACACAGGAATGCACTTCCTGTGACCTGCCCTGAGCAGCCAGGCACACCTGAGTCTCTTTCAGTACCCTTTCCATTTCTTCCTCCATGAGAAAATGTTTTGAAATGGAGTGAGAGAGGGAAGTTAGTGGGCTACTAGGTCCTGTTCATTAGGGCACGCCGTAGTGAAACTTTTTGAAACGGGAACATGGGCAGAATGTACTATTCAAAGTTGTCTGATAACAGCACAGACTTTCCTTTTCGATTTGCTATGTGTGACATACTGAACACGACCCTGGCTTCAGAGTGAGAGTATATGGAGGGTTGGTTGTGTGTGTGTGTGGAGCATGGTTGAAAGAGCGTTGTGCTTGCTGCTGCCCTTTCCTATCCCTGTGACATCCATAGGTAGGCTCCAGAGTGTGAACGTGTGAGTGTATCCTACTGGTTGTCTGGAGCATGGAGTTATTTGGAGCTTGGTTATGGTCCCGTTGAGTACAGAGTAGTGAGAGTTTTAGCTAGCTAGCTACAGTTTTTTAGCTTTGAGATAGAGGGCGTTAGCTAGCTGCTGCCCATTCCTATCCCACATCCATAGGTCCCCTTCAGAGTGTGACTGAGTATACTTGTTACTGGTAGTATGGGGCTGAGTTAAGTTTCGCAGAGCGGTGTGTCAGCTAGCTGCTGTTGAGTGTTCGCTAGCTGCCCTTTCCAATACCTCCTCCATCTATATTTACTGCTTTATTTTCAGACTGACACTTATTTATGAGCTGGGCCTAGCAGTAAGCCTGTGTAGGCTGCGTCCCCAAATGGCTCCCTATGTAGTGCACTACATAATGTACACTGGCCCTAAAGCAGGACACTACCCAGGCACAGGCAACTGGACCCCTGTGTGTGTGTCGAAGAACCTAAACTTGCTCTCAAACACTCTGACGTAAATACATACAGATGTTAATGTAATCACAAGATGTTAGGTCAAATCGATTTTTGTGTTTTCGTGGGCTATATACCTGTCTCATTAATTGCAGGTTGACGTTTTATTGGGACGAGCTCATTAATTTCCTTATCGCTGTATAATAAGTCGCTCTGTAATAAGTTGCTATGAATGACGATGTAAGTCTGGCTCATTCCACCTCAATAAGCACAAGATTTGATTTCAACACATTTTGTGTAACCACAGCATTCAAACGAGGCTGCAATAAAAACGAATGGGAATGTAGCAACTGTGTAGCATTTTTAAAATCTGGGGTGTTTATTATTTATTTTTTTAACCTTTATTTAACTAGGCAAGTCAGTTAAGAACAAATTCTTATTTTCAATGATGGCCTAGTGGGTTAACTGCCTTGTTTAGGGGCAGAACGACAGATTTTGTACCTTTCGGTTACTAGTCCAACGCTCTAACCACTAGGCTACGCTGCCGCCCCTAATGGACTAATAGTATTTGAGAAAAGATGAAAAAACGGACCCCTCTGACACTGTTCGTCACATCGTGTGTGTGTGTGTACGTACTACCGTTAAAAAGTTTGGGGTCGCTTAGAAATGTCCTTGTTTTTTTCTCCATTAAAATAACATCAAATTGATCAGAAATACAGTGTAGACCTTGTTAATGTTGTAAATGACTATTGTAGCTGGAAACGGCAGATTTGTACTTTTTTTCTGAATATCTACAGAGGCCCACTCAGCAACCATCGCTCATGTGTTCCAATGGCACGTTGTGTTAGCCAACCCAAGTTTATCATTTTAGAAGGCAAATTGATCATTAGAAAACCCCATTGGCCATCTCTGAGTTCCGTGTGCTAACTGAGGTTATTTAGCCGCCAATGATCACAGTAGGCTTGTCACGATACCAAAATGATACCAGGCCAAGTATCACGTTACCGAGTAGTATCACAATACCACGGTGGGGGAAAAAACAGTGGCCTAGCATCCTGTTCGCCCCGTCCCCCGAACGCTTGGTCACGTTTGCTAAACGTTCTCCAAAAACCTGTCACTGAAATTCACACTTCTACTTAATATAACACATTTGATTTTAACTTCACACTGTTTAGTGTATATAATACTGCATAAAATGGCTAATTTGCTCATATTGGCAAAGGCCTACCTGTGATTTGGCTGGAGGAATGGGAGGAAAGAATATAGTGCTTTCAGAAAGTATTCAGACCCCTTTCATTTTCCCACATTTTGTTACGTTACAGCCTTAATCTAAAATGGATTAAATAAAAAAATATCCTCAGTAATCTACACACAATACCCCATAATGACAAAACATTTTTGCACTGTATTAAAAAACTGATACCTTTTTTTACACAAGTTTTCAGACCCTTTGCTATGAGACTCGAAATTGAGCTCCGGTGCATCCTGTTTCCATCGATCATCTTTGAGATGTTTCTAAAACTTGATTGTAGTCTACCTGTGGTAAATTCAATTGATAAGACATGATTTGGAAAGGCACGCACCTGTCTATATAAGGTCCCACAGTTGACAGTGCATGTCAGAGCAAAGACCAAACCATCGAAGGTCGAAGGAATTGTCCGAAGATCTCCGAGACAAGATTTTGACGAAGCACAGATCTAGGGAAGGGTACCAAAACATTTCTACAGCATTGAAGGTCCCCAAGAACACGGTGGCCTCCATCATTCTTACATGGAAGAAGTTTGGAACCACCAAGACTCTTCCTATAGCTGGCCGCCCGGCAAAACTGAGCAATCGGGGGAGAAAGGCCCTGGTCAGGACAGTGACCAAGAACTCGATGGTCTCTCTGACAGAGCTCCAGGGTTCCTGTGGAGATGGGAGAACCTTCCAGAAGGACAACCATCTCTGCAGCACTCCACCAATCAGGCCTTTATGGTAGAGTGCCCAGACGGAAGCCACTTCTCAGCGGAAGGGACTGGGAGACTTGTCCGGATCGAGGCAAAGATGAACGGAGCAAAGTACAGAGATCCTTGATGAAAACCTGCTCCAGAGTGCTCAGGACTTCAGACTGGAAGGTTGAACCTTCCAACAGGACAATGACCCTAAGCACACAGCCAAGACAACGCAGGAGTGCCTTCGAGACAAGTCTCAATGTCCTTGAGTGGCCCAGCCAGTGCCCGGACATCTCTGAAGAGACCTAAAAATAGTAGCAACGCTCCCCATCCAACCTGAGAGAGCTTGAGACGATTGTCAGAGAAGAATGGGAGAAACTCTCCAAATACAGGTGTGCCATGTTAACGGAGCGCGCACGCATGCCTGAGCATGCATAGAAGTACCTGGCCTTCTGTGGGCAAATATAGGAAAGTGCCCATTTGGGGATTTCTGATTCTTAACTCACCACAACTAATAAGCTGAGCTTCTCAGTAATTTTCTTTCTTCACATCACATAGTCAGACATAGTCTGTGACACACCGCCCCAGACCATGACAGACCCTCCACCTCAATTGATCCCACCCGAACTATTTACATTTTACACTGCTGCTACTCACTGTTTATTATCTATGCATAGTCACTTTACCTCAACCCAATGTACAAACTACCTCGACTAACCTGTACCCACGCACATTGACTCTGTACTGGTACCCCCTATTTATATCCTCGTTACTGTTATGTAATTTTATTGTTACTTTTAATTTTTTACTTTATTTAGTGAATATTTTCTTAACCAACAATGCACTTCAAGAAATAGAGTTAAGGGCTTGTAAGTAAGCATTTTGCGGTAAGGTCTACCTACACCTGTTGTATTTGACAAATGTGACAAATCAAATTTGATGTGTAATTTGACTTGCATGTTCTGTTCATTTGAATTACCATTATCGAAATGTGATTTCTGTCATTCTGAGCACTGTTGCCGGACACACTAATCAGGTTACGCACCCACTGCATATGGGTCTGGTAAATTTCTCAAATTTACAGGTATTTTTTTTATTTTTTTTTTACATCCATTACGAATGATAATAGTTCCTTACAAATCTTTCAACTATTTTTCTCCTGATAATCACCAAGCCTCTGTGTGAAAGAACTACTATTTTCCTTTGGGCAAAAACAGTTGTCTGATAGCCCAGAATAGGCTAGTTGATACAATGTTGCAAGTTCGCTAGTGCAAAGCTTCAGGCCAGACCCATTTTGATTTGAAACAATGTTGCACTTAACTAGCAATAGCTCAAGACCGATAGATAGAAAGGGAGGTAAGCAGGCTCAGTATAGAGATGAATGCGATTTGAAAGAACTGGATCTTTATAATTTAACTTTTTTTTTTATTGTCGGCTTTATGTATTTTTACTTAGTTGACAATAAAAGTTATAGCCTATGGGCCAATGCATCAGTAGGCCTATCTCTGCACTCCATGCACTCATTTCTTTAGCCGCCAATAGATCACGTGTATCATCAATGTCCATATGGCAGAGGCTGGTGCTCTCGTTAGTTTAATGTAATCTTTTAGATTTTTATCATTTGAATTCAGAATTGTATAATAACCACGTGACAGTGATTTTGAAAACAAACTTTATTATTGAGAACTGTTCCACGAAAATGAGCATATGGCAATCGTAACTGGCACACAGATCGGTAGAAATTGCAGGGGGAATTGAAAAAATAATTGCCTCCATGTTTCTATGGTCAGATTTTGCCTGTAGGCTACTTTGAAGCAAGGTAAGACATGCCTCATAATATGAAGTAAAACATTCAGGTTTCAAACAATTAAACTAGGTTTAAAAAAATGCATACTGGCTCACATTGTAAAGAGGTCAATCTGATAGCCTACTGTTGCTTGCACTTGACTGGTGAATGGGAGGCGTGCTTCAATTATCAGTTGAGATATCAAAAAATATTTTTTAAACATGCACCAAAATTGTTAGCATTTTAGAATTGTTGCGCAATGAATGGGCTTATAAAAACACGTTTTACTCCAGCTGAGGATGCTGTGCGTGTGTGATAGTCGTTATTTATCCAATAACGAACATAAATACAGACGGCAATTTAATTCCACAAAATTATGCAAATGAACCGAATATACTGATAAACATGGCTGTCAAATGTATTTATAATGACTGCTATTTCAATCAATTAATTAAAAAGCGTTATTTTACAAAAAATGTTAGGCCGGTCAATTTGGCAGGCTTTTCATTTTTTTTAATCAGCTGTAATTACCGGCTTTTGGCCAACGGAAACCCTTGTGTGCCTGTGCTGTGCTAAATGTTTTCTCTGGGACGTTAGATGACTGACTAATAGGCCTTGCTGGAGAGTAAACGTTCCCTCCTATCCACTTAGGAGGAGGATGTGAGGTGACTAATACGAATTTGGTTGAGTAATCATGTGCTTTTTGAGTGTAAAAATCCCCCGCAACGCCAAAGCTTAGTGCTGTTTGTATGACCATAGAAGGACAGTAGAAGTTGGCTAATGCTGTTCTTAAGATCGTAGTGTGCTCACTGCGCACCTATTTGTTCACTATAATTTAATTAGTGTCCCTAGTATTGCTGCACAATATACTGAAACTTCAGTACTTTTTTGATACTAGAACATGAAACAGTTCTGTACTGGAATTTGTTACTTTTGGTACTTCTGTCAAATTTGTCTCACGTCGTACAGATTGAGAGGATCCAGTCTGTCTAGTAATTTGTCTGGATCTCCTCAAGGGGGCACTAGAAAGCGAGCCAGGCTACTTGCGCATGCAGTTCACACAAAGCAAGCCACTTTTGAGAGGAAAGCAGGAGGGGAGAGAATGCTGACAGCATGGCTTCTTCTAACAAAAACATCATGCCTCCACAAAACTGGCTCCGGAAGCGAACTATGGGAATGCTTTGCTTACAGAGCAGATGAGGGCCAGCCCACCAAAACAACTATGAAAAAGGTGTTCCAAAACAGTGCAGTGCAAGGGAGGTATAGTTGCAAAATTTATATTTAAAAACTATTTTACACACATTTGCATTGTAACGTTATTCTACTAGCAACTAAATTCAAATGATTTTTGAGTGACAATGACATTGCAACCTGAAAGTAATGTGAAATGTACTCGTAACTTAGAAATAACAGCAATATATTTAGACTAAAGTTACTTTGTGTTTGTCTGGACTTGTTAGCAGTAGCCAGCTGGCAGCCCTGGGTGAAGCATTGCACCCTGGGAGTTGAAATGCACTCTGGGAATCATAGTATGCTGTGTAAAATTAATTCTATATTTATGGTGTGTAGACTATTACAAAGTATAATCTTCAGAAATTTGTTTTTGTTGTTTTGGAACTTAACTATTCATTTAATACATTCATTGATTTAGCTATAATGAATCATAAGTCTAATGGATGTAATTTGAACCAATATTATGGCCATAGATGAGGAAAATGTACTTTTCTACTATGGTGGATAGTAGATTGACGTAGGCTAGTGAATTTGCGGTCTCTTACTTGTCTTGTAACAGAGTACGCAATCTCAATGGCATTCCACACTGCCCTTTCCCACGTGGACCAAAGGAACACCTATGTGAGAATGCTGTTCATTGACTACAGCTCAGCATTCAACACCATAGTGCCCACAAAGCTCATCACTAAGCTAAGGACCCTGGAACTAAACACATCCCTCTGCAACTGAATCCTGGACTTCCTGACGGGCTGTACCCAGGTGGCAAGGGTAGGCAACAACACATCTGCCATGCTGCTCCTCAACACAGGGGCCCCTCGGGTGCGTGCCTAGTCCCCTCCTGTACTTCCTGTTGACCCACGACTGCGTGGCCAAGCATAACTCCAACACCTTCATTAAGTTTGCTGACGGCACAACAGTGGTAGGCCTGATCAACGACGAGACAGCCTATAGGGCGGAGGTCAGAGACCTGGCCGTGTGGTGCCAGGACAACAACCTCTCCCTCAATGTGAGCAAGACAAAGAAGATGATCATGAACTACAGGAAAAGGAGGGCCGAACAGGCCCCCATTAACATCGATGGGGCTGTAGTGGAACGGGTCGAGAGCTTCAAGTTCCTTGGTGTCCACATCACCAACAAGCTATCATGGTTCAAACACACCAAGACAGTCGTGAAGAGAGCACGACAACACCTTTTTCCCCTCGGAGACTGAAAATATTTAGCATGGGTCCCCAGAGCCTCAAAACGTTCTACAGCTGCACTATCGAGAGCATCCTGACCGGTTGCATCACCGCCTGGTATGGCAACTGCTCGGCATCTGACTGTAAGGCGCTACAGAGGGTAGTGCGTACGGGCTAATACATCACTGGGACCAAGCTTCCTCCCATCAGGACCTAAACTCAGCAAAAAAAGAAACGTCCTCGCACTGTCAACTGCGTTTCTTTCAGCAAACTTAACATGTAAATATTTCTATGAACATAAGATATCAACTGAGACACAAACTGAACAAGTTCCACAAACGTGACTAACAGAAATGGAATAATGTGTCCCTGAACAAAGGGGGGGTCAAAATCAAAAGTAACAGTCAGTATCTGGTGTGGCCACCAGCTGCATTAAGTACTGCAGTGCATCTCCTCCTCATAGACTGCACCCGATTTGGCAGTTCTTGCTGTGAGATGTTACCCCACTCTTCCACCAAGGCACCTGCAAGTTCCCGGACATTTCTAGGGGGAATGGCCCTAGCCCTCACCCTCTGATCCAACAGGTCCCAGACGTGCTCAATGGGATTGAGATCCGGGCTCTTCGCTGGCCATGGCAGAACACTGACATTCCTGTGTTGCAGGAAATCACGCACAGAGCGAGCAGTATGGCTGGTGGCATTGTCATGCTGGAGGGTCATGTCAGGATGAGCCTGCAGGAAGGGTACCACATGAGGGAGGAGGATGTCTTCCCTGTAACGCACAGCGTTGAGATTGCCCGCAATGACAACAAGCTCAGTCCAATGATGCTGTGACACACCGCCCCAGACCATGACAGACCCTCCACCTCAATTGATCCCACCCGAACTATTTACATTGACCCCCCCCCTTTTGTTTTTACACTGCTGCTACTCACTGTTTATTATCTATGCATAGTCACTTTACCTCAACCCAATGTACAAACTACCTCGACTAACCTGTACCCACGCACATTGACTCTGTACTGGTACCCCCTATTTATATCCTCGTTACTGTTATGTAATTTTATTGTTACTTTTAATTTTTTACTTTATTTAGTAAATATTTTCTTAACCAACAATGCACTTCAAGAAATAGAGTTAAGGGCTTGTAAGTAAGCATTTCGCGGTAAGGTCTACCTACACCTGTTGTATTTGACAAATGTGACAAATCAAATTTGATGTGTAATTTGACTTGCATGTTCTGTTCATTTGAATTACCATTATCGAAATGTGATTCCTGTCATTCTGAGCACTGTTGCCGGACACACTAATCAGGTTACGCACCCACTGCATATGGGTCTGGTAAATTTCTCAAATTTACAGGTAAATTAATGTGCTGCTGGTCAGATGTCCAGCGCCACATTTTCCTGTGTGTACTTTCTAGGAGAGTGTTGTCACGATACCAGTATCGCAATACTAGGAAGAAAAGGAAGCAAAGGAAACAAATCATAAAGTGGACTGAATTTCTTGAGGAAAACAGTCCTATTGTTGGAAAAAAATCTGCCTTATGTTGTCGCCCAGAGTCACATTTAGTTAAATTTTTTAATTTACATTTTTTGTGTGCTTTGTTTTCTTTTTTACCAAGGGAAATCTAGTATCCTGATTAGTACCCTAGAAGCGCACACTGGTGATTATTTTTATATATTTTTGGTATTTTTATAAATGTAACCATTATTTAACAAGGCAAGTCAGTTAAGAACAAATCCCTATTTACAATGACAGCCTACACCGGCCAAACCCAGATGTAACCAATTGTGTACCGCCCTATGGGATTCCCAATCACGACCTGTTGTGATGCAGCCTGGAATCGAACCAGGGACTGCAATGACACCTCTTGCACTGAGATGCAGTGCCTTCGACAGCTGCGCCACTCGGGAGCCCGAGTGTATCAGGCAGTGTAGTGATATCATCTGTGGCGGAAAAGCCAATAGTTGGGCAAACAGACCCTCTACCCCTGTTAAAAGCTGTGATTGGCTGTAAGTGGTATGTTGGGTGATATTGATTGGCAGTACTTAATGGGCGGGACTACAGGATCTCCTTTTGGCACTAAACATCGGATTTTTGCGGTTCAGAATTTATCCAAGGGCCATTCTAAATTCATAAATGGGCTCGATCTGGCCCGCGGGCCACCAGTTGAATAGCCCTGGCCTAGGCTAACCGATTCTAAATGGCACTAGCAGTTCGCAAAGTAGCTTAAGTGGAAAATAGACAGGACGCAATTATTACAAAACTGCAGCTCGTTGTTGGAATACATATATTTCCCCATTTCAATCAGCCAGTCCAGTTTGAATTGGTGATAAAACTGTCGTCATTTGGCAAGACATTTTGCTTGTGTATCCCATCAGTTAGAAACGTTTTTATAGGCATATATTTCTGTAGGCCTAACGAGAGCTTGTGTGTGCACTCGGCACATGTGTAGAGGGAGTGGTCAGAACGCAATTGAGTGAGTGAGACATGGAGGAGAAAGGGAAAAGAACTGTGATGCTTGGCTTTATACATTTTTTGTTGTGCCCAGCAAATGCACATGTACAAATGGAACACTAAAGTCAAAGCAAATTAGCAATGTCTTAAAGACAAGATGTCAGTTGTTTTCGGGACCAAATTGTACTTGCCCATTCAGGCAGCCATAAAGCACATTCCACCAAATAGTTCTACAGTATTTCTTTTACGTGTTAGTTTTGACGTCCATTTGAGTACTCGATTACGCGTGCTTTTTACCCCTTTTTCTCAATTTCGTGATATCCAACTGGTAGTTAGTCTTGTCCCATCGCTGCAACTCCCGTACAAACTCGGGAGAGGCGGTGGTCGAGAGCCATGCGTCCTCCGAAACCCGACCCTGCCAAGCCACACTGCTTCTTGACACACTGCTCACTTAACCCGGAAGCCAGCCGCACCAATGTGTCGGAGGAAACACCGTACAGCTGGTGACCAAAGTCGGCGTGCATGCGCCCGGCCGCCACAAGGAGTCACTAGAGCGCGATGGGACAAGTACATCCCAGCTGGCCAAACCCTCCCCTAATCCGGATGACGCTGGGCCAATTGTGCGCCGCCTCATGGGTCTCCCGGTCGCGGCTGGCTCCAACACAGCCCGGTTTTGAACCCGGATCTGTAGTAACTCCTCTAGCACTGCGATGCCGTGTCTTGGACCGCTGTGCCACTCGGGAAGCCCTATGCCCATCCCTACCCCTTAGCACCTCTACCCTTCCACTAGACCTCAGCCCTATTTTTATTTTGTATTTTAATGTAATATCTTATGTTTTTCTTGTTTAACTGTTCTGTACTTTTATGTATTTGTACGTTTTATGTGGATCCCAGGAAGAGTAGCTGCTCCATGTGTTGTAGCTAATGGGGATCCTAATATACTAAACCCCAGATCTAAAGGTGACAATGGGATAGTTACTGTCATGTTCTGTTTCCGGGAGAGAGACAGTTCCTCTATGGGTTCCATTACAGAATTGTGATGTCAATTGTAAAATATTCTGACTTCCAAACATAGAATTCCATTCTGATTCTAACTCTACATAATGGTCTGGCTTGGAAGGTTATTCCTTGTCAGCCAGTATAATATAGTATTGTTATTTACGTTAAAATGTTCTTGTGTGTTGCATCACTCAAGTTTTTCCTTCCTGTAGTTTGTGTGTGCCACCCCTCACCCATTATCTATCACCCGGCATTTGGCCATGACCACCTTGTCATGGGTGTGTCTGGGATAGACTGGTGGACCCTTTAGGCCACACACACACACAGATCCTTAGGCCAAGTGGAAGGATTGCACTCTCCATTTCAGAGGAGATGAGGGGGAGGCAAGGTACTGAGTGTTGAGAAGCCACATGGGCAGCCTGGTCGCTCCGACTAGACACAACATAGTACACGTTTGTTTTTACCTGTATGTAACTCCAAAACGTATAATACAAATGTGTGCGAGACTGTGTTGACATGGGTGAATGGCATTACCACTAAGCCTATTTTGACTCCCATCGTTTAATTATGGCATTTTATCTATTGGACTTGACCCGTTGGATGGAACTGACCCAAAGTCCCTAAACTAGAGATGGTCGGGAGAAAGAGGAGCAAACGGAGTGGGAGGAAGAGAAGGAAGGGTGGTGAAGCCGAGTAATCTAATTGGTTTTCAAGTGGGATTGATTAGTCTCCAATGTAGCTAGGTTAATTCCTTCTCTTCCTGCTCCTTCTGGCATCAGCAGTCTTCTCAGGTCAATCTCGCGCCCTCTTTCGCACTCTTTCTCCTTCCTTTTCAGTCCAGCAGTCGGCCTTCTCTGCTTATCCTGGGACAGTAGCGTTGGTGGCCATTTGACCTTTTGAGGACCTTTTAGTGACGGGGCTAACATTAGGGGAGGTGTGTGTGCACACAGTACCAGTCAAAGGTTTGGACACAGCTACTCATTCAAGGGTTTTTCTTTTAACTATTTTCTACATTGTAGAATAATAGTGAAGACATCAAAACTATGAAATAACACATATGGAATCATTTAGTAACCAAAAAAAGTGTTAAACAGATCAAAATATATTTGAGATTCTTCAAAGTAGCCACCCTTTGCCTTGATGACAGCTTTGCACGCTCTTGGCATTCTCTCAACCAGCTTCACGAGGTAGTCACCTGGAATGCATTTCAATGAACAGAATTTCTTTCCTTAATGCATTTTAGCCAATCAGTTGTGTTGTGACATGGTAGGGGTGGTATACAGGAGGCTATTGGCTAATCAGGGACACTTAACCTGTAAACTGATTGACAGTTTACCTTTTACCGCAGAACCAAATCCAGACCTGACCAGAAAGAAAACGGGGATGGACCTACCTGAATTTGTCCACTGATTTCTCATATATTAGTCTCAAATGATGGTGTGATGTTCACGTTGGGCCCAATTCTAGCAAACAAACTGAGGACACCATCCAACCTGGAACTGAGTGAGTAGTGGTTGGTCTGGTGCTATTTTGAAAGCCAAGAAGAAAAATAAAGTACATTACAATTATTTATTTTATGGGAACTGAATGCTGAGTTAAGGCTCCCAGGCTTGCAAGGACAGACCAGATACAAATTCAATTGGCACTAAGGTGTGAAGTGAAAGGTGTCGAGGCCTTTGCACCCAGCAAGTGGCAGGAGTCTTTGAAGCATCCTCTGAATCCCTCCTGCTGTTCAAAGACCACTGGCATTTTCTAAAAGAAATCTGCCTCCAGAAATAAAAGCTTCTCCCAAGTGGGTGTGACACCTACTCCCATTGCCTGCTGCACTGCTGCTTGCATTCCACCTGGTGATCTGTTCACCGTCTGCCCTGGCCTGTCTCCCCCTGTCTGGTACCGCCACCACACTCACCCCTCTCCCGAGCTTCCGCTCGCCTCCAGTCGTTTTATATTAAATGTATTTCTTGTGCATTTTGCTATTTGCCTCATGACTCCTGCATACGTTGTAGTCAGCAAACTTTCTTTACCCAACCGTGGGACAGACTTTGTTCCCACACTCGGGACTCTGACTCTATTTTGGTTACACAGACTTTTGGCCTCCCATCCTATTCTAACCACCTCTCGCCGGCTTTGTATTCATGTTACCTGATGGAATTGCTGTACAAATATGATCTTGTTGCCATCTGATGCAGATGTCATAAATCAGCACTGCAGAGCTCTCCGGTGTCCTATTGCGTGCCTTGATTGTATTACTGTTGATGATTTCTGGAAATGTGCATGTACACTCTGGCCCATCTACTGATGCTAGCCCCAATTCTAACTTGTACTCTGATATCTGCTTCACTGATTTCTGCTCTTGTAGAAGCCTGGGTTTTCTGCACGTTAACACAAGAAGCTTATTACCTAAAATGGATCAATTGAAAGTGTGGGTTCACAGCTAATGATGTTTTGGTCATTACTGAGACGTGGTTAAGGAAGAGTGTTTTGAATACTGATGTTAACCTTTCTGGTTATAACCTTTTTTGGCAAGACAGATCTTCCAAAGATGGGGGAGTGGCAATTTTTACCAAGGATCCCTTTCAGTGCTCGGTTGTATCCACCAAGTCTGTCCCCAAACAATTTGATTTGCTGGTTTTAAGCATTACATTTTCAAATAACTCTTTGTTGACTGTTGCTGGGTGCTAGCGTCCTCCATCAGCACTGTACCCTATCTGCCCTAAGCTCTCTCCTGGCCCCTAACACTAAGTCTGAATTTGTCCTGCTTGGTGACCTAAACTGGCACATGCTTAAACCACCTGACAAAGTCCTAAAGCAATGGGACTCCCTAAATCTTTTTCAGATTATTACCAATCCCACAAGGTATGACTCCAAACATCCAGAAAAGGCTACTCTCCTTGATGCTATCCTCACAAATAATCCTGATAGGTATCAGTCTGGTGTTTTCTGTAATGACCTTTAGTTATCACTGTTTTACAGCCTGTGATCGTAATGGCTGCTCATTGAAACGACCTGTCCTGATTTGTCAGACGCTTGTTAAAAAAAAATGTTTTAATGAGCAAGTCTTCCTTCATGAACTGGCCTCTGTAAAATGGTATAGAATCAGCTTGATCTCCACTGTAGCACACTTGGACTTTAAAAAAATATTTTCAGTGGTATTGTTAACAAACATGCCCCCATGAAAAGAATGAGAATTAAAAACAGGTTCGACCGCGATCTTGCAGAATTACTCCACCTCAAGTATTGCATTTGGTGAAAGGCTCGGCACACTCAGGCTTACTGGCTCTCGTTCAGGCAAATGAGAAATTAGTGCACTCAGGCTATCCGGAAGGCCAAAGTTAGTTACTTTAAGGAGCAGTTCTCTCTCTCTCTCTGGGTCTAACACCAAAAAAGTTCTGGATAACGGTTAAAGACCTGGAGAATAAACCCTCACAGATGCCCATGTCCCTTAATGTTGATGATGTTGTTACTGACAAGAAGCACATGACTGAGCTCTTTAATCACCACTTCATTAAATCAGGATTCCAATTTGACTCAGCCATGCCTCCTTGCCCGTCCAACATTTCCTCATCTCCCACCCCTTCTAATTCGACTATCCCTGATGCTTCTCCCTCTTTTTCCTCTGCCCCGCTACAAAGTTTCTCCCTGCAGGCAGTCACTGAGTCCGAGGCGCTAAAGAAGCTCCTTAAACTTTACCCCCCAAAAAACACGAGTCAGATGGTTTAGACCGTTTAAGGTTGCTGCCCCTATCATTGCCAAGCCTATCTCCAACCTTTTTAACCTGTCTCTCCTTTCTGGGGAGGTTCCCATTGCTTGGAAGGCCGCCATGGTTCATCCTTTATTTAAAGGGGGAGATCAAGCTGATCCCGACTAGAGGTCGACCGATTAATTGGCATGGACGATTTTAATTAGGGACGATTTTCAAGTTTTCATAACCGGTAATCAGCCTTTTTGGATGCTGATTATGGCCGATTACATTGCAATCCACGAGGAAACTGCGTGGTAGGCTGACCACCTGTTACGCGAGTGCCGTGTCAAAAGGACCTTGTGGCTGTAAGGAGCCACGGTAAGTTGCTAGCTAGCATTAAACGTATCTTATTTAAAAAATCTTCACAATCACTAGTTAACTTCTCTGGGATGCTAACGTCCCACTTGGCCAAAAGCCAGAAAAAATGCAGCGTGCCAAATTCAAATATATTACTATAAAAATCAATCTTTCATGAAATCACACATGAAAGACACCAAATTAAAGCTACACATGTTGTGAATCCAGCCAACATGTCTGATTTCAAATAGGCTTTTTGGCGAAAGCACACCAAACAATTATGTTAGGTCAGTATATAGCCACAGAAAAACAGCCATTTTCCCAGGCAAAGATAGGAGTCACAAAAAGCAGAAATAGAGAAAATTAATCACTAACCTTTGATCTTCATCAGATGACACTCATAGGACATCATGTTACACAATACATGTATGTTTTGTTCGATAATGTGCATATTTATATCCACAAATCTCGGTTTACATTGGCGCCATGTTCAGAAATGCCTCCAAAATATCCGGAGAAATTGCAGAGCGCCACGTCAAGTAACAGAAATACTCATCATAAACTTTGAAAGATACATGTTTTACATAGAATTAAAGATACACTCGTTCTTAATGCAACGGCTGTGTCAGATTTCAAAAAAACTTTACGGAAAAAGCACACCATGCAATAATCTGAGACGGCGCTCAGATATAACAACATTTCTCCGCCATGTTGGAGTCAACAAATACGAAATTACATCATAAATATTCCCTTTGATCATCTTCATCAGAATGCACTCCCAGGAATCCTAGTTCCACAATAAATCGTTGTTTTGTTTGATAATGTCCATTCCTTATGTCTAAGTAGCTACTTTTGCTAGCATGTTTAGTGCACATGTCTAAACGCTCGCGCAGATGCAGGCGAACTCGGACAAAAACTTCAAAAAGGTATATAACAGGTCGAATAAACTGGTCAAACTAAGTAGAGAATCAATCTTCAGGATGTTGTTATCATAACTATCCAATAACGTTCCAACCGGAGAAGTCCTTTGTTATGGAAAGCAAGACGATATCGTTTGGAACGTGCGTGACCAGGAACTGGCAAACTGCCAGACCAATGACTGAAACACCTCCCATCCGGCCCCACATCACACTAGAGGCTTCATACCACGTTCTACAGACTGTTGCCATCTAGTGGAAGGCGTAGGAAGTGCAAACAAATCCATATCTTACAGGGAATTGAATAGGCGATGAGTTGAACATTGACCAGTTTCAGAATTCTCACTTCCTGTTTGGATTCTTTCTTAGGTTTTTGCCTGCCATATGAGTTCTGTTATACTCAGACATCATTCAAACAGTTTTAGTAACTTCAGAGTGTTTTATATCAAATAGTAATAATAATATGCATATATTAGCATCTGGGACAGAGTAGGAGGCAGTTCACTATGGGCACGCAATTCATCCAAAAGAGAAAATGCTGCCCCCTATCATAAAGAAGTTAAATCAATACACAGAATATTTAGTTTAAAAAATTCTCTTAGCAGGCAATATTAACTTGGGAAAATGTGTCACTTCTCTTGCCGCCTGGCTCATTGAACTAATTTGCCAGAATTTTACATAATTATGACATAACATTGAAGGTTGTGCAATGTAACAGCAATATTTAGAGACTTAGGGTTGCCACCCGTTCGATAAAATACGTAACGGTTCCGTATTTTACTGAAAGAATAAACGTTTTGTTTTCAAAATGATAGTGTTCGAATTTGACCATATCTTCTCACGAGTCACCATCCCGGATCCGGGAGCACCCTCATCAGTAAAAAAGCTGACTAGCATAGCCTAGCATAGCGCCACAAGTAAATACTAGCATCTAAATATCATGAAATCACAAGTCCAAGACACCAGATGAAAGATACACATCTTGTGAATCCAGCCATCATTTCCGATTTTTAAAATGTTTTACAGCGAAAACACTATGTATTTCTATTAGCTAACCACAATAGCAAAAGACTCAACCGCATATTTTCACAATTTTTTTTACCGCATAGGTAGCTATCACAAATTCGACCAAATAAAGATATAAATAGTCACTAACCAAGAAACAACTTCATCAGATGACAGTCTTATAACAGATTTATTGTATAGCATATGTTTTGTTCGAAAAATGTGCATATTTCAGGTATAAATCATAGTTTTACATTGCAGCCACCATCACAAATCTCACCAAAGCAGCTAGAATAACTACAGAGACCAACGTGAAATACCTAAATACTCATCATAAAACATTTATGAAAAATACATGGTGTTCAGCAAATGAAAGACAAACATCTTGTGAATCCAGCCAATATTTCAGATTTTTTAAGTGTTTTACAGCGAAAACACAATAGCATTATATTAGCTTACTACAATAGCCAACCACACAACAGCATTCATTCAACGCAACGGTAGCGATAGCGGAAAAAAACAGCAAAAGATATAAATTTATTCACTAACCTTCACAATCTTCATCAGATGACAGTCCTATAACATCATATTACACAATACATATATGGTTTGTTCGAAAATGTGCATATTTAGCGGCACAAATCGTGGTTTTACAATGTGAATACGTAGTCAAAATGCTAAAAAATTGTCCGGAGAAATCTTGGAGGCACCTAATCAAATAACTAATCATAAACTTTACTAAAAAATACATGTTGGACAGCAAATGAAAGATACACTAGTTCTTAATGCAACCGCTGTGTTAGATTTTTTAAAATAACTTTAGTACGACATACAGCTTACGTTATAGCGAGACAGCGCCCAAAATCAGGGCGAAAAATACGACTACACATTTGACAGAAATACGAAATAACATCATAAATGGTTCCTACTTTTGATGAGCTTCCATCAGAATCTTGTACAAGGGGTCCTTTGTCCAGAATAATCGTTGTTTGGTTGTAGAATGTCCTCTTCATCTGTCGAATTAGCAACCAAAGCTAGCCATGTGGCGCAGGAGTGTCCAACTTCACCATAACGCAAAGAAAAGAAAATTCCGAAAATCGCAATAAACTGATATAACTCGGTTTAAAATAACTACTTTATGATGTTTTTAACACATATCAAATAAAATCAGAGCCGGAGATATCTAACGTCTATAACGAAAGCTTTTCAGAACGCAATCCAGGGTTCCTTCTCGCGCCTTGCTGAACAAAGGAAAAAGTGGTCACGTCATTCCAAGAGGTCTTGTTCGGCCTCAGATCAAGCTATACACCCCATTCCACCTCTCACTGCCTATTGACATCTAGTGGAAGGCGTATGCAGTGCATGTAGATCCATAGATTTCAGGCAAATTAATAGGATGGCCCTGGAACAGAGCCCCCGATTTCAGATTTTTCACTTCCTGACAGGAAGTTTGCTGCAAAATGAGTTCTGTTTTACTCACAGATATAATTCAAACGGTTTTAGAAACTAGAGTGTTTTCTATCCAATAGTAATAATAATATGCATATTGTACGAGCAAGAATTGAGTACGAGGCAGTTTAATTTGGGCACGATTTTTTACAAAGTGAAAACAGCGCCCCCCTATTGACAAAATTAATGACCTAAGGTTTGTATTTCTGTATTTATTATATTATAATTAAGTCTATGATTTGATAGAGCAGTCTGACTGAGCGGTGGTAGGCAGCAGCAGGCTCTTAAGCATTCATCCAAACAGCACTTCACTGCGTTTGCCAGCAGCTCTTAGCAATGGGGCTGGCAATGCATAATTCCTACAATAACTACAACCTAAAACTTCTTAACTGGGAATATTGAGGAACTGGGAATATTGAATCACCAGCTTTCATATGTTCTGAGCAAGGAACTTATACGTTAGCTTTTTTACATGGCACATATTGCACTTTTACTTTCTTCTCCAACACTGTGTTTTTGCATTATTTAAACCGAATTGAACATGTTTCATTATTTATTTGAGACTAAATAGATTTTATTTATGTATTATATTAAGTTAAAATAAGTGTTCATTGTTCATTCAGTATTGTTGTAACATTATATATATCTTTTTTATTTTATTTAATCGCTATCGGCTTTTTTTGTCCTCCCATAATCTGTATCGGTGTTGAAAAATCATAATCGGTCGACCTTTATTATAGGCCCATTTCTATTTTGCCCTGTTTATCAAAAGTGTTGGAAAAACGTGTCAGTAATCAACTGACTGGCTTTCTTGATTTCTAGTATTCTCTCGGGTATGCAATCTGGTTTCTGCACAGGTTATGGATGTGTCACTGCAACCTTAAATGATATCACCATTGCCCTTGATTCTAAGCAATATTATGCTGCTATTTTTATTGACTTGGCCAAAGCTTTTGATACAGTAGACAATTTCATTCTTGTGAGTATTGGTGTCTCCTGAGGGGTCTTTGGCCTGGTTTGCTAACTACCTCAGAGTGCAGTGTATAAAGTCAGAAAATCTGCTGTCTCAGCCACTGTCTGTCACCAAGGGAGTACCTCAAGGCTCGATCCTAGGCCCCACGTCTTCTCAATTTACATCAACAGCTAAGGCAGTAGAAAGCTCTCTCATCCATTTATATGCAGGTGATATTCTTATACTCAGCTGACCCCTCCCTGGATTTTGTGTTAAATGCTCTATAACAAAGCTTTCTTAGTGTCCAACAAGCTTTCTCTACCCTTGAACTTATTTGAAGGTGTTCAGAACAAGGTCATGTGGTTTGGTAAGAAGAATGCCCCTCTCCCCACCAGTGTGATTACTACCTCCTGAGGGTTTGAGCTTGAAGTAGTCACCTCGTACAGGTACTTGGGAGTATGACTAGACGGTGCACTGTCCTTCTCTCAGCACATATCAAAGCTGCAGGCTAAAGTTAAATCTAGACTTGGTTTCCTCTATTCTAATCGCTCCTCTTTAACCCTAGCTGCCAAATTAACCCGGATTCAGATGACCATCATACCCATGCTAGATTACGGGGACTTAATTTATAGATCGGCGGGTAATGGTGCTCTGGAGCGGCTAGATGTTATTTGCAACCAATGCACCTTATAGGATACATCACTGCACTCTATACTCCTCTGTAAACTGGTCATCTCTGTATACCTGTCGCAAGACCCACTTGTTGATGCTTATTTATAAAACCCTCTTAGGCCTCACTCCCCCCTATCTGAGATATCTACTGCAGCCTTCATCCTCCACATACAACACCCGTTCTGCCGGTCACATTCTGTTAAAGGTCTCGAAAGCGCACATCCCTGGGTCGTTCGTCTTTTCAGTTCGCTGCAGCTAGCGACTGGAACGAGCTGCAACAAACACTCAAACTGGACTGTTTTATCTCCATCTCTTCATTAATTAAAAGACTCAATCATGGACACTCTTACTGACAGTTGTGGCTGCTTCGTGTGATGTATTGTTGTCTCTACCTTCTTGCCCTTGGTGCTGTTGTCTGTGAGCAATAATGTTTGTACCATGTTGTGCTGCTGCCATGTGTTGTTGCTACCATGTTGTTGTCATGTTGTGTTGCTGCCTTGCTATGTAGTAGTGTTGTCTCTCGTTGTGATGTGTGTTTTGTCCTATATATTGTATTTATTTTTAATCCCAGGCCCCCATTTTCCTTTTTGGTAGGCTGTCATTGTAAATAAGAATTTGTTCTTAACTGGCTTTCCTAGTTAAAGGTTAAATAAAAAAAGATATACACAAATTCAAAGTTGAGGTAAGTAGACTTAACATGGACTTAGCATAATAAAACGGATTTAAGTATTTTTCTTAAAGAGATAGTTTGGGATTTTGGCAATGAAGCTCTTTATCTACTTCCCCAGAGTCAGATGAACTCGTGGATACCATTTTTATGTCTGCTTGCAACTTAAAAAAGGAAGTATGCTCTCTAGTGTTTACACTAACACTAGTTAGCAACTGCAATGACTGGAAGTCTATGGGAACAGCTAGCATGTAGACTTCATCATTACTCTAATCCTAGTTAGAGTTGCGAAATGACATCTTGTTTCCTTCATACTGTACGCAGCAACTTAAAAATGGTATCGACAAGTTCATCGGACTCGGCGGAAGTAGGCTGGGGCTTCATTGCCAAATGGGGTCAGTTGAGGCTGTTGTCCAGTAGTGTCCAGCAGTGGTTGGAGCCTGAGCATATTCTTATGGTCTAAGTAAACTGCCGTAAAAAGGTCCCTAAGACCCCTCTCCACATCTTCTCTCTCCCTCTATCTCTGTTTCCCCCATCTCTCCTTCCCTTCCTCTCTCTCGCTCTTTCTGTCCCCATCTCCTCCCACTCCTTTCTCCATCCCCCCCTAACAGACAGATAGAAAGCGTTAGCCAGCATTCCTGTCGCTCCAGCCCAACCACAGCTGAAGCCCTCTCTCAAAGCAACTGTATTGTGACCCAGCAGCCATTGTTATAACAGGACAAAGCCCCTATCAAAGCCCTGCTCAGGGTCAACTGAGGCCAGCCTTAAAACACGCACGCACACAGGGGGGATATACGCACACGCTTTAGATACAGGGGATATGCGCAGCCAGAGCCCAGCCTAATCCACTACCAGAATGTGTGTGGGCCACGAAGGGACATGCTGCTTTACCAACTTTTTTGGTAAAGTTAACTGATGCTCTCTTTCTCTACAGAATGAAGCTGGATGGAGGAATCTGATCTGAGATAGAGTTTCTGTGGTGCACCCCTCTAACTAAATCCCTCCACTACCACCCTTTGACCTCGACCCCAAGGCTGGCCCTCCGCCACCACCCTTCAAACTCGACCCCAAGGCTGGCCCACAAGGTCATGCCCCCTTTGAACCACAACATCACGAAGACAGCAGAAGATGAAGACTGAAGGCGCTTGCATTTTAGTATTTTTGTTTTTTTAAATATATATTTTTTCCCGATTTTGTTTCGTCAGTGGCTGGTTTTGAGGCTGCTCTCTCTCATCGTTAAAGGACTTTAGATATAAAAACATTATTTCTGATCTACAGCGCAAAAAAGGGAGCTTCGCTCAAACATGGTATCGCTGTAAGTTAATAATAATAATAATAGCCAAATAATAATACAACTCTTAGACTGGGTTGAGACTGGTCAGTAGAGTTTACTCTTAAGTATTACTCTTATCTTAGAGTTTACTCATCTTCTCACTGAGAAACTGCTACATGTATTTAAAGCCACATAGTGCATTTGTTATTCTAACATGGTTTATTTAGTATTTTTCTATTAGCAGAAAATGGTACTGGACTCGACGATAGTCCCAATATTTTCCATAAAAGACGCAAGTATTTTATTTCCACTTAAGGGCCTTATTAGCACAGGTCTGGCTCACAGATGGATGGAGATATATACACATACACACTTTCGCTTGTCTGTGCTCTGTAGGCTACAGTCAAGGCCGTAACCAAGGTTTTTGTGAGGTCTGGATTGTTTTTTTGGGGGGGAGGACGTTGAAGCTCATTTACTGCATTTCTATACAATAAAAAAAAGAAGCTATTTGTAGAACAGCAAAACTGACCTCTGCCATTACCACCGTGGCTGCTGTAGGTTCATTCATTCACCTCAGTCGATCTACAAACATATATTAGCTATACAATTGTAATGTCATATCCCTGAAATGGGAGGAATGATTCAAACTGACACATAGCGACTGTTGAGTCCGTTTGTGTGATGAATTGCATAAAATCCCTTTTTTACACGTCTCTCTTCTCAAATGACATGGCATTAACGTTTGTATCCCTAGGCATTTACTAATCAAGCTCTGCACAAACGGACATCAAAGGAGCACACAGATCATATTATCACATGCACATGAATTATTAGAATATTATGATTCTGTATTAATATCAGTGATGTAGTGGTAAAAAAAAAAAAGAAAGGTGGGTAAACCAGAAACTCCAGGGGTAAACGGCTACCAATATAAATGAAAACGTATGTCATTTTCAGTGTACTGTATTGTTTGCATTTCGATTCGAATGTAATGTCGGCCTATAGGGAAGATGGGCCATGTGGAGATGTTCATATTGAAACATATTTTAAGTTCCTAACCTGTTTTAAAAGATTAGTACAGATTTTCTCAGGGGGGCATAGACGCAAGTTTGGGAACCACTCCTCCTCTGCTTCCATTGCAGCCTGCCTCAACCTTAACACTGAGTTGCCACACCACTGTCTGTCTCAGTAGCCTACTCTCTGTAAAGCAAAGTTATTGTGAGATCTTAACCTATTTATTTGCTCCTGTTGAGGTAGGCTTCGTTTAACATGATCTTCTTACTTCATCCTTCTAGCTGGCCCTCGGCCTGTGCCACAAGCGGGCAAAGTTAGCCGTTTGAGTGAGTGGTGAATGTGCTGCTAAAAAGGATAATTCGGGAGGCAAATCCAGGGGACGCAGGCGAACACACCGAACAAACCACGGTTCCTGGTTCCAACTCGTTCACAAAGAAGCCGGCGTGATTTAAAGCAGTCAGATCAATAATGTAAGCGATCTGAGCTTTGATCAATGCTGAAAGTAATATTCAGATGTTGACCCATAATAGATTCTTTTTATTAGAAAAAAATGTGCGGTCCGGACCGCAGTGTCCTCATGTAGTTACGGCCCTGGCTACAGTGACTGACCACACACACGATGCCCCCTGTTGCTGTGACTCCACTAATCCATCAGTAAGTGTGCTGGGTGACGTTAGGGGTTCCAGTAACCTGACTCTACTACCCCCCCCCCCCCCCCCCCCCCCCAAGGTGCAACATGCACACACACGGACACACACCTCTGCCAGCCCCTAACTTCCCTGGTTACGCACGTTAGACCCCTCACATTGCCAAGCATGTAGGCTGGCCGCAGTGAGGGAGAGAGCGCAGGGGAGTGAGGGTCTATTCTCGGCCTAAACTGGGATCCACAAGAACCAGTTCAGAGAGGTTTTCAGGATTTGACGACGTTACTTTAGGGTTAGCGCTGGGAAGTGTAGCTACAACAAAGGGTTAAATGCAAGAGATGAGGTACAAGTAAGGTAAAATACGTTGTCTAATACGTTGCTTGGAATCCGTTAGAAAAGTTAGGGGGGAAAAAAACATGTCAGTGCGCCACTTAACAGAGGAGTGATCATGTTACCATCCTAACTGAAAGACCGCTGTGGGGTGTCCTCTTAATTTTCTTTCATTTCAGTATTTTGACTCGTGTGCCATGCCTTTAAAAAATATATATATATATATATCCCTATCCCTAAAAAAAATGTACCCTTCTGTCTCCCTTCTGAAAGGCTGGAAGCAGTGAGTTCTGCTAGAGTACTGTTGTGTATTTTTCTGTGCAATCTCTGTCGGCCTTTTATATAGTTAACCCACTCTATGGGTGTCGGTGGGAGGAATGGGGGGGGGGGGCAGAGGGAGAAGATGTTAGTCGCACTATCGATCGCGTGACTGGAGTGTTAATTTTATTCGCTCACCTGATTATTCCCTCGCTCCCTTCCCCCTCTTTCCCTTCCCTCTTTTTCTAGATCTCTTAGTCATTTGATGATGACTGAACCAAAATGTCAGTGAAAAAGAAAAAAAGAGCTTGATGCTTGTTAGGAAAGGGGGGGGGGGGATTAGAAGGGCTCAAAAGTATCATGGTACGTCTTGTCGGTGTTAACTAAAGTATGAAGATGATGATGATATATTTGTTGGTGCAGAATAATGGACTGTGGAAAAGGTTGACCCCCCCCAGCAAAAAAAAAAAAAAAAACTTTCAACAACCCGTCAGATCCCATTTGGTACAACCAATGTCTTATATGGTACAGTTGCGGTGCACAGAACCTACTGTTAATGTATGTTATGGAAAAGGAACTGTTACTATATCTACCCAAGGCTGAAACCATATAACTAGAATCCTCATTCTAATTCTGTGGTTGGAACACATTTTTAAAGGCTGTACTGTGATTTTATTTATATTTGGTTACGCTGCAGCGCTGTTCGGCTTCGAGCTATTAGATTTGAATAATACGAAAGCTTTATTTGGCAAGACTTTCTGTGATTTTAATTAGTCTTACTTAATCAATTAAATAAAAAATAGTCTTGATTATCGATACTCACTCATATCAGCCTTGTTCAGTTCTGTACTATTTGGTGGATGATTCTACTTTGTTCTGTTGATGATATATTATAGGCCAATATGGTCGGGTCCCACACTCCTTACTAGCGATGTATTGGACATGCATTCTCAGTAGTGTGCGACTAGCTACTAGTGTGCATACTAAGTAGTATGCTAGTGTGGATGTTGGAACAGAGCCGTAGCGTTTTGAGTTAACAATAATAACAAACCCTTTTAGGAAATAATGGGGGGAAATCTAATAACTACATAATATATTACAGAGGAACTAAACGGTACTGCATAAATAAATGTGCAACAGTTTTTTTTATTTTTAATCTACTTTATAGAAAGAGCAGAAGTTAAATCTCCATAGTTTTTTGGGTGTTGTGTTGATACTTTTGATGGAACTCTTAAAGACGGGGTATAAAATCATTTTTAAGCTAAACGGAGACAGTGGGGTAAAGTTTTGAAGAGTTTGAGGATGTAGACATTTAGCAGTTTTGTATAAAAAAAAATAGGAAAAAAAATATCCTCTGCCTAATGTTTTGTAACTTACTATTTTATTTGCTGCTGTGTAGTATTACAAAATAACCATTTTGAATGCTGTTGATTGATGGCAACCATGACGATGTCATTTTCATTGCTACCTGTGTTTTCTTTCAGAATTTAATGGCATTGTCATTTAGCTTTATGGAACAGACAGTTCTTCATACGGTGGAGGTGTTAATCCTCATATGTGCATTATATTTCTCTGCAACGTATGTCCTTACGGGGGAAAAAAAGGTGTTAAAATAAAAAGAGAAATTATTTAAATATGATAGTATTTTTTTCATGTTAATTGCGCCCCAAGGTGACTTTTTTTTCGTTCTCACTTCAGGAGGGATGGGGGTGAAGTCCTAGCGGAGGAATTTGGAGCATAGTGTTTATATTTATCCAACTTTTTTGCTTTCAATAGAGCTATTGCAATAAAAGTGTTCATGTACATCTACCACCTCAACTGTCCCTCATTATTTTTGTGTGTGTGTACGTATTAGTAAGCCTTGTCTGAGCCAGAATGTCCTGTGGGGCTGGAGTTTACTGTTTCTGCAGCATGAGGCAGAGTTGATGTACAAGTACAGCAGTGAAGGTTGCTGAGGAGGATGGCTCATAATGGCTGGAATGGTATCAAACATGGTTTCCATGTGGTAGATACCATTCAATTCCAGCCATTTACTAGGTGCCATCCTCCCCTCAGCACCCTCCACTGAAGTACAGTATACACACAGTCCCCTGTCCAGGGGGTATGTTGTGTACTACATGTCATAAGTTGACTCTTTGGCCAATGCACAGTGACTCTGCTTCAAAAGGTCTATACCCAGAATGCAACTGGTCAACAACAGCCACTGACTGACAGTTGGACCACCTCTCTAAAATAATGTTGACCTTTTAACAGTTGCGGGCTCGAGTTGCCTTTTGGCTCAAACAACTTATACCAGTGTTTACCAACTGTTCCATTTAGTTCTCCCACTATGATCAAAAGCGGACCCTGACAGCAGTGGAATTCGAAACCCACGCCCCCAAAGAGATTGGAGCGCCTTAGAGCACTTGGCCACACTATCACCTAACCTGTCACACAACTTTGTTTTGGCAATCCCATGATATCCTATCAAGTCTATATCTCTTTACTGAACTTGTAACCTTTGTGCACATTTCACACTAAATATCTGTGCCATTTCTGAAAAGACTGCATGTACAAAAATAGAGATTTATATGCCCAAACCTTCCCGCACAAAGCCCTAACCTGCAAG
Organism: Salvelinus namaycush; assembly: GCF_016432855.1. Classification (NCBI taxonomy): domain Eukaryota; kingdom Metazoa; phylum Chordata; class Actinopteri; order Salmoniformes; family Salmonidae; genus Salvelinus; species Salvelinus namaycush. The sequence continues at coordinate 24,123,936 of NC_052312.1, read as the reverse complement.
GAGATTAACCTAAAGAGTCCCTGCAACCAGCTGGTTCTGGCGACACAATTGCACCTAACCAGATTAAGAGAAAACAAAAAGAGAACTACTTGACACATTGAAAAAAAAAAAAAAAAAACACAGAGCAAAATACTTGAAATAATTGATTGATTTACCACTAACGTGGGTCCAATTAAATGAGAGCTGGGACATTGTTGGCATTGTTGGGTACTTCGCAAGTAGGAAACCATCAGTCAGAAAAGGTGATCATGGAAATGCATCTTATTATATTTACTTTTTTTATTTTCATAAGTGTGTCATATCCCCCCCATTTGCACAAAATACCCAGCATGGTCTCATACAAATCTTAAATTCTTGTTAATCTAACAGCACTGTCCAATTTACAGTAGCTATTACAGTGAAAGAATTCCATGCTATTTGAGGACAGTGCATAATTTAGAACATGAAAGTTATTAATAAACATATTAGGCACATTTGGGTAGTCTTGATACATGTTTAACAGAAATGCAATGGTTCATTGGAACAGTCTAAAACTTTGCACATACACTGCTGCCGTCTAGTGGACAAAATCTAAATTGCACCTGGGCTGGAATAATACATTATGGCCTTTCTCTTGCATTTCAAAGATGATAGTACAAAAAAATACAAAAGAACGGTTGTTTTTTTCTTTGTATTATCTTTTACAAGATCTATTGTGTTATATTCTACTACATTCCTTTCACATTTCCATGAACTTCAAAGTGTTTCCTTTCAACTGGTACCAAGAATATGCATATCCTTGCTTCAGGGCCTGAGCTACAGGCAGTTAGATTTGGGTATGTCATTTTAGGTATGTGGGTATGTGAACGTCTAGCAACCAAAAGGTTGAGTGTTCGAATCTCATCATGGACAACTTCTGCATTTTAGCAAATACTTTTTAGCTACTTTGCAACTACTTAGCATGTTAGGTTAAGGTTACCTAACTCATAACCTTAATCCCTAACTGCTAGCCTAGCTAACATTAGCCACAACAAATTGGAATTCGTAACGTATATGTACTGCAAATTCATAACATATTGTACCAATTGCAATTCGGAACATATACGGATTGCTATTTGTAACATATAAGAAATGGATGCTAGACATCCACAAATGAATGCATACCATACGAAATGTAACATAACATACTAAATGGAGTGTACAGATTAATAGGAAATGCTCTGAGACCAGGTTGAAATACTAGGCTATTTGCCTGCTTGCAATGCAATACTTCAACCACTAAAAACTGCGTATGCATGGTCTAAAGCAGGGGTGTCAAAGTCAAATGGACGGAGGGCCAAATAAAAAATTTAGCTACAAGCCGAGGGCCGGACTGTTCGAATGTTCATTGAAAATTTTTTAAATGACGCATATAGTCTAGTGAACCTAATTGAACCTACTGAAAACCTAACAAATATATTCCAATATGATCAGATAAATAAAGCAATATTTTCTTATGGCTCTGTCAGTAATCTTTAATTTTCAACAGACACAAAAGACAAATTTCCTTTATATAAAAATCCCCATAACATGAACATTAAATGAAAGAAACCGGTATTCAAGGCACCATCAGTAGCCTATATTTTCTATTTTAGCAAAAGTGGGCTAAATTTACTTCAAAGAAAAAAACAATAATAGCAATTTTCTATCATCCACTCAACTGAAATATTTTTAAAATATAATTGGATTGAAATACAATAAAATAAAGTGCAAAAATCTAGCCTTTTGTAGCCTTTGTTCCATGTCCATATTCTTGTTTTTGTCCGCGTGTTTCGTTTCATAATGTCGTCTCAGATTATACTCTTTCAGTACCGCCACACTTTCTCCACACAGAAGACACACAGGTTTTCCAGCTACCTCCGTGAACATATACTCCGACTCCCACCTTGTTTGAAACCCCCGGTTCTCAGTGTCCACCTTCCGTTTTGCCATTTTTGATGGGTATCTGAAAGTTAATTTTACTGTGATGCTGACGACTGCTGTGCCAATAAATATTGAAATGAAGCAGCCTACTGCTCGGTGCGTCACCGTTGCATTGTGGGAAATGTAGTATTGGTGCGTGTAAAAGATCTGCGGGCTGCCGGCTTGCTGCGGTCTGCGGGCCGGTTCTAATAATAAATCAAGATCATCCCAGGGGCCGTAAAAAACCTTCTCGCGGGCCGGATGTGGCCCGCGGGCCTTGACTCTGACATATGTGGTCTAAAGTTAGCGGGAAGTTAAACTACATTCTCACGTCACGTTCAGTTTTTAAATAAGCCGCACCCATGTTTTGGGGTATATTTTGTACATATGCAACGTTTATAAATGAGGCCACAGCGCCTGTGTCCACAAAGCAGCTCAGTAGGAATGTGAATCTACGCTCTGTCTATACAATCTTATTCATAATGATCTCAAATTCAAAACTGATGCTCGACAGCTAAACACATTCTAATTGGTACTAACACGGTTTTCAGACGGAGCACAGTAGTAGTGGGATACTGTCTGTCTCTGTTTCTCGCTCTCTCTCTGTGTCTGTGAATAATTCCCTTTAATTTATATCACTTGTTCTCAAACTAACCCAGTGTTAGTCCCAAATTCCACCTCAGGGACAGAGAGAGCCTCCTGACTGTCAAAACAAGGTAAAGTCCACATGACGTACAGTTATGAATGGAACTATGGTTCCCTGGAGAAGGGAACGAGGTATAACATACTATGGGGTCTCAACGTCCAATCCTATTCGTGTGAAGCAAACTGAAATCATGCCCAACGGGCCAATGGAGGCCGAGCCCACCCTCGGCAGCCCCGTCTTCCTAGCTATAATACCAGGGCTCCTCTATTTCCTCAATTCAGTACCGCTCTTCAGCGAACCCAAGCGCCCTGGCGGTGCGTAGCCAAAATATGTCATACCTCGTTCCCTCCTTCAGGGAACAGTCGTTTTATTCATAACTGCACGTACCCTTTCAGTCGGTCACTCGGTATAACATACTATGGGGACATACAATCGCGCCCCACGTCGGCTCAGAGGGTACCAAACTAGGAGGACCGCGGCAGCTCAAGCACACACAGGTTCCGTTGTGTTGTGTTCATCATTGATTGGCTAGTATAGCATCCATGATTGGACAGTTTTTTGTTTATGTTTTTTCATTGGAAATGACTAGGTGATTTGGTGCTTCTATTTCCGTTGTATTTTGAGATGCTACTTGTTGAGATAAACGTCCGCTTCAACTAAGAACAAGTGGGTTTTTTTGTTTGTTTTTTAACATAACATTTGGCAAACGAGGATTGCTGAAAGTATTTCTGCATTATCCCTATCTCCACCGGAGCAGTTCTTGCCTCATGCGGGCAAACCAACAATCCCATGGGACAGATGGAAGTTATCGTTTGACACGTCCATGCTAGCTACCAGAAAGGATGTGGTTAGCCCTGAGAGAAAAAGGGCCATTCTTCACTGTCTTTTGGCGCCGAGAGCCTGCACATCTTCCAAACGCTCGGGGAAGCACACACATGATGCAGCTGTTGAACTTTTGGATGGACATTTCACAAAGAAACATTTTGGGCATCGCTCACGGCAAGTGGGTGAGTCAGTGACCGAGTAAGTCAGCAATCGTAAAGGGCTAGCGCAGTCATGTCAGTTTGGTTATCTTCGAGATTAAATGATCAGGGACCAGTTCATTGAATGAACCTCAAGCTCATTCGTGCGGTAAAGGCTTCTTCTCTTTAACCTCAACAGCCCAACTCTGGTCACTTGTGACGCATCAGCCACTGCAGTGGGAGCCGTCCTCTCTCAGCTTCAGGATGGTGTTGCGAAGTCAGTGGCTTTCACATCTGGCGCATTGAGGCCCACCAAACAGAAGTACTCCGTTGGAGAGAGGGAGGCACTAGCATGCGTCTGGACCTGTGACCTGTGGTACATTTACCTCTACGGACATTCTTTCACACTGCGCACCAGCCCTCATAGCCTTGACGTCTACCTCCAGGTCGGGTCACAAGCCCCTCCGCATGTACCGCTGGTGAGACCGCCTCATGCAGTATAATTTTAAGCTGCAGTTTACGCCGGGCAGGGACAATGTGGTTGCAGATCTCCTTTCGCGGCTTCCGGTGACGCAACTTAGGAAATGGCTGCCTAGTTTTTCGTGCTGCACATCGGTTGGGTGTTTCCCCCCCAAATTCAAGTATTTACTCTGAGCATTATAATAACTTACGCAAAATGGAAAAGGGGAAAATAGGAAAAGGTTGCAGAGCTACAACAACAGCCCGTAACAAGACAGCAGAAGATATAATCGTCGATGAACCCGAAATGGCTAATGCTAGCGCAAATAAGATAGCAGCAGCAAAAGAACACTCATTTCGTGAGGTGATGGAGGAATTGCGCGAGGCGCTCACAGGCTTACGAGAGGAACTTTGAGAAGATGTAAGAAAATAACTAAATGAGTTCAAGAAGGACATGAACCAGAAACTGGAAGAAAACAAATTAGAACTTCACAGCATATCTACAAGAATGGGGGACGCAGAACAGCGCATTGGGGAAACGGACACATGGAACTTCGCAGTCAAGGAAATACTTGAACAGTCACTGAAAAGCCAACACGCACTACAGGCAAAAGTGACAGAACTCGAAGGTTTCTCACGTCGAAACAACATTAGACTTTATAACGTAGTAGAGGGCGCAGAAAAAGACTCTATGCCCAACTTCGTGGAGGGTCTATTCAAGGACATACTTGACGACGACACTGACCTGGGAATCGAGAGAGCACACCGAGCTCTGGCCTCAAAACCCCCCAGTGGCACCCCACCAAGATCCATAGTAGTACGGTTCCTAAAATTCTCAGTCAAAGAGAAAGTTTTACATGCTACCTGGAAAAAACCTGTTAACTTCCAAGGCCAACGAGTGTTCTTTGATCATGACTACGCGGGAGAGATACTGAAAAGAAGGAAAGAATACACCCTCATTAAGAAAGCACTTAAAGAGAAGGGTATTCGCTTCCAAACACCATACCCGGCAAAAATGCGGGTATTTCTGAAAAATGGCCCGGTTACATACGAGCATGCAGACGAGGCGGCTGAGGACCTGAAGTCAAGGGGCTTCCTAGTGGAGTATACCGCCAGGAGAAAGGTGACATCACCAGCGGAAAGACTCGAGCAGGCTCTTCTATGGATCGTTGTCGACAAGCAAGGTCATGGAGAAAGAGGGAAACCATCTCGGCGAGAGGACGTTCACATCCGAGAGAGACTCAGGCATTTCCAACGGGAAGATAAAAGACACTGAATCGGATTTAACAGAATTAATAGTTACCGCAGCTGTTAAGACTTTGGGTTGTTACGGTTGACATTGCAATAGATGAAATATCTCCCCTATTTTCCCCCAATGCTGAACAAGGGTGAGTACCCAAAAGCATGTGTTCTTTATGAACACATTAAGTAGCGTCACGTTAATAACATATATATTAGCTAAGGATTAATGACACATTGACAACGGGGCGACAGAAGCGCATATCAAGGGGAGGATTCATGATATGCACGCATGACCGATATAGTTTTCACTTGTAATTAACCGATGTGTATAAGCGACGAAATAGGCGCCCTTATTATTTTCGCTTCCACCAGGTCTTGTTTGTGACTACGTCACGCATTTTCATATCTGAGCGAGGGGCCCATCCTGCGGACAGGCTCATCCCCTCAAACCCCAGAGGCAAGAGACAGTCCTCTGACATGGGAGTCCAAATACCAAAGTATTTTCCCACTTTGGTTTACTTTATTATCGTTCTTGATTTTTTTGTTCATTTTTAGGTTTATGATAAGCAGGCAGATATGGTGCACAGTTTTTTAAATTTATATCGATGCATCATCTGGATTTAAGGTCATAAGTCTCAATGTAAACGGACTGGGGAGTGCCATCAAGAGAAGTAAGGTAATAGCAAAGATGAAACGGGAGAGAGTTGACATACTATTCTGGCAGGAAACTCACTTATCCACACCTGAACACGAGAAACTCAAGAAAATGGGATATAGGAACACTTTTTTTTCTTCTTACAAAATGGGTAGAAGGGGAGTTGCAATCTTGATCCCAAATTCAGTTAATTTGGAGTTTGTCAGAAATAAAAGACAAGGAGGGTAGATTTATACTTAAATGTAAACTGGATAACAAGGAAGTTACATTATTTAATGTATACGCACCCCCAGGGAGTGACATGGTCTTCTATAGGAAGGTGTTTGATTTAATTGCCACAGAAACCACTGGCACTCTTATCTGTGGAGGGGATTTTAACACAATTCTAAACTCAAAATTGGACAGCACAAATCAAAATAGGAAAATGAGCCTAGTTGCCAAAAAGATCAATAGGATTCTGCAGGATCTAGGACTGCTCGATGTATGGCGTGACACCCACAAGACCGATAAGGAATATACTTTTTACTCAGCCCGCCACACTGAATACTCCAGGTTAGACTACTTTTTTATGTACAGTGCAGATAGACACAGGCTTAAGGATTGTAGGATCGGGCAGAGCGACTTATCAGGTCATAATGGAGTTTACCTCACTCTACACCTTGATAGCAAACCAAGAAATACTATATGGAGACTTAATACAAGCATGCTGAATGATCCAGCATTCAAGGAATCAAAAAAGACAGAATTGAACATCTATCTGGAGAATAATGATAATGTATCTCCTGCTATATTGTGGGATGCAGCTAAGGCGGTTATTAGAGGAAAGATCATAGCCACATCATCTCTCAAGAAAAAGATTAAAGCACAGAAACTGCTGAAATTACAGGAAACCCTAAGAAACTTAGAACGATCTCATAGTCAATACAAAGACCCTCTTATATTACGAGAGATTCAAAAGGTAAAACAGGAAATTGACCAGATTTATAGAGAAGAAGTAGAGAAAAAGCTTAGGTTCCTGAAACAACGATATTATGAAGCAGGCTCAAAGGCAACCAAATTACTAGCATGGAGACTCAGGAAACAACAAGCACAGAATACCATTTTTTAAATAAAAGACCCCAAAACAAAAAAGATCACATGCAAATTAGATGAAATACAGAATGCATTTGAATCATATTACACAAATCTGTACAAGCAACCAGAGAAGGCAGATGCACAGACAATAGAGCACTTTTTGAACTCACTTGATCTCCCCTCCATTGGGACAGAGCAAAATGATAGGCTAACTTTAGAAATATCCACCGAAGAAATTAATAAAGCAATATCTCAACAAAAAGTCAACAAGTCTCCAGGCACTGATGGCTTCCCTTCAGAATGGTTCAAGACCTTCAGAGAACAATTAGCACCTCGACTTAAGGCCTGTTTTAACTGGACTCTGAGGGAGGGTGGTCTCCCACCGTCATGGAGAGAGGCCATCATATCTGTAATCCCAAAAGAGGGTAAAGATAAGAAAGAATGCAGTTCATATAGACCTATCGCAATTCTTAACACAGATTATAAACTATATGCATCAATAATAGCCAAAAGAATGGAGAACATAATCCCAGAATTGATTGACGGAGATCAAACTGGTTTCATACAAAATAGGCAGACACAGGACAATATAAGGAGAACACTACATGTCATGGACCACATTACTCAGAATAAGACAAGTGCAATATTAATCAGTCTAGATGCAGAAAAAGCATTTGATTCAGTGGGATGGGATTACCTATTCCAAGTTATGGAAAGATTTGGTTTCAACAAAGAAGTGATACAGTGCATCAAAACACTGTATTCATGTCCGACCGCTAGAATAAAGATAAATGGACATTTGACACGAACGATAAAATTAGAGCGAGGGGCAAGACAAGGCTGTAATCTTTCACCCACGCTCTTCTCCTTGTACCTCGAACCATTAGCACAGGCAATAAGACAGGACCCAACCTTAGAGGGAATAACAATAAGAGACAGTGAACATAAGATATGCATGTATGCTGATGACGTTCTGTTATTCCTTAAAGACCCAGGCTCAAGCGTACCTAGATTGATGGATGTTCTACAAACATTTGGAACATATTCAGGGTATGTGCTTAACGTACACAAGACCCAAGCCCTAGTATATAATTATACCCCACAGGAAGAGCTGAAGAGTAGGTATAACTTCACCTGGATCTCTTCATCCATTTAATATCTTGGAGTATACCTACCAAAAGATACACCCAAACTTTATTGCATGAATTACGATCACATCAACAAGAAAATATATGATGACCTAGACAGGTGGAACTCACTTCCCTTAGATCTTAGTAGTAGAATTGAAACAATCAAAATGAACATCCTGCCGAGGTTATTGTATTTGTTCCAATCACTGCCCATAGAAATCCCACCTAAACAGTTTAGGGAATGGGATAAACGGATATCAAGGTTTATCTGGAACAGTAAGAGACCAAGAACTAGATATACAACATTACAATTACCAAAACACTGTGGGGGTATGGCCTTACCAAACCTAAAAGATTATTATGTGTCAGCCCAATTGAGACCCCTGGTTTGTTGGTGCAATTCAGAATACGAATCCAAATGGAAAGACATAGAGACTACTTTGACAGAAATACCCATACAGTCAGTTTTGGGAAATAAGGACATGGTAAAAGAAATATACAATTGACAAAATCAGTGGATTAATTTCTCTGAAGACATGGTTTAGGGTAGTTAAGCAAAATCATTTAGACAGAGATATCAAACTGCTGAGTTGGCCCGCATACGACCCCAGCTTCATCCCTGCAACTCAGGACAGCAGATTTAAACAATGGACGCAGAAAGGCATCACATCATTCAGTACAATTATAAGGAATGGGAACCTAGATAACTTCCAGGACTTAAGTAAAAAACATGGCTTGGATAAACAAGATTTTTACAGATACCTACAAGTCCGACACTATTTCTTAAGGGAGATAAAAGTGACTGACCCTCGAGCACCTCCAAAATTAATCCAAGTATTCACTAACGCATACAATTTGGGGAGTAACAAAAAAACGATTTCAAATCTCTACTTGGGTATTCAACCCTCAAAGAAACATTCTACAAACTATATTAAAAAGAAATGGGAGGAGGAACTTAACATTGAAATAACTGATGAAACATGGTTGAACATATTAGAGACCCAACAAAGCTCCACCAACTCAAGGTCATGGAGAGAATTCTGTTGGAAGAATGTTATACGTTTCTTCATAACACCTAAACTGAAATCAAAACAGACTGGCTCACTACATCCTTGTTGGAGAGAATGCGGTCTATTGAGGGCGGACCACTCTCATATCTTTTGGTCCTGCCCCGCAATCGAAACTTACTGGGGAGAAATAAGATCTAACATTGGAAAAATAATGGGATTTGACATAGAACAAACATTAATTTCTTTGTACTTGGGTGAAATACCTGATAACTTACACAATAGAGAAAAAGTACCTCTTGAAGGTCCTACTGGCAGCCAGTAAAAAGGCTATCACTAGGAAATGGCTACAAAAAGACCCTCCCACAGTGACACAATGGATAGACATTGTAGAAGAAATACGCCACATGGAGCGTATGACCTTTGCTTTAAGAACTCAACAGGAGAGAGGTCAGGAATACTGGGAAAAATGGGTTGTGTACTTGGTAAAGGTCTAATTCAAAGATGCCAATGTAACTAATATGATGATATGATGATGAAGGTATGAAGTGCACTGTAACTGCCAGATCTTTTTTGTTATTTTATTTTACTTTATTTGTACTTTCTTTGTGTTCCTACATCCTACATCCTTTCGCGCTCAGTTCCCCCAGACTCCACCAGGCTGACTCCGCAGAGGACCTCATCCAGCTCCTACACTCACCTCCTACAAGACAGTGTCGCTCAAGGAGCCGACCATCAGAATCACCCCATCTTCACGACCTTGTGGGAATAGGTAGCCAATGACTGTCCGGCACAGCTCCCGTACTATTGTTTGTACAGATAAACGTGGTACTTTCAGGCGTTTGGAAATTGCTCCCAATGATGAACCAAACTTGTGGAGGTCTACAATTTATTTTCTGAGGTCTTGGCTGATTTCTTTAGATTTTCCCATGATGTCAAACAAAGAGGCACTGAGTTTGAAGGTAGGCCTTGAAATACATCCACAGGTACACCTCCAATTGACTCAAAAATGTCAATTAGCCTATCAGAAGCTTCTAAAGCCATGACATCATTTTCTGGAATTTTCCGAGCTGTTTAAAGGCACAGTCAACTTAGTGTATGTAATCTTCTGACCCACTGGAATTGTAATACAAGTGAAATAATCTGTCTGTAAACAATTGTTGGAAAAATGACTTGTGTCATGCACCCAGTAGATGTCCTAACCGACTTGCCAAAACTATAATTTGTTAACAAGAAATTTGTGGAGTATTTGAAAAACGAAAGATAACTTTATCCCATTACTCAACAATATGAAAGCAGATCTAATTAAATGGAACAATATTCCCATTAATCTTACAGGTAGAATAAACCTCTTCAGAATGGCATGGCTCCGAAAGTTTGAATATTTATTCTCAGTAATATCAATTACCCCACCGAAGAGTATACTTGGTCATAACAGACTTTATATTCGCAAATAAAACTCCTAGAATAAAAAAATGACGTTTTACATCTCGTCACCGAGTGCGTTTACTTGCGACATATAGTTAAATGCATTAAAGAGGAACAATGGGTAGATATTGAAGATGAGGATACTCATCCCGAGAATCGTTTAACTCGTCTAGTTTCTAAGGATAAACCTAAGAACATTAACAACTTCATAGTTAAGAACACTATAACAATATAGAAGAAAATGAAACGTACTCTACAGTAACCAATATCACTCACTAAAAGCACAACCCTATGGAACAATCCTTGGATAGCTTTTGAGAATTCAATGATACATTTGTCTATGTGGAATACAAAGGCATAGAAACCGTAAATGACTTGGTAATAGGAAATACATATATTTCACAGAATTAAGAAGGAATTTTGGACTGACCAATGTAGATATTTTAAAATACAAGCAACTTAAAAGTTTTATATCAAGAAATTCCTATTTGAAATCTTGTGGACATCAGAGTAATCTTGAGGGAACCCTATTTGAGTCAGAAAATAATATTAATATAATAGGTAAGATATAAAACCTTGCAGAGAGCCTATTCAACTAACAATCGCTACTGGAAACAATACATAAAAATAACTGATGTTGGCACAAGGTGGAGGGAATGTTGGAACATAACTAATGAAATTACAGTTAACTGAAATGTATGCTTAATCCAGTTTAAACTAATGTATGGAATTGATTACGCAGACAAAACTCACAAATTATACAGCACAATGGCAGAGTCCTGTCTTGAGTGTAAAACTTACAATGACTCAATAATCCATGCCTTCTGGGAATGCTATAATGTCCAAAAGTTATGTGCACAGTTAGAAAGTTGGCTGTCAGAGGTATTACAATATCAATGTACTTTTAATTCATCTGTCTGTGTAACAATTCTCGTTGGTGGAAGGAGAGGAGGACCAAGGTGCAGCGTGGTACGTGTTCATTTTAATAAACAAAATAAACTGAACACTGAATTGACAAAAAATAATAAAGAGTGAGAACGAAAACGAAACAGTTCTGCAAGCAATACGCACAAACAGAAAACAATCACCCACAACACACAATGGAAAACAGGCTACCTAAGTATAGCTCCCAATCAGAGACAACGATAGACAGCTGCCTCTGATTGGGAATCACACCAGGTCAAACACAGAAATAGACAACCTAGACATACAACATAGAATGCCCACCCACATCACACCCTGACCAAACAAAACATAGAAACATACAAAGCAATCTATGGTCAGGGCGTGACAGTCTGCATATTTCAAAACATAGCATATGAGGGTGAAGTGAAATACTCAATGGGTTGGATGTTATTTTTCTCGTCATTCATCTTGAAAAAATATATACTTCAAAACTGGAAATCACAAAGGAAAGATCAAATGCTTAATTGTCTCAATGTTGAAAGTGCGCATGGGTGATGGAGAGAAACAAAATGGTGCAGTTTGAGGCCATGGAGCAGAGAGTGATACACAGGCACTGGAGATGAGGGTGTGAGCAGGTGGGTATAGGCAGGGGTGATGTGGGTGTTTGTGTGCGTCTGTATGCTGTCGTTTGTATGTGTATTTATTGTATAAAAAAAAAACATGAATAAAAAATGCGGATATCCTTGGTCCTATCCATATACTGTACATGCGTAAAGCTAGCACCAGACCCAGGCCATGCGATCTCTATTGTTCACTGGAAGCGAACGGAGGAGGTGAGACAGGGGAAATGCTCAAAAGTCAGGGACCTGTATGATATAGGTATAACCTTGGGAGAAAAAACTGCATTAGGATATAACCTCACTTTGGAGTTGCCAGGTCGCAAACTCCAAACAGGAAGGGTGTACTAATAGCGAGTGGAAATCCCCCACACTTGGCCAAGGCCATGAGCAGGGCGGACTTGTAGGAAGGCCCTTTCAGGTCCGAAGAATCCAATGGTTAAAAATGGAGGCTCACTCAATGTGGAACCGCACCACCAGAGGATGAGACCTGAGGTAGAGCCAACAATCCCTACATGACACGACGAGATGTCTGCCATATCAACCTTCAATGTGGAAAAAGATAGGCCCTGCTCAAAAAGCTCTACAAGAACATCAACATGTCCAACAAAGAACTCTGACAACGGAGAAACTCCTTTAACCTGGCACTAACACTCAAACGCTCGCCACTTATATACTACGTGACCAAAAGTAACGCGTTTCCACTGCTCAAAAGTCCAATGGTGGCGAGCTTTACGCCACTCCAGCCGACGCTTGGCATTGCTCATGGTGATCTCAGGCTTGTGTGCGGCTGCTCAGCCATGGAAACCAATTTCATGAAGCTCTCATCGAACAGTTCTTGAGCTGACTTTGCTTCCAAAGGCAGTTTGGAACTCGGTAGTGAGTGTTGCAACTGAGGACAGATGATTTTTACGCGCTATGCGCTTCAGTACTCGGTGGTCCTGTTCTATGAGCTTGTGTGGCCTACCACTTCGCGGCTGAGCCGTTGTTGCTCTTAGAGATTTCCACTTTTATACCCCTGTCAGGTCTAGCTAGACCTGTTCAATTTTATACACCTGTCAGCAACAGGTGTAGCTGAAATAGCCAGATCCACTCATTTGAAGGTTTGTCCACATACTTTTGTATATTTGGTGTATATATACAACCCCCTCTGTACAGTCGTAATTGCGTTCTATGGTAAACCCCTAGCCGTCAAATTCAACCAGGTGCGAAACCCACAGATGCCAAATCTGCGGTTGTGGTTGCCAAATTATCCCGTGTGCCTGGAACAATAGATCCCGGCGACAAGGAACCCCTCAACGGATCCCCGACCAACAGGCGGATGATCTCTGGGAACCAGTGTTGTCTGGGCCAATGGGGAGCCACCAAAATCAACAACAGTCCCTCCTGATAGACCCTCTCTATGGTGACCTGAATCAGGACCCCCGGAGGAAAGCAAAGAGCTGGGTCCAAGGCCATTGCTATGCCAAAGCATCTGTTCCCAACCGTGCATGCTCGGTCAGCGCATGCTCGGTGTACACATCCTGGTAATCCGTCTGGCCCTTCGGCCTTGTGAATGTTGACCTGTTGAAAGGTCTTACTCACATCGGCTGTGGAGAGCGTGATCACACAGTGGTCCTGAACAGCTGAGGCTCTCATGCATGTTTCAGTGTTACTTGTCTCGAAGCGAGCATAGAAGTAATTTAGCTCGTCTGGTAGGCTTGTGTCACTGGGCAGCTCTCGGCTGTGCTTCCCTTTGTAGTCTGTAATAGTTTGCAAGCCCTGCCACACCCCGTCGAGCATCGGAGCCTGTGTAGTACGATTCGATCTTAGTCCTGTATTGAAGCTTTTCCTGTTTGATGGTTCGTCGGAGGGCATAGTTGGATTTCTTATAAGCTTCCCGCTCCTTGAACGCGGCAGCTCTACCCTTTAGCTCAATGCGAATGTTGCCTGTAATCCATGGCTTCTGGTTGAGGTATGTACGTACAGTCACTGTGGGGATTACGTCATCGATGAACTTATTGATGAAGCCAGTGTCTGATGTGGTGTACTCCTCAATGCCATCAGAAGAAACCCGGAACATATTCCAGCCTGTGCTAGCAAAACAGTCCTTTAGCTTAGCATTTGTTTCATCTGACCACTTAATTCAATCTCCCCGGCCGAATCCGAAGCCGGGGCTTCAGGCTGCCCCGGACTAATGTCATCCAATTCAGGGATAATATATCATCCCCGGAATCCGGACTCTGAATTTTCCTCACAAAGTCAGCCCGACTCCCAATGGAAGTTGAACCCAGCCGGAGACAATAGTCACACAAACTGGTCCGACCCAAGGCCTTCTGGGCATGTTTCCACCCCAGGCAACAGGACAGCACTCGTGAGTATCTTTAATTTTCATTGTGAAACCACATGCCGTACAGCACTGTCGGAGGTTCAAACTCTTTCTACTGGCCCCCTTACTCCTGCAAGGAAGCACTGGCTACACAAGCAGAGCAAAAAGGTGTGTCTTTTTTAGCCATCACAAAAAAACGATACCAAGAGCCAAAACTTGCAACACCTATGGGGACTATTACTCTCTCCCCACTAACAGACACCGAAGTCAGAGACGAATCTGGTAGCCTTCATGCTTTAAAAGTTTGGCGAGCTGAAGAGCGAAGAATTGAGGAAATGGATGCAAGCCCCGGTATTTTAGCCAGGAAGGCGGGGCTGCTGAGGGCGGGCTCGCCATCCATTGGCCCGTGGGGCGTGATTTCGGTTTGTTTCAGGTGAATAGGATTGGTCGTTGACTCCCCATAGTATGTTATACTGAGTGACCAACTGAAAGGGAACAGTCACAGGGACGGGACAGTAAACAGCTGAGGTTTAGCTTTGATCAGCTACCACAGGGAGGAGTATATAGCCCTACGCGCAATAGAGTCAGCTATTCTTCTGATCACTAAAAAGAGTGTAAAAAGTGTAAAGGCCCTCTTTCTTCAGTCAGGGTACAACCTGACCACAACGTCACAAAAGACACTGATCTTCTGAAGACACCGATGCGAACAGCATAAGAGAGCCATAGGTTTATGACCATCCATCCCTTTTAAGTTATTTACCAGGTCATATCCTCTGTTATAGCTTGTTATCTGGACCCATAATACCACACCATTGATCCCTAACAACCTGCCACAGTACACTCACGCACACACACACACGCATACGTACACACACACATGCATACGTACACACACACACGCATACGTACACACACACACGCACACACACACACACACACACACACACACACACACACACACACACACACACACACACACACACACACACACACACACACACACACACACACAGACACACACAAAGACACACACAAAGACACACACACACCTGCCACCGGAGGGGGTCAGGACAAGCATTTACAATTTAGATCTTTGTATGAGATAAAGCCAATAACTAACTTGATAGTGCCTGAGATGACCCAAGAGAACCATTGGTGTTCAATGCATAGACACTTAGCTGTACCACAAAAACGTAGTTCAGCTGTTGCTTGTTCAATGCATAGACATTATAAACACTGCTGCAGCGTGTGTTTGAGTGAGCGTGCACGCACATGCGGGTGTGTAAGTATAATCCAAATTGATTCAAACATTCATACCCCAATATGGCCGCCAACCTACATACGTCATTGGAACACTTGTAATCAGAACATCCGTTCCACTAATTCAGATTCTAGGATCCGAATTCCCCAGAAAATGAGTAATCAGATTCTAAAATAAGGGGTTCACATCTGAGACGATGGGATCTCCCTTCCTTACTATGTCATTAGGGAACCAGTGACCTCTTTCTCACTTCATCCACACTGCCAGAGCAAGCTGAATATGATAGTCCCAGTGTGTGTGTGTGTGTGTGTGTGTGTGTGTGTGTGTGTGTGTGTGTGTGTGTGTGTGTGTGTGTGTGTGTGTGTGTGTGTGTGTGTGTGTGTGTGTGTGTGTGTGTGTGTGTGTGTGTGTGTGTGTACGTGTGTGTGTACGTGTGCGTGTGTGTGTGTACGTATGCGTGTGTGTGTGTACGTATGCATGTGTGTGTACGTATGCGTGTGTGTGTGTGCGTGAGTGTACTGTATGTGCATGCGTGTGCGCGCCTGCATGTATGCTGGATGAATGTCTGTATGTGTACTGTGTGAATCTGTGCGTGCATGTGTGGGTGTCCAGGGAGGGGGAGATACAAAGCTTCATCGGAAAGCTTTAACCTGGTTAAATGAAAGGTTAAATAAATCTCGATTACATGTAAATATATCATATCTCTCTGGAGGAGGAGGACTACAAAATTAGGGCAGGAGGTGAGAGGGGGGTGTGTCTCTTCCAGGGAAATGTCTTCCGTCACGGGGAGACGAGGCTCCCTCTGCCCTGCTGACAGACTGAGCTCCACAGGGGCTCTGGAGGTATGGAGGTTTGACGTGTGTGTTTGTATGTGTGTGTGTGTGTGTGTTTGTATACATGCGTAAAGTAGGTTAGTTCTGCTGTGTGTGTTGGGTGTGGGGGGTTGGTATGAAGGGTGATAAATGCCAAAAATGAACCATTGAATACGCATGTGAATGTGTGAACTTGTTTTTTTCTTGAAGGTGTGACTGAAACATGTGACTTCGATTTTATTTTTGTTAAAATAAATATTGCACCATTCACAACAATACGACGTCTGATTAATTCAGTTTCAAACAGTTGGGTTAATAGAATTCACTCCACAATATAATAGCCACTGTATTAACATGACCCCTGCACTGTTTACTATCGGTCAAGGTTGGGGTTATAATGCCTGTATATTAACACTATATTATAACATTGTTCATTGGGTCTACATGTAAAAAAGTAATTGACCTGTCAATTCTTTCATGTTAGAATATTACATAGGCTATATAGCAACACTGTCACCGCTCAAGAGAAGACCCAGATGCAGACAGTTTTGAAGTAACAAAAGTTTATTACAAAAACGGGGGCAGGCAAACGACCGGTCAAGGGCATGCAGAGGTCAGTATTCCAGAGCAGAGTCCGAAAGGTACAGAACGGCAGGCAGGCTCAGGATCAGGGCAGGCAGAGGTCAGTAATCCATTGTGGTGTGACAAGGTACAGAACAGCAGGCAGGGTCAGGGCAGGCAGAGTGGTCAAAAACCGGGAAAGCTAGAAAACAGGAACTAGAGACGGACAGGACCATGGGAAAAAGCGCTGGTAGGCTTGACGAAACAAAACAAACTGGCAACAGATAAACCAAGAACACAGGTATAAATACACTGGGGATAATGAGGAAGATAGGCGACACCTGGAAGGGGATGGAGACAAGCACAACGACAGGTGAAACAGATCAGGGTGTGACATTACCCCCCCCCCCCCCCCCCCCCCCTCTGGGGGCGCCAACTGGTGTCTTACCAGGGCGCATACCAGGTTGACCGGGGTGCTGGCGTTGGAACCCAGCAATGAGGCCTCAGCACCTCTCCTCCAGACCAATCCCCTGCCCAGCAATCAAACCGTCAGGAGGCGCCTCACCATGTATGCCAGTTGGTCGACGATGAGACGGGGGAGAGGGTTGGGCCTAGGAACAGGAGACAATGGGCTGTGAGACACAGGTTTAATCCTAGAGACATGAAAAGTGGGATGTATCCGGAGGGTATGGGGCAACAGAAGACGAACAGCAGAGGGGCTAATAATTTTGGAAATGGGGAAAGGGCCGATTATACGGGGGGCAAGTTTGCATTTTCAACCCACATGAGTTGCAGGCTCCAGGTGGTGGGGCAGCGAAGAGTCGTCTCCAGGTCTTGATTGGCTCGCTCCGACTGGCCGTTGGACGGAGGGTGGAACCCAGAGGACAGGCTGGCCGATGACCCAATGAGCGTGCAAAATGCCTTCCAGAACTGGTACAAGAACTGAGGCAGTCCATGGATCCGGATGACGTGCTGCACCATGAGCTGGGCCCTCTCTTTGGTGGAGGGTAGCTAGGGGAGGGGAATTAAGTGGGCGGCTTTAGAAAACCTGTCCACTACTGTCAGGATGGCGGTAGTTTTTGCCATCAGACGGGGAAAGACCCGTGACGAAGTCCAGGAATATGTGAGACCAGGGACGGTGAGGGACAGGCAGTGGTTGAAGGAGACCGGCCGGAGCTTGCCGATGAGTCTTGTTCTGCAAACAGACCGTGCAGGCAGCAACAAACACGGAGACGTCCGGGAACTTGGTCGGCCACCAAAAGTTTTGCTGTACAAATGCCAGGGTCCGACGGGAGCCCGCGTGGCAGACAAGCCTGGAGGAGTGGCCCAGTCCAGGACCGAGGAGCGGACAGCGTCAGAACAAACATCCGGTTATCTGGGACACCCTGGGGTTCGGCTGGGAACGCTGCGCCTCACGGACCTGCTTCCCTATTCCCAAGCTGAGTGCCGTTGCCAGGCACATGGTGGGAAGGATGGTCTCGGGATCTGAGGTTGTAGCCGCAGGGCGATAGTGGCGTGACAGGGCATCCGGCCTGATATTCTTGGATCCCAGTCGGTAGGAGAGGGAGAATTTAAACCGGGTGAAAAGCAGCACCCACCTAGTTTGCCTGGAATTGAGACGCTTGGTGGTGTGGAGATATTCCAGGTTCTTGTGGTCGGTCCACACAATGAACAGATGTTCCGCCGCCTCCAACCAGTGTCTCCACTCCTCCAACACCATCTTCACCATGAGAAGCTCACAATTCTCCACATCGTAATTCCTCTCCGTGGCGTTAAGGTGATGGGAGAAGGCACAGGGATGTAACTTGAGGTCCAGGGCAGAACGCTGGGACAGGACAGCCCCCACTCCGACATCCAAAGCATCGGCCTCCACCACGATCTGACGGGACGGGTCAGGATGAACCAAGATGGGAGCTGTGGTGAAGCGGTGCTTAAGGTCCCGGAGCGCACGGTCACCAGCTGGGGACCACGTGAATGGAACCTTGGGAGAGGTGAGTGCAGACAGGGGGGAAGCCAGGGTGCTGTAGCCCCAGATAAAGAGGTGATAAAAGTTGGCAAATCCCAGGAAACGTTGCAGCTACACTCTGGACGTAGGCTGGGGCCAATCCAACACCACTCTCACCTTTCCGGGATCCATCTGTACATTCCTTACAGCGATGATGTAACCAAGGAAGTGGATGGTGGAGCAATGGAATTAGCATTTCTCCCCCTTCATGAAAAGCTGGTTCTCCAGGAGGCGGTGGAGGACCTGTCCGACGTGGATCACGTGTTCTTGGGCTAAGTGGGAGAAAATGAGGATGTCGTCGAGGTAGAATAAGACAAACCGGTTCAACATGTCGTGGAGAACGTCATTGACCAGGGCCTGTAACACTGCTGGGGCGTTGGTAAGGCCAAATGGCATGAACAGATATTCGTAGTGTACGCTGGCCATGTTGAAGGCAGTCTTCCACTCGTCCCCATCCGTATCCGCACATTCTTCTCCACAAAGAAGAACCCTGCGCCGGCGGTGGAGGCAGAAGGATGGATACACCCTGCAGCTAGGGAGTCCTCGATGTAGGTCTCCATAGCCTTGGTCTCCGGACCCGACAGAGAGTACAGTCCTCCCAGGGGCTGTGTGGTGCCTGGGCCTTACTGAAAACCTCCCAAAGGTCCTGGTACTCCGCGGGAATGGCGGAGAGGTCCGGGGCAACTTCCCGAGCCCACCGGGAAGACGTCCCGGGGCAGGCTGCGCTGACTTCAGGCAATGGGCGTGGCAGAATGGGCTCCAGCCTATGATGGCACCAGCAGTCAAGTCAATAAGAGGATTGTGTCGCTGGAGCAAA
Organism: Salvelinus namaycush; assembly: GCF_016432855.1. NCBI lineage: Eukaryota > Metazoa > Chordata > Actinopteri > Salmoniformes > Salmonidae > Salvelinus > Salvelinus namaycush. The sequence goes on along the minus strand of NC_052312.1, from coordinate 24,104,126 downwards.
GAGAATCCCAATACCACAGGAACCTGAGGAGACTTAATTAGCATGAATTGGATAGCCTCGCTCTGGTTCCCTGACACTCGTAGGTTGATGGAAGTGGTATTGTGGGTGACCCGACTTATAGAGCGCCCATCCAGCACTCTAACATCCATGGGAATGGAGAGGGCTTGAGTGGGGATGCCCAGCTCGGACGCGAGAGTAGCATCCATAAAACTCTCATCGGCCCCAGAGTAGATGATTGGTTCCCCCACAGCAGGATGGCATGGAAAGGGGTGCGAGTAAGGGGATAGGAAAAGTTCTCCGTATGGCCCACCAGAGTACCCGCCCCTACTAGTGAGCCTGGTCTTTTAGTGGACAGGAGAACACAAAATGACCAGTAGTCCCGCAATACAGGCAACTCTTTGTGTGAAGCCGGTGTAGACGTTCGGGCTGGGGACAGCTTAGCTCTGCCTAGTTGCATCGGCTGAGGAAGAGGTGATTCGCCAGACTTTGGAGACTCTCTGGGTGAACTTGGGTAGCCTCGAGTTCTCTCGGCAACGGAGACATTGGGGACTTCTGCCTTGGAGGCGAAGTGGAATCCTTGGGTGGACGAGTGGAATTGAACCCCCTCTCCTTCCTGTTTCCCGTAGCCGCCCATCGATCCGGATGGTCAAGGCAATGAGTGAGTCGAGATCCGTCTGTAGTTCCCGGTCTGGTAGTTCATCCTTAACCTCCTCCGATACTTCATGCAGGAACGTGTCGAACAGCGATTCTGGGTTCCAGGCACTCTCAGCTGCCAACATGCGGAAATCCATCACATGTCTGCCACACTTCCGGGCAGCCTCTCTCCCTGGCAATGGATAATCAAAAACCTTCTTCACCTCCACCACAAACTACTCCAGACTGAAGCATTCGACCGACTGTTGTTCCAATACGGCCGTAGCCCGGGCGAGAACCCTCCTGGACATCAGCGTGATGAGGGTACGCTATCTTCGAGCGGTCCGAGGGGAAGGAGGAGGGCTGCAGCTTGATGATGAGAGAACACTGCGCAAGAAACTCCAGAAAGGTTCCCGACACTCCATCGAAGCGTTCCGGGGGAGGTAACCGGGGCTCTCGGGAAACCAGCGTGGCCTGGGAGGCAGCGCAGCTAACAGCCAGGTTACTGAGGGAATGGGAGGTTACCGCATGGTAGGCTGCCTGACAGACATCCCGCGGAATTGCTCCAGCAGTGTTCAACGCGCAGTCATGGCTTTCGGCCAAGGTCTGGAACCCTTCCATAAGACCACGAAGCAACTCCTCGTGCCTTCCAATGGAGGCTCCTTGGGAGGAGACGGCGTTGCACAGGCTCAGGAGAAGACCCAGATGCAGACAGTTTCGAAGTAACAAATGTTAATTACAAAAACAGAGGGGGCAGGCAAACGACAGGTCAAGGGCAGGCAGAGGTCAGTAGTCCAGAGCAGAGTCCAAAAGGTACAGAACGGCAGTCAGGGTCAGGGCAGGCAGAGGTCAGTATCCAGGGTGGTGTGACAAGGTCAGAACAACAGGCAGGGTCAGGGCAGGCAGAATGGTCAAAAACCGGGGAAGCGAGAAAACAGGACCTAAGCCAGGATCACCGGGAAAAATGCTGGTAGGCTTGACGAAACAAAACGAACTGGCAACAGACAAACCGAGAACACAGGTATACAGTATATCACAAAAGTGAGTACACCCCTCACATTTTTGTGAATATTTGGGTATATCTTTTCATGTGACAACACTGAAGAAATTATACCTTTCAACCACTCCACAAATGTCTTGTTAACAAACTATAGTTTTGGCAAGTCGGTTAGGACATCTACTTTGTGCATGACACAAGTAATTTTTCCAACAATTGTTTATAGACAGATTATTTCACTTATAATTCACTGAATCACAATTCCAGTGGGTCAGAAATGTCCATACATTAAGTTGACTCTGCCTTTATACAGCTTGAAAAATTCCCGAAAATGATGTCATGGCTATAGAAGCTTCTGATAGGCTAATTTACATCATTTGAGTCAATTGGAGGTGTACCTGTGGATGTATTTCAAGGCCTACCTTCAAACTCAGTGCCTCTTTGCTTGACATCATGGGAAAATCAAAAGAAATCAGCCAAGACCTCAGAAAATAAATTGTAGACCTCCACAAGTCTGGTTCATCCTTGGGAGCAATTTCTAAATGCCTGAAGGTACAATGTTCATCTGTACAAACAATGGTATGCAAGTATAAACACCATGGGACCACACAGCCATCATACTGCTCAGGAAGGAGATGCGTTCTGTCTCCTAGAGATGAATGTACTTTGGTGCGAAAAGTGCAAATCAATCCCAGAACAACAGCAAAGGACCTTGTGAAGACGCTGGAGGAAACAGGTACAGAAGTATCAATATCCACAGTAAAACAAGTCCTATATCGACATAACCTGAAAGGCCGCTCAGCAAGGAAGAAGCTACTGCTCCAAAACCGCCATAAAAAAGCCAGACTACGGTTTGCAACTGCACATGGAGAAATGTCCTCTGGTCTGATGAAAGAAAAATAGAACTGTTAGGCCATAATGACCATCGTTATGTTTGGAGGAAAAAGGGGGAGGCTTGCAAGCCGAAGAACACCATCCCAACCGTGAAGCACGGGGGTGGTAGCATCATGTTGTGGGGGTGCTTTGCTGCAGGAGGGACTGGTGCACTTCACAAAATAGATGGCATCATGAGGTAGGAACATTTTGTGGATATATTGAAGCAAGATCTCAAGACATCAGTCAGGAAGTTAAAGCTTGGTCGCAAATGGGTCTTCCAAATGGACAATGACCACAAACATATTTCCAAAATTGTGGCAAAATGGCTTAAGGACAACAAAGTCAAGGTATTGGAGTGGCCATCACAAAGCCCTGACCTCAATCCTATAGAGAATTTGTGGGCAGAACTGAAAAAGTGTGTGCGAGCAAGGAGTCCTACAAACCTGACTCAGTTACACCAGCTCTGTCAGGAGGAATGGGCCAATATTCACCCAACTTATTGTGGGAAGCTTGTGGAAGGCTACCCGTAACGTTTGACCAAAGTTAAACAATTTAAAGGCAATGCTACCAAATACTAACTGAGTGTATGTAAACTTCTTTATTTTTACTCTGATTAAATGTCAGGAATTGTGAAAAACTGAGTTTAAATGTAGTTGGCTAAGGAGTATGTTAACTTTCGACTTCAACTGTATGTGTGTGAGAGAGAGCGTGTGTGGCAGGTGGTACACTATCATGTGATTGGTAAAATGTAATTACTACTGCTGTTAGCAGCGAGTAGCACAGAAGTTCACACACACACACATAGAGGTAGCGGGTAGCCTCTGGGTCTCAGGAGATAAAATATTTGTGGCTGACGTGAGTTTCAAAACAGTAATGCCTCATGTCTCAGAGTGTGTGTTTCGAATTTAGCAGTTCATCAAAAGGAAAGGTTAAGGGTTTTATGGACAACGTAGTAAGGCTTCTTTGGCGCGGAGTGACACCACACACACATCATCAATCGTCCCTTTAATCATTGTAGGTTCATAATGTTTGTCCCATGTGTATGGTTTAGTAAGGTCAGTTCATGGACCTGACATTTTCCTAACCTCCTCTCATCCCTGTCTCCTCTACTCTTCCATCACTCGCTCTCTCTGTGGTCATTTCCCGTCCATGTCTCTGTCTTGGGACCATCCTTCGGAGCCTTCTAAGTACTTGACTCCCCACCTATGTGACTGGCTTCTTCTGTGTGTGCATACTGAAGTCTCTGGTTCTCTCACCCCAGAGGAGCTGACCCTCTCTTCTTCTTCGTGTGTGTGTGTGAAGACTTAAGTGTGTGTCAATTTCCTTGAAGTGTCCATCACAGCCTTGACTCCACCTGTATGTGATTAATTCTCTCTGTAACCCCCACAGGTGCTGAATCTAATGAGAAAGACCTATATGGGATTCATTCACAATGGAACCATAGACATTTAGTCACTAAACTATACCAGTGATCTCTCCTGGAACTTCTGGGTACAAATGTGGATACTAAACCAGCTGTCCTTCTTAGAACTGACCTCAGGGAGTGCTTTTTATTGCATGCGCGTGTGTGTGTGTGTGTGTGTGTGTGTGTGTGTGTGTGTGTGTGTGTGTGTGTGTGTGTGTGTGTGTGTGTGCGTGAGTGCGTGCGTGCGTGCGTGCGTGCGTGCGTGCGTGCGTGCGTGCGTGCGTGCGTGCGTGCGTGCGTGCGTTATCTAGAACCTTAAAGGGTTCTTTGTCTGTCCCCATAGGAAAACCCTTTAAAGAACCCTTTTTGGTTTCCACAGAAAGTTCTACCTGGAACCAAAAAGGGTTCTCCTATAGGGACAAACGAAGAACCCTTTTGGAACCCTTTTTTTTCTAAGAGTGTATAGGTCCACACCACACTAGATTGACTGACCATTGACGCCTCAGATCCACATGACACAGAAGAGGATGAGGAGCAATTAACTAATGCCATTGTTGGGGAGACACTTATAGGTTAGAGGTGGGCCAGCCACCGGAGGATTGTGGGTGTATGTAGAGCCATGGATACACTATGTACAGTAGCTTGTGCTTTTCGTAATCGGATCAAGGACCAACCAGAATCAGTTATTTTAATTGTTGACACACCTGTCTAAAAATGTGGGCACAATCAGGACATGTGTTAGTACCAGGTATTCAACGGGCTTCTGTTTGTGTCTTGGGAGAGCTGGGATGATGACCAAAGTTTCCTGTTGACAATGGGAAATCAAGTAATCTACTTTACTGTCTGTGTGTGCATTCCGTGTCTTTGTGAAACCTCATTCCCGAACATCAGCCACAACTTTATTCATTCATAGGTAGCCTACATATTACAGTTATTCTTCTAAGAATTGGACTCTCCAAGCCTATTACCTATACTGTAGATCCTGGACCATTACATCAGACCACCAATTGTGTGTGTCTTATCTGATCATTCATAGGAAACCGGTCAACTAGTCCCACATGAACAAAATATTACAGTTTACTATAGAATACTATAGTACTTACTATAGCATTTGGTAGTAAACTGTAGAATACGATACTCCACACTGCAGTAACCCTCGATCATATGTAGTACTTACTTTAGAATTTTGTGGTATTATGTAGAATAATATACTACACACTGTTTGAAGTGGATTTAACAAGTGACATAAATAAGGGATAATAGCTTTCACCTGGAGTCACCTGGTCAGTCTATGTCTTGGAAAGGGCATATACACTCAGTGAATATAGCTCTCCCATAACACGTTAAGATGGAATGGCTTGTGCTGCACTTTGTAAAAACCCAGAGTACAATGAGTGAATGTTGGGAAAAGATTCCTCTCTAAACATAGCGAATACATAGCGAAACATGTGAATGCAAAGAGGACTCAGACCACAAAATAGGTGAAGTGAACTGGCAAAAGAGTTGAGTCCTCATTCAAAGGCAAGGACAGTGTGAATACAAAGATAACGGAGTTATTTAGCTTTTTTTTACCCAGAGTTCACTCTAAAGAGGAATAAGATCTGCTATTTTAAAGAGGACTATATGTGAAAATGGACTGCCATTGACCACTGCTGTGGGTAATGGAGTTTGTGAGTCACTACTCACTCTAGTGGTGGCTTTGAGCCACAGCAGTTCAAGGCCGACCATGGTACTGCAGGCATTGTTAGCAGAACACAGTGAATGAAAAAATGTAAATCTTTGTGTAATTTTTTTTACAGGCAATAATTGTTCCAGTAATTGCTTCTAATACACCAGATGTATGTCCTTGAACCGATTATTTAAAAAATGCACACAGAAGAAGCTAAGGATAATTTAGTTGCTAATGGCAGAGTTCGGTACCCCGGTCGGCCTTAAATTTCAGTTACTCAATGAGAGGGGGCAGCACTGAGGTAGCCTGCAACTTCACTTCCTGGAGTAGCTCAAACCATAGAAAGGGAAAGTGGGATATCTAGTCAGTTGTACAACTGAATGCCTTCAACTGAAATGTGTCTTCTGTATTTAACCCAACCCCTCTGAATCAGAGAGGTGCCTGGGGCTGCCTTAAATCAACATGTTATGTCTCCATGAGACGCCGTCTTAACCAACTTCATTTGGCTTCAGTGCGCTGTTGAGTCTCCCATGCACCTGCTCCTGCCTTTCGTGAACCAACACTTGCACTTGAGTTTTTTTCCTCTCACTAGCTCAGATTTTGTGACAGCTACTTTATCTTGGAAAATATTGTTTAATATGACTGTGATATGTGATTGTCCCATCGAGCGATCTTAAGACGAAATTGTCAACTGTAAGTCACTTTGAATGTTTTGTTTTGTTACAGCCTGAAATCAAAATGGATTTTATTTGTATTTTTTATCTACACACAATACCCCATAATGACAGTGAAAATGTGTTCAGAGAAATTTTTACAAATGTACTGAAAATTAAATACAGAAATATCAAATTTACAGCACATTCGGAAAGTATTCAGACCCCTTGACTTTATCCACATTTTGTTATGTTACAGCCTTATTCTAAAATGGATTTAAAAAAAAATTATCCTCATCAATCTACACACAATACCCCACAATGACAAATCGAAAACAGGTTTTTAGATTTTTTTGCAAATGTATAAAGAAATATATAAAAAATGTATTTACGTAAGTATTCAGACCCTTTACTATGAGACTCGAAATTGAGCTCAGGTGCATCCTGTTTCCATTTATTATCCTTGAGCTGTTTCTACAACTTGATTGGAGTCCACCTGTGGTAAATTCAATTGATTGGACATGATTTGGAAAGGCACACACCTGTCTATAAAAGGTCCAACAGTTGACAGTGCATGTCAGAGCAAAAACCAAGACATGAGGTCGAAGGATTTGCCCGTAGAGCTCCGAGACAGGATTGTGTCGAGGCACAGATCATGCCGAAGGGTATCAAAACCTTTCTGCAGCATTGAAGGTCCCCAAGAACACAGTGGCCTCCATCATTCTTAAATGGAAAAAGGTTGGAGCCACCAAGATCCTTCCTAGAGCTGGCCGCCCCACCAAACTGAGCAATCGGGGGAGAAGGGCCTTGGTCAGGGAGGTGACCAAGAACCCGATGGTCACTCTGACAGAGCTTCAGAGTTCCTCTGTGGAGATGGGAGAAACTTCCAGAAGGACAACCATCTCTGCAGCACTCCACCAATCAGGCCTTTATGGTAGTGTGGCCAGACAGAAGCCACTTCTCAGTAAAAGACACATGACAGCCTGCTTGGAGTTTGCCAAAAGGCACCTAAAGTCTCTCAGACCATGAGAAACAAGATTCTCTGGTCTGATGAAATCAAGATCAACTCTTTGGCCTGAATGCCAAGCGTCACGTCTGGAGGAAACCTGGCATCATCCCTACGGTGAAGCATGGTGGTGGCATCATCATGCTTTGGGGATGTTTTTCAGTGGCAGGGACTGGGAGAATAGTCAGGATCGAGGGAAAGATGAATGGATTAAAGTTTACCTTCCAACAGGACAACGATCCTCAGCACACAACCAAGACAACGCAGAAGTGGCTTCGGGATAAGTCTCTGAATGTTCTTGAGTGGCCCAGCCAGAGCCCGGACTTGAACCTGATCAAACATCTATGGAGAGACCTGAAAATGTCTGTGCAGCAACGATCCCTATTCGACCTGACAGAGCTTGAGAGGATCTACAGAGAAGAATGGGAGGAATCCCCAAACACTCTGAATATTTTCCAAATGCATAAGTATTCACAACCCTGAGTCAATACATGTTAGAATCACCTTTGGCAGCGATTACAGCTAAGACTTTCTGGGTAAGTTTCTACACAGGACTTTGTTTGCATGGGCGGGAGTTTTGGCTTGCCAGGTGACATCCCCAGGCAGTAAATTGGTTCATAGACCAATAACCTAGTCAAAAACCAGGCCTGATGAAGTCCATAGTACAAAATTTGCTTAACAAGGGTGGAACCCGGCATAAATCAGTGACTCCTCGCAGCACGTCAAACCAATCAAATGCCTTGTTTGGGCGGAGGCGCTCACTAGGACAGCTAGTTTCCATCCTCCTATGTGTACATGGACTTCAATATAAAACCTAGGACGCTCGTGGTTCTCACCCCCTTCCATAGACTTACACAATAATTATACCTTCCGGAGGACGTCCTCCAACCTATCAGACTGACATGTTGTCCAACCAATCAAAGGACCAGAAAATGAATCTAGTACTGAAAGCATAAGCTACAGCTAGCTAGCACTGCAGTGTATACAATGTGGTGAGTAGTTGACTCAAGGGAGAGAATGAAAATAACAGGAGAAGCAAGCAAGAGAGAGAGCGAGCTAGCCATATTTCATATTTTATTCACTTTCAATTACTTAGCTAGCGAATGCAGCTAGCTAGTTTAGCCTACTGAAATTAATCACTACCCGCTTTGGTGGCGCCTCTGGAGCGGCGACCCTTTCTGCGAGTCCTGGACTGAATACCATCCTAGAGGGCGCCACTGGACGGAGGGGCAGCTCCGGACTGAGGGGCAGCTCCGGACTGAGGGGCAGCTCCGGACTGAGGGGCAGCTCATGACTGGCGGACGGCTCTGGCCGATCCTGGCTGACTGACGGCTCTGGCCGATCCTGGCTGACTGACGGCTCTGGCCGATCCTGGCTGACTGACGTCTCTGGCAGATCCTGGCTGACTGACAGCTCTGGCAGATCCTAGCTGACTGACGGCTCTGGCAGATCCTGGCTGACTGACGGCTCTGGCAGATCCTGGCTGGCGGGCGGCTCTGGCAGATCCTGGCTGGCGGGCGGCTCTGGCAGATCCTGGCTGGCGGGCGGCTCTGGCAGATCCTGGCTGGCGGGCGGCTCTGGCTGCTCCTGACTGGCGGGCGGCTCTGGCTGCTCCTGACTGGCGGGCGGCTCTGGCTGCTCCTGACTGGCGGGCGGCTCTGGCTGCTCCTGACTGACGGACGGCTCTAGCGGCTCCTGACTGACGGACGGCTCTGAAGGCTCAGGACAGACGGGCGGCTTTGAAGGCTCAGGACAGACGGGCGGCTTTGACGGCTCAGGACAGACGGGCAGCTCAGACGGTGCTGGGCAGACGGGCAGCGCAGGCGGCGCTTGGCAGACGGACAGCTCAGACGGCGTTGGGCAGACGGGCAGTGCAGGCAATGCTGGGCAGATGGACAGCGCAGACGGCGCTGGGCAGACGGCAGACTCTGGCCGGCTGAGGCGCACAGTAGGCCTGGTGCGTGGCGCCGGAACTGGAGGTACCGGGCTAAGGACACGCACCTCAAGGCTAGTGCGGGGAGCAGCAACAGGGAGCACAGGACTCTGGAGACGCACAGGAGGCTTGGTGCGTGGTGCCGGAACTGGTGGTACTGGGCTGGAGACACGCACCACAGGGCGAGTGCGTGGAGGAGGAACAGGGCTCTGGAGACACACTGGAAGCCTGGTGCGTGGTGTTGGCACTGGTGGTACTGGGCTGGGGCGGGGAGGTGGCGCCGGATATACCGGACCGTGCAGGCGTACTAGCTCCCTTGAGCACCGAGCCTGCCCAACCTTACCTGGTTGAATGCACCCCGTAGCCCGACCAGTGCGGGGAGGTGGAATAACCCGCACTGGGCTGTGTTGGCGAACCGGGGACACCATGCGTAAGGCTGGTGCCATGTATGCCGGCCCGAGCAGACGCACTGGAGACCAGATGCGTTGAGCCGGCTTCATGGCACCTGGCTTCTAGCCCGGCCGATACGAGGAGCTGGAATGTACCGCACCGGGCTATGCACACGTACAGGAGACACCGTGCGCTCTAACGCATAACACGGTGTCTGCCCGTACTCTCGCTCTCCACGGTAAGCACGGGGAGTTGGCGCAGGTCTCCTACCTGACTTCGCCACACTCCCTTGTAGCCTCCCCCCAAGAAATGTTTGGGCTTGACTCTCAGGCTTCCAGCCTCGCTTCCGTGCTGCCTCCTCATATCGCCTCCTCTCGGCTTTAGCTGCCTCCAGCTCTTCACGAGGGAGGCGATATTCTCCCGGTCGTGCCCAAGGTCCCTTACCGTCCAGTATTTCTTCCCAAGTCCATGAATTCTGTGTGCGCTGCTCCTGCTGCTGCTTATCACACTGCGTGGTCCTTTTGTGGTGGGTAATTCTGTCACGATCGTCGTTCGGTGAAAGAGAGGACCAAGGTGCAGCATGATATAGATACATCTTCTATTTATTTGAAGAGATGAAAATGAACACGAACACTAATACACACTAAACAAAAACAACAAACGACCGTGAAGCTACAAACGAAAGTGCAGACACAAGCTACTAACGTCAAACATAGACAATTACCCACAACCTACCTAATGCTTATGGCTGCCTTAAATATGGCTCCCAATCAGAGACAACGATAGACAGCTGTCTCTGATTGAGAACCAATCCAGGCAACCATAGACTTACATAAACACCTACACTGAACACAACCCCATGAACTCTACAAAACCCCCTAGACAATACAAACACCCTAGACTAGACAAAAACCACAAACATCCCCCATGTCACACCCTGACCTAAAATAATAAAGAAAACAAAGATAACTAAGGCCAGGGCGTGACAGACTCAAACAGAGAGGGATGTTACCTAGCTGGCAATGGCTATCCAACACTGGAATTTTTCCAAGTCAAGGTAAGCTTTTGATTTCATAAATTTATTGCCACAGGGGCCCGCTGGTGTAACTGCTAAACTGATTGCTGACTGTACACTGTACTGCATGATTGTAGCAGGTTTACTAATGCGTTAGTTCTAGTAGCTACAATGCCCTCCACTAATATTGGTACCCTTGGTAAATATGAGCAAAACGGGCTGCTGTTTACACCTTTTGGTATTTCAGTCAAAATATTCACAAAACTTTTAATTTAAGTAAAATTATTGATAAAAATACATGTGAAATATTTTTCTCCGAAACATGTGTGCCACAATTATTGCCACCCCTAGAAATGATTATGAGTCAAATCTAACTGAAGTATATTCCCATTCATATTTTACGTTTTTAAGTTCACCTGAGTGATTAGGAACCCTTAAATGGTAAGCCATGACTTCCTGTTTCACTGGGGTATAAATATGAGATGGCACACAGGCCAAGTTCCCATAGTCATCCATGACTATGGGAAAGACCAGAGAATACAGTAATGATATGCAACAAAAGTTTGTTGAGCTGCACAAATCAGGAAATGGCTATAAGAAAATAGCTCAACGGTTGAAAATCCCCATTTCCGCTATCAGGGCAATAATTAGGAAGTTTAAAGCAACTGGAGATGTTAACAATCGGCCTGAAAGAGGACGTGTGTCTATATTGACCCCACGCACAGTGAGGAGGATGGTTAGAGTGGCCAAAAAATCTCAGACATTAGTTGGGTCTTGGGGTCAGAGTCTCAAACTACGATCAGACGCCACCTACATACCCACAAGTTGTTTCGGAGGGTTGCCATAAAAAAGCATTTGCTGTCATCAAACAACAAAATGAAGCGCCTACAGTTTGCCAAACGTTACTGGAACTTTCAATTGGACTGGGTTCTATGGTCAGATGAGACCAAAATAGTGCTTTTTGTAAACAAACACCAGAGGTGGGTTTGGCGTAGACAGAAATATAGCCATGCAGAAAAGTACCTCATCCCCACTGTGAAGTATGGTGGTGGATCTTTGATGTTGTGGGGCTGTTTGTCTTCCAAATGCCCTGGACAACTTGTTAGGATACATCATGTATCAGCAGATATTAAATCAAAACCTGACTGCCTCTGCTAGGAAGCTTAAACTGGGCCGTGGTTGGATCTTCCAGCAGGACAATGATCCAAAGCACATCTCAAAATCAACACAAACATGGTTCAATGACCACAGAAACAAGGTTTTGCCATGGCCATCCCAGTCCCTTGACCTAAACCACATGGAAAACCTGTGGGGTGAGCTGAAGAGTAGAGTCCACAAGCTTGGACCTCAGAATCTGAAGGATCTGGAGAGATTCTGTATGGAGGAATGGTCTCAAATCCCTTGCCATGTGTTCTCCAACCTCATTATGCATTATAAGAGAAGCCTCAGAGCTGGTATCTTGGCATAGGGAGGTTGCAAAAAGTATTGAATGAAGGGGTGCCAATAATTGTGGCATACATATATTAGAGAAAAATATTTGTTTGATGATAAGAATGTATTTTTTCTTTAAATTATTTTACTTTAATTAAAGTATTTGTGAATATTTTGAATGAAAGACCAAGTGAATAAACAATAAAGAAAACATTTTCACAGCTCGTTTTGCTCATATTTACCAAGGGTGCCAATATTAGTGGAGGGCACTGTATGTTGAATTGACGTTAGCTAATATGGTGACAACGATGTAAGCTGTGTGTAGTGGTTAAAAGTTATGATATGAAGGTTTGGCTTGGAACGTTTTTTAGCCTGGTCACAGACAGCTGATGTGTTGTGCACTGAAGTCCCAAGTGAAGGGAAAAGGTAAGAGGAGGAGAGCAACAAGGAATTATACAACGATCAAAGGGATCATGCTGTTTGTATGTGGCTGCTATGAAAGTGAACTGTGATTTCGTGTGATCAGGGGTGTATTCCTTCTGCAAATTCTGTTGAAAAACGTTTCTTAACACTTCTTATGGGCAGATGCGTCCCACCTGGCCAACATCCGGTGAAATTGCAGAGCGCAAAATTCAAAATACAGAAATACTCATAATAAACATTCATAAAATATACAAGTGTTATACATCGGCTTAAAGATGAACTTCTTGTTAATCCAGCCGCTGTCTCAGATTTCAAAAAGGCTTTACGGCGAAAGCATACCATGCAATTATCTGAGGACAGCGCCCCGCTTACAAAAGCATACAAACATTTTCCAGCCATGTAGAGGAGTCACAAAAGTCAGAAATAGCGATAAAATGAATCACTTACCTTTGATGATGTTAATATGGTTGCACTAACAAGACTCCCTGTTACACAATAAATGTTCGTTTTGTTCGATAAAGTCCCTCTTTATGTCCCAAAAATGTTTTGTTGGCGTGTTTTGTTCAGTAATCCACTGGCTCCAGGGCGGTCAAAACATGCGGACGAATACATCCTAATAGTACCGTTAAAGTTCGTTGAAACATGTCAAACGATGTTAATAATTAATCCTCAGGTTGTCTATTGTCTAAATAAGGTATTTTAAAATACAACGTTTTTCAAAAATACAAGCCTGAAAGCATGTCTAAAGACTGTTGACATCTAGTGGAAGCCATAGGAACTGCAATCTGGGCCCTAACCCATAACATAGTCAATAGGCATTCAATGGAAAACAACTCACATCAAAAAAATCCCACTTCCTGGATGGATTTTCCTCGGGTTTTCGGCTGCCATATCAGTTCTGTTATACTCACAGACATTATTTTAACAGTTTTAGAAAATTCTGAATGTTTTCTATCCAATACTACCATGCATATGCATATCCTAGCTACTGAGCCTGAGTAACAGGCAGTTTACTTTTTGCATGTTTGTCATCCAAACTTCAAAATACTGCCCCCTACCCAAGAGAGGTTAAATGGAAGCAAATGGAACGAAACAGGGATAAACATACCTGAATTTGTCCAATATAAACTCTCGTTTGAAACTGTTGGACTGATGATCACACCCTAGATCTGCTAGATGCCGGCAAGAGTGTGCAAGGCGGTACTGAATGTGTCAATGTCTGTTACCTTGATTACTCAAATTTCTCTTGACCTGTGCACCTACGTTGTACACTTTCATTCATAGGCTAGGTTGTAGCTACCTCGTGATGGGTATAGGGAAAATTAGAGTATCATGTAGTAGCCTAAACCTATCAATGTTACATTGAACTGGGAGAATGGAATATGAATGACAGTCATCCAATATGCTGTAATAGAAATAAGGCCATGCTCATTAAAAAATTATCTTCACTCATCACCGACCACCACTGGATTTGATAAAGACTGTGAGTTGAAGCCAGAGTCTGGAAATAACTTAATCTGAAGTAGATCTGAGGACATCAACCGTATAGTAGTTTGAAGTTTTAATGTCACATGCACAAGTATAGTGAAATGTCTTTCTTGCAAGCTCTAACCCAACAATCCAGCAATCAATAACAATGTAATACTAAAAATATGGTTTCCACTGTGAAGCATGGAGGAGGAGGTGTGATGGTGTGGGGCTGCTTTGCTGGTGACACTGTCACGGCATACTTAACCAGCATGGCTACCACAGCATTCTGCAGCGATACGCCATCCCATCTGGTTTGCGCTTAGTGGGACTATCATTTGTTTTTCAACAGGACAATGACCCAACACACCTCCAGGCTGTGTAAGGGCTATTTGACCAAGAATAATAGTGATGGAGTGGTGCATCAGATGACCTGGCCTCCACAATCACCCGATCTCAACCCAATTAAGATAGTTTGGGATGAGTTTGACCGCAGAGTGAAGGAAAAGCAGCCACAAGTGCTCAGCATATGTGGGATGTCCTTCAAGACTGTTGGAAAAGCATTCCAGGTTAAGCTGGTTGAGAGAATGCTAAGAGTGTGCAAAGCTGTCATCAAGGCAAAGGGTGGCTACTTTGAAGAATCTAAAATCTAAAATATATTTTGATTTGTTTAACACTTTTTTGGCTACGTGATTCCATATGCGTTATTTCATAGTTTTGATGTACAATGTGGAAAATAGTAAAAAATAAAGAAAAACCTTTGAATGAGTAGGTGTGTCCAGACTTTTGACTGGTACTGTAAATATATATATTTAAAACATATTTTCCTTTATTATTTTCCACTAACTCTACCAACCCCCCCCCTAATTGGAGTAAACTAATGAACAACAACACTTTGGCTTCAACTTTATATATAAGATGTCCGTTTATTTGCACTGTGGAACACCTATCCGAGAATGCAATTCATTGACTACAGCTCAGCGTTCAACCCCATAGTGCCCTCAAAGCTCATCAATAAGCTAAGGACCCTGGGACTAAACACCTCCCTCTGCAACTGGATCCTGGACATCCTGACGGGCCGCCCCCAGGTGATAAGGGTAGGTAACAACACATCCGCCACACTGATCCTCAACACGGGCCCATCAGGGGTGCGTGCTCAGTCCCCTCCTGTACTCCCTGTTCACTCATGACTGCACGGCCAGGCACGACTCCAACACCATCATTACATTTGCCGATGACACAACAGTGGTAGGCCTGATCACCGACAACGACAAGACAGCCTATAGGGAGGAAGTCAGAGACCTGGCTGTGTGGTGCCAGGATAACAACCTCTCCCCCAACATGATCAAGACAAAAGAGATGATTGTGGACTACGGGAAAAAGAGGACCGAGCACGCCCCCATTCTCATCGACGGGGCTGCAGTGGAACAGGTTGAGAGCTTCAAGTTCTTTGGTGTCCACATGACCAACAAACTAACATAGTCCAAGCACACCAAGACAGTCGTGAAGAGGGCACGACAAAACCTACTCCCCCTCAGGAGACTGAAAAGATTTGGCATGGGTCCTCAGATCCTCAAAAGGTTCTACAGCTGCTCCAGTTAGAGCATCCTGACCGGTTATATCACTGCCTCGTATGGCAACTGCTCGGTCTCGCACTACAGAGGGTAGTACATCACTGGGGCCAAGCTTCCTGCCATCCAGGACCTCTATACCAGGCGTTGTCAGAGGAAGGCCCAAAAAATTGTCAAAGACTCCAGCCACCCTACTCATAGACCGTTCTCTCTGCTACCGCACGGCAAGCGTTACCGGAGCGGCAAGTCTAGGTCCAAGAGGCTTCTAAACAGCTTCTACCCCCAAGCCATAAGACTTCTGAACATCTAGTCAACTGGCTACCCAGACTATTTGCATTCCCCCCCCCTACAGTATTTTTTACATGAGATATCTTGCTGTTATTAGTCTCACCCTTCAGCTCCATTCAACCCCTCCTATCAATCTCTTAACACCATCCATTTAGGGGCGGCAGGTAGCCTAGTGGTTAGACTTGTAACCGAAAGGTTGCAAGATCGAATCCCCGAGCTGACAAGGTAAAAATGTGTCATTCTGCCCCTGAACAAGGCAGTTAACCCACTGTTCCTAGGCCATCATTGAAAATGAGAATTTGTTCTTAACTGACTTGCCTAGTAAAATAAAAAATCCATATTTGATTCCTATTTGTTGCATATTGTTCAACTGTGCTGTGATGTTTCACACAATTCTGAAGATTGTAAATTTAAAGATGAACATTTTTGCTGAAAGTATTATTGATTGATTGACTGACTTTTCAAATCACCCAGTTGTGCTATCTGCAGAGTTAGCTTTAGGTAAATGTTGCAATTCTTCAGCCATTCCTGAACCTGTGAACAAAAACAACATATGGACAGTACCAAAATAAATGACTCTCTTCACAGCAAAATCTGCAGAGCTGGGAAGGTTGTATCCCCCATATATATAACATTTTATTGGTTGCAAGAATTATGTATAATAATTTAAATTGAAAAATTCTATGTTTTGAATCTGCCATCGTTTTGCTTTATGAACTGATACGCATGTGCCATGGAATCGGTACATCGCAAATCTCTTCCCAACTATTTTGCAATCTATATGGCACAGCGGTCAATTTTTTGGTTCTTAAATGAAATTGGTATACTTTTTTTATTCATCACAATTATCTTGAACCAATTTTGGTCTTTAATAATGCAGGGCTGACAGACAAGTTCCTTAATTTTTCCCCTTTCCACTTGCCTCTTCCATTTTTGTGGTAATGCTGCAATTAGTTGATTGTAATTTTGGGTAGAGCAGACATCTCCATCTCCACCTCCACAGTTAACACAACCCTATAAATCACTCCTTTCAATGGTGCCCTGCTCCTAAGAGCAAAGCAAGAAGATCTTGACCCAAGTTGCATGACACGGAGCACCCGCTCTGGCTGCTCCTGACTGGCGGGCGGCTCTGGCTGCTCCTGACTGGCGGGCGGCTCTGGCTGCTCCTGACTGGCGGGCGGCTCTGGCTGCTCCTGACTGACGGACGGCTCTAGCGGCTCCTGACTGACGGACGGCTCTGAAGGCTCAGGACAGACGGGCGGCTTTGAAGGCTCAGGACAGACGGGCGGCTTTGACGGCTCAGGACAGACGGGCAGCTCAGACGGTGCTGGGCAGACGGGCAGCGCAGGCGGCGCTTGGCAGACGGACAGCTCAGACGGCGTTGGGCAGACGGGCAGTGCAGGCAATGCTGGGCAGATGGACAGCGCAGACGGCGCTGGGCAGACGGCAGACTCTGGCCGGCTGAGGCGCACAGTAGGCCTGGTGCGTGGCGCCGGAACTGGAGGTACCGGGCTAAGGACACGCACCTCAAGGCTAGTGCGGGGAGCAGCAACAGGGAGCACAGGACTCTGGAGACGCACAGGAGGCTTGGTGCGTGGTGCCGGAACTGGTGGTACTGGGCTGGAGACACGCACCACAGGGCGAGTGCGTGGAGGAGGAACAGGGCTCTGGAGACACACTGGAAGCCTGGTGCGTGGTGTTGGCACTGGTGGTACTGGGCTGGGGCGGGGAGGTGGCGCCGGATATACCGGACCGTGCAGGCGTACTAGCTCCCTTGAGCACCGAGCCTGCCCAACCTTACCTGGTTGAATGCACCCCGTAGCCCGACCAGTGCGGGGAGGTGGAATAACCCGCACTGGGCTGTGTTGGCGAACCGGGGACACCATGCGTAAGGCTGGTGCCATGTATGCCGGCCCGAGCAGACGCACTGGAGACCAGATGCGTTGAGCCGGCTTCATGGCACCTGGCTTCTAGCCCGGCCGATACGAGGAGCTGGAATGTACCGCACCGGGCTATGCACACGTACAGGAGACACCGTGCGCTCTAACGCATAACACGGTGTCTGCCCGTACTCTCGCTCTCCACGGTAAGCACGGGGAGTTGGCGCAGGTCTCCTACCTGACTTCGCCACACTCCCTTGTAGCCTCCCCCCAAGAAATGTTTGGGCTTGACTCTCAGGCTTCCAGCCTCGCTTCCGTGCTGCCTCCTCATATCGCCTCCTCTCGGCTTTAGCTGCCTCCAGCTCTTCACGAGGGAGGCGATATTCTCCCGGTCGTGCCCAAGGTCCCTTACCGTCCAGTATTTCTTCCCAAGTCCATGAATTCTGTGTGCGCTGCTCCTGCTGCTGCTTATCACACTGCGTGGTCCTTTTGTGGTGGGTAATTCTGTCACGATCGTCGTTCGGTGAAAGAGAGGACCAAGGTGCAGCATGATATAGATACATCTTCTATTTATTTGAAGAGATGAAAATGAACACGAACACTAATACACACTAAACAAAAACAACAAACGACCGTGAAGCTACAAACGAAAGTGCAGACACAAGCTACTAACGTCAAACATAGACAATTACCCACAACCTACCTAATGCTTATGGCTGCCTTAAATATGGCTCCCAATCAGAGACAACGATAGACAGCTGTCTCTGATTGAGAACCAATCCAGGCAACCATAGACTTACATAAACACCTACACTGAACACAACCCCATGAACTCTACAAAACCCCCTAGACAATACAAACACCCTAGACTAGACAAAAACCACAAACATCCCCCATGTCACACCCTGACCTAAAATAATAAAGAAAACAAAGATAACTAAGGCCAGGGCGTGACAGACTCAAACAGAGAGGGATGTTACCTAGCTGGCAATGGCTATCCAACACTGGAATTTTTCCAAGTCAAGGTAAGCTTTTGATTTCATAAATTTATTGCCACAGGGGCCCGCTGGTGTAACTGCTAAACTGATTGCTGACTGTACACTGTACTGCATGATTGTAGCAGGTTTACTAATGCGTTAGTTCTAGTAGCTACAATGCCCTCCACTAATATTGGTACCCTTGGTAAATATGAGCAAAACGGGCTGCTGTTTACACCTTTTGGTATTTCAGTCAAAATATTCACAAAACTTTTAATTTAAGTAAAATTATTGATAAAAATACATGTGAAATATTTTTCTCCGAAACATGTGTGCCACAATTATTGCCACCCCTAGAAATGATTATGAGTCAAATCTAACTGAAGTATATTCCCATTCATATTTTACGTTTTTAAGTTCACCTGAGTGATTAGGAACCCTTAAATGGTAAGCCATGACTTCCTGTTTCACTGGGGTATAAATATGAGATGGCACACAGGCCAAGTTCCCATAGTCATCCATGACTATGGGAAAGACCAGAGAATACAGTAATGATATGCAACAAAAGTTTGTTGAGCTGCACAAATCAGGAAATGGCTATAAGAAAATAGCTCAACGGTTGAAAATCCCCATTTCCGCTATCAGGGCAATAATTAGGAAGTTTAAAGCAACTGGAGATGTTAACAATCGGCCTGAAAGAGGACGTGTGTCTATATTGACCCCACGCACAGTGAGGAGGATGGTTAGAGTGGCCAAAAAATCTCAGACATTAGTTGGGTCTTGGGGTCAGAGTCTCAAACTACGATCAGACGCCACCTACATACCCACAAGTTGTTTCGGAGGGTTGCCATAAAAAAGCATTTGCTGTCATCAAACAACAAAATGAAGCGCCTACAGTTTGCCAAACGTTACTGGAACTTTCAATTGGACTGGGTTCTATGGTCAGATGAGACCAAAATAGTGCTTTTTGTAAACAAACACCAGAGGTGGGTTTGGCGTAGACAGAAATATAGCCATGCAGAAAAGTACCTCATCCCCACTGTGAAGTATGGTGGTGGATCTTTGATGTTGTGGGGCTGTTTGTCTTCCAAATGCCCTGGACAACTTGTTAGGATACATCATGTATCAGCAGATATTAAATCAAAACCTGACTGCCTCTGCTAGGAAGCTTAAACTGGGCCGTGGTTGGATCTTCCAGCAGGACAATGATCCAAAGCACATCTCAAAATCAACACAAACATGGTTCAATGACCACAGAAACAAGGTTTTGCCATGGCCATCCCAGTCCCTTGACCTAAACCACATGGAAAACCTGTGGGGTGAGCTGAAGAGTAGAGTCCACAAGCTTGGACCTCAGAATCTGAAGGATCTGGAGAGATTCTGTATGGAGGAATGGTCTCAAATCCCTTGCCATGTGTTCTCCAACCTCATTATGCATTATAAGAGAAGCCTCAGAGCTGGTATCTTGGCATAGGGAGGTTGCAAAAAGTATTGAATGAAGGGGTGCCAATAATTGTGGCATACATATATTAGAGAAAAATATTTGTTTGATGATAAGAATGTATTTTTTCTTTAAATTATTTTACTTTAATTAAAGTATTTGTGAATATTTTGAATGAAAGACCAAGTGAATAAACAATAAAGAAAACATTTTCACAGCTCGTTTTGCTCATATTTACCAAGGGTGCCAATATTAGTGGAGGGCACTGTATGTTGAATTGACGTTAGCTAATATGGTGACAACGATGTAAGCTGTGTGTAGTGGTTAAAAGTTATGATATGAAGGTTTGGCTTGGAACGTTTTTTAGCCTGGTCACAGACAGCTGATGTGTTGTGCACTGAAGTCCCAAGTGAAGGGAAAAGGTAAGAGGAGGAGAGCAACAAGGAATTATACAACGATCAAAGGGATCATGCTGTTTGTATGTGGCTGCTATGAAAGTGAACTGTGATTTCGTGTGATCAGGGGTGTATTCCTTCTGCAAATTCTGTTGAAAAACGTTTCTTAACACTTCTTATGGGCAGATGCGTCCCACCTGGCCAACATCCGGTGAAATTGCAGAGCGCAAAATTCAAAATACAGAAATACTCATAATAAACATTCATAAAATATACAAGTGTTATACATCGGCTTAAAGATGAACTTCTTGTTAATCCAGCCGCTGTCTCAGATTTCAAAAAGGCTTTACGGCGAAAGCATACCATGCAATTATCTGAGGACAGCGCCCCGCTTACAAAAGCATACAAACATTTTCCAGCCATGTAGAGGAGTCACAAAAGTCAGAAATAGCGATAAAATGAATCACTTACCTTTGATGATGTTAATATGGTTGCACTAACAAGACTCCCTGTTACACAATAAATGTTCGTTTTGTTCGATAAAGTCCCTCTTTATGTCCCAAAAATGTTTTGTTGGCGTGTTTTGTTCAGTAATCCACTGGCTCCAGGGCGGTCAAAACATGCGGACGAATACATCCTAATAGTACCGTTAAAGTTCGTTGAAACATGTCAAACGATGTTAATAATTAATCCTCAGGTTGTCTATTGTCTAAATAAGGTATTTTAAAATACAACGTTTTTCAAAAATACAAGCCTGAAAGCATGTCTAAAGACTGTTGACATCTAGTGGAAGCCATAGGAACTGCAATCTGGGCCCTAACCCATAACATAGTCAATAGGCATTCAATGGAAAACAACTCACATCAAAAAAATCCCACTTCCTGGATGGATTTTCCTCGGGTTTTCGGCTGCCATATCAGTTCTGTTATACTCACAGACATTATTTTAACAGTTTTAGAAAATTCTGAATGTTTTCTATCCAATACTACCATGCATATGCATATCCTAGCTACTGAGCCTGAGTAACAGGCAGTTTACTTTTTGCATGTTTGTCATCCAAACTTCAAAATACTGCCCCCTACCCAAGAGAGGTTAAATGGAAGCAAATGGAACGAAACAGGGATAAACATACCTGAATTTGTCCAATATAAACTCTCGTTTGAAACTGTTGGACTGATGATCACACCCTAGATCTGCTAGATGCCGGCAAGAGTGTGCAAGGCGGTACTGAATGTGTCAATGTCTGTTACCTTGATTACTCAAATTTCTCTTGACCTGTGCACCTACGTTGTACACTTTCATTCATAGGCTAGGTTGTAGCTACCTCGTGATGGGTATAGGGAAAATTAGAGTATCATGTAGTAGCCTAAACCTATCAATGTTACATTGAACTGGGAGAATGGAATATGAATGACAGTCATCCAATATGCTGTAATAGAAATAAGGCCATGCTCATTAAAAAATTATCTTCACTCATCACCGACCACCACTGGATTTGATAAAGACTGTGAGTTGAAGCCAGAGTCTGGAAATAACTTAATCTGAAGTAGATCTGAGGACATCAACCGTATAGTAGTTTGAAGTTTTAATGTCACATGCACAAGTATAGTGAAATGTCTTTCTTGCAAGCTCTAACCCAACAATCCAGCAATCAATAACAATGTAATACTAAAAATATGGTTTCCACTGTGAAGCATGGAGGAGGAGGTGTGATGGTGTGGGGCTGCTTTGCTGGTGACACTGTCACGGCATACTTAACCAGCATGGCTACCACAGCATTCTGCAGCGATACGCCATCCCATCTGGTTTGCGCTTAGTGGGACTATCATTTGTTTTTCAACAGGACAATGACCCAACACACCTCCAGGCTGTGTAAGGGCTATTTGACCAAGAATAATAGTGATGGAGTGGTGCATCAGATGACCTGGCCTCCACAATCACCCGATCTCAACCCAATTAAGATAGTTTGGGATGAGTTTGACCGCAGAGTGAAGGAAAAGCAGCCACAAGTGCTCAGCATATGTGGGATGTCCTTCAAGACTGTTGGAAAAGCATTCCAGGTTAAGCTGGTTGAGAGAATGCTAAGAGTGTGCAAAGCTGTCATCAAGGCAAAGGGTGGCTACTTTGAAGAATCTAAAATCTAAAATATATTTTGATTTGTTTAACACTTTTTTGGCTACGTGATTCCATATGCGTTATTTCATAGTTTTGATGTACAATGTGGAAAATAGTAAAAAATAAAGAAAAACCTTTGAATGAGTAGGTGTGTCCAGACTTTTGACTGGTACTGTAAATATATATATTTAAAACATATTTTCCTTTATTATTTTCCACTAACTCTACCAACCCCCCCCCTAATTGGAGTAAACTAATGAACAACAACACTTTGGCTTCAACTTTATATATAAGATGTCCGTTTATTTGCACTGTGGAACACCTATCCGAGAATGCAATTCATTGACTACAGCTCAGCGTTCAACCCCATAGTGCCCTCAAAGCTCATCAATAAGCTAAGGACCCTGGGACTAAACACCTCCCTCTGCAACTGGATCCTGGACATCCTGACGGGCCGCCCCCAGGTGATAAGGGTAGGTAACAACACATCCGCCACACTGATCCTCAACACGGGCCCATCAGGGGTGCGTGCTCAGTCCCCTCCTGTACTCCCTGTTCACTCATGACTGCACGGCCAGGCACGACTCCAACACCATCATTACATTTGCCGATGACACAACAGTGGTAGGCCTGATCACCGACAACGACAAGACAGCCTATAGGGAGGAAGTCAGAGACCTGGCTGTGTGGTGCCAGGATAACAACCTCTCCCCCAACATGATCAAGACAAAAGAGATGATTGTGGACTACGGGAAAAAGAGGACCGAGCACGCCCCCATTCTCATCGACGGGGCTGCAGTGGAACAGGTTGAGAGCTTCAAGTTCTTTGGTGTCCACATGACCAACAAACTAACATAGTCCAAGCACACCAAGACAGTCGTGAAGAGGGCACGACAAAACCTACTCCCCCTCAGGAGACTGAAAAGATTTGGCATGGGTCCTCAGATCCTCAAAAGGTTCTACAGCTGCTCCAGTTAGAGCATCCTGACCGGTTATATCACTGCCTCGTATGGCAACTGCTCGGTCTCGCACTACAGAGGGTAGTACATCACTGGGGCCAAGCTTCCTGCCATCCAGGACCTCTATACCAGGCGTTGTCAGAGGAAGGCCCAAAAAATTGTCAAAGACTCCAGCCACCCTACTCATAGACCGTTCTCTCTGCTACCGCACGGCAAGCGTTACCGGAGCGGCAAGTCTAGGTCCAAGAGGCTTCTAAACAGCTTCTACCCCCAAGCCATAAGACTTCTGAACATCTAGTCAACTGGCTACCCAGACTATTTGCATTCCCCCCCCCTACAGTATTTTTTACATGAGATATCTTGCTGTTATTAGTCTCACCCTTCAGCTCCATTCAACCCCTCCTATCAATCTCTTAACACCATCCATTTAGGGGCGGCAGGTAGCCTAGTGGTTAGACTTGTAACCGAAAGGTTGCAAGATCGAATCCCCGAGCTGACAAGGTAAAAATGTGTCATTCTGCCCCTGAACAAGGCAGTTAACCCACTGTTCCTAGGCCATCATTGAAATGAGAATTTGTTCTTAACTGACTTGCCTAGTAAAATAAAAAATCCATATTTGATTCCTATTTGTTGCATATTGTTCAACTGTGCTGTGATGTTTCACACAATTCTGAAGATTGTAAATTTAAAGATGAACATTTTTGCTGAAAGTATTATTGATTGATTGACTGACTTTTCAAATCACCCAGTTGTGCTATCTGCAGAGTTAGCTTTAGGTAAATGTTGCAATTCTTCAGCCATTCCTGAACCTGTGAACAAAAACAACATATGGACAGTACCAAAATAAATGACTCTCTTCACAGCAAAATCTGCAGAGCTGGGAAGGTTGTATCCCCCATATATATAACATTTTATTGGTTGCAAGAATTATGTATAATAATTTAAATTGAAAAATTCTATGTTTTGAATCTGCCATCGTTTTGCTTTATGAACTGATACGCATGTGCCATGGAATCGGTACATCGCAAATCTCTTCCCAACTATTTTGCAATCTATATGGCACAGCGGTCAATTTTTTGGTTCTTAAATGAAATTGGTATACTTTTTTTATTCATCACAATTATCTTGAACCAATTTTGGTCTTTAATAATGCAGGGCTGACAGACAAGTTCCTTAATTTTTCCCCTTTCCACTTGCCTCTTCCATTTTTGTGGTAATGCTGCAATTAGTTGATTGTAATTTTGGGTAGAGCAGACATCTCCATCTCCACCTCCACAGTTAACACAACCCTATAAATCACTCCTTTCAATGGTGCCCTGCTCCTAAGAGCAAAGCAAGAAGATCTTGACCCAAGTTGCATGACACGGAGCACCCGCTCCCTCTGGTCAGAAGAAACACAAACAAATATCCCATGTCCTCTACAGTTTACCTTCACTGATTCAACTGCACCAGTGGAGGCTGCTGAGGGGAGGACAGCTCATAATAACAGCTGGAACGGAGCAAATGGAATGATATCATACACATGGAAACTATGTGTTTTCTGATGTATTTGATACCATTCCACTGATTCTGCTCTAGTCATTACCACGAGCCCGTCCTCCCCAATTAAGGTGCCACCGACCTCCTGTGAACTGCACCCACCCTGAACTTTCTCACTCACCCTGAAACCACAAATGGATCCGCCAAAAGGCAAGGCTCCACTTTTTCCCAAAATGTCACTCCTACTGGACCAAATTCTTCTTACTATCTACCTCGGACAGGGTATCGTCTGTTGAGTCTGAGCTTGCAGAAGGTTAGGCGGAGCAGTAATATCTGCACAATTACCTGCTTGCTTTCGAAATGGCCACTCCTTTCGACACACCCACTCCTTTCCACACGCCCATACTCCAGTCGTCATATTGGGACGCAGCTTCCCCCTTCTCATTCAAAACATTTTTGCAAAACATAATTCTGTAGACCTCCAAGGGAGGTGTGACAATGAGGTGGTTTTGTTGGTATGGCAACTCGAGACTAATAGACCAATAACAAAGAGAGCTCCAAACCTCTCTGCCAATAAGTTTTCCCCTCCCCTCTCAGACCACACCCAGACAGCCCAAACAAAATTCTTGCTTGAGAACTTTTTTAGCTAAAGCAATAATTTAACATTTTTTTTAACGGGAAACTATTACAGTAAAGTACTTAATTGTTACCCAGAAACAATTTGATATTGATATAAAAACAATGTGGACCCCTGGCCTAGGCAGAGAGCTCTGTAAATATTGTACATCATTTTGTTATTTTCATATTTTTCGTCACATTTTTTAAATAATGTTTGGGGGGGTTTGATCTGGGGGTTGATCATTTACATCTCATGGTCTTGACTCTGACTTTCATCATTTTTTTTGGCTTGCGCCTATAGCTAGCTAGTTTGCTGTTTTGGATTCAAATAATGCAGCCCCTACTTTATTGTTTAATCTGTCAGGAAGGAATTACAAAAAGTACTGCATGCTGTGTCCAGAGATGGCAGAAGACGTTCAGGGACTATTCTTAACAGCTGCCAAGATGTTGTGACTTCTCGTGTCCTTTTCAGCAGCTGTGGCATCACCCATGTAGGTGCTACATGTTCTGCAATGGACAACCAGTAGCTACGGAGAAGCAGGTCCTATGGAGGTACTGACCATCGACTCCCCCTCAGCCGAAGCTACACTGCCTTTCAGATCCAAACTGCCTCAACACACAGCCTTTCATCTGAAGCCAAATTGAGACATTCAATCTCAATACCATCTCAATTTACATTTGTTGTTTGTTTTTCTTTTGTATGAGCTTTGAGATTATTTTCTGTAATACAAGTTAAATACATTGTTATTATACAATATCCCTAGTCATTGTCTGTCATAGTCAATGTCTCCTTGAAGCTTGGCTCTGTAGGATTCAAGTTTATTATGTGAGCTGCAGGCATGTTGATAAGACAATGCACAGAAACACATTAGTCGAAGTACCGGAACAGAGCACTTAAGTGTGCACTAGAAGTGTGCACTTCCAAGATAGGGGAGAAACGTTTCCACACAAAACGATGGACATTGGGTTTATTTTTCAGTCTTAAAAGTTTATAACAACTTCTGGATAACATAACATAAAAAAAAAAAGATTTTTTGAAATTAATGTCACCCCATGGTGACATTACAAATTAAAAATAAGCTTTGAAAAACAACATCACAGGAAGAATCATCCCCCCACAGCTCTCCTCGTTGACCGTAGAATAGAAAAAAAAAGAATAGAACAGATTCTATTTGATTCTATTCTCGCAGTACGTAACATTACGTGCATACTTACGACACGCTAGTTCATAGTGGGACAACCTAGACCAGTGTTAAGATGTGAATTAATATCAATAATATACATTTCCAGGAGTGGATTTTATTATCAACCTGTTATGGCATGAAATCGGGTAATTTTCTAACCCCCCAGTTAACGATAGATTACTTGTAGAAATCAAATACAAAAGCTTGAGTGATTGCCATTATCATACACAGTACATGATCATAATAGGATAGGGTTTTTGATTGGTTGACAGGGAAACTCTGTTTACTCAGTTTCGTTGTCATGCCAATAGTTTTGTGAAATGTGAAAAAAAATACCTTTTGGAGATAAAAATAATGATGGAAAAAAAACTCCCGCCCGCAGCCAAATAGTGTATATACTTTTTTTTATTTTTAAATATATATATATATATATATATATATATATATATATATATATATATATATAATACTGTTTCATTTATAGATGTACAATATCTGAATGAGTGTATATGTGAGCGAGTGAATGCGTGAGTGTGTGAATGAGTGCATGAATCAATTAAATGAGTGAAGACGAGTGAACAAACAAAAACAACCCAGAAATTCATAATATAGCTAAGTACCTGTTTTGTCTTACAACTATAAAGGTGTTTTACATAATATACACATTTAATTACTTACAAAAAGAGAAATGAGGCCTAGAGTTAACAGGCTGGGAGAGACAGCAGTGTTAGTTCCACCAAGGAGAAACAACTAAATAAAAAAGAAAGAATAACAGAAAGATTTAATAAAAATGAAAACCTAGAAAAACGCAGTCTCGCTAAGAAAGCTCATCAGTGCATCTCTTCTCTTTGATGTTCCGACGTCAAAGTGCCGATTTGGTAACACGGAGACAACTCCACTCGTTTGTAAAACACAAAAAAAAAAAGAAAAAATGAAAGAAAAATCTGTCTAAAAATGAAATGTTTGTACCACCCTCTGTACTGTACTGAAAATCTAAATATATATATTTTTGTTGTTGAAACAAAATAACAATTTCGAAAAGATAAAAATAAAATGCACTTTTGTCACACAAGGCACCTTTCATGGTTTTTTTTGTGTTTCTTTTTGACGTACTTGAGGTATTAAAAAAGAAGAAAAGACTAAATAGATTCATTTTTTCAGCGTTTTTTCTTTTGTTGCTGTGTTGCACAGTAGCACCATTTAAGTTGTTGTTTCCGGAAGACAATACACCATTGGAATTCCACCTTGTCACGGAGACGTCCTCATCACCACCTCTCCGCCGCCGCCATGTTCGTTGTCGGTTGTCCCCGGCAACGGTTGCCGCTGCGCTGTTACGTCCTCTTCATACAGACCACACAGCGGCTGACGCGCGTCCGCAGGTTACCTGCTTTCAGCGTCTCCGACTGTGGCTTCCTGTTATGGGTCAGGGGTTAGAGGTCAGGGTTTGGCATCACTGTATGGGCATTCGGATCTTTACATTTTATATGAAAATTACCCATCTCAAGCAAATAACTACATTATCTAATGCTTTCAGTGTAATTCCTCATTACTCAGGATCAATCAACCAATCAGTTATTCAATAAATCAATTACTGAGGGGAAAAAACCCATCATAATCTCTGCAACATTCTCTCGTACCTGAACATTTCTGATTGGTCGACGGTGGCCAGCCAGAAGCTGTAGGAGTTGCCGTAGTAGTTGCAGGTCCCCCGACCGTGGCACTCGATGAAGGGAGCGCTCCGGAATTCCTCTAGACAGGAGCCAGGAGAGGCCAGAGCCTGACCCGAACCCTCAGCACCAGCACTAGTGTGCTGTTATAAAAAGAGAGAGGGAGGGAGAGGAGGAGGGGAGTGGGAGTGGGAGGGATTGGTGGAGAAAAGTAAATGTGTGTGTTCATATGGTAGCTTAAACACACTTAAAATGTCAAACTTGATTCCTCTGTGTGTGTGTGTGTGTGTGTGTGTGTGTGTGTGTGTGTGTGTGTGTGTGTGTGTGTGTGTGTGTGTGTGTGTGTGTGTGTGTGTGTGTGTGTGTGTGTGTGCGTGCGTGTGTGTGCATGTGTGTGTACCATCATGAAGGAGTATCCGATCCACAGTGGTTCCCAGTAGCTGGGGCAGGTGGGG
The DNA here is from genome assembly GCF_016432855.1 of Salvelinus namaycush. NCBI lineage: Eukaryota > Metazoa > Chordata > Actinopteri > Salmoniformes > Salmonidae > Salvelinus > Salvelinus namaycush. Next base: position 24,075,199 of record NC_052312.1, on the reverse strand, counting down.
ATCTGAATGGTCTGACTGTGTACAGCGATCACCATGGCAGGGGCCTCACACACTGCACACCTAAAACACAAACACATAGAGGAGTGGTTAAATACACACACTCAGACATGATCAAATCACAGTCTCCTATTGTATCTCGTCTCCTCTATATCCCCTCCGTCCCTCCATCCCTCCTTCCCTCTTTACCTCCATCCCTCCCCCTCCCTCCCTCCATCCCTCTCTACCTGCTGATGTAAGGTTTGATGCCCTCTCCGGTGATGGGGGCCATAGTCATGGGCATGGGCGTGGGTGTGGACAGCCAATAGGAGTAGTCGTTACGGGAGGCGAAGTTACACACGTTGTTGATGTTACAGAACATGAATGGCATGGTGCTGAACCGACGCAGGCAACTTCCAGCAGTTCCTAGAGAGAGGGAGTAGAGGAAAGAGGGGCGAGAGGATGGGGAGAGATGAAGGGGAGGAGGGAGGGGCGAGAGGACGGGGAGAAGAGAGGGAGGGGGGGAAGGAGGGGCAAGAAGATGGGGAGAAGAGATAGGGAGGGGAGAGGCGAGGGAGGAAGGAGAGGAGAGGGATGAGAAGAGAGGGGGAAGGAGGAGAGTTTCATAATTTGTTTGGAGGTTTTTCCAGCTCTGAATTATTTCCTATGTGTGTGTGTGTGTGTGTGTGCGACCGCGCATGTGTGTGCATGCGTCTTTGTGTACCAGCTTGTATATATAACTCCAGTCTCCATCCTTACCCAGGTCCTGTCCGTGTGCCCTCTCGTTGCCCTGTACGTAGAGCAGAGAGTAGCCGTCGTAGATGAGGCCGGTGCCCTCTGGGCAGATGGGGACGTCCTCGCCCTGACTGTGTCTGGTGATCAGGAAGCCGTGCGCCACAGAGGCAGATCCAGATGGACCTGGGGGGCCCTGCAGGCCATCTGAACCAGGGGGACCGGGATATCCACGCTCACCTGGGAACAGGGGATAGAAGAGATAAAAGACAAAGCATGGGGAACATTAACAACTCAATGAATTGTATAATACTACATATCTTAGGCAGAGTAAAGTTCTTGGCACAGTAAGATGTGCTACAATGATCAGTATAATCAGTAAGATGTGCTACAATGATCAGTATAATCAGTAAGATGTGCTACAATGATCAGTATAATCAGTAAGATGTGCTACAATGATCAGTAAGATGTGCTACAATGATCAGTAATGCCTTGTTCACACTACAGACCTTAATGCTCAAATCAGTTGTTTAAAAAAAAAATCAGTTTTGGAAGACTGACTGTCCAAACAGCGAGTTACACATGTCCAAATCGGATGTGTGTATGTTCAGACTTTAGTCATTTGCAGACGTGGCTATGGTAGTTGTCATGGTAATGACGCGTGTTTGTGCAGTAGTGTTGGCTGGTTGGTGGTGATGCTCGTGCTCCCTCTCAATCAGAAGTTATGTAGCAAGCTAAGGTCACAACTACGCCTGCCATAGAACTTTCCCAGTTGCTTTGAATGTTCGAAATCAGTGTAAGAACACTAAAGCCTCAAAGGATAAGATGATCCACCTTTCAAAACAAGTCATTTTTGGCTAGCAACAACAGTCAACTAGTTAGCTAGGTAGCAGTTTAGCTTGCTAGCACATTCTCAAATTTGTTTGTAAACAATTAACAAGCTAGTAATACCACGTTCTTGTCAAACTGTCAACAGAGTAGCTAGCATGCAACAATATATGCCAAAAAACAGTCTACAAACCACTTAATGGAAAATAAATAAGATTTAACTGTTTAGACACAAGTCACATGGCCAGAAATCTGATTTGTATCTGGCTTGAAATATCTGATTCAGGCTGCAGAAAAATTATCAGATTAGAATCAAACTGCCAGTGTGGAAAGCTTTAGATGTGCTATAATTAGGGATGTAACGATTCACCATATCGGTCCCCGATTCAAATGTTTAAGATCGGACATTGGTCCGCGGACCCCAAACTGATTAAAATGTAGCATGCAATTTATTATGTGACTTGTTAAGCACATTTTTACTCCTGAACTTATTTAGGTTTGCCATAACAAAGGGGCTAAATACTTATTGACTCAAGACATTTCCGATATTCATTTTTTACTCATTTGTAAAAAATAATAAAATAAAAAAATCTAAAAACATAGTTCCACTTTGACATTATGGGGTATTGTGTGTAGGCCCGTGACACAAAATCTAAATGTAATCCATTTTAAATTCAGGCTGTAACACAATAAAAAAGTCAAGGGTGTGAATACTTTCTGAAGGCACTGTACATGCTGAACAGGGCTTACAATATATTTTATTTGAATAATAATTGATTGGATTTATATAGTGCTTTTCTACCAACTGAGGTACTCAACCTCATCCACCACAAATGTGTAGCACCCACCTGGAAATAACACGTATGGAATCATGTAGAAACCAAAAAAGTGTTCATCAAATATTTTATATTTGAGATTCTTCAAAGTAGCCACCCTTTGCATTGATGACAGCTTTGCACACTCTTGGCATTCTCTCAACCAGCTTCATGATGTAGTCACCTGGAATGCATTTCAACTAAGCGGTGTGCCTTGTTAAAAGTTCATTTCTGGCATTTCTTTCCAACTTGATACATTTGAGCCAATCAGTTTTGTTGTGACAAGGTAGGGTTGGTACACAGAACATAGCCTTATTTGGTAAAGACCAAGTCCATATTATGGCAAGAACAGCTCAAATAAGTAAAGAGAAACAACAGTCCATCATTACTTTAAAACAAGGTCAGTCAAAATTTCAAGAACTGAAAGTTTCTTCAAGTGCAGTCGCAAAAACCATCAAGCACTATGATGAAACTGGCTCTCATGAGGACCACTGTAACGATGTGCTCTGGGAGTCGGGAAGCAAGTTCAGGGAGTGAGTGTTTTAATAAATAAATGCAACATAATACAAAACAAGAAACACGAACAACGCACAGACATGAAACTGAAACAGCAACAATGACGCCTCACCTAAGGGAAGCATCAGGGAGTGTTTTTTATGTTTTTGTTTCAGTGGGAATGACGTCGGGTCCGGGAGCCCCTACAGGCTCTCATGCCTCGGACAGATTGCCAGGCTCCCCTGCCTCCGCCGGCTCGTCAGGCTCTCATGCCTCAACCAGATCGCTAGGTCGTCTCTAGGTCGTCATGCTCCCGCGTCTCAGCCGGACTGACAGGTTTCCCGCGCCTCAGCAGAGGTGACCGGTCCGCTCCTGATCCCTGGGATCGTCATTTTGGTCGGCGTCATGCGGCTGGAGCCGCACATCAAGGAGGGGGTACTGTCACGTGTGCTCACCAGGCTGCTCGTTATGGCGCACACCTTTCACCATCGTTATGTGCACCTGTGCGTTGTCAGACTCACCTGGACTCCATCCCTTCCCTGATTACCTTCCCTATTTTTGTCACTGCCTTTGGTTCATTCCCCAGGCATCATTGTTTCTATTTCATGTCTGTGTGCTGTTAGTGTTTATTGTTTTAGATTATGTTTATTTTATTAAAACACACTCCCTGAACTTGCTTCCCGACTTGCAGCGCATATCGTTACATCCACCACAGGAAAGGAAGACCCAGAGTTACCTCTGCTGCAGACATGAGCAATGGACATTAGACCTGTGCAAATTTGTACCTTGTGAGACTTTTGGTTCCAACCGCCGTGTCTTTGTGAGACGCAGAGTAGGTGAACGGATGATCTCTGCATGTGTGGTTCACACCGCGAAGCATGGAGGAGGAGGTGTGATGGTGTGGGGGTGCTTTTCTGGTGACACTGTCAGTGATTTATTTAGAATTCAAAGCATACAACCAGCATGGCTACGACAGCATTCTGCAGCGATACACCATCCTGTCTGGTTTGCGCTTAGTGGGACTCTCAATTGTTTTTCAACAGGACAATGACCCAACACACCTACAGACTGTGTAAGGGCTATTTGACCAAGAAGCAGAGTGATGGGGGCTGCATCAGATGACCTGTTCTCTACAATCACCAGACCTCAACCCAATTGAGATGGTTTGGGATGAGTTGGACCGCAGAGTGAAAGAAAAGCAGCCAACAAGTGCTCAGCATATGTGGGAAGTCCTTCAAGACTGTTGGGAAAAGCATTCCAGGTGAAGCTGGTTGAGAGAAGCATTCACACCCCTTTGCTATGACACTCCAAATTGAGCTCAGGTGCCTCCAATTTCCTTTGATCAACCTTGAGACATCACTACAACTTGATTGGAGTCCACCTGAAGCCAATCCAATTGTTTGGACATGATTTAGAAAGAAACCCACCTGTCTATATAAGGTCCCACAGTTGACAGTGAATATCAGAGCTGAAACTATATCATCACATCCAAGAAACTGTCCATAGATCTCCGAGATAGAATTGTGATGAGGCAAATACAGTGTCAAGAAAAAGTATGTGAACCCTTTGGAATTAGCTGGAGTTCTGCATAAATTGGTCATCAAATTTGATCTGATCTTCATCTAAGTCACAACAATAGACAAACATAGTGTGCTTAAATTAATAACGCACAAATTATTGTATTTGTAGGTCGGAAAATGTATGTGAACCCCTAGGCTAATGACTTCTCCAAAAGCTAATTGGAGTCAGGAGTCAGCTAACATGGAGTCCAATCAATAAGACGAGATTGGAGATGTTGGTTAGAGCTGCCCTATAAAAAACTCACAAAATTGGAGTTTGCTATTCACAAGAAGAATTGCCTGATGTGAACCATGCCTCGAACAAAAGAGATCTCAGAAGACCCAAGATTAAGAATTGTTGACTTGCATAAAGCTGTAAAGGGTTACAAAAGTATCTCTAAAAGCCTTGATGTTCATCAGTCCACGATATGACAAATTGTCTATAAATGGAGAAAGTTCAGCACTGTTGCTACTCTCCATAGGAGTAGCCGTCCTGCAAAAATGACTGCAAGAGCACAGCGCAGAATGCTCAATGAGGTTAAGAAGAATCCTAGAGTGTCAGCTAAAGACTTATAGAAATATCTGGAACATGAAAACATCTCTGTTGACGAGTCTACGATATGTAAAACACTAAACAAGAATGGTGTTCATGGGAGGACACCACGGAAGAAGCCACTGCTGTCCAAAAAAACCATTGCTGCACGTCTGAAGTTTGCCCAAGTGCACCTGGATGTTCCACAGTGCTACTGGCAAAATATTCTGTGGACAGATGAAACTACAGTTGAGTTGTTTGGAAGGAACACACAACACTATGTGTGGAGAAAAAAAGGCACAGCACACCAACATCAAAACCTCATCCCAACTGTATGGTGGAGGGAGCATCATGGTTTGGGGCTGCTTTGCTGCCTCAGGGCCTGGACAGCTTGCTATGAGACGGAAAAATGAATTCCCAAGTTTATCAAGACGTTTTGCAGGAGAATGTAAGGCTATCTGTCTGCCAATTGAAGCTCAACAGAAGTTGGGTGATGCAACAAGACAACGACCCAAAACACAGAAGTAAATCTACAACAGAATGGCTTCAACAGAAGAAAATACGCCTTCTGGAGTGGCCCAGTCAGAGTCCTGACCTCAACCCGATTGAGATGCTGTGGCATGACCTCAAGAGAGCAGTTCACACCAGACATCCCAAGAATATTGCTGAACTGAAACAGTTTTGTAAAGAGGAATGGCCAAAATTCCTCCTGACCGTTGTGCAGGTCTGATCCGCAACTACAGAAAATGTTTGGTTGAGGTTATTGCTGCCAAAGGAGGGTCAACCAGTTATTAAACCCAATGGTTCACATACTTTTTTCACCCTGCACTGTGAATGTTTACACAGTGTGTTCAATTAAGACATGAAAACATATAGTTGTTTGTGTGTTATTAGTTTAAGCAGACTGTTTGTCTATTGTTGTGACCTAGATGGAGATCAGATGACATTTTATGACCAATTTATGCAGAAATCCAGGTATTTCCAAAGGGTTCACATACTTTTTCTTGCCACTGTATCTGGGGAAGGGTATACAACAATTTCTAGAGTGTTGAACGTTTCCAAGAGCACAGTGCTCTCCATCACTGGGAAATTGAAAAAATATGGAACGACCCAGACTCTGCCTAGAGCTAGCCGTCCTACCAAACTAAACAACCGGGCAAGAAGGACCTGAAAGAACTACAGGGTTCCTTGGCTGAGGTGGAAGAACTTGCCAGAAGGATAAGTCTCTACAGCACTTCACCAATCTAGGCTTTATGGGAGAGTGACCAGATGGAAGCCACTCCTGAGAAAAAGGCACATGACAGCACACCTGGAGCTTGCAAAACCCCCCGTGAAAAACTCAGAGATCATAAGGCATAAGATTATGTGGTCTGATGAGACAAAGATTGAACGCTTTGGCCTGAATGCAAAGAGGTGTGTCTGGAGAAAACCAGGCACAGCTCATCACCCGTCTTAACACCACCCCAACCGTGAAGCATTGTGGTGGCAGCATCACGCTATGTGGATGCTTTCAGCGGCAGGGACAGGGAGACTGGTAAGGATAGAGGGAACAGTGAATGGAGCCAAATACAGGCAAATTCTTGATGAGAACCTGCTTCAGAGTGCAAACGAACTTAGACTGGGGGCGAAGATTTACACTCCAACAGGACAATGACCACAATCATACAGCCAAAGCAAGACTGGAATGGCTTCAGAACAAGAATGTGAAAGTCCTTGAGTGGTCCATTCAAAGGCCAGACTTGAATCCCATTGAAAAACTGTGGAAAGACTTGAAGATTGCTGTTCCCTTCCACTCACCATCTAACTTTTTTTCAGTTTTACAAACAGACAGATAATGACAGCAAACAATACATTGAGAATACCCCCGCCCTTTCTGAATGAGCTTTGTCTGTTAGTGGTAGTGGGGTGGTAGATGCCTAGTCTCCCTAATGGCTCAGCTCATGAGCCTGCATAGTACATACACCATAGGCATACATCATTTATACACACACACACACACACACACACACACACACACACACACACACACACACACACACACACACACACACACACACACACACACACACACACACACACACACACACACACACAAGTCAGTGCCGAATCGCATTTATTCGGTCTCTAATCAAACGGAATTGCATCGAATCGTTTCAAACTACAACGTATCGTTGAGCCCATGTATTTAGATATGTATCGAATCATCTTGAAAGGGAAAGATGCACATCCCTAGCTATAATGATCAGTAAGACATGGTATAATGATCAGTAGCACTCACTTCCGTCATCATGAAGTGCTTTGAGAGACTAGTCAAGGACCATATCACCTCCACCCTACCTGACACCCTAGACCCACTCCAATTTGCTTACCGCCCCAATAGGTTTACAGACGACGCAATCGCAACCACACTGCACACTGCCCTAACCCATCTGGACAAGAGGAATACCTATATAAGAATGCTGTTCATCGACTACAGCTCAGCATTTAACACCATAGTACCCTCCAAATTCGTCATTAAGCTCGAGACCCTGGGTCTCGACCCCGCCCTGTGCAACTGGGTCCTGGACTTCCTGACGGGCCGCCCCCAGGTGGTGAGGGTAGGTAACAACATCTCCACCCCGCTGATCCTCAACACTGGGGCCCTACAAGGGGCCCTACAAGGGTGCGTTCTCAGCCCTCTCCTGTATTCCCTGTTCACCCACGACTGCGTGGCCATGCACGCCTCCAACTCCAACTCCAACAAAGTTTGCAGACAACACTACAGTGGTAGGCTTGATTACCAACAACAACGAGACGGCCCACAGGGAGGAGGTGAGGGCCCTCGGAGTGTGGTGTCAGGAAAATAACCTCACACTCAATGTCAACAAAACAAAGGAGATGATCGTGGACTTCAGGAAACAGTAGAGGGAGCAGCCCCCTATCCACATTGATGGGACAGTAGTGGAGAGGGTGGAAAGTTTTAAGTTCCTCGGCGTACACATCACGGACAGATTGGTGAAGAAGGAGCAGCAGCGCCTCTTCAACCTCAGGAGGCTGAATAAATTCGGCTTGTCACCAAAAACACTAAAACTTTTACAGATGCACAATCGAGAGCATCCTGTCGGGCTGTATCACCGCCTGGTACGGCAACTGCTCCGCCCATAACCGTAAGGCTCTCCAGAGGGTAGTGAGGTCTGCACAACGCATCACCGGGGGCAAACTACCTGCCCTCCAGGACACCTACACCACCCGATGTCACAGGAAGGCCAAAAAGATCATCAAGGACAACAACCACCCGAGCCACTGCCTGTTCACCCCGCTATCATCCATAAGGTAGTTGTTGTGAAATTGTTAGGTTAGATTACTTGTTAGATATTGCTGCATGGTCGGAACTAGAAGCACAAGCATTTCGATACACTCGCATTAACATCTGCTAACCATGTGTATGTGACAAATAACATTTGATTTGATTTGAAGATGTGCTATAATGATATTGTCACAGTGAGTTTGAGAAAACAGGGAACAGAGCAGTGGGAACATTAATAATATCTGGGTTAAAATGTGAAATACACTACATGACCAAAAGTATGTAGACACCTGCTTGTCGAACATCTCATTCCAAAATCATGGGCATTAACATGGAGTTGGTCCCACCTTTGCTGCTATAACAGCCTGTACTCTTCCACTAGATGTTGGAACATTGCTGTGGGGACTGGCTTCCATTCAGTCATAAGAGCATTAGTGAGGAAGGGCACTGATTCTGGGCGATTAGGCCTGGCTCGCAGTCGCCATTCCAATTCATTCCAAAGGTATTCGATGGGGTTGAGGTCAGGGCTCTGTGCAGGCCAGTCATGTTCTTCCACACTGATCGACAAACCACTTCTGTACGGACCTCGCTTTGCGCACAGGGGCATTGTCACGCTGAAACAGAAAAGGGCCTTCCCCAAACTGTTGCCACAAAGTTGGAAGCACAGAATCGTCTAGAATGTCGTTGTGTGCTGTAGTGTTAAGATTTCCCTTCACTGGAACAAAGGGGCCTAGCCAAACCATGAAAAACAGCCCCAGACCATTATTCCTCCTCCAACAAACTTTACAGCTGGCATCCACCAAACCCAGATTTGTTTGTCGGACTGCCAAATGGTGAAGTGTGATTCATCACTCCAGAGAACGCATTTTCACTGCTCCAGAGTCCAATGCTGGCGAGCTTTAAACCACTCCAGCTGAACACTTGGCATTGCGCATGGTCTTCTGCTCGGCCATGGAAACCCATTTCATGAAGCTCCCGACGAACAGTTTTGTGCTGACGTTGCTTCCAGAGGCAGTTTGGAACTCGGTAGTGAGTGTTGCAACCGAGAACAGATGATTTTTTACGCGCTACGCACTTCAGCACTCAGCGGTCTCGTTCAGTGAGCTTGTGTGACCTACCAATTCACGGCTGAGCCGTTGTTGCTCCTAGCCGTTTCCACTTGACAATAACAGCACTTGACCGGGGCAGTTCTAGCAGAGCAGAAATCTGATGAAGTGACTTGTTGCAAAGGTGGCATCCTATGTCAGTGTCAGGTTGAAAGTCACTGAGCTCTTCAGTAAGGCCATTCTACTGCCAATGTTTGTTTATGGAGATTGCGTGGCTGTGTGCTCGATTTTATACACCTGTCAGCAACGGGTGTGGCTGAAATAGCTGAATCCTCTAAATTTGAAGGGGTGTCCACATGCTTTTGTATATATAGTGTACCTTTCTAATACTTGATTTAGTTTGGCATGTACAATGGACCCAATGAAATAGTCCCAAAAGTGCAAAGTCATGGCTAAATCAAAGGCACCTCAATGTATTTGACTAAGGTCTGTCTTAGGACTCAATCTTGTTTGTCCTGTCAATTAACTCACTGAACTCAATGAACAATACTATAACTAAGCTGACTTGATTTGAGTTTATTTTACACTTCTATAGCTACGTATTGTAATGACTATTGACTAATACTATAGGACTACTAACTGATATACACAATGGAAGGTTAGGTCTGTGTAAGAGAGATTTAAATTATTTGTGTGCTATGGACCTGAGGAAGATGGCAATCTTACCTGGCTGTCCGGCGGGTCCTGGGTCTCCCTTGCGGCCGGAGGCTCCACTGAATCCTGGGGGTCCCTCAGGACCGGGGTCTCCTGGCTGACCGGGCTGACCTGGAACAGACCAGAGGACTCATCAGTGACCTCATATACCTCCAAGCGGAAAACTCTCTTCGCTAGCTCTAGTAACTAGCTAATGATAACGAACTGCAGCTAACTGCAGCTTCAAGCATCCTCTGGTAAGAATTAACTTCTTGAGCCTATGGGGGCGCCATTTCAACTTTGTAAAATATCGTTCTCAAATTAAACTGCCTCGTACTCAATTCTTGCTCGTACAATATGCATATTATTATTACTATTGGATAGAAAACACTCTCTAGTTTCTAAAACCGTTTGAATTATTTCTCTGAGTGAAACAGAACTCATTCTGCAGCACTTTTCCTGTCAGGGAGTGAGATTTCAGAAATCGAGGTCCCTGTTCTGAGGTCAGTTTATAAGTCCCCATGTAAGCCATCGGGCTACATGCACTGCATACGTCTTCCTCTAGATGTCAGTAAGCGGGGAGAATTTGAATGGAGTGGATTGCGCAATCTGGGACCTTATATAAGACCGTGGAACGGAAGGACCGTCCTTTTCAACGGTGCGCCTGACGCATGAAGACATCACAATGGCTTCCTGCAAACGCTTTCGTTTTAGTAGTTCTATATCTCCGGTCATGTTTTTATTCGTTATTAAAGACATCATAAGGTAGTTAATTTAAACCGACTTAGCAGTTTATAGCAGTTTATTGCGATTTTCTGGGATTTCTTTGCCATGCGCTTTCACGAGTTGGACACCTCTCCAGTTGGCGGCTAACATTTCGACCGGACAAGAGGACATCTTTCAACCCAAAGACGATTGTTCTGGAGAAAGGACACCTTGCCCAAGATTCTGATGGAAGCTCAGCTAATAGTAAGCAGTCTTTATGCTGATAATTCATTGTTCTGTTGAAAAAAGTCAAATGCATAAGACGCCATTACTTGCAGTGTAGCCTTGCTTTATCGCACCCTGTATTGCGCAGTAACGTTAATTTTAAAAATGTAATTCAGCGATTGCATTAAGAACTAATTTGTCTTTCAATTGCTGTCCAACCTGTATTTTTTTAGTCAAGTTTATGAATAGTTTTCGATAAGAATAGGTGCCTTTCCAAGATGGCGCCGGACAGATTGTTTGAGTATTTGGACACTATTTTCATTGTATAAGCACGATTTGTGCCGCTAAATATGCACATTTTCGAACAAACTCTATATGCATTGTGTAATATGATGTTACAGGACTGTCATCTGAAGAATTCTGAGAAGGTTAGTGAAAAAATTAATATATTTTGGTGGTTTATACGTTATCGCTCTTTTTGCCTTGAATCAATGCTGGGGTGATGTTTGCACATGTGGTAAGCTAATATAACGCTATATTGTGTTTTCGCTGTAGAACACTTAGAAAATCTGAAATATTGTCTGGATTCACAAGATCTGTGTCTTTCAATTGCTGTACGCTGTGTATTTTTAAGAAATGTTTTATGATGAGTAATTAGGTAATACACGTTGCTCTCTGTAGTTATTCTAGTCGCTTTGGTGAGATTTGTGATGGTGGCTGCAATGGTAAACTATGATTTATACCTGAAATATGCACATTTTTCTAACAAAACATATGCTATACAATAAATATGTTATCAGACTGTCATCTGATGAAGTTGTTTCTTGGTTAGTGGCTATTTATATCTTTATTTGGTCGAATTTGTGATAGCTACTGATGGAGTAAAAAACTGTTGGAGTAAAAAAAGTGGTGTCTTTTGCTAACGTGGTTAGCTAATAGATTTACATATTGTGTCTTCCCTGTAAAACATTTTAAAAATCAGAAATGATGTCTGGATTCACAAGATGTGTATCTTTCATCTGGTGTCTTGGACTTGTGATTTAATGATATTTAGATGCTAGTATTTACTTGTGACGCTATGCTAGGCTATGCTAGTAGCTTTTCTACTGATGGGGGTGCTCCCGGATCCGGGTTTGGGAGGTGTTAGAGGTTAAGCTAATTGTAATTAACTTTATGAACTGAATATAAAACTCTCCTATGGCAAACAGACACTGGGTATGACAGTCCACTGACCTGAGAGTCCCTCCAGTCCGGGGGGTCCTGTGGCGCCACGGCCGCCTGGTAGACCTGAAGGGCCGGGGGAGCCACGCTCTCCCTTCAGCAAGATGGGGGCTGGAGCAAAACCTGGGTCACCTGGGGGTCCTGAGATCAGTGATGACAACGAGAGAGGTTAGAGAAGAGAAGTGGGGTACACCAGAGATGTCAGTCAGAGTTTTTGGGAGTGTGTGTAGGTATTTGGGAGGATGTTTGGGAGGGTGTGTCTATGTGTGTGTGTGTGTGCGCACGCAGAGGGGATGAGGGGTGAAGACTCACCAGCAGTGCCAGCATCTCCGGGTTCTCCAGGGAGACCAGATGATCCAGGGATTCCAGAATCTCCCTTTGGTCCTGGGGTAGAGAGCGAGAGGTGGAGAGAGGGAGTAGAGAGAGAGGAAGGAGAGAGAGGGGGGAGGAAAGAGAGAGGAAGGGAGTAGAGTGAGAGAGGTGGAGAGGAAGGGAAATAAGGGAGATGAGGGAATATTGTCAACAGAGATACCTATGATGGGACATTCACTATACCCGTGGTCACAAACCTTTTCAAAATGCAAGCCGGGAACTACCACTCAGATTTTTTTTTTTTTTAACATGACTTAAAAAAAGTAAGCCTATGCAACATTAACCAATTAAAAACTTATTAAAAGAAATATCTGTTTGCGCAATAGGCTATAGGCCCAATACATTATCACTGCATATTGGCTACACTTGAATTGCCCTGCCAATATTGTTCTTCTCAGACCATTTTGAAATTATATTTACACATTTTAGGTATATGATCACACTGGTAATATATAATTTGTTGTATTACTTGTGAGGCGCAGCTGAGTGAGCATAATTATTTTTTTTCTCCTATGGACAGATGGCCTGCATCTGATGGTCAGTCTGAGGGTTAGGGAGGGAGCAGCTACCTCTCACCCGACTCACCTCCCTCCTTTTTCCCTCCCTCTGCTCATTCATTGCAGCTGCAGTGCTGGTTGCAGCGTGAGTGGAAGTAGGAAGAACGCACATTCAATGGCTTACAAAAGTGTTGAACAAAGTGTTGACAGTGCTGAATAACAACTTAAACACGAACTTACTTATAAAAACAGCAGCTCTTCGCTGTATTCGTTTAATCTCTCTCTAGTCATGGTTTTAAAAGTTTTGAAATCTCATATTATCAACTGTTGTGCATTCTATGCTTTTTTTTTTTTTTTTTTTTTTTATTTTTTTTACAGTTTATGGCGTGAGGAAACTGTGCAGACAGTGATCTGAGCTATCTGATTGGCCAGTGGTAGGCCTATAGGTACACTTGATTTGCTCTCTGGACCACTTGGCGGGGTTCTACCTTCAGACACATGAAATGGTTCAAAATGCAAACACTTTGCCTTACCGGTACTAGGGCTGCTGAATCAAGTGCACCTAACACCAACAGTGCGAAACTAATTTAAAAAAAATAAGAACGCGAGGCTTTATCATTGTTTTTATTTACAGAAATGTTTGGTGTTTGACTAGGAATGGGAATGTTATTCCTGACTGACCTGGGAATCCGGGAACTCCAGGCAGTCCGAGGTCTCCCTTCAACCCTTTGGTACCAGGAAGGCCAGCATTACCCTGGTCACATGATAGGGGAGAGGTCAGGGGTCATATAATATCCCAATCCCAGATGGAATTTTCAATTTACTTCATACAATCCCAAACCAACCCATCCCCCGAGTAAGTGTCTATATTTGACACATCCTGCTATCAATGGGGGAAGGAGATCCAAGGATCTAAGTTGACTGGTTCCTTACCGGGAATCCGGGCGATCCAAATTCTCCCTTCGCTCCAGGGAAACCAGGCGATCCAGGAATTCCGGAAATTCCCTTCTCACCTTTGGTCCCACCGCTGCCGACAGGGCCACGGGGACCTTCAGAGCCAGGAGGACCTTCACACGAATAGGTCAAAGGTTAGAGGTCAGAGATAACACTCATCTCAACCTGACATTATAACAAATAACAATAAAAATAACCATAGAGATAAAACTAGATCCAGTTGATCTATCTATCTCCATGGTTACTGTATAACACTAACATCAACAGTCAACATAGCATAAAACTGCATGCGTACATACAACTATTTAAAAACAGTATAAATACAGTATAAAGGGGGAGACTTGAGTGTGTGTTCAAGAATGTTTTGTGTATTGCGGGGTGTACAGTGTCTGTGTAGGCTATAGTCTTTTGTTAGGCTTCACAACCCATCCTGAAAAGTAAATTGTGGTTAACAAATCACCAGCATGGTTAAGTTGTACCCAATTCAACAAAATGCTAGCCTGAGTGCCAGTCTGTTTGTGCTACCATGCTAACAATGACAGCAATGAGTTGGCAAGAGCACAAACGGATCTGGGACCAGGCCAAACAAAATGTACACAGATCAGTTTCATCACCACAGAACAACAAAGGTCATCATCATCAAACCATGGATTCTAACCTGGAGGACCTAGGTATCCCAGAATTCCGGGAATAGCAGAGCCGGTGCGGCAGAATGTGAAGGGTTTAAAACAAGAGGCAAGAGTTAGCATAGATCGATACACCATCAGGCTAACGTCTGACACAACCAAACCTCAGGGCAAACCATATGTTATGTTTGTGTTTCAATATTGTTATTTCATTTAAATTAATACCTGTTTGTGATTTGGCTGTGTACATATAAGATACAGTGAACTTATTTCTAAAAGCTAAATAGTGCTAGTTCTTACATATGTAAAGTTAATGGAAAAAATGCTAACAACTTATTATCTTTAAACTACATGATGCTAAATTCATGTTTATCAAGTACATTTTCAAGAAATTGTCAATTCCAAGTTGAACAGCATTACAATGACTGTTTTTAGTGTTAGAGGTTTGTGTGTTAGCGAACCAATAATTCATTCATCAGAAATAGTGTCTGTTAAAAAGGGTATTGATTATTCAAAGATGTATGTTACCACATACTGTACATTCTAAAACATACAAAAATAATTTCAAGCAAAAGTTTAAATAATTTTAGTTATGGTTATTTGACCTGTGTGACTACTCAATCAGAAGGAAAAGTGAGATTAGCAGGAGTAAAAAAGGAAGGATCAGAAAATTAAGGGAAGAAAATAATTAATAAATTCTAAATCCAAGATCCAAGATCAATCAGCAACACAGTGAGGTTAAGGGTTCTAGATTTGTATTCTAGACCAGGAGAACATGCAGTAGAACAGATGCCTGTGTACTGGAACTCTGACCTTCGGGACCTGGGTACGGACGAATGTGTCATCAGAGGGGGAGGGTCCACACCACAGGGGGTGGAGCCAAGACACAGGAAACAGGAAGTACATGTCATACCATCGCTCTCATCCCCCCCACAACTGGAGATGACGCCTATCCTGGCACAGAGCTGGGCTAGTAGTACTGGGCTCAATACAGCTTTCTATAATATACTATATATGTACATGTACACTGAGTATACAAATGCTCTTTCCATGACATAGACTGACCAGGTGAATCCAGGTGAAAGCTATGATCCCTTATTGATATCACTTGTTAAAAGCACGTCGATCATTGTAGATGAAGGGGAGGAGACAGGTTAAAGAAGGATTTTTAAGCCTTGAGACAATTTAGATATGGATTGTGTATGTGTGCCATTCAGAAGGTGAATGGTCAAAATAAATATGTAAGTGCCTTTGAAAGGGGTATGGTAGTAGATGCCAGGCGCACTGGTTTGTGTCAAGAACAGCAACGCTAGTAGGTTTTTCCTGCTCAACAGTATCAAGAATGGTCCACCACCCAAAGTACATCCAGCCAACTTGACACATCGGTGGGAAGCATTGGAGTAAACATGGGCCAGCATTCCTGTGGAACTCTTTCGACACCTGGCAGAGTCCATGCCCCGACCAAATGAGGCTGTTCTGAGGGCAAAAGGAAGGTGGAAGGTGTTCCTAATGTTTGGTATACTCAGTGTATACATAGGCTCTCCAATGTAAGAGACACTTTTGGGAGGTATTTTGAGAATCAAGACGATGAAGAATCTTACTTAAAGTACAGCGCAAGTGATGTGAGGAAATCGAATTAGAGGATGGTTTAGAGCAGGGGTGTCAAACATACGGCCAGCGGACAGGATCCGGGTGTTTTTTTAATTTTTATATATATTTTATTTTGGCGGGGGGGGAACAAACTCAATATAAAGTTACTAAAACCAAATCAAAACTGTGTATAAATTAGAATGGACCTGCATTCATATAGTTGTTGATGGTGTACAGCTCACTAACAATCACCAAAATGAAAGCTAGAAAGTCGGGGGAGCACTGAAAATTCAAAAATAATCTAAATTTTTTTTGCAAATTTTGACTGCGAGAAAATATTACAGGTTTTCAGTGCGGTCCTCAGGACTTCGTTGAAGACTGAATGCGGCCCCTGGGCAAAATTAGTTTGACACCCCCTGATATAGAGTATTATATACCTATAGTGATCCACTTTTAGACACCTTATCAATGTAACAAAGTCTAAGGGAGTTGGAATTAAATCTGAAATTAAATTATGTTTAACTGAGCCCAACTCTGTGCTATAGTCTGGCTTTGTGATTCGGGTGCTGAGGTGCAGTTGGACACACATGGCCCATGCAGGACAGACAGTTGACTGACACACAGATCACTGTGGGAGAAACAGAGACGAATCACAGACAAACCTTCTCAGTCTTACCTAGACTCCAGTAGCCTATTGATAATACTGGATCCACCGTGTTGTGGTCTAGGGACTAGGGACCACAATGGAAATAAGTATTTCAAATGTATGTATTGTGTGAATATGTATATATTTTTTGCTGGCTAATAAAATCAATCAATCATCAATCAGTGTTCAGTTGAACAGTGTATTATTCCTTCAATAAATGACACTGATCTACAGTGAGAACACTTTATAGTTCATTCCTTAACTGTATAATACAGGGGTTCAATGCTATATGGGCAGTCAATGAGATCTATTTGACCGACTACGCCAACGTTGTATTGGAAACATTCAGTCAAACCCATCGATACCCCTTTGACTTACAACACTCTTCTCACTTTAATAGATAATGGTGTTTCTAGATAGTCTAGGTTCTTTGTTGTTGATACAGAGTTGAATCCACCAAATATAAGCATTCGTTTCCTAGGCTTTTGAAACCCCTTCTCTAATGCATAGTTAGACCTGTTACAGGTTTGACTCTAGTTCGTCTGCTTCACACCAACGTCACATATTTAGACAATTAGGATATAAAACACCAAACAACACACAAGACACACGCACATCAACCCTGTGGAGAGATGGACAGATCAGGATCCGTTCCCCTGCAACCGAAAGGGGAGGGAGAGGGGGTGAGGAGACACAAGGATGGAGAGATGATTGACAAACAGATGGCTGGATGGATGGATGGATGGAGGACGTAGACAACAACGTGTGGTCGCCCCCCCATGCTCTGATGTTGGGGGCGTAGCTGGAACCCAGACGGCGAGGGAGACACAGTGATTGGTGCGTGTTCGCGGCGCACCCCAACATTGTGTAGTGAGGGGGTAAGGGGGTGGGGGACGTTTGGTTGCATAGTGGTGGTGATGGTGGTTTGAGTGACAGTGTATGTTTGTGCTCTGTGACATATAGCTGATCTGGGACCAGTGTTGATTGACAAAGAGGTTCCACATCTCATGCAAATCAATGGGATTAACATAAAGCATTCACATAAAGAGCTGCAGGTAGGCCAAGTTTGCTCCCTGGTTTTTACTTGGGTATGTGTGTGTGTATACAATGTGTGTGTGTGTGTATGCCATGTGTCAGAGAGAAATCTATCAATAATCTATCTTTTGAATTTCCTTCCCAGTCCATGATTTGATACATTTTAAACTTTTAACTATACCATACACTACAACCAGGAGGCTCCAGACTTCAAAATGTCCAGAAAACCAGGCAGCAACATTGGCTAAAAGGTGATGGAGTGATCAATTCATAACATACCTCCTCTTCCAGGGGGTCCGGGGGGCCCGGCGTTACCTTTGGGACCCTGGAGGGCCACACCTGGGGCACCAGGGGGCCCAACGCTGCCAGGGGACCCAGGCAGGCCAGGGAAACCCATCTCTCCCTTCTGACCAGGGAAGCCAGGGCTACCAGAAGAACCAGGGGTGCCAAGATCTCCCTTCGCACCTGTGGGGAACAGACGGCAACAACACAAGGTCCTTTCATAATCAGAAATCAGAAAGTACATTCACCAAGTACATTGACACATACCCAGAATGTGACCTGGTGAAATGTAAAGAAAGAACATAGCCAGAGGAATTTACACAAAGTCAACATACAGTACATACAATAGAAATAAAGTAAACATAAAACATAGAACATTTGGTGTGGTGGGGGAGAAGTGGTGATTGAAGGATGTTGGTGGTTGTAGAGTAGTAGTGGTTGTTGTCGACTTCTTTTGATAGAAAAATAGATGGAGAATGCTATTTAAGTTGTATATGGTCTATAGTCGGTTATCAGCTACAGTAGCGGTTTGTTTGTCTGTCATTCAGGAGCTAGTGTAGAGTGTATGTATGGTTTGTGTGAGAGTAACAAAGACAGTCAGTCAGGTGGGGTGAGTCTCACCTGGTAATCCTGGGAGACCAGGAGAACCGGGGCCACCGAAACCAGGAAGACCTGTAGGAGAAGAGGATCATGGGAAAAAGAGGAGTTTCGTTTTAGACATCCAACTAATAAAATAACACTTTGGTCTTACTGCATAATATCACCATAACAAGCACTAAATCCTTGTGAACAATTACATTTTGGATAATTTTGGGGTATTGTCGACAGTTGAACTAAGCTCATAAGGCATTTATAAGTTATATCATTCAAGAATCAATGGGTATATATTAATAATTTAAAAGTAAAAAAATGTAAGTAGCGATTGCTCCTTTAAGTGACTACGCCAACTACCTGGGTCTCCTTTGACTCCCGCTGGTCCAGGGATTCCGTCACGACCCGCCTGACCCTTGTCCCCTGGGAACCCAGGTGATCCGGCACGGCCGTTCTCTCCCGGTCGGCCGGGTGGTCCGCTGAGACCGGGGTTACCGGGGATACCATCCAGACCCTTAGGCCCGGGAATCCCGGAAGAACCTAGAGGAAGTACCAGAAAGACAGCCGGACAGATTTAATGACATAGGTAGCTGGATATGAGATGAAGGCTTGGAAGAATATCATACACCTGATTCTTCTTTTGCTATCCAATGCTCGTGGTTAGACCGTAGCACCGTAACCATTAGTTACCTTGGAATCCTGGGAGGCCGGGGTCACCTTTGGCGCCAGGGCCGCCAGGAAACCCTGGAAGACCTGGTGTTCCGGAAGTTCCTTTTATTCCGTTTTGCCCGGGGAATCCTGACTGACCGGGCTCACCCTGAGAGAGAGAGAGAGAGAGAGAGAGAGAGAGAGAGAGAGAGAGAGAGAGAGAGAGAGAGAGAGACAGAGAGAGAGCAGGAGAGAGGGAGAGAAAGGAATAAAGTTGCATTGCAGACTAATAGTACAAGCTCTACAACTACTGATTATAACAATACCAACTTTATCAATTAAGCAGATTTTCCATATTACTAAAATATCATTCAGAATGAGTATACAGTTCCCTTTGAAACAGGTAAACTCATCTAAACCTGGACAGAGATCTAGACTTATGCATAAAGGCAAACACGGTTCTATGCGGTACTGGTTCTATAAAGGTTCTAGACTGTTCTAAAGGGTTCTAGAGTAGAGGGTTCCATACCTTGGGACCTGTAGCTCCTGGGGAACCAAAGCCAGGGGAACCGGGCTCTCCCTTAGCTCCAGGGAACCCTGATGCTCCTGAACTACCGGGTCCACCCGACCGACCTGATTGACCCGGAGTTCCTTTCGCCCCTGTGGGTCCTGTGACATCATCATAAATGGACAATAAGATTGGCGCAGTCGGATAAATAGAGTTCAGTGACAACACTAACTAATTGTGATTAATCTAGCAATCAGTATATGGATCGAACTGTATTTGTATACTTGTTTTTTCCATCATTAAACTGATACAGAACACCTGCTGTAACAAAATAAAAGTATTCAGGTATGTCAATTCATAACGGCCAGCGTTTCTATGAACATGGAGAGCTGAGAGTGGCCAAATCTCGGGGGTTATGGGAAGTCTTTACATAAAAAATAAAAAAGTATTCTTGATTATATTTCAGTGTATAGAACATAGGAATGACAGGTAAATAAACATAACATTTTGGCGATGGTGATGGTGGGGATATGGGGTTATAGAACATGATGGTGAGGGTGGGGATATGGGGTTATAGAACATGATGGTGGGGATATGAGGTTATAGAACATGATGGTGGGGATATGAGGTTATAGAACATGATGGTAGGGATATGAGGTAATAAAACATGATGGCGGGGATATGAGGTTATAGAACAGGATGGTGGGGCTATGAGGTTATAGAACATTATGGTGGGGATATGTGGTTATAAAACATGATGGTGGGGATATGTGGTTATAGAACATGATGGTGGGGATATGAGGTTATAGAACATGATGGTGGGGATATGAGGTTATAAAACATGATGGTGGGGATATGAGGTTATAAAACATGATGGTGGGGATATGAGGTTATAGAACATGATGGTGGGGATACGAGGTTATAGAACATGATGGTGGGGATACGAGGTTATAGAACATGATGGTGGGGATATGAGGTTATAAAACATGATGGTGGGGATATGTGGTTATAGAACATGATGATGGGGATATGAGGTTATAGAACATGATGGTGGGGATATGTGGTTATAGAACATGATGGTGGGGATATGTGGTTATAGAACATGATGGTGGGGATATGAGGTTATAAAACATGATGGTGGGGATATGAGGTTATAGAACATGATGGTAGGGATATGAGGTAATAAAACATGATGGCGGGGATATGAGGTTATAGAACAGGATGGTGGGGCTATGAGGTTATAGAACATTATGGTGGGGATATGTGGTTATAAAACATGATGGTGGGGATATGTGGTTATAGAACATGATGGTGGGGATATGAGGTTATAGAACATGATGGTGGGGATATGAGGTTATAAAACATGATGGTGGGGATATGAGGTTATAAAACATGATGGTGGGGATATGAGGTTATAGAACATGATGGTGGGGATACGAGGTTATAGAACATGATGGTGGGGATACGAGGTTATAGAACATGATGGTGGGGATATGAGGTTATAAAACATGATGGTGGGGATATGTGGTTATAGAACATGATGATGGGGATATGAGGTTATAGAACATGATGGTGGGGATATGTGGTTATAGAACATGATGGTGGGGATATGTGGTTATAGAACATGATGGTGGGGATATGAGGTTATAAAACATGATGGTGGGGATATGAGGTTATAACACATGATGGTGGGGATACGAGGTTATAGAACATGATGGTGGGGATATGAGGTTATAAAACATGATGGTGGGGATATGTGGTTATAGAACATGATGATGGGGATATGAGGTTATAGAACATGATGGTGGGGATATGTGGTTATAGAACATGATGGTGGGGATATGTGGTTATAGAACATGATGGTGGGGATATGAGGTTATAACACATGATGGTGGGGATACGAGGTTATAGAACATGATGGTGGGGATATGAGGTTATAAAACATGATGGTGGGGATATGAGGTTATAGAACATGATGGTGGGGATATGAGGTTATAGAACATGATGGTGGGGATATGAGTTTATAGAACATGATGGTGATGGTGGGGATATGTGGTTATAGAACATGATGGTGTGGATATGAGTTTATAGAACATGATGGTGATGATGGGGATATGTGGTTATAGAACATGATGGTGATGGTGGGGATATGTGGTTATAGAACATGATGGTGGGGATATGAGTTTATAGAACATGATGGTGATGGTGGGGATATGTGGTTATAGAACATGATGGTGGGGATATGAGTTTATAGAACATGATGGTGGGGATATGTGGTTATAGAACGCGATGGTGATGATGGGGATATGTGGTTATAGAACACGATGGTGGGGATATGTGGTTATAGAACACGATGGTGGGGATATGAGTTTATAGAACATGATGGTGGGGATATGTGGTTATAGAACACGATGGTGGGGATATGTGGTTATAGAACATGATGGTGGGGATATGAGTTTATAGAACATGATGGTGGGGATATGTGGTTATAGAACATGATGGTGATGATGGGGATATGTGGTTATTGAACATGATGGTGGGGATATGAGGTTATAAAACATGATGGTGTGGATATGAGTTTATAGAACATGATGATGGGGATATGAGGTTATAGAACATGATGGTGTGGATATGAGGTTATAGAACATGATGGTGTGGATATGAGTTTATAGAACATGATGGTGGGGATATGTGGTTATAGAACATGATGGTGGGGATATGTGGTTATAGAACATGATGGTGGGGATATGTGGTTATAGAACATGATGGTGGGGATATGTGGTTATAGAACATGATGGTGATGATGGGGATATGTGGTTATTGAACATGATGGTGGGGATATGAGGTTATAAAACATGATGGTGGGGATATGAGGGTATAGAACATGATGGTGGGGATACGTGGTTATAGAACATGATGGTGGGGATATGAGGTTATAGAACATGATGGTGGGGATAAAAGGTTATAGAACATGATGGTGGGGATATGAGTTTATAGAACATGATGGTGATGATGGGGATATGTGGTTATTGAACATGATGGTGGGGATATGAGGTTATAAAACATGATGGTGGGGATACGAGGTTATAGAACATGATGGTGTGGATATTAGTTTATAGAACATGATGGTGATATGTGGTTATTGAACATGATGGTGGGGATATGAGGTTATAAAACATGATGGTGGGGATATGAGGTTATAGAACATGATGGTGGGGATATGTGGTTATAGAACATGATGGTGGGGATATGAGGTTATAGAACATGATGGTGATGATGGGGATATGTGGTTATTGAACATGATGGTGGGGATATGAGGTTATAAAACATGATGGTGGGGATATGAGTTTATAGAACATGATGGTGGGGATATGTGGTTATAGAACATGATGGTGATGATGGGGATATGTGGTTATTGAACATGGTGGTGGGGATATGAGGTTATAAAACATGATGGTGGGGATATGAGGTTATAGAACATGATGGTGTGGATATGAGTTTATAGAACATGATGATGGGGATATGAGGTTATAGAACATGATGGTGTGGATATGAGTTTATAGAACATGATGGTGATATGTGGTTATAGAACATGATGGTGGGGATATGTGGTTATAGAACATGATGGTGGGGATATGTGGTTATAGAACATGATGGTGGGGATATGTGGTTATAGAACATGATGGTGATGATGGGGATATGTGGTTATTGAACATGATGGTGGGGATATGAGTTTATAGAACATGATGATGGGGATATGAGGTTATAGAACATGATGGTGTGGATATGAGTTTATAGAACATGATGGTGATATGTGGTTATAGAACATGATGGTGGGGATATGTGGTTATAGAACATGATGGTGGCGATATGTGGTTATAGAACATGATGGTGGGGATATGTGGTTATAGAACATGATGGTGATGATGGGGATATGTGGTTATTGAACATGATGGTGGGGATATGAGGTTATAAAACATGATGGTGGAGATATGAGGTTATAGAACATGATGGTGGGGATATGTGGTTATAGAACATGATGGTGGGGATATGAGGTTATAGAACATGATGGTGATGATGGGGATATGTGGTTATTGAACATGATGGTGGGGATATGAGGTTATAAAACATGATGGTGGGGATATGAGTTTATAGAACATGATGGTGGGGATATGTGGTTATAGAACATGATGGTGATGATGGGGATATGTGGTTATTGAACATGGTGGTGGGGATATGAGGTTATAAAACATGATGGTGGGGATATGAGGTTATAGAACATGATGGTGTGGATATGAGTTTATAGAACATGATGATGGGGATATGAGGTTATAAAACATGATGGTGGGGATATGAGGTTATAGAACATGATGGTGTGGATATGAGTTTATAGAACATGATGATGGGGATATGAGGTTATAGAACATGATGGTGTGGATATGAGTTTATAGAACATGATGGTGGGGATATGTGGTTATAGAACATGATGGTGGGGATATGTGGTTATAGAACATGATGGTGGGGATATGTGGTTATAGAACATGATGGTGGGGATATGTGGTTATAGAACATGATGGTGATGATGGGGATATGTGGTTATTGAACATGATGGTGGGGATATGAGTTTATAGAACATGATGATGGGGATATGAGGTTATAGAACATGATGGTGTGGATATGAGTTTATAGAACATGATGGTGATATGTGGTTATAGAACATGATGGTGGGGATATGTGGTTATAGAACATGATGGTGGCGATATGTGGTTATAGAACATGATGGTGGGGATATGTGGTTATAGAACATGATGGTGATGATGGGGATATGTGGTTATTGAACATGATGGTGGGGATATGAGGTTATAAAACATGATGGTGGAGATATGAGGTTATAGAACATGATGGTGGGGATATGTGGTTATAGAACATGATGGTGGGGATATGAGGTTATAGAACATGATGGTGATGATGGGGATATGTGGTTATTGAACATGATGGTGGGGATATGAGGTTATAAAACATGATGGTGGGGATATGTGGTTATAGAACATGATGATGGGGATATGAGGTTATAGAACATGATGGTGGGGATATGTGGTTATAGAACATGATGGTGGGGATATGTGGTTATAGAACATGATGGTGGGGATATGAGGTTATAAAACATGATGGTGGGGATATGAGGTTATAACACATGATGGTGGGGATACGAGGTTATAGAACATGATGGTGGGGATATGAGGTTATAAAACATGATGGTGGGGATATGTGGTTATAGAACATGATGATGGGGATATGAGGTTATAGAACATGATGGTGGGGATATGTGGTTATAGAACATGATGGTGGGGATATGTGGTTATAGAACATGATGGTGGGGATATGAGGTTATAACACATGATGGTGGGGATACGAGGTTATAGAACATGATGGTGGGGATATGAGGTTATAAAACATGATGGTGGGGATATGAGGTTATAGAACATGATGGTGGGGATATGAGGTTATAGAACATGATGGTGGGGATATGAGTTTATAGAACATGATGGTGATGGTGGGGATATGTGGTTATAGAACATGATGGTGTGGATATGAGTTTATAGAACATGATGGTGATGATGGGGATATGTGGTTATAGAACATGATGGTGATGGTGGGGATATGTGGTTATAGAACATGATGGTGGGGATATGAGTTTATAGAACATGATGGTGATGGTGGGGATATGTGGTTATAGAACATGATGGTGGGGATATGAGTTTATAGAACATGATGGTGGGGATATGAGGTTATAAAACATGATGGTGGGGATATGTGGTTATAGAACATGATGGTGGGGATATGTGGTTATAGAACATGATGGTGGGGATATGTGGTTATAGAACATGATGGTGATGATGGGGATATGTGGTTATTGAACATGATGGTGGGGATATGAGTTTATAGAACATGATGATGGGGATATGAGGTTATAGAACATGATGGTGTGGATATGAGTTTATAGAACATGATGGTGATATGTGGTTATAGAACATGATGGTGGGGATATGTGGTTATAGAACATGATGGTGGCGATATGTGGTTATAGAACATGATGGTGGGGATATGTGGTTATAGAACATGATGGTGATGATGGGGATATGTGGTTATTGAACATGATGGTGGGGATATGAGGTTATAAAACATGATGGTGGAGATATGAGGTTATAGAACATGATGGTGGGGATATGTGGTTATAGAACATGATGGTGGGGATATGAGGTTATAGAACATGATGGTGATGATGGGGATATGTGGTTATTGAACATGATGGTGGGGATATGAGGTTATAAAACATGATGGTGGGGATATGTGGTTATAGAACATGATGATGGGGATATGAGGTTATAGAACATGATGGTGGGGATATGTGGTTATAGAACATGATGGTGGGGATATGTGGTTATAGAACATGATGGTGGGGATATGAGGTTATAAAACATGATGGTGGGGATATGAGGTTATAACACATGATGGTGGGGATACGAGGTTATAGAACATGATGGTGGGGATATGAGGTTATAAAACATGATGGTGGGGATATGTGGTTATAGAACATGATGATGGGGATATGAGGTTATAGAACATGATGGTGGGGATATGTGGTTATAGAACATGATGGTGGGGATATGTGGTTATAGAACATGATGGTGGGGATATGAGGTTATAACACATGATGGTGGGGATACGAGGTTATAGAACATGATGGTGGGGATATGAGGTTATAAAACATGATGGTGGGGATATGAGGTTATAGAACATGATGGTGGGGATATGAGGTTATAGAACATGATGGTGGGGATATGAGGTTATAGAACATGATGGTGGGGATATGAGTTTATAGAACATGATGGTGATGGTGGGGATATGTGGTTATAGAACATGATGGTGTGGATATGAGTTTATAGAACATGATGGTGATGATGGGGATATGTGGTTATAGAACATGATGGTGATGGTGGGGATATGTGGTTATAGAACATGATGGTGGGGATATGAGTTTATAGAACATGATGGTGATGGTGGGGATATGTGGTTATAGAACATGATGGTGGGGATATGAGTTTATAGAACATGATGGTGGGGATATGTGGTTATAGAACGCGATGGTGATGATGGGGATATGTGGTTATAGAACACGATGGTGGGGATATGTGGTTATAGAACACGATGGTGGGGATATGAGTTTATAGAACATGATGGTGGGGATATGTGGTTATAGAACACGATGGTGGGGATATGTGGTTATAGAACATGATGGTGGGGATATGAGTTTATAGAACATGATGGTGGGGATATGTGGTTATAGAACATGATGGTGATGATGGGGATATGTGGTTATTGAACATGATGGTGGGGATATGAGGTTATAAAACATGATGGTGTGGATATGAGTTTATAGAACATGATGATGGGGATATGAGGTTATAGAACATGATGGTGTGGATATGAGGTTATAGAACATGATGGTGTGGATATGAGTTTATAGAACATGATGGTGGGGATATGTGGTTATAGAACATGATGGTGGGGATATGTGGTTATAGAACATGATGGTGGGGATATGTGGTTATAGAACATGATGGTGGGGATATGTGGTTATAGAACATGATGGTGATGATGGGGATATGTGGTTATTGAACATGATGGTGGGGATATGAGGTTATAAAACATGATGGTGGGGATATGAGGGTATAGAACATGATGGTGGGGATACGTGGTTATAGAACATGATGGTGGGGATATGAGGTTATAGAACATGATGGTGGGGATAAAAGGTTATAGAACATGATGGTGGGGATATGAGTTTATAGAACATGATGGTGATGATGGGGATATGTGGTTATTGAACATGATGGTGGGGATATGAGGTTATAAAACATGATGGTGGGGATACGAGGTTATAGAACATGAAGGTGTGGATATTAGTTTATAGAACATGATGGTGATATGTGGTTATTGAACATGATGGTGGGGATATGAGGTTATAAAACATGATGGTGGGGATATGAGGTTATAGAACATGATGGTGGGGATATGTGGTTATAGAACATGATGGTGGGGATATGAGGTTATAGAACATGATGGTGATGATGGGGATATGTGGTTATTGAACATGATGGTGGGGATATGAGGTTATAAAACATGATGGTGGGGATATGAGTTTATAGAACATGATGGTGGGGATATGTGGTTATAGAACATGATGGTGATGATGGGGATATGTGGTTATTGAACATGGTGGTGGGGATATGAGGTTATAAAACATGATGGTGGGGATATGAGGTTATAGAACATGATGGTGTGGATATGAGTTTATAGAACATGATGATGGGGATATGAGGTTATAGAACATGATGGTGTGGATATGAGTTTATAGAACATGATGGTGATATGTGGTTATAGAACATGATGGTGGGGATATGTGGTTATAGAACATGATGGTGGGGATATGTGGTTATAGAACATGATGGTGGGGATATGTGGTTATAGAACATGATGGTGATGATGGGGATATGTGGTTATTGAACATGATGGTGGGGATATGAGTTTATAGAACATGATGATGGGGATATGAGGTTATAGAACATGATGGTGTGGATATGAGTTTATAGAACATGATGGTGATATGTGGTTATAGAACATGATGGTGGGGATATGTGGTTATAGAACATGATGGTGGCGATATGTGGTTATAGAACATGATGGTGGGGATATGTGGTTATAGAACATGATGGTGATGATGGGGATATGTGGTTATTGAACATGATGGTGGGGATATGAGGTTATAAAACATGATGGTGGAGATATGAGGTTATAGAACATGATGGTGGGGATATGTGGTTATAGAACATGATGGTGGGGATATGAGGTTATAGAACATGATGGTGATGATGGGGATATGTGGTTATTGAACATGATGGTGGGGATATGAGGTTATAAAACATGATGGTGGGGATATGAGTTTATAGAACATGATGGTGGGGATATGTGGTTATAGAACATGATGGTGATGATGGGGATATGTGGTTATTGAACATGGTGGTGGGGATATGAGGTTATAAAACATGATGGTGGGGATATGAGGTTATAGAACATGATGGTGTGGATATGAGTTTATAGAACATGATGATGGGGATATGAGGTTATAAAACATGATGGTGGGGATATGAGGTTATAGAACATGATGGTGTGGATATGAGTTTATAGAACATGATGATGGGGATATGAGGTTATAGAACATGATGGTGTGGATATGAGTTTATAGAACATGATGGTGATATGTGGTTATAGAACATGATGGTGGGGATATGTGGTTATAGAACATGATGGTGGGGATATGTGGTTATAGAACATGATGGTGGGGATATGTGGTTATAGAACATGATGGTGATGATGGGGATATGTGGTTATTGAACATGATGGTGGGGATATGAGTTTATAGAACATGATGATGGGGATATGAGGTTATAGAACATGATGGTGTGGATATGAGTTTATAGAACATGATGGTGATATGTGGTTATAGAACATGATGGTGGGGATATGTGGTTATAGAACATGATGGTGGCGATATGTGGTTATAGAACATGATGGTGGGGATATGTGGTTATAGAACATGATGGTGATGATGGGGATATGTGGTTATTGAACATGATGGTGGGGATATGAGGTTATAAAACATGATGGTGGAGATATGAGGTTATAGAACATGATGGTGGGGATATGTGGTTATAGAACATGATGGTGGGGATATGAGGTTATAGAACATGATGGTGATGATGGGGATATGTGGTTATTGAACATGATGGTGGGGATATGAGGTTATAAAACATGATGGTGGGGATATGAGTTTATAGAACATGATGGTGGGGATATGTGGTTATAGAACATGATGGTGATGATGGGGATATGTGGTTATTGAACATGGTGGTGGGGATATGAGGTTATAAAACATGATGGTGGGGATATGAGGTTATAGAACATGATGGTGTGGATATGAGTTTATAGAACATGATGATGGGGATATGAGGTTATAGAACATGATGGTGTGGATATGAGTTTATAGAACATGATGGTGATATGTGGTTATAGAACATGATGGTGGGGATATGTGGTTATAGAACATGATGGTGGGGATATGTGGTTATAGAACATGATGGTGGGGATATGTGGTTATAGAACATGATGGTGGGGATATGTGGTTATAGAACATGATGGTGATGATGGGGATATGTGGTTATTGAACATGATGGTGGGGATATGAGGTTATAAAACATGATGGTGGGGATATGAGGTTATAGAACATGATGGTGGGGATATGTGGTTATAGAACATGATGGTGGGGATACGTGGTTATAGAACATGATAGTGGGGATATGAGGTTATAGAACATGATGGTGGGGATATGAGTTTATAGAACATGATGGTGATGATGGGGATATGTGGTTATTGAACATGATGGTGGGGATATGAGGTTATAGAACATGATGGTGGGGATATGAGTTTATAGAACATGATGGTGATGATGGGGATATGTGGTTATTGAACATGATGGTGGGGATACGAGGTTATAGAACATGATGGTGTGGATATTAGTTTATAGAACATGATGGTGATGATGGGGATATGTGGTTATTGAACATGATGGTGGGGATATGAGGTTATAAAACATGATGGTGGGGATATGTGGTTATAGAACATGATGGTGGGGATACGAGGTTATAGAACATGATGGTGGGGATATGAGTTTATAGAACATGATGGTGATGATGGGGATATGAGGTTATAAAACATGATGGTGGGGATACGAGGTTATAGAACATGATGGTGTGGATATTAGTTTATAGAACATGATGGTGATGATGGGGATATGTGGTTATTGAACATGATGGTGGGGATATGAGGTTATAGAACATGATGGTGGGGATATGAGGTTATAGAACATGATGGTGATGATGGGGATATGTGGTTATTAAACATGATGGTGGGGATATGTGGTTATAGAACATGATGGTGGGGATACGTGGTTATAGAACATGATAGTGGGGATATGAGGTTATAGAACATGATGGTGGGGATATGAGTTTATAGAACATGATGGTGATGATGGGGATATGTGGTTATTGAACATGATGGTGGGGATATGAGGTTATAGAACATGATGGTGGGGATATGAGTTTATAGAACATGATGGTGATGATGGGGATATGTGGTTATTGAACATGATGGTGGGGATACGAGGTTATAGAACATGATGGTGTGGATATTAGTTTATAGAACATGATGGTGATGATGGGGATATGTGGTTATTGAACATGATGGTGGGGATATGAGGTTATAAAACATGATGGTGGGGATATGTGGTTATAGAACATGATGGTGGGGATACGAGGTTATAGAACATGATGGTGGGGATATGAGTTTATAGAACATGATGGTGATGATGGGGATATGAGGTTATAAAACATGATGGTGGGGATACGAGGTTATAGAACATGATGGTGTGGATATTAGTTTATAGAACATGATGGTGATGATGGGGATATGTGGTTATTGAACATGATGGTGGGGATATGAGGTTATAGAACATGATGGTGGGGATATGAGGTTATAGAACATGATGGTGATGATGGGGATATGTGGTTATTAAACATGATGGTGGGGATATGTGGTTATAGAACATGATGGTGGGGATACGTGGTTATAGAACATGATAGTGGGGATATGAGGTTATAGAACATGATGGTGGGGATATGAGTTTATAGAACATGATGGTGATGATGGGGATATGTGGTTATTGAACATGATGGTGGGGATATGAGGTTATAGAACATGATGGTGGGGATATGAGTTTATAGAACATGATGGTGATGATGGGGATATGTGGTTATTGAACATGATGGTGGGGATACGAGGTTATAGAACATGATGGTGTGGATATTAGTTTATAGAACATGATGGTGATGATGGGGATATGTGGTTATTGAACATGATGGTGGGGATATGAGGTTATAAAACATGATGGTGGGGATATGTGGTTATAGAACATGATGGTGGGGATACGAGGTTATAGAACATGATGGTGGGGATATGAGTTTATAGAACATGATGGTGATGATGGGGATATGAGGTTATAAAACATGATGGTGGGGATACGAGGTTATAGAACATGATGGTGTGGATATTAGTTTATAGAACATGATGGTGATGATGGGGATATGTGGTTATTGAACATGATGGTGGGGATATGAGGTTATAGAACATGATGGTGGGGATATGAGGTTATAGAACATGATGGTGATGATGGGGATATGTGGTTATTAAACATGATGGTGGGGATATGTGGTTATAGAACATGATGGTGGGGATATGAGGTTATAGAACATGATGGTGATGATGGGGATATGTGGTTATTAAACATGATGGTGGGGATATGAGGTAATAGAACATGATGGTGGGGATATGAGGTTATAGAACATGATGGTGGGGATATGAGGTTATAGAACATGATGGTGGGGATATGAGGTTATAGAACATGATGGTGGGGATATGAGGTTATAGAACATGATGATGGGGATATGAGGTTATAGAACATGATGGTGGGGATATGTGGTTATAGAACATGATGGTGGGGATATGTGGTTATAGAACATGATGGTGGGGATATGAGGTTATAGAACATGATGGTGGGGATATGAGGTTATAAAACATGATGGTGGGGATACGAGGTTATAGAACATGATGATGGGGATACGAGGTTATAGAACATGATGATGGGGATATGTGGTTATAAAACATGATGGTGGGGATACGAGGTTATAGAACATGATGATGGGGATACGAGGTTATAGAACATGATGATGGGGATATGTGGTTATAGAACATGATGGTGGGGATATGAGGTTATAGAACATGATGGTGGGGATATGTGGTTATAGAACATGATGATGGGGATATGTGTTTATAACACATGATGGTGGGGATATGAGGTTATAACACATGATGGTGGGGATATGGGGCGGTCTAATACCCACCTGGGAAGCCCATCTCTCCCATGTTGCCTTTAGCTCCTGGGCCTCCTGGTGAGCCTGATCCTCCAGGGATACCTGCATCTCCTTTGGGACCTGAACACAGCAGAGAGGAAATTAGCAGTTAGTGTTCAATAGAGGACATTATGG
The DNA here is from genome assembly GCF_016432855.1 of Salvelinus namaycush. NCBI lineage: Eukaryota > Metazoa > Chordata > Actinopteri > Salmoniformes > Salmonidae > Salvelinus > Salvelinus namaycush. The sequence continues at coordinate 24,042,117 of NC_052312.1, read as the reverse complement.
GGCTGACTCATATCTTGAGATATGCGTGACACTTGGAAATATGCATGTTTTATAAGCCCATTTGGGTTGAGCATCCTGAAGATGCAAGACACTCATAATAAAATGATAAATGTACATGTCAAAGGCACATTGAAGTCAACAGGAAAAGTAGGATGACTGTACTACTGTTCAGTAGAGGACCTTCTGGAGGGATGACTGTACTAGTGTTCAGTAGAGGACATTCTGGAGGGATGACTGTACTACTGTTCAGTATAGAACATTCTGGAGGGATGACTGTACTAGTGTTCAGTAGAGGACATTCTGGAGGGATGACTGTACTACTGTTCAGTAGAGGACATTCTGGAGGGATGACTGTACTACTGTTCAGTAGAGGTCATTCTGGAGGGATGACTGTACTAGTGTTCAGTAGAGGACATTCTGGAGGGATGACTGTATTAGTGTTCAGTAGAGGTCATTCTGGAGGGATGACTGTACTAGTGTTCAGTTGAGGTAATTCTGGAGGGATGACTGTACTAGTGTTCAGTAGAGGTAATTCTGGAGGGATGACTGTACTAGTGTTCAGTATAGAACATTCTGGAGGGATGACTGTACTAGTGTTCAGTAGAGGACCTTCTGGAGGGATGACTGTACTAGTGTTCAGTAGAGGACCTTCTGAAGGGATGACGGTATTAGTGTTCAGTAGAGGACATTCTGGAGGGATGACTGTACTAGTGTTCAGTATAGAACATTCTGGAGGGATGAGTGTACTAGTGTTCAGTAGAGGACCTTCTGAAGGGATGACGGTATTAGTGTTCAGTAGAGGACATTCTGGAGGGATGAGTGTACTAGTGTTCAGTAGAGGACCTTCTGAAGGTATGATGGTATTAGTGTTCAGTAGAGGACATTCTGGAGGGATGACGGTATTAGTGTTCAGTAGAGGACATTCTGGAGAGATGAGTGTACTAGAGGATGAGTTTCTAGATAATATGAGTATACCTTGAGGTCCAGGCAACCCAGGTCGTCCGTCCTGTCCTGGTATACCAGCGTCTCCAGGGAGACCAGGGATACCCTTTTGACCTGGCAGTCCTCCCAAACCTACACAACACAAAAAACACAGGAAACAGTAAGGACAGTAAGACTAAGCTGCATTCTTAGCAGTCTACATCAGTCAGTCAGAAACAGGCAGACAGAGAAAGATAAACAGACAGAGAGAAAGACGTACCTGGTGCTCCTGGTTCTCCCTTGCCACCCTTCAGTTCCTGGGGAGGAATGCTGGGTCCTGGGAGTCCCGCGATACCGGGCTCTCCCCTGTCTCCCTTCAAACCTGAACCGCCGGGCCCACCTGGTCGCCCTGGGAAACCATCGTCACCTGGAGGAAGGAGACACAAAGAGTCAGAGGGTCTATTATCGAAGACACATATGTGTGTATACCAATGTGTGTGTTTATGTGTTTGTGTGTGGGTTCCTTATAGCTAGCGCAGCAGATGTTTTGGACTAGTTTGTTTGAATGTAAGACCTGTGGTCAGTCAATTTGTGTCCATATCGCCCAGCTCTAGTGTGTGTGTGTGTGTGTGTGTGTGTGTGTGTGTGTGTGTGTGTGTGTGTGTGTGTGTGTGTGTGTGTGTGTGTGTGTGTGTGTGTGTGTGTGTGCGTACCTTTAGGTCCAGGGAAGCCGGGGGCTCCGGGGTTCCCAGGGGATCCCAGAGGTCCAGGAGCTCCCATCACACCCATGTCTCCTTTACCACCTGTTGATGGACAGACTTTTGACTGGCAATTCCCCATCAAGACAGGGTGAAGGTCAGCGACACTGTCGGTGTCCCAAATCGCACCCTATTCCCTATATAGTGCATTACTTTTGACTAGAGTCCATATATAGGGAATAGGGTGCCATTTGGGATGGAGATAGAGTAACAACAATGTCCAACAGAAAACGAAGAGAGAGAAAGGTAGTCAGTGTGACATCATACTGGCCAGTCCATATTTAATTTTATATTTAACCTTTATTTAACTAGGCAAGCCACTAAGAACAAATTCTTATTTACAATGACGGCCTAACCTGGCCAAACCCTAATCCGGACGACGCTGGGCCAATTGTGCGCCGCCCTATGGGACTCCCAATCACGGCCGATTGTGATACAGCCTAGAAACGAACCAGGGTCTGTAGTGACGCCTCTAGCACTGAGATGCAGTACCTTAGACCGCCGCGCCACTCGGGAGCTCATATACTGTATGTAGATTACACAGAAAGAGATTTGGAACCAGACATAGACGAGACTGAAATAAACACACAGGCTGCGTTATCACATGCAGCCCAATTCTGACCTTATGCCACTAATTAGTCTTTTGACCAATCAGATCAGATCTTTTGCCATTAATTGGGCAAAAGATCAGAATTGGGCTGCATATGTAAACCACCAATAGACTCTGATTTGTTACAGTCCATTCATAACACAGACAAATGTAGAAAACTAGACAGATAGAGACTAAAACAGACACATAGATTAGGTAGGTTTGATGTTGGTGTCGGTCTGTTATCCTACCAGGCAGGCCAGGCAGTCCGTCTCGGCCAGGGCCACCAGGGTTACCCTGTGGTCCAACTCCCCCGGGGTTGCCGGGGAAACCGGGACTTCCTCTGTCGCCTGGCAACCCTGGAATGTCCAGGCCGGGAGAACCGGGGTCTCCCTTCTCTCCGTTGGCGCCTGAGTATCCTGAAATGCGAGGAATCAATGACAGAGTGAGGACAGATTCTCACTTCCTGATCAGCATCTGCCCATTATCTATAACCTCACAGAAGGTCAATTTTGACAAATGCCAAAAGAGAATATTTGGTCTTACGCACATTTGATGGACAATAAAGCTTTTTGAACTCGACTTAAAGCGCTAGTGGAATCTCTCTACTTATGATTAGTGACTATTCAACACATTATAAAGGTTCCATTTATCAGTCCAGAATCGGTCAAATAACCTCATTTTCTATTATTATCTCTCTTCTTTATTTTTAAATGTATGTTTTATTTAACCTTTCTTTATCTAGGCAAGTCAGTTAAGAACAAATTCTTATTTACAATGACGGCCTACACCGGCCAAAATCGGACGACGCTGGGCCAATTGTGCGCCGCACTATGGGACTCCCAATCACAGCCAGTTGTGATACAGCCTGGATTCAAAACAGGGTGTCTGTAGTGACGCCTCAAGCACTGAGATGCTGTGCCTTAGACCGCTGCGCCACTCGGGAGTCCAAAGAGTAAAGATAGCTGGAGTAAAGATGTCACACCAAACAGATGTACAGTCCCTTAACCAATCAACCAATCACACAGAAATACAGTACCAATCAACCAATCAGCTGCCAGATGGAGACTATAGTCCAGACAGGCTGTGGTACAATACCTTTCTCGCCTTGAGGTCAAAGGTCAGAAGACAGCGGGTAAGGAGGGTGTATATTCAAAATGGGGCGGAGGGGATGAGGAACATCACAGAGTAAGAAAGAGAGGTGGGGAAGGGGGGGATGAGGGTTTACAATGCTCTACGTCTATCCAACATGACATACTGTACATGATGACGGAGCCTTCAGAACTGTGAGTGCCATGAGTGGAGGTGAATAAAGACTTAGTTATTTTGTGTGGCAGGCACAAAAGAAGAGTGTGACTAATGACATACAGTTGAGGTCAGAAGTTTACATACACCTTAACCAAATACATTTAAACTCAGTTTTTCACAATTCCTGACACTTAATCCTAGTAAAAAGTCCCTGTTTTAGGTCAGATAGGATCACCACTTTATTTTAAGAATGTGAAATGTCAGAATAATAGTAGAGAATGATTTATTTGAGATTTTCTTTCTTTCATAACATTCCCAGTGGGTGAGAAGTTTACATACACTCAATTAGTATTCGGTAGCATTGCCTTTAAATTGTTTAACTTGGGTCAAACGTTACGGGTAGCCTTCCACAAGCTTCCCACAATAAGTTGGGTGAATATTGGCCCATTCCTCCTGACAGAACTGATGTAACTGAGTCAGGTTTGTAGGCCTCCTTGCTCGCACACGCTTTTTCTGTTCTGCCCACAAATTTTCTATGGGATTGAGGTCAGGGCTTTGTGATGGCCACTCCAATACCTTGACTTTGTTATCCTTAAGCCATTTTGCCCCAACTTTGGAAGTATGCTTGGGGTCATTGTCCATTTGGAAGACTCATTTGCGACCAAGCTTTAACTTCCTGACTGATGTCTTGAGATGTTGCTTCAATAATTCCACAAAATTTTCCTACCTCATGCTGCCATCTATTTTGTGAAGTGCACCAGTCCCTCCTGCGGCAAATCACCCCCACAACATGATGCTGCCACCCTCGTGCTTCACGGTTGGGAATGTGTTCTTCAGCTTGCAAGCCTCCCCCTTTTTCCTCCAAACATAACGATGGTCATTATGGCCAAACAGTTCTATTTTTGTTTCATCAGACCAGAGGACATTTCTCCAAAAAGTACGATCTTTGTCCCCATGTGCAGTTGCAAACCGTAGTCTGGCTTTTTTTATGCCGGTTTTGGAGCAGTGGCTTCTTCCTTGCTGAGCGGCCTTTCAGGTTATGTCGATATAGGACTCGTTTTACTGTGGATATAGATAATTTTGTACCTGTTTCCTCCAGCATCTTCACAAGGTGCCTTGCTGTTGTTCTGGGATTGATTTGCACTTTTCGCACCATAGCACGTTCATCACTAAGAGACAGAACGCATCTCCTTCCTGAGCGGTATGACGGTTGCGTGGTCCCATGGTGTTTATAATTGCATACTATTGTTTGTACAGATGAACGTGGTACCTTCAGGCATTTGGAAATTGCTCCCAAGGATGAACCAGACTTGTGGAGGTTTACAATTTTTTTTCTGAGGTCTTGGCTGATTTCTTTAGATTTTCCCATGATATCAAGCAAAGAGGCACTGAGTTTGAAGGTAGGCCTTGAAATACATCCAAAGGTACACCTCCAATTGACTCAATTATGTCAATTAGCCTATCAGAAGCTTCTAAAGCCATGACATCATTTTCTGGAATTTTCCAAGCTGTTTAAAGGCACAGTCAACTTAGTGTATGTAAACTTCTGACCCACTGGAATTGTGATACAGTGAATTATAAGTGAAATAATCTGTCTGTAAACAATTGTTGGAAAAATTACTTGTCATGCACGAAGTAGATGTCCTAACCGACTTGCCAAAACTATAGTGTGTTAACAATACATTTGTGAAGTGGTTGAAAAAACAGTTTTAATGACTCCAACCTAAGTGTATGTAAACTTATGACTTCAACTGTATTAGTTTTAAAGAGGAAGGCAAATTGTGTTTAAGAGTGAACAAAGTGGCAAAAACAAGTGCAGGAAAAGTGGACTGCCAAAGAGACTGTGACAACATGCAAAATAAGAAGAGCAATGAGAAGACTGTTGTGAGGAGAGATGAGAAGAAGAATAAGAGTGAACTCCCAAGATCAGGGTACCATCGATGACTGATAACCCAGAATGCATCTCTCTGAGATGCAACCGTCACATGATCACCCATGGTGACATCATTCAGTGCACGACAAACAAACAAACCCTTTACAAACCCTTTAACCTCTTACAAACTGTTTACAAACTATTTGGTGCTCAAAAGCATTGCAGAGGAATTATGTTACTTTCCTAATAACAAGTGTGACAACATAGCCTGAACCACATAGCCAGTCCATTGAGATGCTGTACATAATACACATTCATATAAGTTATGAGTATGTGGTGAAGGTGATAATGCACATACCAATCTGTGACGGAGAAAATACATTCGAGATAACACATATTGAGTCATCTCAACCGAATGTTAACGTGTTGAAAACAAAAATAGAACAAAATATTATATTTCGAAAATACAGCATAAATATACATACATATATATTACATGGTTTTCTCGTGAATTAGACTTTGCAGAGGTTCAATTTGATAAAAGTTCTTAGCATTACGTACAAATTATGGTGATATTACAAGGTCCGCTGTAAGCAACTAGATACAAATGCCATAAATCAAACTAGATGTCAATCTCTAATCAAACTATTAATCAAACCTGATTTTTGTCTAGTCAAAGGTCAGCTAGGTTGTCTTACCTGGAGAGCCCATGGGTCCTGGGGGTCCAATGGGGCCGGGGATGCCCTGAGAGCCGATGGAGGGTGAACCTGGAGGGCCACGGGCTCCGGATATACCAGGGATACCAGAGTCACCTGGAAGAGACAAACAAATACAGAACACACACACCTGTTAACAAAATAATACTAACTGGCTAGCTACCTAACAGGTGTACCGGGGATACCAGAGTAACCTGGGAGACAAACAGGTACAGAACACACACTTGTTAACATGGCAATACCAACTAACTAGCTGGCTAACAGAATATGTTTTATCTGGACCAGTGGTGGCTCCTCAGGGGAGGAAGGGGAGGACCATCCTCCTCAGTGAATTTCAGATGTTTTTTGATATGCCTTTACTGTCAGTGGTTTCAAATTAAAGTGCCTTTAAAGATTACTAAGTTATTATTTACTCTTTTTAACAGCTAGTTTCCGTCCTCCTCTGGGTACATTGACTTCAATACAAAACCTAGAAGTCTAGAAAACCTATGTTCTCACCCCCTTCCATAGACTTACACAGTAATTATGACAACTTTCAGAGGACATCCTCCAACCTATCAGAGCTCTTGCAGCATGAACTGACATGTTGTCCAGCCAATCAAAGGATCAGAGAATGAATCTATAAACTACAGATAGCTAGCACTGCAGTACGTTAAATGTGATGAGTAGTAGAAAGACAATAGTTGAACAGTTTTTGAACAAATACATTTCCTTAAAAGAAATCAATAGCTAGCTTGTTTAGAGTATCATGTAGTAGCCTAAACCTATCGATATTACATTGAGCTGGGTGAATGGAATATGAATGACAGTCATCCAATATGCTGTAATATAAAAAAGGCCTCGCTCATTAAAAAAAAAAATCGTCCTCCCTCTTCTTAAACAGCACCGACGGCCAGTGATCTGGACTAAGTATAACTTTTATTGAAGACACCACTGAGCATGCTTTTAGTCTAGAACTAGGCTTAACATGTGTCTGTAAAAATCAGACCAGAAATAATGTGGCAAGATTAGAGTATGATGTTGTTGATCTATAAAAAGAGGAAATAATAACTTTAAAAAAAGCCATATTTTCAGTATCGGTGGATCTTCAGTGTTCCTAAGCTCCTAACTCCACCCGACTACACCAATAAAAGTTGGAACCGTACCTTTGGCACCAGGGCCACCGTCGAAGCCGGAACGTCCGGGCGAGCCGGGGTTGCCGGGGAAACCGGAGTCTCCTTTGGGTCCAGCTAATCCTTTGGGTCCAGGGAAGCCTGGAGGGCCCTGGGGACCTGGCAACCCGAATCCTGGCTCTCCCTATCACACACACACACACACAAATAGAAAACTCTAATTAATACCCAAACACACACAAATGGAGACCTTGTTAACATTTTTTTAAATATATTTTTTTATTTAACCTTTAGTTAACTAGGCACAAATTCTTATTTTTAGCCTCCTGCGTGGACAGGGGCTGGGATTAAAAATAAAAACAAATTAAATAAAAATATAGGACAAAACACACGACGAGAGACAACACAACACTACATAAAGAGAGACCTAAGATAACAACATAGCATGGCAGCAACACATGACAACACAGCATGGTAGCAACACAACATGACAACAACATGGCAGCAGCACAACATGGTACAAACATAATTGGGCACAGACAACAGCACAAAGGGCAATACATCACGCAAAGCAACCACAACTGTCAGTAAGAGTGTCCATGATTGAGACTTTGAATGAAGAGATTGAGATAAAACTGTCCAGTTTGAGTGTTTGTTGCAGCTCGTTCCAGTCGCAAGCTGCAGCGAACTGAAAAGACAAGCGACTAAGGAATGTGTGTGCTTTGTGGACCTTTAACAGAATGTGACTGGCAGAACGTTTGTTGTATGTGTAGGATGAGGGCTGCAGTAGATATCTCAGATAGGGGGGAGTGAGGCCTAAGAGGGTTTTATAAATAAGAATCAACCAGTGGGTCTTGCGATGGGTATACAGAGATGACCAGTTTACAGAAGAGTATAGAGTGCAGTGATGTGTCCTACAAGGAGCATTGGTGTCACACCCTGATCTGTTTCACCTGTCTTTGTGATTGTCTCCACCCCCCACCAGGTGTCTCCCATCTCCCCTCATTATCCCCTGTGTATTTATACCTGTGTTCTCTGTTTGTCTGTTGCCAGTTCGTTTTGTTAGTGAAGCCTACCAGCGTTTTTCCCCTTGCTCCTGTCTTTTCTATAGTTCCTGTTTTCTAGTTTTCCCGGCGTTGACCATTCTGCCTGCCCTGACCCTGAGCCTGCATGCCGTCCTGTACCTTGCCCCACCACACTGGATTATTGACCTCTGCCTGCCCTGACCCTGAGACTGCCTGCCGTTCTGTACCTTTTGGACTCTGATCTGGATTACTGACCTCTGTCTGCCAGGTCAAGACCTGTCGTTTAGCCTGCTCCCTTTTCTAGTAATAAACTTTTGTTACTTCGACACTGTCTGCATCTGGGTCTTCCCTAATACGTGATAGTACGAACTGGCCATGACCGACCCAGCAGACTCAGACCAGCTCCACAATGCTGTATCCCTGGTAAGGAGCCACCATTGGACGACACGAGGAGTTACTACAATGTCTTATGGAGGCACTCCAAACCCTGGTAGAACGCCATGACCAGGTGTTCAAGACTTTGCTGGAGCAACTCTACGGATTCCTCACTGGACAGCGGGTCACTCACAATACCACTCCCATCAACCTACAAGTGTCAGGGAACCACAGCGAGGCAATCCAATGTATGCTGATTAAGTTTCCTCAGGTTCCTGTGGTATTGGGATTCTCTTGGCTCCAGCAACACAATCCCCTTATTGACTGGACTGCTGGTTCAATCATGGGCTGGGGCCCATTCTGCCACACCCATTGCCTGAAGTCAGCATAGCCTGCCCCGGGACATCTTCCGGTGGGCTCAGGAAGTTGCCCCGGACCTCTCCGCCATTCCCGCGGAGTACCAGGACCTCCAGGAGGTTTTCAGTAAGGCCCGGGCCACTTTACTTCCTCCGCACCGACCTTATGACTGCGGGATCGACCTTCTCCCAGGCACCACACTGCCCCGGGGATGACTGTACTCTCTGTCGGGTCCAGGGAATAAGGCAATGGAGACCTAGATAGAGGACATCCTAGCTGCAGGGTTCATCTATGGAGACCTACATAGAGGACATCCTAGCTGCAGGGTTCATCCGTCCTTCTGCCTCCCCCGCCGGCGCAGGGTTCTTCTTTGTGGAGAAGTGCATCCCCTGTGCATCGACTACAGGGGCCTCAACGACATCACGGTGAAGAACCGCTACCCACTACCACTCATCTCCTTTGCCTTCGAGCCGCTGTGTTCTCCAAGCTGGACCTACGGAACGCCTACCACCTGGTGCGGATACAGGAAGGGGACGAGTGGAAGACAGCCTTCAACATGGTCAGCGGTCACTACTAGTATATAGTCATGCCATTTGTCCTTACCAACGCCCCAGCTGTGTTCCAGGCTCTGGTTAATGATGTTCTCCGAGACATGTTGAACCGGTTCGTCTTCGTCTACCTCGATGACATCCTTGTCTACTCCCACTCCGCCCAAGAACACGTGCTCCACGCCAGAACCAGCTTTTTGTGACCACGGAGAAGTGCGAAATCCATCGCTCCACCATCCCCTTTCTGGGTTACATCATCGCTACAGGGAGTGTACAGATGGATCCTGGGAAGGTGAGAGCGGTGGTGGATTGGCCCCAGCCTACGTCCAGGGTGCAGCTGCAACGTTTCCTGGGATTCTCCAACTTTTATCGCCTCTTTATCCGGGGTTACAGCACCCTGGCTTCCCCCCTGTCTGCACTCACCTCTCCCAAGGTTCCGTTCACGTGGTCCCCAGCTGCTGACCGGGCGTTCCAGGATCTCAAACATCATTTCACCACAGCTCCAATCTTGGTTCATCCGCCAGTTCGTGGTGGAGGCCAATGCTTTGGATGTCAGAGTGGGGGCTGTCCTGTCCCAGTGTTCTGCTCTGGACCTCAAGGTACATCCCTGTGCCTTCTCCCATCGTCTCAACACCACAGAGAGGAACTACGATGTGGGGAACCGTGAGCTTCTTGTGGTGAAGATGGTGTTGGAGGAGTGGAGGCACTGGCTGGAGGGGGCGGAACATCCGTTCATTGTGTGGACCGACCACAAGAACCTGGAATATCTCTGTACTGCCAAGCGTCTCAATTCCAGGCAAGCTAGGTGGGCCCTGCTCTTCATCCGGTTCAACTTCTTCCTCTCCTACCAACCAGGATCCAAGAACATCAAGCCGGATGCGCTGTCAAGGCGCTATAGCCCCGCAGCTACACCCTCCAACCCCAAGACCATCCTTCCCACCTCGTGTCTGGCAACGGCACTCAGCTGGGGAATAGGGAAGCAGGTCCGTGAGGCGCAGAATTCCCAGACGAACCCCTGGGGGGGCCAGATAACCAGATGTTTGTGCATGATGCTGTCCGCTCATCGGTCCTGGAGTGGACCCACTCCTCCATGCTTGCCTGCCACCCGGGCTCCCGTTGGACCCTGCCCTTTGTGCGACAACGCTTTTGGTGGCCTACCATGGTCCCGGACGTTCATCGCCGGCTGCACGCAAAACAAGACTCTTTGTCAAGCTTCGGGCTGGTCTTCTTCAACCACGGCCTGTCCCTCATCGTCCCTGGTCTCACATATCCCTGGACTTCGTCACGGGTCTTCCCCCGTCTGATGGCAACACAGTAGTGGACCGGTTTTCCAAAGCCGCTCACTTCATTCCTCTTCTCAAGCTCTCCCTCTGCTAAAGAGACGGCCCAACTCAAGGTGCAGCACGTCTTTCGGATCCATGGACTCCCGGTAGACATGGGTCCTCAATTCTCATCCCGGTTCCAGTCAGCTCTTTAGGACATCATGGCAACCCTTCATCCACCTCTTCTACGATTTGAAACTTTCAGTCGCTTGTGCTCTGTTCGGTTGGGTTGGGAGGAAAAGCTATACTGCTAGCTAAATGTGGTGTGGCCATATTCCTTCGACTGCTCTGTGCAGGTCTGTCTACATTCAGTCTTAACCTTAGCTTGATACAATGCTATCCAGTTTGGATTCTCATTGCTATAATTCCCTTTGGAATTAGCTGGATTTATGCATAAGTTGGTCATCAAATTTGGTCTGATCTTTATCTAAGTCACAACAATAGACAAACATAGTGTGCTTAAACTAATAATGCACAAAATAATGCACAGCACACCAACATCAAAACCTCATCCCAACTGTAAAGTATGGTGGAGGGAGCTTCATGGTTTTGTGGCTGCTTTGCTACCTCAGGGCCTGGACAGCTTGCTATCATCGACGGAAAAATGAATTCCAAAGTTTATCACGAATTTTTGCAGGAGAATGTAAGGCTATCTGTCCGCAAATTGAAGCTCAACAGAAGTTGGGTGATGCAACAAGACAATGACCCAAAACACAGAAGTAAATCTACTACAGAATGGCTTCAACAGAAGAAAATAAGCCTTCTGGAGTGGCCCAGTCAGAGTCCTGACCTCAACCCGATTGAGTTGCTGTGGCATGACCTCAAGAGAGCAGTTCACACCAGAAATCCCAAGAATAATGCTGAACTTCAACAGTTTTGTAAAGAAGAATGGTCCAAAATTCCTCCTGACCGTTGTGCAGGTCTGATCCGCAACTATAGAAAACGTTTGGTTGAGGTTATTGCTGCCAAAGGAGGGTCAACCAGTTATTAAATCTAAGGGTTCACATACTTTTCCCACCCTGCACTGTGAATGTTTACACAGTATGTTCAATAAAGACATGAAAACATATAACTGTTTGTGTGTTATTAGTTTAAGCAGACTGCGTTTGTCTAACGTTGTGACCTAGACGAAGATCAGATCAAATTTTATGACCAAAATCCAGGTATTTCCAAAGGGTTCACATACTTTTTCTTGACACTGTAAATGACAATGTTAATCTGTAACTAGTACAGTATTAAGATCCATCTATAGTAGTGTCGTTGTGGTACGTACCTTAGCTCCAGGTCCACCTGGCTCACCGGGGAGGCCGTCCACTCCTGGTCTTCCTGGACCTCCGGGACCACCTGGCACTCCAGATGAGCCTGGGAATCCTGCGGGCGGGGACAGGTGAGTGATTGTGATAATTGTTTATAGTATAAGGCACTACTGTAAAACACTCAAATCACTCTGGTGCTATGGTGCTATGAGAGAGATCATGGCTGTGCCATCTTGCGTGGACGTCAGGGCCTTAAGCCTAGTCCGAGACTAAAAAGCATGTTCAATGGAGATTCTCCAGGACTAGGCTTAATCTGTGTTCCGGAAATTGGTCCATGAAGTTTATATTATAACCATATAGATGACAGTGAATGTATACCTGCCCAGGTATTTAGTGTTTACCTTTAGCGCCGGGGGGTCCTGGCAGTCCAATGCCGGAGAGGCCGGGGTCGCCCTTGGCACCTGGTAAGCCGGGGAAACCGGGCTGTCCTGGCCCGCCGGGGTTGCCTGTGGACACAGAAATTAACACTTTGTTTTGGCAAACATTAACTACACTACTACTAAACAGCTCACTAGCGTATACTTCATAGAATTACATAAAAAAAATAAAAAAAAACATCTGTGCTGTCTGTTACCTTACGTCCGTCATCATCATTCTGGATGAAAGCTTATGCCTATCCAGGTGAGTGTGAACCTGTGCAGGTAAAGATTACATGTTATTTACCTGGGTTTCCAGGAAGACCGGGGTCTCCATCCTGTCCCCTAGGTCCTGGGAGTCCCTTCTCTGCTATCGTTTGGCCCGGCTCACCTTTAGTGCCTATAGGTCAGGGGTCAAAGGCCAAGGGTCAAAGGTTAGGGAATAAGGGTACAAGAGAGTTGTTGTCATAGAAGAGCAGCAGGTAAAGCTAATGGTAAAAGTATGATACCAATGAAATAACACAACCTCCCAGGACCCCAGGTGTGTCGATGTATCTCACTTTTATCAACATTTCAGTTACTACACTTTTAGAAAAAAAGGGTTCCAAAAAGGTTCTTCGGCTGTCCCCATAGAAGAACCCTTTTAGGTTCAATGTAGAACCCTCTGTGGAAAGGGTTCAAGATGGAATCCGAAAGGCTTCTACCGTGAACCATAAAGGGTTCTTCAAAAGGTTCTCTATGGGGACAGTTGAAGAACCCTTTTAGGTTCTAGAAAGCACATTTTTTTTATAAGAGTGTACATCCCTGGTTTTCAAGTATATCAGCCAACATATCTTACCTGGTGCTCCAGGTGTTCCCGTTCTCCCCGAGACGCCCTGAACACCCTTCTCTCCAGATGGCCCCTGAGGGCCGAAGCCTGGGGATCCGGGGACACCCCTGTCACCTGGGATACCCTGCAGACCGGGCTCACCTGGAGGCCCTCGCTCACCCTTCACTAACAGAGAACCCTGCAGAGGAGTGTAGAGGGGTTAATATAGAATGCTATGTAGTGGGAGAAATGGATGGATGGATAGATAGATGGAGATAGGGAAAGAGGTAAGGTGAAGGGATGGATGGATGGAGGGAGAGAGGAACAGTTGCATGGGATGGATGGATGGATGGATGGATGAAGGGAGGGATGGATGGATGGAGGGAAAGAGACATGAAGGGATGAGGTGGGATGGATGGATAGATGGGTGGAGGAAGGTAGGGAGGGAGGGATAGAGAGCAGGAGGGATAGATAGAAAGAAGATAGGGTTGGATGGATGAGGGTGTGGATGGGATGGATGAATAAATATATGAATAGATAAATGGAGGGAGGGAGAGAGATGGACACTTTGCTACTCACAGATGTTCCTTTGGGTCCAGGAGCTCCAGGAACTCCATTGCGACCAGGTCCTCCGTCCAGACCAGGCAGGCCAGAGGGTCCGGGGAACCCTGTGTCTCCCTTGTCGCCCCTCCCCCCATCCACAGCAATAGCCTCACCTGGGTCACCCTTCTCTCCTGGGAAACCAGGTGCACCCTGGGGACCAGGCAAACCCTTGGGGAGAGAGGGGTGGAGGAGAGAGAGATGGAAGGATGGAGGGGTCATTTAGTTACTCTATCAAGGCTACTCTAGACTACTCTACAAATTAAACCTAATCCTGGATTAAAAAGCATTTTCAATGGAGATTATTGTTTAATAGTCCAGAACTAGGCTCAATCGGCGTCTGGGAAACCGGCTCCAAGTAAGTCAGTCTGTAGGTTACTATAAAGTTGTGTAGACCCAGCTTCAAACCAGTTTCAAACCAGGAAGTGACAAACAGGAAATACTTACAGAAGAACCTGAGGGCCCTGGGCCACCTGGATATCCTCTGTCACCTTTAGCCCCTGGTCCTCCTGGTCCACCTGAGAGAGGGAGGAGAGAGGAGAGAGGGTGGAGAGAGAGGTAAAAGGAGAGAATGATGAGAGAGAGGTGTTGTGTACAGTATTGTGTTACGGTGGCCTGCACATTGCGAAATCAGGTGTGTGTTTTCGCCTCTCCACTCGGTCTTATTCCGTACTAGGTGAGGATATAAAAAAAAACAGGTAGAGAGACAGGTGACCAGGTGAGAGGGGTGCAGTCTTACCTGGGAACCCAGGAGGTCCGGGAGGGCCTGGTGCCCCGGTGATGGAATTCCCACGTGAGAAACAGTTCACACAGGTTTCTCCCTTGTCACCTGAGAGAGACAGTAAAGTAAGTAAGTAGGTAGGTAAGGGGAAAGACAGACATAGAAGCCAGTTGGGATCACTTCAATGATACATTTGTTAGTTCATTATTAGCCCCACTCCCGTAACACAATACTGTACAAAACACCTCTCCTTCATGACAATACTCTGGAAGTATACAACAGTGAACACACACACAAAAAAAAACATACTCTCTCTCTTTCTCTCTCTCCGACCCACCTTTCTGTCCGGTCTCTCCTTGAAACCCTCTGTCTCCTTGTTGTCCTGGTAAGCCGGGGGCCCCTCCTAAACAGTTACCGCCCCCTGTGGAGACCCCTGCGACCCCGGGAGGGCCTGGTGGTCCCTGAAGCCCAGGGGACCCATTTCGTCCTGGGGGCCCAGGGAGGGAGATGCCTGGCTGGCCCTCGTCTCCCTTCTGGCCCCTCTCTCCTGGGAAGCCTGGGGAACCGGGTTGGCCTACACCTCCATTACCTGGGGTTCCTGGTTGGCCTGGAGGACCTGAGAGACCTGGGGAGGACAGGGTCAAAGGGGAAAGGTCACCATGAAAACTGGGTTATGCTCTGTATTCACCAAGCCTCCGTGTTCATATAATCGTATTCCTTATGATCTAAACATCTAAAACTAATACTGGATCAGCTCTGAGTCGCTTTATGAATATAGGCGGGTTCGTTAAACGAGAAGTGTAACTTATTAAGTGTCAAATAAAGTAAGAGGTTTGACTGTAACAGGGTTAAATCATCCTAAATCAGCACTAAATCCCTGTTGTGTGCAACAGGAAGTGGTAATTGAATGCAAGCTTCACAAATAAAATGACATTGTTAAAACATTTCTAGCCTTTTTACTTATGGGTAACAGGGATGGTGTGTTATGCTCGACCCGCTCAGTTTTCCACAAAACCGGGGTCACCAGAAAATAGCCAAAAAGAATAGAACCTGCTCACCTGCTTTTACTCTATGGTTTGACTACTAGATGTTCAAAGTATTATAAATATATATATATATATATTTTTTTTTTAAAGAATATTCACCTTTAAATGAGGGACAGATGGAAATGAATCACGAATCACTAATCACACAAAATAAATGATCATCTTCGGAAATTAATTTGTCAAAGCAACAATATAACTAGGGCTTTACAATGATAGTGGGTTTAGGTGGGTTTAAATCTTCCTAGAAGTAACACAGTGTTGATGGTGGAACATGTCAAAATGAGGAATTTGGGCACATTAGCAAACCATTATTCATAATACAAATCTGATGTATGGAATTCTCATGTGGTCTATATTAAAGGGCACTTCATTTAATATAACACACCTTTGAAATGCAATATTGGTGCACAATTTCTACTTAAAGTATCAAAGGAATGCAAAAGGTCCTCATTTCGTGGAATGACCCAGGCCCTGATTGCACTCTTTACAGCATGTGTCCAATATAAATCAAGTCCTATCTCCTGTTGGGTAGAGTTACGTACCAGGTTGTCCTCTGTCTCCTTTCCTTCCTGATGACCCGGGGAAACCAGGCTCTCCTTTTGGCCCCACACGTGCTCCTGTCTGACCATTAATCACCTGGTAGAGTAATGGGATAGAAAGGTTACTATTGCAATCTTGTGGTTATAGTGGAATATTACAGGATGCAGGGGCTAGAGTAGGTTACACTGCCAATGGCAGGGTTACATTGCCATCTAGTGGACAATGTCTAAAACTACGGGAGGCCACCATTTGCCCACAAAGAATGTAATAAGAAAACGATGCTTGTAATACGATTGAATGAGTTTGATTTCTCACCACGCCTGGAGGTCCAGGGTATCCACGGTCACCTTTGTCCCCCTGAGAGAAAAACAGATAGAGAGCGAGAGAGATGGATGGGATAAGTGAGAGAAGAGATGGCGAAGGACACGTGGAAGGGAAAGGGGAATACCTAGTCAGTTGTACAACTGAACGCATTAAACTGAAATGTATCTTACACATTTAACCCAACCTCGCTGAATCAGAAGAGGTGCGGGGTGGCTGCCTTTAACTGACATCCACGTCATCGGTGCCCGGTGAGCAGTTGTTGTTGGGGGTTAATTACTTTGCTCTGAGGCAAAATGACACATTTTTACCTTGTCGACTCTGGGATTCGATCCAGCAACCTTTTGGGTTACTGGCCCAACGCTCCTACCCGCCAGGCTACTGCCGCCCCCAACAGTTCATGTATTTGTAGATCTAGTTTATTGTATGGTGTAAAATAGCATCAGAGGCCAAACTCACCCTGTCACCGTCCCGACCTGGCAGACCTGGGCCGCCTGAGTCTCCTTTACTACCCTGAGTGAGAGAGAAAGATAGAGAGAGAGAGAGATAATGACATTTGAAATGTCTCTATTCCTTTGAAACTTTTGTGAGTGCTTACTGTTCATTTCTGATTGTTTATTTCACTTTTCTTTATTATCTATTTGTATCTGTCTATTTGTTTCCAATATATGCCAATAGAGCCCGTTGAATTGAATAGAGAGAGAGAGAGAGAGACAGGGAGAGAGAGAGACAGGGAGAGAGAGCGATAGAGAGAGAGAGTACGATAGAGAGCGAGGTAGGGAGGTAGAGACAGGGAGAAAGAGAGAGAGAGAAAGAAAGATAGAGAAAGAAAGAAAGAAAGAAAGAGAGAGAAAGAAAGAAAGAGAACGAGAGAGTCATTATCTCAGAATGTCATTAGCGCACTTCTCTTTATCAAATCAAATCAAAGTGTATTGTACACAGTTTAGCAGATGTTATAACGGGTGCAACGAAATGCTTGTGTTACTAGCTCTTAACAGTGCAGTAAAATGTACACACATAATACAAATAAATAAATACATTTCAGAACGAATCCAACTAACAACCCAAACAACACTGTAACAGTAATACAAATGCAATCTAGCAATAGTGGCCTTGTCAGTCATGCAACAAAAAAAAACTATCTGAATCTGAGAGCGAAAGAGGCAGAGGTAGCATACAGACAGACAGACAGCTGGCTATAAGAACCATAGAAATAGAACGTATAGAATCATTGTAGCTCTGCGGGTCGAACTCACAGGGAATCCAGCAGGACCTGGGTCGCCATCTTTCCCCGGTTTGCCGCGTTTGCCTGCTTCTCCAGGCTCTCCTTTCTCTCCCTTCGAACCTCCAGATACACCCTACAAATCCAACATCAGACCGTTATCATACACACACACTACTATAGACTGATTGATTTGATTGATTTGTTATTATAGTGTCTTGCATTATTCAGATGCCTAGCTCACTGAGCAGAGGACATATATACAGTATTTTGCAGGTGTATAAGCAACGTAGATACACTACATGGCCAAAGGTATGTGGACAGCTGCTCGTCGAACATCTCGTTCCAAAATCATGGGCATTAATATGGAGTCGGTCTTGCTTCCATTCAGCCACAAGAGCATTAGTGAGGTCGGGCACTGATGTTGGGCGATTGGGCCTGGCTCGCAGTCTGCGTTCCAATTCCTCCCAAAGGTGTTCGACGGGGTTGAGGTCAGGGCTCTGTGGAGGCCAGTCAAGTTCTTCAACACACACCGATCTCGACAAACCATTTTCTGTATTGACCTAGCTTTGTGAACGGGGGCATTATCAGGCTGAAACAGGTAAGGGACACAAAGTTGGAAGCAGAGAATCGCCTGGAATGTCATTGTATGCTGTAGCGTTAAGATTTCCCTTTACTAGAACTAAGGGGCCTAGCACGAACCATGAAAAACAGCCCCAGACCATTAGTCCTCCTCCACCAAACATTACAGTTGGCACTATGCATTCGGACTGGTAGCTTTCTCCTGGCATCCACCAAACCCAGATGGTGAAGCGTGATTCATCACCCCAGAGAACGCGTTTCCACTGCTCCCGAGTCCAACGGCGGCGAGCTTTACACCACTCCAGCTGGCACTTGGCATTGCGCATGGTGATCTTAGGCTTGTGTGCGGCTGCACGGCCATGGAAACCCATTCATGAAGCTCCCCTCAAACAGTTCTTGTGCTTGACTTTGCTTCCAGAGGCAGTTTGGAACTCGGTACTGAGTGTTGCAACCGAGGACAGGCGGTTTTTACGTGCAACACGCTTCAGCACTCAGCGGTTCCATTCTGGAAGCTCGTGTGGCCTACCAGTTCACGTCTGAGCCGCTGTTGCTGCTAGACGTTTCCACTTCACAATAACAGCACTTACAGTTGAACGGGGCAGCTCTAGCGGGGCAGAAATTTGATGAACTGACTTGTTGGAAAGGTGGCATCCTATGACGGTGCCACTTTGAAAGTCACTTAGCTCTTCAGTACGGGCCATTCTACTGCCAATGTTTATTTATGGAGATTGCATGGCTGTCTGCTCAATTTTATACACCTATCAAGAACGGGTGTGGCTGAAATAGCCAAATCTACTCATTTTAAGGAGTGTCCACATCCACTTGCCATGTAGTGTATATAGTATAATAGTTTGTAAAAATGTACACTGATCTACACAAAATACCTCATAATATCAAAGTGAAAAGGAAATTCTAGAAAGAAATACAAAATAAAATGTCTTGGTTATATAAGTATTCACCCCCTTTTTTATGCCAATCCTAAATAACTTGAGGAGTCAGAATTTGCTTAACAAATCATATAATAAGTTGCATGGACTTTTGAATGACTACCCCATCTCTGTACCCCACACAGCAATGATCTGTAAGGTCCCTCAGCTGAGTAGTGTATTTCAAGAACAGATTCAACTACAAAGACAAGGGGGCTTTTCCAATGCCTCACAAAGGGCACCGATTGGTAAAAAAAAGCAGACACTGAATATCCATTTGAGCATGGTAAAGTCATTAATTAGGCTTTAAATGGTGTATCAATAGCACCCAGTCACTACAAAGATAAAGGCGTCATTCCTAACTCAGTTGCCGGAGAGGAAGGAAACCGCACAGAGATTTCACCATGAGGCCAATGGTGTCTTTAAAAAAGTTACAGTTTAAAGGCTGTGATAGGGGATAACTGAGGATGGATCAAAAGCATTGTAGTTACTCCACAATACTGAGCTAAATGATAGAGTGAAAAAAAACTAAGCCTGTACGGAATCCAAATATTCCAAAACATACATCCTTTTTACAACAAGGCACTAAAGACTCAGGAGGGTGAATACTTATCTAATCAAGATATACTGTATGAATGTTTTTTTTCTCTCCCTCATTTAAACAAATTACAATTAAATCCATTTTAATACCACTTTGTAACACAATAGAAATGTGAAGAAATCCAAAGGGGACGATTACTTATGATATGCGCTGTATATAGTATTATCGATGGTGTGTGAAAACATAGATATACCAGTGGAGGCTGCTGAGGGGAGGACGGCTCATAATAACGTCTGGAACGGAGCGAATGGAATGGCATCAAATACATGGAAACTATATGTTTGACGTATTTGATTGCATTCCACTGATTCTGCTCCAGTCATTACCACGAGCCCGTCCTCCAAAATTAAGGTACCACCGACCTCGTGTGAGATATACAGTATCGTATGATGGATAGTGAGTGATACTCACAGGGGGACCAGGATAACCAGGATCACCAGCTGGACCAGGTAAACCTTGATCACCCTGGAAACAAAGAAAGAAATAACAACAACAAATTGTAAAATCCATAAATTATGGTTAATTCTGTTTTCATGAATAGTTAAGAATGTAGACATCATGTCAAACGGGTTCAAATCTGACATTTGAAAGAAATCGGCAAGATATGAATAGAAAACAATACCTTTCACAATTAAATGCTAAACGATAGAGGGGTATATTAAGTTGGACTACCCAGTAATATAGGACAATGGAAGTTCTCATAAAGAGGCTGAATGCCACCATATAGTGGTCATTGTGAGAGTTGCAGTTACAGGAAACTAAGAGGCATGGTGGTGCTGTTAATGGTTAATGTTAATGGTCAGAACACTAGGGCCAGTCCAGTTACCCTGACCTTAAACTAAGACCAAAAAGCTCAGTTTCGTTTCCATTCATTTTTACAATATAGTCAATTTTGACTTTGCAGCTGGCCCATAGCTGGAAATCGCTCAGTTCTGCCTCCAGGACAAGACCGCATCCAGTTGCAGCCAAATAGGGAGCACACTCACGGCTGGCAGTTTACATTACATGTCATAACAGAAACGACTAAACCACTATTGATGTTCTACAAGCTCTACAAATGACAATAAAAGAAATGGGAAAGGGAAAGGGAAAAAGGTACAACTGGTCCATTTTGAATGATGACGCAGAAGATACTAACTTTATAGAGATCCTAATAATTCAGTGATTCCATGGAGTTTCTGAGGTCAAAGAAATGGAAGGGATTCCTGATTAACGAGGGACAGTGTGAAATGTAGAACATTACTTTCTCTCCTCTCTGGATCTCTAACTCTGTGGGTCTCTTCTGCTCCCCGACCTGTCCCGGTGGACCGGGAGGCCCCAGCAGACCTGGATCCCCCTACACACACACACACACACACACACACACACACACACACACACACACACACACACACACACACACACACACACACACACACACACACACACACACACACACACACACACAAACTCATCAGTATTCAGTAGTGCAAATCGTTACCACCCATTGACGACAGTCTTTCTCTTGCCGACCCTACCTTATCTCCTTTGGGACCTTGGAAGTTCAATCCCATGTTACCCTATAGTAGAAGAATACCAAGACAAACACATGTATTACTGTATTCTGTAACACTTTACTTAAAGCCTGCAGGTAAAATTCATTATGTACACACAGTAATATACATTAGGTGTGTATGGACAAGTGTGTGTACAGTAGTTGAACTGAGTCTAGTACACCGAATAGACAGTTTACCAGAGTTTATTATCAGTGTGTGTGTGTGTGTGTGTGTGTGTGTGTGTGTGTGTGTGTGTGTGTGTGTGTGTGTGTGTGTGTGTGTGTCAAAGGTCAAATACGGAGTGCTTATTTTTGTCCTGTTTCACACATGTACAAGTGTGTACCCTGTACAAGTGTGTGGTGTGAATGGAATTTTTTGGGGGCGTATCACACTCCCCCTGAAACACCAACAGAGAGTGGGGTCACGGCCAGAGATCAGCCATTAATGACGGCAACCCTGGTGCAATTAGGGTTAAGTGCAGATCGACAGATTTTTCACCTAGTCACTCTAACCGCTAGGCTACCTGCCGCCCCAGGGTGTGTGTGTGTGTGTGTGTGTGTGTGTGTGCGTGCGTGCGTGCGTGCGTGATTCAGGGTGTAAAGCAACTCACCTTAGGACCGGGAGGACCAGGAGGCCCAGAACGACCCTACAAAACAACACACAAGACTTTATTAACAACACACAAAACAATATTAACAACAACACACACAACTTTATTAATAACGCACGGTATACTGTATAACTATTGATAGTACAATAAAACATTATTATTCCCTAAACTACATTGGATAAGTTCTTATCTTGATCTGTGAGACTTCAGATCACAAACACACTACTGGATGTCACAACAGGTCTGAGGACAGTTTGAATGTCCCTCAGAACATAACGTTTGTAACAGGTCTGGGACCAGTTTGACTGTGCAAAATCCCTCAGAACATAACGTTTGTAACAGGTCTGGGACTGGTTTGACTGTGTAACGTCCCTCAGAAAATAATGTTTGTAACAGGTCTGATACCAGTTTGACTGTGTAAAGTCCCTCAGAACATAACAATTGTAACAGGTCTGGGACCAGTTTGACTATGTAAAGTCCCTCAGAACATAACGGACGAGTGGCGGTTGTAGTTAAGACGACTTGGGTTGTAACTGTACCTCAGGGGTTTTCTTAAACTATGAGTCGGGACACAAAGTGTGCCCTGGGCATGTGAAAGGTAGGTCACAAGTTATGAGAACTATATTTGCACCCGATTTCTTCTTAAATGAGGTCGTTTGGGTCACGGGAGGAAGTTCAATATCTCATTTGGGTCTCGAGCTGAAAAAGTTGTCAGAGCCCCTGTATCAGCGTACCTCATAACCTCTGGGGCCAGGTGGACCGACAGGGCCTGACAATCCTGCAAGGCCTGGGCTACCCTAGAAACAAGAGCGACACCACAAGTGTTACCCACAAAGCTACGCGTTGAAACGGTTTACATGACATCTCTTACACAGGAGGTCGGTGGCACCGTCATTGGGGAGGACGGGCTCGCGGTAATGGCTGGAGCAGAATGAGTCGAACGCTGTCAAATACATCGAGCACATGGTCAAATCAAATTTGATTTGATTTGATGCTATTCCATTCGCTCCGGTCCAGATATTACTATGAGCAATCCTCCCCTCAGCAGCCTCCACGGATCTCTCATAATGATTTACCATTCGTGTTTTATTGATTCTGATCATCCAAATACGAGCAATATATTACATTAGACTACCATTTTGATGAGAAAAAAAACGCTTGACAAAGTCTACAGATTTTTTTTTTTTTTTTTTTTTTTTAAATGTCCCCTTTTTAAAAAATCCGTTAAGTTCAAAATGGTTCTATGGTTCTATATACAACACTCACGGGAACTCCAGGCAAGCCAGGTAAACCTACACCTCCTTTCTGTCCAAAGCGGTCATTTGAGATGACATCACCTGGGTCTCCCTGTAGAGGGACAACGGGAAGCGGTTAGAACGCAACACATCACACAGGTACTAGCTACGGACATAGAACGACGAGCACAGCTACACAGACAGATAAGCCTGGTACATGTACAGTATTTTATCTAAAGACGACAACCGTTGAGTACAGTGCCGGAAGGAATAGTAACCTTTTGTCCCGGCAGACCAGGTGGACCCTGCAAACGAGCAGAGAGATAATGAATACATTTCAAAGTCTCATTAGTTCCCTTTTCCAAGTTTCCACACAGAGAAATTACAGGGTGCACATGTGTATTTATATTTTAATACAGGTAAGTCAGTTAAGAACAAATTCTTATTTACAATGACAACCTGTCATGAGGCAAGAGCAGCGAGTATAACACACAAGTAGGTTAAACAATATCATACAAACAACAGTCAAAAATCATATGCCGAGTCAGTAAAACAGTCAGTAATATGCAGCATTGAAGAGTACAGGGGAAAAACCTGGATGTAGGTGTATGAGAGGACAGAGAAGTGTGTGTATGTGTGTGACCCACCGATCGGCCCTCCAGTCCGGGGAACCCTGGACTTCCAGGGAATCCTCTCTCGCCCTAAGAAGAGACACAATCAATCCTTTCATTTTGCATCAACAGTCTCCAGCCCATAGGTTACTTTTCCAATATGCTGCCATCTAGTGGCCAGGTGTGATAGACCACTTAGGCCAGTTTCAGTCCAGATTCGGGAGAACCCGAGTTCCCTCAGGACCCGACAGAGTTGTATGGCTGTCAGTCGGTAGTAACCATAATAACCTACCTTGGTCCCGTTGCAGCCTGCAGTTCCTCTTGGGCCCGGGGGCCCGTCCTGTCCTGGGAGACCCTAGAAGAGAACACACAGAGGACAACAGGAAGTCAAACATCAGACAGGAAGTGAGGTCACATGACTCAGTGGTGACAATACATACTGGATATCAGGCCAGGTCAAAAACAACCAGAGAAAGTTCAGTATACGTTCCATTATGGCAACATCTCAATTCTCCACCCTTTTCCAGAAGTGTGCACTTGCACACTTCCCGTCATTCATTTAAAAGCATGGGATTAGTGTAAGCATAGGCTGGGACATTTTTTTTATATGATCTTGGCTGGAGAAAAATGCATGCGAGAAAGTGTGCAATTGCACACATCCAGAGAATGGAGGATAACTGGGACTCATCTCTGTATCAGAAGGGATGCAGACGGGTACGCTACAATAGGTGAGAACTGGGAATGGTTGGAAACTTACTGGAATTCCTGGTGTTCCTGGGAATCCGGGCAGTCCAGGAGGTCCCTGTGGGAATAACGAGGAGGATAAACTAACAACATAAGTTATGATGACTTTGTGTAATGATGCATTCAATTCAGAAACAGCTGTCAATACAAAAGCATGGAGCTTCTGTTTTATTGGAGTGAAACGAGGACCTCTGATGGACAGGGGGAAGTACTACACTCCAGGATGGTGTACACTGAAAAATGAAATATTACAGAGAGAAGTGTGGGACTTTGTCAAGTTAATAAATCTGGGTCACTCACCCTAATTCCTTTTGGACCGGATGGCCCTGAAAGTCCGTCACTACCCTGAGAGAGAGAAAGACAGAGGGGGAGAGGAGGGAGAGAGAGAGGGAGAGAAGGGAAGAAAATGATTAGTTTTCAAGTTCCCAGATAGTCAGGTATTATGTTGCTCCTTCAACAAGATCCAGGAAGCAGCCCCTACCTTCTCTCCCCTGCCTCCGATTGGCCCCTCAGGTCCGGGGAACCCTGGTACGCCTGGCTGACCCTGTAGTCCTGGGAAACCCCTCTCGCCCTGTGGAACATAGAACATGGAACATCACACATAGAACATTACATATAGAACATTACACATATAACATTACACGTAGAACACCACGCATAGTTCATCACCCGTAGAACATCACACATAGAACATCACCCGTAGAACATCACACGTAGAACATCACACGTAGAACATCACACATAGAACATCACCCGTAGAACATCACCCGTAGAACATCACACGTGGAATATCACACGTGGAATATCACACATAGAACATCACACGTAGAACATTACACGTAGAACATCACACATAGAACATCACACATAGAACATTACATATAGAACATTACACATATAACATTACACGTAGAACATCACGCATAGAACATCCTCCGTAGAACATCACACATAGAACATCACACGTGGAACATCACACATAGAACATTACACGTAGAACATCAAACATAGAACATCACACGTAGAACACCACACATAGAACATCACCCGTAGAACATCACACATAGAACATCACCCGTAGAACATCACACATAGAACACACAGTTCTAACAAACTCTTCTTACCTGCAGATAGCACACAGACAAAAAAGTGTCATTGTTATGGTGTCATGTGTCATGTGTCATGTTATGGTTGTTTTCTACAGTAGGTCATTACTGTAGGTGTGTGTGTGTGTGTGTGTGTGTGTGTGCGTGTGTGTGTGTGTGTGTGTTTCACACTCACCTTGCCTCCTTTTACTCCGCTGCAGTCACACTTTGATCCCGCCGCACAGCCATGACAGGCCTGTAGGATGGAGAGAGATAAGAGAGAGAGAAATAAGGAGAGAGCGATATAGAGAGAGATAAGAGAGAGAGAGAGAACGAGAGAGATAGAGAGAGGAGGGAGAACAAGTGCGAGAGAGAGAACGAGAGAGAGGGAGAGAAAGAGAGAGAGAAAGAGAGAGAGAGAGTGAGTGAGCCGCCGACGTCTACGAGGACTGTGTGCTCTCGCTCTCCGTGGCCAACGTGAGTAAGTAATTTAGTTCACAGTTGTCTTAAACACACTGAAGTCGGAAGTCAGAGATTTCCGAGTCCCCAGTTTCCATTTGTTTTGAATGCGGCATCTGTCTGGACTAGCACGAACATTACAGAGTAAAACATTTTTTTAGGTAAAGAAAATCTGAAACCGGAAATGCTCACATGGGACCTACCAGTGACACGAGACAGTCGTGCGCTATCAAGAACACCAAACAGCGGCTTTGGGAAGAGTCTACCCAAGACGAGTCTCAGGAGCTGGTGACTTCCAAATGTTACAAACTAAAATGCGATTTTAAGCCAAATAAGCAACTTAATGACTTGATCTATACACTTGAATGTAAAGAAGTACTATTGTTCATCTGAACATGAATAGATAGAGTCAACAAACAACACGGGCAATGGCGCGAAGGGACGAAGGGAGTGAGTTCGCGTCCTCGCAATCACGTTACATGGAGTAACTCCACTCTATCAATGTAGAGAAAGGAAATGGGGAAAAAAAGAAAAGGAAAACGCAGAAAAGCGGTGAGTTCAGATGTGTTATGTACTACCACTGGGTGGCAGTAACATACCGTAGGCCAAAACAGGTTAACTGGACGTGTACTCAGATGGCAAGGTTCTTCACTGACATTTTCAACCTGACCCAGTCTGTAATACCCATATCGTTCAAGCAGACCACCATAGTCCCTGTGCCCAACAATGCCACGGTAACCTGTCTAAGTGACTATTGCCCCGTAGCACTCACATCTGTAGCCATGAAAGGATTTGAAAGGCTGGTCGTGGCTCACATCAGCACCATCATCCCAGACACCCTGGACCCACTCCAATTAGCATTCCGCCCCAACAGATCCACAGATGACGCAATCTCCATTGCACTCCACACTGCCCTTTCCCACCTGAACAAAAGGAACACCTACGTGAAAATGCTGTTCATTGACTACAGCTCAGTGTTCAACACCATAGTGCCCTCCAAGCTCATCACAAAACTAAGGACCCTGGGAATAAACACCTCCCTCTGCAATTGGATACTGGACTTTTTGACGGGTCGCCCCCAGAAGGTGAGGGTAGGCAAAAACACATCCGCCACGCTGACCCTCAACACGGGGGCTACAGGGATGTGTGCTGAGCCCCCTCCTTTAATCTCTGTTTACCCATGACTGCGTGGCCACGTACGACTCCAACACCATCATTAAGTTTGCCGGCGACACGACGGTGCTAGGAAAATCACTGACGACGATGAGACCTGTCAGTGCGGTGCCAGGACAGCAA